>NW_026892559.1:1800000-2392500 GCF_033815535.1 Pezoporus flaviventris
GTGCCATCCAGAGGGACCTCAACAGGCTAAAGGAATGGGCTGACAGGAAGTTCAACAAAGAGAAATGTGAAGTCTTGCACGTGGGAGGGCCAACCCCATGTACCAGCACATGCTGGAGGGCAGCTTGGCAGAAAAGGGCCTGGTGGTGAATCGAATATGCCAGAAACATGCCCTTAATGGCAAACACAGCCAACAACCTCCTCAGCTGCACTAGGAAGAGTGTTGCCAGCAGGTGGAGAAAGGGGATCCTTCCCCTCAGCACTGTTGGGACACATCTGCAATGCCAGTGTTCAGTTCTGGGCTCACCAGTACAAGAGAGAGACATGGATATAGTGCACAGGTTAGCAAAGGAGATGATGAGGGTCTGGAGCATCTGTCAGATGGGGAAAGGCTGGGGGTGCTGGGACATTTCAAGCCTGGAAAAGAGAAAGCTCAGGGGAATCCTATCCATGCATACATATACCTGGTACAGGGAGTACACTGAGAGGCTGTGGCACATCCATCCTGGAGATGCTCATCTGGACATGGCCCCATACAGCCTGCCTTAGGAGGCCCTGCTCTGAGCAGGGAGGTGGACTAGATGCTCTGCAGAGATGCCTGCTCACCTCAGCCATTCTATGCTCCTGTGGTAACAAGTGGCTCTGTGCAGAAGGTATCTATGATGCTAGAATGAAGAAAAATAAATTAAAAAAGCAACATAGACACATACAGCCACAGGATGATACGGCAGGCCCAGAGCTATACACAGTTCACATTGCCAAACCATCAGAGTAACCAGAAGCTGGATAAAACCATTTTAGGAGTAACAAAGAACAAGTCTGCAACATATCTAAAACACTTCATAAACGGTGAATTTGTCCATAATGTAGAACAATGAAACAGGGAAGAGCAACTTGTATTTTTAACAAACAGATGGCCCCAAGACAGAAGGAGAAACCATAAATGTTCCTCCCTGTAACAAACTCACCATAAGCCCTCCCTGCCTGCAACTTCAAGTCATTGATCCTGGGAGTCAACGGGGCACTGGAAGGAGCTGACGCGAGAGAGCTTGCATCACTGAGCTGTCTGTTATTTGACTATAAGCATTAGCACTGGTATCTTTTTGCTGGTCCAAGAGTCTAACAAACACATGGTAAGTGAAACAAGCTACTCTAACGTGATGCAGATGAATGGCAAGAGCACACAGCAGTGATACAGGTGACATCTGAAATTTGTTGCCATCCTGAAGTCCTACCCCATCCCTATCAGCCATAGTATTTCCCCAACTGAAGGGTTCTGGTTTTCCAGTAGAATTGGGGAAAGCAGATGCAGAAGGATGTAAGGGAAAGAAACCCCATACAAATTCAAGACCATTGATCATCCACACCACCTCAATGAAACATTTGAGCTTAGCTCAGAGACAGCATCTACAGAGGGGGACAGAGCAGCTGTGCTGTCACATAAAATGCCTTGTGGCATCTTTTAAGCAAGTCACTATGTTGGCATTCAAAATTGGAAGATCTATGTCTCTTTGAATCAAAGCTGCTCTGAAAAACCTCAAGGCTTCCCCACTTCAGCATAAGCCAGATGCTCCCGTGCAGGCTGGGACAATTTCAAAACATATTCTGTGTGCTAACAACATAGACAGGCACAGATAAAAGTGGTTTCCTGTGTTCGGATGCACGAAAGCATATAAGACAGAAAGCTGGGCACACTTTACATCTCACTAACCAGTATGTGGTCAGAAGGAATTTCATTTATATTCCATCCCAAGAAGTCCCCCCCAAGGCTGAAAGTAAGGCTAGGCTTTGCTTAGGTGCTGGGAAGGAAGAGGAAAGCATGCCCACAGAAAACACAAACCTAAACCAGGCATTCAGTATGTGGTTTTGTGCTTTCTGCTCTCCCTCAGAGCAGGACAGATGGAGCCCCTCCCAAAGCAGACAAGGTAACTGGGAGCTTGGTGCAGAGCTGGTCTGCACCATACAGGTGTGATTAGTGCAGGGATTATCTAAGGGAGACTACCAAAGCACAAGGCTGCTTTCCTCCAGCCTTCCAGAAACTTTCCACCATCTCGCTAAAGGCTGGTTACCAACCCCCTCTTTTTAATGCAAGATTCATTGTCCTCCTTGTGTTTATATCTAAACATCAGGCATTTTACTCCCTTTTTCTTAACAGCCTCTAACATCTGTGCACACTGCAATACACCATTACTTTTGTTTGGCACTCAGCTGAGGCTCCCATCCATCCAGGTTGCCTCCACATCTTCCACCAGCAGTTTCCCAAGAGCAGCTTGCTCCCATTGTTATTTGCCTTCGATTTTTGTGGATACACTGATGCTCAGCACACAGGTGGTGTTACAAAGATGATGTGCTCTGATCACATTTGGGTATTCCAGGTGTGTAATGCTCTGGTACAGATTATTCCCAAGGCAACCAGCACTGCACGTACAGCACACAGGGCAAGGCTGTATTGTGGGAAGTCCTCCATGGACTGGCTGCATACATGGTACCCAGCCAGTGCACAGCATGCACTCAGGATTAACTCCATGTGCATGCAGCTACGGGCAGCGCACAATTTTGCTTCCACAGACAGACCATGTTCAGTAAATACCCTACATATATCTGTCAGGTCATCAGATTCAACACAGGGTTACGGGGTGCCCAGCACCTATGGGATAAGCTTACCTCATGCTGACGCTTTGGTGCCAAAAGCTGTACAATATATTCCGAGTGAAAGAGGATGTTTTTAATATCACATATCCAAACAAAAGCTCTCATTTCAAAATGCAAAACAGGTCCTTTTGAGATGAGCTGCTCCCAGGCTGGGTGAGCTGACGGGGTACAGCTGCCTGGCACAACTGCTGAGGTCAGACCTTGGTTCTTTGGTAAGATACATGCCGGGAACAGACGCGAATGCAGAGCTGTATCAAAAGTGTCCATGTACAAGAGTAATTATTACTCCATATCCCTTATTAGAGATTTACACTTTAAAACAGTCATATACATTAAATAGCTCTCCAACATCTAAGTAGCGAACGCTTGAAGCAACATCTACGTTCTGCTACCCCCATCATCTGAAGAATAAGTAACACATGGGAGAGAAGGGAAGCATTAAAAACAGGCTGTCTGTCTCACACAGTTTATTTAACAATAGGTAATAAGAAATCAATTTTTAACAGTCTATACAGTGATCGAAAGTTCATATTTATAAGTAATCAACTTTAATTGCATGATTTACAACATTTGAGGGCCTTTTTTGCTTTCTATTTTCAAGTTTTACAGAAAGTGGAAGAGGGTGGGGAAGGGGCACGGGAAAGAGAAAGCAAGCATAAAGAAGAAACCCCAGGGACTTTTTCTCAGGTTAAAATCATCCCTTCGGAATTGTTTCTTACCCTCTTTTTTATTTATTTATTTTTTTCCTTTGTTAGATGTAAAAATAACGAAAAAAAAATCTTTCAAGAAAACAGAAACCACAATATATATACTACATCCATTTGGCAGCTGCCCCTGTGTATTTGCAAAAATGTTGTCTTCTCTCTACATGTACAAATTAGTTTAATACTTGAAGTTTTTCTTTTAAGCTCAGACTCTTTTATAGAAAATTCTTGGAGGACAAAAGTAGACTTCAGGAGGGGACTGAGTTATTTAATATTTTTTACACTTTTTTTAAATTCAAAGAATTGACATATTTCCAACCAAAGAGGAAAAGATTGGTATTTATTTTTTTAATATATATAATATTTATATATGTAATGTATTTTTAAAGCAACACTAACCCCTTTTGTCCTCCAGTTTTAAGAAAAGGTTCTTAAGTTTTGTTTCCGGTGTGGTGTGTTTGGTCTTTTTTTAAGTGACATGAAGAAAAACCAAGATAGGGAAAATGTTTACCATCTGCCTCAGTAAATAATAACTATCAATATTACATATTTTCATTAATTTAAAAAAAATTCAACAAAAAAAAAACCTATTGGAGGCATGAGGAGGGCCCAGCCTTTGGTGAACAGCCCAAAGACCACCCTCATCCCAACCTCCCCAACGCACACAAGGAAAAGAAAAAAAAACCAAGAAAAAGGACTGGTCAGGATTCCAGCCATAACAAAAATATATTCTTTGTACTCTACTGTCCCTCAGGTTCGTTGTTGGTTTGTTTGTAAAACCACAAACTGTTGGTGCAGAGTTCAGATGTGTTCCAGGGAAAAATGTTGTTTTAGCTAAGAAAGATTCAAAAAAATTTGTCTTCAGTACAAAAAGTCTTGAGAAAATAAGTTTTTTTTCTTTTATTTTAATTTTTTAATTTTTTCTCTTTTTTTTGCTCCCAAAATGCTACAATGTGTCTAGTGTATGTCTAGTGTACTCTGTGAAAGGTTTGAATTCAAGTCTGAGTTCTCGGAGCTGAGCCCAAGTTCCGTGGCGCTTGTACCATGGAGGCCTGCCATGCCGGGATTGCTAGCAAGCTGGGAAAGCATTGCACTCTGGTCTGGGCTGGCAAAGTGCCCTTGATCCATGGGGTTAGCCTGGGCAGCTACCAGTCCTGGATGTGGGGAGCTGGTCTGCGGGGAGACGTGGTGTGGAGAAGGCTGAGGTTGCATCCGAGGGGACGGGCTGGAATGGGGGGGCTGGGACTGCGGCCGTGGTGAAGGGACAGGCTGTGGAGAACGCACTTGATTGGTGAGCGATGAAGGGAGCTGCTGGCCCTGTAGGTGTGGGGACTGGGCCTGGCTGGGGAGCATGTGCTGTTGGGGGCTCATAGGATTGGGCTGAGCTGGGGACCCCATCTGCTGCTGAAGTAGCCTCTGCTGGAAAGCCTGCTGCAAGCTAGCTCCCGTCTCTGCACTCATAGCCTGTGGAAGCTGGCTTATTTGTCCCATGTTTCCTTGCTGCATCTGCTGCATGTGGTGCTGCATCCGCTGCTGCTGCTGTTGGGGATACCCGACGCCCTGGGGCTGCTGAAACTGGCTGTGGTTGGCCATGCCTGGCCCCAGTGCTGGTCCTGCTCCCTGCTGCTGCTGTTGCTGCTGGTGGCGCTGCTGCTCAATCATCTGGTGCCGCCTCATCAGGAGGTCTCGGAACTGGGGAGCCATCCCCGAGTGATTCATATTCATCTGCTGCGCCTGAGGATTCATCCCAGCCATGGCCTGCTGCGGCGGCTGCTGCTGCGGCTGCTGCTGGGGCATGCTGGGCCTCTGCACTCCTCCTTGCATGGGGTTCATGTTCTGCATTGCTGGGTTGGGGTGCACGCCTCCTTGCTGCGCTTGCATGGCCTGCTGCGGCTGGAGACCCGGCTGACCCTGAGGCATGCCAGGCTGGCCCGTCATCCCTTGGGGGTTCTGGGTCCCTGCGTACTTGGCAGCCCGCTGCTTGATGAAAGCGGCCAGCAGCTGAGGGTTGGAGTGAAGGATGTTAAGCACCTGCTGCTGCTGCATGGGTGAGCTGGGAGACCTGAGAGTCCGCAGTAGGTTTTGTAAGGCTGCCTGGGGCAGAGGTGGTTGTTTGGGCTGAGCAGCGCCAGGTACCTGACCCATCCCTGGCTGAGGAGCCATATTCATTGGCTGACCTGGCTGGGCTACTGACATCATCGATGGCCTTTGCATTCCCGGCTGCAGCTGAGCTTGGGGTAAGGCCCCCTGCACCCAGGGTGGCTGCTGCTGGATTCCTGCTGGCCCCATTCCTTGATCTATGTGACCACCAGGACCTCTGCCTATCTGTGGAGGATTCATTGCCATAGGTGGCATCTGGGGCATCTGGTGCTGAATTGGCCTTTGGAAAATCTGAACCTGCGCCATCTGACGCTGGGTCTCTGCTGCCCGCTGGATCTGCATGGCCATTTCCACTGCTGCTGGAGGAGGACCCTGCACCGGTGGTTGAGGTGGCTGGGGTGGTGTTGGAGGAGTCACCTGGCCACCTGCCTTGCCCTGGGACACAGCGCTGGGAGGCTGAGTTCTTGGCATGGTGTAGGGTGGCATGCTGTTGGGAGGTGCAGGTTGAGGCTGCGAGGCAGGCTGGGGTGGAGGCTGGGGCTGTGGGGTTTGTGGCGTTGGGGGCTGCTGGCCTGTTGGAGTTGTTGGGGTGGCTGGCGTTGGGGAGGGCAACCCTTGCTGCTGGCCTACCACACCGGTCCGCTGCATACTCGCCATCCTCCTGCGGAGCATCTGTGCCTGTTGCAGGCGGTGCTGAAGCTGCTGTTGACGGAGCTTGTGTTTAATGTTGAGGCAGAAGGGCACCGGGCACTTGTTCTCCTGGCAGTGCTTTGCGTGGTAGCAGCAGAGAGCAATGAGTTGCTTGCAGATGGGGCATCCTCCGTTGGTTTTGCGTTTGCAGCCTTTGGTGTGCTGGACAACCCGTTTCATCTTCTGACAGGACGGCAGCGAGCAGTTGGCATTACGGCACTGGCAGGCGTGCACCAGAGACTGGATACAGCGCTGAATGCTCAGGCGGCGTGAATCACCAGGACTCTGGGTGGTTGCAGTCTGCTGGTTGTTGCTCTCATCATCTAGACCAAGGCCTAGTTTTTCCATCTTGTGGTCATGGTTTTTAGTGTTATAGCAGGTGATGCACAGGTCATAATCCTGGAAAGACAATGAAGGAGAAGTTACTGGTGTTCCAGAAACTCTGTACAACAAGTAAATGACGTTATGCTACCTTAACAAATTACTACCAGTCTGTTCCAGGCAAATTTTTGCTCTAGGGAAAAATTCAATCTTTCACACGATGCTGAGTTACTAGAGAAGGAATAAATCCAAATTACAGCCTGGGTAGGTGTGTAGATGTAAGGACGACTGAAATCTACACAAATATATATAGCTTGAAAAACCAGTTTGCTCTGAGCTACTAAGTCACACATTATTCATCTGGGCCAGGAAAATCCCTTTGTTTCCAGATAGGAAAGGAGAAGAAAAAGGGAGGGAACAAATAGCTGCTTATCTGCTGCTGCCTTAGGAGGCCAAGAGTGGCAGGAGAGGTACTAATTTTCAAAGAAGAAAAGACAATGAAAGCTGCGTTTTCAGTTTTCAGGCAAGCTAAAAACCAGAGTATGCTGACTGAAGTAACAACAGCATTACATTCTGTGAAAGCAACAGCATATGAGTTTGGGCTCAATAATTGATCTTTAAGAAAAAGATCCAAGTCCTCAGGATTCATTAATTCACAGAAAAAAAATAATCAGAATTTATTTGCTCCTATATAAAAGGAAATGTGAGCATCCAATTTTAATCAGACCTTTTCAGAACTGAATCAGAGACAGTAATTTACTTCCAGCAGGCTAAAAATTTACATTCCAAACCAGATTCAAGGTTAGTCCAGCTTCTGGAGGGCAAAGAATTGACCCACACTGGTGCACTCGATGTTCAAACACACTTGCAAACAAAGATTTCTGAAAACAAAAATGCTGTTTGCAGCATCTACAGAGACACAGCAGAGTAGCGGAAAAATCACCCAAGTACAAGAATCTGACCTCTAGCATAGCAAAACCTTTATGCCAGTAAACGAATGGAGAGTCCCATTTACAGAAATAGTGCAGCACAACAGTTCTAACTCTGGAAGAAGAAAGGATGCATCACTTTTCAGAAAAATCAGCTAATCCTGATTATGGCTCAAGCAATTGCTACAGTTCCAAACTGCTTAAGCAGCAGCACTTTAAATGAACTACAGGAAATATAGGAAATTCAGTTCTCCACAGCTTGAAAGTAGAAGACAAAAGTCACACCAAGTAGCGGATTAGTAAAATTGCTTGTAATGGAAACTGCTTCCTCTTGTTTCTTTCAGAACTGCCAGAGGATGAGCTGTACAGATCTTTTTTCATCAGTTAATACTGAGAGATCAGTTCAGGTAAAGATACAGGGACACAAGTAGAAAGAGCTTCACCAAGCATACCTCACAAACAGTGCAGTGCCATCTGGTCTCCACATGATGCTTGCACTCATTGCAGGTGTAAACAAAGCGGTCTTGGCTCTGGGTATGCAGTTCGACCAGCATGCACATGGTTGACCACTGAGCCCTTCGTAGTGAGGAGAACTCCAGGTGCTTGTCTCTAGCAAGGGTTAGGAAAGCATCACGCCCATCCATCAAGTCACATGGAATGAGGGGGTCAGGCTCAACAATGGGGGGCAGGGAGTTGGCTGCAGGGCCAGCAATGAGACGGATGACAAAGAAGACCTGAAAGATAAAAAGACTTAATATGCCAGCACTTCAAGATGTTTTGGTTGCCAAGCTTCCTTACACAGAGAGTACAATTCCATGACCAGCTAACGCTTCAGTGATGGGCCATCAGGCTTGTAAGACCTGAGGAATTTCAAAACTCCAGGTACCTTGCAGGTTTCACCTTCTTCAAAAGCATTAGGTAAGCAGCACTGGACTGAACAGCAAACCTGTTGTGGCAATCCAGACTTTTAGGAAGTTCCGTATGAGCACAGTTGTATTTATCTGCACTGCCCTCACAGCAAAGAGCCCAGACTTACTGGTGTGCCACTCAATTCTCCAGTCAAACCTATATAATTTACAGGGCATGACTCGGAAGTATCAAAGTTTTGCACACCTCTCTACTGGAGTAAAATCCATAGATCTCATTGTACCAACTCTTACCTCCTTGTGCTTCTCCATAGTGGCATACAGCTTTTGGGAGAGGTCATTGGACACATTGGGCATGCCAGGCTTTTTCTTATTGCCACGACTCAAGCTGCTCTTGTTCTTACTTGTCTTCTTATTGTTCTTCTTTTTGGCATTTTTGCTGTCTCCCTTGCTCACCTATTAATTGTAAAGGCATTTTATGTCACGTATCTAAGCCACATCACATCAGCATTTTATTACTTTCACATCTTCCATAACTGCAGCACAAACCACACATCACAATCATTTACTCCAAAGACACTTACCAGGGTCCCCCGAAACATTAAATTAATCACATTAGAATCACTCCAGAACATATCAAAATCAGCAGTTCTAAAAATATTAAAAGCATAAATGCTCAGGAGGTGCAAAAAAAACATTATTTACTGAATCCTGTTTGCCTGCTATAGCTGAACACTGAAGAACCTCTTGGATAATCACAAAGAGGTTCAGTAGATGGCTTCCTGAAGCAATTCAAAACTCAACTGAGAAGTACAACTGATATTGCACTAACCAGAAGAAAAACTTAATTCACTTAGATTTAGCTTGTTACAGCTCCGACAGATTTATTCTTATTTTTTAATAGACGGCATTAAACTGATTTTGACAAGAAGCTGTTCTTCTGACTCCAAAAAGCATTAGTAGTGCAATTAATAGTATGTACCTTTCTCCTGTCATATCCTGCAATAGTCAAATAAACCAGGTCAGCTTAATTTCAATTATCATCATTTAGCAATTAATGGTTTATTCTTCCCTGTGCTTCTCAGAGGGCCCCTCAAAATACTACAGCATGTGATGATCAAGGATCAAAGCAATTCTTACCCAAACAGCCATTCTTCCTAAGCTTAAAATAACTTAGTCAGGACAGAAATTTCCAGGGAACATGAATGACTATCGCTTTTTGACAATACAATTTGTTATTGCCTCATTTTCAAGAAGTAAAACATGCAGTCAATAAAGAGTTAAACCTCTTTATAATAGTAAAGGTTAAATAGTAATATGTCACAAGCTTCCCCCACCACAGGATTTTGGGGCTGAACTGCTGTGAAGGATGAACAAAGTGTGATACCTCATGACTGGTTTCTACTATAACAGAGAAATGGGAACTCGCAGCTATGCCAAGTAGAAAACAAACCTTTGAATGACACCTTCCTAAATAAGATGTTAGCTAATGCAAAGTCAATATTAAGTTGCCTCATTCACAGGTTACTCTTGCACTTAATTCATTCAAAGTCCTTGAAAGAGCAGCACAGGAGAACCACAAATTCTAGCTGTAACATTAAACCTAACTTTTTTGATCCAAAGATCTTTCAGGAAAAAGATTAATTCTAAATCCTAACAAAAAAATCTAGTGAGGTGACAAAGCAGCAGTGCTTAAACAGTTAAGTACTACTGCATGAGCAAAAGTAGTAATCTTATCCTAGATTCAACACTTCCTCCATAAAAGCTCATAAGATCAAAGGATGGGCAGATACATAAATTTTGTATCTGTTAATTTCAAATTTATTATTAAGAGGCATAGCCTTTTTTTTTGAAGGTGAAAGCACAGTTGGTGCACATTCTCCAAGAAAATTGAACAAGAGAACAGCAAGAAATTTCTCTAAGTAGCCCAACAATAGTTTAGCAGGAATTTGTGCTTCAGATTCGCAATGCCTTAAAGCTTTCTACTAAAAAAAAAAAAACACAAACCCAAACCCACCCCTATACAATGTAAACTATTAAATCAAAGCATTCTGTCACATTCTCAGAACATTCTGCTAAGACTGGCATTATAAATAAGTTATAAAGAAAAGACTTAGCCAGTATTCAAAAGCTAAGCTTAAGGAAAAAGCTTCCAAATCAGGCTACGGTTGCAGCATGAACATTGATATTAATTGGATTTTAGCAGTAAAATATTCAACTAGCAGCTGTTTCAATCTAATTGACTTTGGTAACTAATTAGGTTTAAAGCCGTATGAACAGCCACTGCTCATACCAATGTAGCTGAGTGGTATTTTAACAGCTGTAATTTATGAAATGTAAAATTCAAATTTATATTAGAATAAAGCTAGAAAGGTGAAAAATCCACTTAGTCAGACCATTTTTTTCAAAATTAGCCACACATAATCACAACTTTTACATTAGATCGTGAAATAGCAGAAGCATCCTTACATCCGTGCTTTCATTACTAGTGTTTTCCTCTCTCTTCCGTTCTTCTTCCTCTTGCTCTAGCTCCTTAATGCTCTCCTCTAGAACATTAGGCCAGAAGTCTCCTTCGAAGTAAGGTAGCTCTTTCGCACTTGTTAGACGATCTTCCGTTGCCTGCTTAAATATATCCTGAAAAGAGCAAAACACTTTGTTAACACTGTTTCAAGTCACAGAAGTAAAAGCAGCCTTTTCAGTATGTGATAAAAAAGGCAGATCAAAGAGCAGCTTAATATTTCATTTTGAGAGCACGTTCTAAATGCAGATTTAACACTGCATCAGTTACAGACAGTTCAACAAATACATTTAGAACATATGCTAGACTCCAATACACATACTTACCAAATGGGACAAATAATCACTATATTATCAACACTAGTTAAAGCCCTGGTGACTCCAAAGATTTTATATATTTCTAACTGCATCAGCAGCCTAACCATGAAATTTTATTTAACAGAATATTAAAAAGTCCACATAATTTCTTTGTATTAATGAAATGAGATGTGCGCTCTTTTGCGGTATTCCTCAATAATTTATTTGTTCTAAGAAGTTATTTCAAATCTCTTGCTAGAATCATTTCAGAAGCTACATGCTTTGAAAGGGATTTACTTCAAACTTTAAGAGCTCAATTCATTTGAAACTAAAACAGCAAGCTTCAAGAATCAGGTACAATGCAAAAGGCAAGGAAGAAAGCAAGACAAGACTGGTCAAGCCCACCCCCAGTACAAACATACACTTCACAAACCTTGTAATCATGTACGATCCGCTCTGACACAGATTTGTCCAGCATCTTTTTGTACCACTCTTGCAGTCGTTTGGGCTTGGGTATCTTTTGGTCAGGAGGATGGCAATGGAAGATGTAGTCATCTCCTTCACTAGGTGGGCATGCCCAGATATGTCCAGTAGTATACCTAGCATAAATTAAAAAGTACATGTAGACTCTGATAATTAATAATAGAATTTGTTCTCCTCTCTGCCACGAGATGGAGCTACCACAGAGTTGGCTGGTGGTACCAGCTGGACAATAATTACAGCTCTCCAAGATTTATAATTCTTGTGTTCATCCCAGCTTCATTAATGCAACAGCATTACCATCTTTTTGCTATTTTTTTTAAAATCCAGCACTATGTATGGAGTTATTTATATACAGCACGCATGTTTTTAAATCTGGATACAAATCCAAGCCTCATACAGACGTACAATTGTCACCTCCCAATTAACTAATGAGAGAAAGAGGGAGTTTTTCTACTTAGTATTACTAAGTATTTCAGTAGTAAAAGCCAGAATTCTTTTTCCTTGAGACAGTGCAGTCAGAGTGGTTTAGGTTGGAAGGGACCTCAAATATCACCTAATTCCAGGGCAGAGACACCTTCCACTAGACCACGTTGCTCCAACCCCATCCAACCTGGCCATGAACACTGCCAGGGATGGAACAGCCACGGCTTCTCTGGACAACCTATACCAGAGTCTCACCGCCCTCACAGTGAAGAATTTCTTCCTAATATCCAATCTAAAAACATTTAAAAAATGATTCACTTAAACACACAATTCACATTTTCTACCATAAATCCTCTGGCTTTTAACTTTGAGAATCAGTATTGAAAGGTTTCACAATTATATCTGGGAATAAACAGTCACCATTAACCTATACACTACTGGGTGTACAATCTAAGTATTATGAAGACAGATGACATCCAAATAGTAGCAGCTGCAGAGAAGATGAAATCACAAAGAACACTTTTTCATCTTCAGTTCTTTATTAGTTTTTGAAAAGAACTCCAGTAGGAGGAATAATTAGATCTCAAGTTGGAGAAAAATAGCCATCTTTAGCTCTGCAGAATCCTACCCAAACCCTGTAAATTGCAGCCAGTTGTCATTCCTTCTGCCCAAGAAGGGAGAGATGATATTGCATGACCAATACTGTTTTCCCAAAATGAGAACCTGATGTTAGCCATTAGCACAGAAAACAGCCTTAAGTAAAACTGAGCTCTGAGTGCTAAGCAGCAATTTTTTTCAGACTCACAGGTTAGAAAATACACAATCAAAAGGCCAGAAAAGTCTAATATATGCCTCTAAAGTCCTAAGGAACATACCATCTCACTGAGGTACTGAAGAGAGTACCATCTACCTCCATTCTGACCCCCCTAATTTTTCTTACACAGCTACTCTAAACATAGTCCCTAACAATTTCTTCATTAATAACTCTGCCAAGCTACAACAGATACCTTTGACAAGAGATTGAAATTTCCTTTACTGCCTTTACTTCCATAATCATGGTAGTTCAATTTCCACCTTTCTCATTTTTTCAGTTGTTTTGTGTTCTCTTTTGTGCTGTCCAAAGTATACTCTCCTCTCTCATCTAACTTTTCAGTTTCTCACAAATTTCAGCTATTCATTCTATAAGAGATTTCTTAGTGGTCTTACACAGCTGTTAAGAGTAAATCAGTACAGACAAAAATACACTTACCTTTCTCCTTATAAGCATGGGTAAGGACTTGCCAGCCCAAACAAATGACCTGATTAAAGCACTGGCATTACACAAGGACTGCACTATCAACACAGCCAGCAAAATTTTATGGTCCAGATAAAAGGCTCACTTTTTCTGCTCAGATTTAAAGAAGTTTTACATAGGTTTGGAAACCTTAAAATATCTGAAGCATAAGCCTCTCCTGAAGGAGGGGCTTTGTCGTTTTGTCTCTTCAACTATACGCAGTTGTGGCCAAGTTATCCTGTCATCAGCTGATATTTAGACACCACATGCTGCACAGTAGGATGTTGTTGCATTTGCATTGAGAAATACCTAGCACAAACACTGCACAGAACATAAAAACCCCCAAACAAGTCCAAACCAAAACCACTTACCCTAGTTTCTTGACATATTCTAGATATCCAATTAGTATTTCATGATAGACAGCAGTCCTCAAGCATTTAGGGCGGAAGAAATGAACACTGTCAAGGTAAGATATATACACTCGCCTAAAAAACAAAACCCAAAACAAACACAAAAGGCATGATGAGAAGCAAAGATTTTAAAGTAGTTCCACAAATCTATTCACCTTATTTTTATACATTTAAAGCATCCAATGTAACAGCAATCTTTAAAGCCTCTGATCCTTATTTACCTCTAGAAACTCAGCCTTCTTTTGATATCCTAGCCTCCTCTCTAAAATTATTGAATCCTTTCCTCGAGAATACTGACAACTGATCTTTGAGACAGTGTCTGTCAAGCCAGCATCCCCAGTAAGAAGCGACCCCAACTGACATATTTCCTACAGAAGCTACTTTCTTTCTAGAAGGTAACAGCACTAAGAGTCTTCACAAATGCAACACTGAAGCTCTACACACAAATGAAACAGTACCAAAATAAAATAAAGGTTCACACAGCTCCTCACCTTTGATTGGGTGGAGGACAGTCTGAGCCATACTCCTGTACATGCATCCCAAAAAAGCACAAGTCTACACCATCAATCTCCTCAAAGGCAAAAAGCGCTTTTGTTCGATAAGGGAAAGACTCTGCCATCTCTCCGCTGTCTACAAATCTGCAGATTACAGAGGGTAAAGAGGAATACCAAATATATTCACACATTAGAGAATACGTGTCACTAGGTAAAGGCAACACTGACGAAGGCTGCTGTAAGTATAACTTTAGCGCTTACAGACTATTCAAATATAAGGCACACACTTCTTACTGTGAAAAAGCTCACATTCATCACAACTAAGGAACATGTTGCTGTAACATCCATCTTTAAAGAACTGGTCAGTAGTCAGGTTTTGAATAAAAAAGTATTTTTTCAGAACAGTAACATGTAAGTAAATTTAGATAGCTTCCATCTCCCCCCAGAAGAAGTAATATTAGAAATGGAAAGAACATACCTTGCTTTCATTCCAGGTTTTACTTCAACAGTTTTGTCAGACGCATGTACCACCCTAACTGTAACCTCTCCTGCCTCAGGGTGGTTCTGTCGTCTTAAGAAATCATTGACTCTGTTCTCCAAGAAGGTACCAAGTCTTGTAGCTGGTAACCCTGCAGGAGAAAAATACAGCTCTAAATATATACAGAATTGGAACTGTTCAAATGTGATTATTCAGAATTTAATAAAAAATGACTTTTAATGTATGCAGTATGCAATCATAAATTAGAGCTTTATCTTTAAACACTAACACTTCTAGATGGGGTGAGCTGCTTTTCACCTGCAGCCATGTTTATGGCTTATACATTATTTAAATGAAGACTCCATATTTCAACCCAATTTCTATCCGTCTTAGAAGTCAATTACAATTTAGGCTCCTCCTGAATAGAAGCTCTTTGTTGCTTCAACTGGATTACAAAACACTGCTCTCAGACATAGCGTCAAGAGCTGACATTGCATTTGGAAGTGTATTCTGCCTATGAAGCCACGCTACCCAAGTTAGTCTCCGCATTTACCAAAAAGAACATATCTCAGTAATACAAATAACAAGTAAATACAACTGTATCTGCAATTAACATAGTTTAGAAGTTTTTCGTTTTCAAACAAAACTGAGAGAAACCTGAAGCTGAAAGGGAGTGTAAGACTTCCGGTGTAACAGGGCCTGACTCATTGCTGCACATTACCCCTGGAAAGTGACACAGCTGCCAATCAGCTTCTCATTTTCCAATTTGACACCTTTCAGCAACACATCTCTATACTATGTTAAGTATGCAATACAGGTTGCTCAAAATAAAACCTGATACAAACTATAAGAGAACTCTTGTATTTTTCCTGTATTCTTGATGGATCTCAGGAGTTTTGGAGATTTTGGAAAAAGACTCAAGACATTGAATCCATTCACTGACCCATTTGCTGAATCTTGATGCTATTGGTTGGCCAGGGATATATATGTACATTTTTTTTTTTCAGCAGAAATGTAAATACTCACCGTTTGTAAGTACACCAACCTAAGAAGATTCTGAAAGACTTGGCATATAGAACAGATGGTGACTGCACCAATTTCTTCCTACAATGCCTTCAAGTCAGCTGCCTTGATCAAGAGGAAATGCCTACTGAGTGGTTTGGGTTTTTTTGTGATTGAGCCCTTTTCTCCACCAAAGCTTTTAAGAGCAGCAGTAGCATGGCAACTTGGTACACGTTACCATAAATTTAAGTTAGACTGCAGTCACACAGTAACCCTTTACCCAATGCTATATGACAACTGAGATAAAAGGATGTGTACCTTGCATTAGCAGTGCTCTAAAACAGAGCGTTAACCTTCTACAACAGACTACTAACCAAAGACATCAGCTATGAATGCAAACATTCTGAACATCACAAAACTGATGTTCAGAACTGATCAAAAGTACCTGCCTTTAACTCAAAAAAAAAAACCAAAACCAAAAAACCTAAACCAAACCCAACCCAACCCTGAAAGAAATACAAAATGAGCCTAAAATTCACCTCTTCCCCATTCTTAAATAATTTAAGCTGTATTGGTGTAAATGTCAGAATCTTACTTTTAGCAGAAAATTTGTTCTCCTTCCTGGTTCGTCCTGTTTTCTTTAGGCAGCCATCACAGACAAAGCTGAAACAAAAGAAGAAAATGAAATCCCACCCCAAGTCAGTCCATGAAGTTCCTTAGCATCTTAACATTAGAAGCCAAGTCTTTCATCAGATCTTATCTGGTCTGGAAAACATGTTAACTCAAATTTGAAATAAAAGAACAGCGCCAGCAAAAATGGCTTAAGTGTTTCAGAGCTGCAGAGGAGGATCTAAGCTCCATGGGGTGGCACCCCCTGTCAGTCACCTGCAATCCGAGGAAAAGGTCTCCACTGGGAGGGCAACAATACTGGCTTAACATATTCTTGGAACAAACAGTTTAAAACTGATGAAGATGAGATACCACAACACAAAGAAAAAGGCTGATTTTTTTCTCTAAATATTCAAGTATACTCTAGCATTGAAGGGCAGATTCTTCCTCAGTTACAGGATATCTACCCTCTTCTGCAGCAATCTGGATGGAACAACAGAATGGTAAAAGACATGGCATATAAATGGAACGTTTAAGCTCATACAGAGCTTTATCTACACTTATCAGCTTTTTAAAAAAGCTTTTAAAGCAATCAGAATAAACTCCAGTATGTTGATCATGAACCATGGAGTATCTGAAGATCAGATTTTCAGATTTAATCTAATCACCAAGGTCAAAAAAGTCACTTCACCTGCTAAAATTCTTTCAGGTTTTTTTTAGATGACAAAGCAGTGATTTGTATAGAAAACAGACCATATTAAACTATTACTATAACTGAACATATCTTTTCATGAAGGACTAGAATCTTTAAACATAAAAGGCTGAAACAAAGCTGAAAGGCACTCTTGCACACAAAGGAACGTTAGAAACATTAAAGACTCAAAACAACTTCACACACAATGCAGTAGGGTATGATGTCATCTTAAAGATTCTGTAGAATTTTCAGCCAGGAATGCAACTTCTTCCATTAGATAATCTTTTATAACCAATGTAAGGATGTGCATGCACTAACTCTAGAATCTATCATATACTCTCTACTTAAGGAGAAATTTCTCACCCAGAAGGCCAGATTATCTCATTGTGAAGAACACAGATCTGGTGCATTTTTCTTCCACACTCTATACATTCAACAAACCTGTAGAAGTGAAAACGGGGGAAGGGAACAAAGGTTAATAGCATCATTATTTGCTTGTATAGTATTTTATTGGAGAATTTCTAGTATTTAGGGTCTTGAGCCTATTTAACAGAGGGCACATCTATGCTGGCAACTGCCTCCAGAATGCATTAAGAATCTGTCAGCTCAAGTCAGGTACACTATGCAGGGACACATTATTATTACTACTTGCTTGCCTTACTGCCATCCACTTAACTCCGTTTTGTGGTTTTGTTTTTGATGGGTGTTGGTTTTTTTTCCCTCTAAAGTGAAGACCTTATAAGGCTAAAAATCTGTGAAGTGTTTGTTGTTATAATAAAGAGAGGGGAAATAGATCCACAGGTGTCAGAAGCCAAGAACCAGGGGAAGTAGTTAGCTGTTAGTTGCCCCACTATACTTGAAATCTGGGGTACATTCCAAATACACTATGGAAGAGCGGGCAGGAAGAAAACAGTAGCAACAAAGTCACTTTCAGAAGACTAGCTGAGATTTAAGGACAACTGAGGAAAGTGGCAAGATTTGCTTCAAATGTTGGTGAATGTAATTCTCTAAAATACATAAGATTGCTTCATGTGTCAAGACAATCTGACTCCTTTTGAACATGTGTATTTATAAGAACGAGATTTTGAATGAATAGCTGTCATTTGTGTTGAGCATACGGTACCATACTGGAAGCTAGGCTTGTATTCTGTGTTAAGCTGTATCTTCAATGTAACTAAGGGAAAGGAAAGTTATGAATCGTTACTATTCTCTCCTTCCCACAGGCCTTGTAAAACGGAAGAACTGAGTGACCTTTATGCCCTCAGAAAGATGGCGTGGGAAGAATACATATCCTTTTTGCTCATTCATTTGAGAATGAGGATAATTTTCACACAGTAGCAACACAGGTGTATAATGCAGAACTGCGTAAAGTGACTTCGGAAAAAAACCTCAGGAATATAAAGAAAAGCAGCTGGGTCACCATGATCTTAAGTTTACTGGATGTCTACAGTTCTGCTTCCAAAGCAGTACAGAACCACTGACTGATTCAAATTTAGCAACTTCT
Source organism: Pezoporus flaviventris (assembly GCF_033815535.1). NCBI lineage: Eukaryota > Metazoa > Chordata > Aves > Psittaciformes > Psittacidae > Pezoporus > Pezoporus flaviventris. Next base: position 1,818,446 of record NW_026892559.1, read on the forward strand.
ACTACAGCTGCCTGTAAAATATGACAACTAGAAAAGCCAACAGCACTCAAAGAGCTACTGCCAAGTGACTCAAACCAATTCTGAGGCTTTGCCACAACAGGGTTTCAAACAGTTATCTGCATTCATCCTTCTGTGAATCCACATTCAAGACAACAAAATGCAATAGTTTTGATCCATGTGTGTTATGTATTTCTCAAGTACAGCTGTGGTCGTTTGGGTTCTCAGTACAGAATGCTGCTTACTGAGCACCCCCTGCCCACTAACAGAGCTACATGAAATTGGAAAACACTGGAAAGCAAAGCTGACAGAAAATAACATCTTGTTACAAAACAGTAGTAGTAGCAATAAGGCTCATTCAAAGTATGACAACATTACTTACAGTTCAGGGTCCAGTGTATCATTTTTCCTTTTTGAAAACTGTTCTTTGTTTATCGTGCTATGGAGAAACAAGCAATAAAATTCAGTTTTAACACACAACACATTTATGCCATACCACATGTATCAACATATCAAGACAAAACTTGCAAGCAAGTTTTTTAAATGCTCACTGACACTACAAAGAAAGCTGTATTTCACAGTGACAGACAACTGAAATATATGTCACCCTTGATGCATAAAACGTGGAAAATATTCTTTTTCTATGGGACAGCTTGTAAAGAATCCCACTGCTTCCTTATTCAGTTTTACTACAAGGATAAATGTTAAAACTTGCTGACACAGACTATTTCAAACTTCTGTTTGACTAAGTGCTTATTTTTCACTACAGTTCAGTCACTCCAGACTTCAAAGAAAAAAATAAAACACTTTAGAGCACCATCCCAGGCTTTTATGAAGAAAATCTTGTCCACCTTCTACTAGCCTACAGAAAGCAAGGGTTATCCAAAACTAAACTTCCCATTAAGAAGGCACTATAGATGATGATATAGCTTACGAATGCACAGCCCAAGGACACAGAGATAACTCACGTTTGAGGTTGTGATGGGTCATCTCCTAGAGAAACGCTCTCCCCTTGGATTTCATTGAAGCACTTCTCACAGAAATGATACCTGTCAGCAAGAAGGTCATATCTGGGTGAACTGCTCCATCCACACAACAAAACCCAGGTCAAGCAATGGAGCCACCAATCCCAGCAGACCAAGGAACAGAAGTAAAGAGCAGGAGAGCAGGTCATCAGCAGCAACAAGGCTATTCAATGATGCAGACTTATGGGGCCCACATTGGCTGGTTTGGGATTTGGGGACTTTTTAGAATTTGGGGTATTTTGTGCAATCAGAGCCAAGTGCAGACAATGGCAAGCATGAAGGAGAAATAAAACAACACAAAGACACAGGGGTTTGCAGGATTAAACCAAAAACATAGAAGCAGGACTTCATGATCTTAAAGGTCTTTTCCAAACCAGCTGATTCTATGACAAGAAAACACAAAGCAGAAAGCTGAGGCAAAGCACAGATTAGCATTAAATCTCTCAAATGGGTTCACAAGCAGCAAATGATTAAAGCAAATTAAACAAGGAGTATTCCATTTTAGCATACCCATACCCTCTTCATTTTAATAATCCATGCCACGTACAGCAAAGGATTAAAAATGAGAAGGGGGAAAGAGCAGAAGGAACGAAAAACTGCTACTCTGACTTATACATCAGCACAGCAATTCTGGCAGAGAGGCAGGAGATCAGTGGAAGAGGGGTAGTCTTCCATCTTATACGGGTAAATGCTAAAAGACCACATTCTCTCCCAGTTAAAACAGAAAGCTAAACATCAGAAGCCTCAAGAACAACAAAAAGTGTCCCTGAAAATCTCAGACATTATAGGACAGTCAAACTTCATGTTAACTAAATACCTTATGTTAACTACACACATAACACCCTAGAATGACATGATAATGCCACAGCCCAGTCTGAGTGTAGAACAGTCCAGGCATCAACACAGCAAGCATCACAGAGGAAGATTTCTTTCATACTTGAATAAAATAATGATTAATTCAACACTCTACCCCAGCCCTCAAAAATGTTCTAAAACTGTAGCCTTCCCATTACTAAGGCATGTTAATTAAGTGCACAAAACATCTAAAATTAGAAAGAAACAAAAGAAAATTCAAACAATTTTATTATAAAGCCACACAAACCAACACTATAGCAGCTGTTCAGCTACAAAGACAGGTCTCAACCCTCTCCCATTTTTCATCTGAGATACTGCAGAGAACTGTACTTTCGAAATTGTACATTTTGGTCTAATATATATGTGTGCATACAACATAATTTACAAGTCACGTGTATGCACTTGTTACAGTGCAAACATTCCCTTCTAATGTTTGAACACATGTAAAGCACATCACATTTGTGAGTAATAATCTTTTGGTCCATCTAGTGCTTGCACAGAGATAAGTGTAAGTGGAAGATACTGACACAATATGAAAAGCTCTACACTACAGAAGTCTAAGAGGACAATAGTTATTATGGGATACTATAAGCTTATTTTCTTCTTATTTTCTACTCCTAAAAACCTTCATTCACTGCTATAAACCTTTCTGAAGCCTACGGTGGTCAAGACTCAACTTCTGTAGCTCTTCAGCTGTTTTCACCTGATCAAGCGCTTCGGTAAACTACAACTCTTGCAAAACATTCTTGCCTTTCAGGTAAAAGCCTTAGTGGGTTTGTTGTCCTGGGTAGTTTTGTTTAAAATGTTGAAAAGAATTAACAGTGGGAATTAAATTCATGGAGGTGACAGTCTGGAGGTAATCAAAATCTAACAGGCTCATTTTCTGGTGACAGGATACAGGAGCATTAAAGCATGTATTTCCCTGCTTCTTCCTGCCTCACTTCCCCAGTTGGCAGAGATGCCTGGCAAGAAAACTTCCTTCAGAAGTCAAATTAAGTTTAAATCCTTTAATAAACCCCAAGTAAGATGCGAAAATAATAACAAAAGAATTCAAAATAGCTGTAGAAGTGACAGCATTTTACAAAGCTGCTGACAGCTACTGTGAGACAACTCCCTTAAGGAACTTTCAGGAAAAAAGCAAGCAATCAATCTGCTGAAGATCTGAATACACAGAAATAAGTTTTGCTCCTCAGTGTTAACATAGTGAGAAAAACAAAGACTTGCCAAGTATAATATGTATTATGAGCACATACTTGCTGCATAGCTTACTCTGTGTTCTGCATGAAAAATACTGCTGCATAATAGGAAGACAAGACTTGTAGATACCTGAAGAAATCTTAATTAACTGCAGGATAAAAATTTACTAAAACATCACATTACTGCAAGCAAAAGGAGGAAGAGCAAAGGCTGCAGTGAACTTTTGCAGAAAGAAATCATTAACACAAAGTAAACTATTCAATCTGCACTTCCAGCAAATTATCTTAAAACACAAAGCTGTACAGATATTAAGAGGGTGTATATGTAAATACATTCACGCCTTTAAGAGATTGATTTCAGCATGCACAAAATGGCACAGAGCGAGTTTTTCTTACCTGTTCTGGTAACTGTAGTAAGTGGCATCTCGAGGGATTGTGCATAGCTGTTTGCCATAGCAACACAAAGTCTGTGGCGAGAACTCCAACTGCAAAGAGGAATGGATTGTCTTAGTACTTATACACAGTTTCATTTGCTCTCCAAATGAAGGCAAGTGTGACCCAGACAACTACCATTTCCACCTTATTCTGTACACAGATCTCACAGTACATCAAGTATATGAAGTGCTAGTCATAAAAACATTCAGTGGCCTATTGCACTCAAGTTCTTCTTCTCCAAAGATGAAGAGCGTATCAAAACAAGACAATGGACACAGACAGTCCCAATATACAGTGAAGCACTTCTGCAATAACAAACCCACATCTGTTTAATTTGAAAACAGGTTTGCCCTAGTCAAAAATAAGCCTTCAATTACTGACTTTACCCTCCTCCAAGGGCTTCTACACAAATAGATGATGTAAGCACCAGATAGAATATCCATAAACCCCTCAAAACTGGGGTATTCAGGTTTGCTAAAACCTGGTAAACTCTCAAATTTTTTGACACACCAAAAGTACTAACAACTACAACTGCTGTATTTTTTCCCCTCTTCAATACCAGGAAGCAAACAGCAGACTAATATTAATTTTCTTACCTTTCTTCCACAGCAATAACCAAGGCTCTGCATAACTGGGTCAATTTCTTGCTCAAACACCTCAGCCAGTTTGGAACAATACTTGTATACCCGGGATGTTTTGCGGTTATACAACCAGGCATTATTGAACATGAGCCAGATGTCATCTACATATTGCCAGGGCTCCTGATACTGTCCCGTGTCCAGTTTCCTCTTGATAGTAGAAAGATCCATGGGGTTCTTCACTATGTCAAAATAATCCTGCAAGAATATGCAGTGCATCAAAACACCGCTACAGAGCTATGTTGTGACATGACAACATGTGTATTCTCAGCATATAAATTCATCTCCAGTACATCAAGAAAAACAGGTTCCTCCCTGACTTGACTGTCAAACTGATTGTGACACATGGTGAAATCTCTAAGTAATACCATATCACTCCCCAGTGCTTTCTTTTCTTATTCCTTTATTTCTCAGATGTTATTGCTCTTCCAATCCTGATGAAATATAGCCACTCTCGTGTTAATCACCAAAAGAGTATGACAAAAAGTAGTAAATGGCAATTTTTTTTGCAGCCTGTAAGCTGAGGTTATACACAAGAGCATTAATAGAATGTGACTCTCTAGTAGATCAGACAAACTAATAAACAAAAAAGAAGTAACTACCAGGTGAGGAAAGATACATGTCTCCTCTAAAGAATCCCTTTTCCCAATCCTCACCCCAATCAGTTATGGGACTACTTCTCCTACAAAAGTTCTTGGAATATGACAGCCAACTGAGAGCTTGTTAAAGAATATCAGCAGTATTTATACCTGCTTACAATACAACAGGCCTTGAATTTCTGCAATATTTATCCTAAAAAAAAAAAAAGACAAAAAACCGAACCCACAAAACAAAACAAAAAAGAACCTTTCAGCCAAAAAAACCCAACATTGCCCAAAGCACCCAAGTAGGACTCCTATGTATAGATATTTGAATATATAGTAAACTTGTGTGGTCAGTCCAGAGAGGTTTCTTTAACTGGCCTTGATGGGCTTAATTTCCCACAAATTCAGCTAAGCTTTATATATGATGAGAAACACCTACAGAATTCAGCAACAGAAACATCACAACATGAAGCAACATCCATAAAAAGCCCACACAGCACTGGAGATCTGGGGATCTGTTGGTAATCACTTTAATGTATGGCATACCTGCTTATTTATCAAAAGGAACACAGAACCAAACAAACTTTGGAAAAACACTCCCAAAGCTTTCCTAAGCCAGACATCATATGTTCCACTGCCTGAGCTAAACCCCTTCAAGTGTATCAGTAGATAAACTTTAACAAGATGGCCTTAAGCTGTTCTCAAATGGGTATACAGTCATATAGTAGTTTTGAATTAAAGCCAGCAAAGTATCTTGCTAAGACACTCACAGGAATTCCCAGTAGTTGGGGATCCACAGGCTGTCGGAATGGAAGAGACTCTGGATCCTGACGGTAAAGTGCCTCCAGTGTTGGCATAAGTGCCTGCCGCAACTCTTCTGGCTTGAAAACTTTGAAAAACAATCAACATTAGAAGGACAGCAGAAACAGCTGTAAGGAAAAAAACATACTGGAAAATGGGGTCTGTGGAGAAAAAAAATACTACAGACAATGGGTTTAAGGTATCAGCATGTCTTGGTTGTCCTCTGCACTACAGAGTTCTGAGAAGGATATTAAAATGATCACCTGGACACAAGGAGTTGGCCAAAATATTAAAAAGAATTTTGTTTTTATCATAGGAAGACACTGCTAAGTTTAATAAAGACAGTTTACATGTCAAGTACAGCCCCTCTCTGAGGTACCAAGAAAATCTTGTTTAGAAATTCTGTGACTGAAGTATTTCAAATCCTATTGTATTGGCAATTTTACTAAGGCTTACTGTCCAATACTAAAGCCTTAAAGAACTTGTCCATAGCCAATTACAAGCACATGTACTATTAGGTATTTTGGTCCAAAAGCCACAATCCATACAAATCTACTGAGTACCAGTAAAGAAAGCTCAGGGTTTCTTTATCCCCTAAGATTTTTCTAGGGAGGGAAATACAGTGAATTTCAGTCAAAACTCTTCCTGCTTACTTTTTTTCTTGGACTGCCCAGCTGCTGGAGAAGACTGAGTGGCTGGAGTAGTAGGCCTTTCTTCCCCCTCTGGTATTTCAGTCTTCACTTCAGATTTCTTCTCATCTTGCTCCACTGGTTCTGGTTTACATTCCTCCATGACTGGTTCTGCTTTAACCTGAAAAGCAGTTTGAAGCCTGTCACTCAGTCTCTTGTGAAGTCACCCATCCACATTTCCATCCTTTAAACCTATCCGCCATCCTGCCCACCACTCCTTCCCAGGATTAAGGATATCTACTTTGTAGTCACTTGCAGATATACTAGAAAAAAAAAAAAAATCTTTAAACGCTACCATGTTAGCAGTGATAACCAGTTTTGAGCTGCAAGTAGACACACAAGTACACATCCAGCTCTTCAGGCAGGTCTGGTAAGTCTCTCATACACTGTGGCTGCCAGGATGACACTACCGGGTAGCCACGCTCCTTGCCATCCCCAGTGACAAGTTGTCAAAGCCCAGTAAAGCAGCTAATCATGTACATCCAGAATCACAGAATCATTTAGGTTGGAAAACACTTTCAAGATCATCAAGTCCAACTGTTACCCCAGAACTGCCAAGTCCACTACTAAACCATGTCACTAACCACCACATCTACACATCTTTAAAATACCTCCAGGGATGGTGACTACACCACTTGCCTGGGCACCCTGTCCCAGTGCTTGAAAAACCTTTTGGGGAAGAAATGTTTCTTAACATCCAATCTAAACCTCCCCTGCTGCAACTTGAAGCCATTTCCTCTCATCCGAATATCTGCTACTCTAACATTTAACAACCACAAATAACATCTGACAGACTGACCAGAGTGCCCTTGCACATTGGCATTTAGCAAAAAGCTTCACAGCTGCAACCATGTTATCATGGTCTTTTCTGCTTCTACCACCATTTCAGAAGAAAGTAGAGGCCCTTATTTAGGAAAGTAGAGGAAGACCATTATTAAAACAGCAGCAGCAGGTAGCACCTACTCAGGTGAACTCTGGAAGGAATGGCTTGAACAGAGACACAAAGCACCTGGCAGTACTAGGTATTTTACCCAACAACTGGCTGACAATCTCACCTCAGATTTTTCATCCACTTGCATTTCTGTTTGTTCTGGCTCCCCTTCATCTGTTTTAATTTCTATTTTTACTTCTTGCAAGGGTGCCTGCTGCTGTTCTGGTACAGTCTGCTGAGAGTTCACCTCTGTGCTGCTGGTAGATGGGGGGTTGGATACCTGCCCATCAATGCTTACAGCTGGCTGTGAAAGCTGAGGGAACAACAACACACACATTATACACAAGCTTCTAATAAACCGAAGCCTTCTTTCTCTAATCTACTTTTTACCTATGCTATGTTTCCACCAAGTTTAAATGCACTCTAGTCCTTCTACTTCTTTCACCTGAAGAACAGACTGCTGCACAACTCCAATTACAGAAAAACATGCAACATAAACATGCACTGGAAGGTCTTAATATACAGAAAGTTACATATTGTTTCAATATTATATGCCATCACTATGCATATGCAGAAGTAACTAAAGACCTCATACATATTTCAAAGTAAATTTCAAAACATGCACTATAATTCTGATAAATACTCCCTCTCTGGAAACACCAGATGATCTATAGACTTGTCTCAATGAAAAAACTATTACTTCCCAGTTGCAAAAAAAAAACCTATTTTGACACCAAACATGCCAGGAGCTACCTCCATTATCACAGACTCGCACAAAAATAAAAGACCAACTGAAAATTAAACCTTAAACATTTGCAGAGGGAAGCACAATTAAAGTATTTCCTTACAGGTGTTGTGGGGTGCTGAGGCTGCAGTGGTGCTGTTGGTGTGGGAACAGATGCAGTCGTGCTTTGCTGTGACAAGGGCTGCTGCTGTTGCTCTGCAGACGGTGTAACTGGAACTGGAGGATGAACTTGTGGAGGCAGCTGTGCCTGTGGAGGTGTTGGAGTCTGCCTTTGAGGGGGGTGCATAGTTTGCGACTGTGGTCCAGGAGGCATTGCCTGAGGAGTAGGTGTGGGGGCAGCGGGACCAGCTGCTGCTGTCTGCTGTTGCTGTGATCCCAAGCCTGGGGGTGTATGGTGAGGTGTTGGGGTTCGGCTAGGTACTGGAGAAGGAGAGTTTCTGTGTATAGCAGGCTGTGGAAGAGGTGGACAGTGAATATGGCTCCCTTGGGAACCTGGAGCCATTGCAGGAGAATTCACAGGACAGGAAGTGCTGGTCATTTGTGCCTGTTGAAAAACAAGACAAGTACACATTTGCAATGGCTTGAAATAGAAAAAGTCAGAGAAATTACTGTCAAATGGCTGTTTTCCCACAGTTACAGCATACTTTAAAAAATGTGGCAAACTAATCTGTTTTGTTTTTAAAAACTCTATTTCAAAAGGAGAAATGGTCTATTAGATTCATTTTGCTCCACACAAACAGAAAGCTGATTTATTTATTTAGCTCAAAGAGATGTTTCAATAGAATAACTTCTACTTCTTGGCATATTTAAAGAATGGCACACCTACACTCCCAGATCACAAACCACTTCTCTCTAAAGCTGCAGATTTGTACATCCTGAATGAGACAATGCACCACAGTGAAAAATCACTTTCAAATACACTTATCACACCCATGCCCCCACCCCAAAACTAGAAACTGAATTTATCATCAGAAATATGTACAGCTGCAACTGCACCATTACAAGATTACAAAAAAAAAAAGAAATAAATGTATTGGTCAAGGAAAAAAGCTGTCACTCCACAAGAATCTTGCCTGCAAACTAGGAAGAAGCATCAACGAGAAGCAAACTGACGTTCCCTATTTCTTCCTGGCCTGAAAGGTTCTTGCTGAAAAGGGAGAGGGAAAGGACAGAAAGGAAACTGCTAGACTACAGGTTCAGATCTTCAGTAGTGACAACCCTCCTATCCCCCAAAGCTAGCAACATACAATGGTCCCGGATAGACATGCTTTTTTAGTATTTAGTCAACAATCTCTTAATTTTTCAGCCTTTACTGCTCTGCTGTTCAACAAGAAATTCTTAACTACTGCATTCTGCATAACAGTTTCTTCTTTGCTCTGTAGAAGAAACTTAGAAATATCCCTTTGTCGCACCTAAACTTAAGCCTGAGAACAAGCCAAAAATGTTTCACTCTTCCCATTCCCAGTGCTACATCAGGAAAACGCAGTGTCTCAACAAATGAATTTAGTTGACTATAATTCCAAAAGCATGTTGAGAAAATAAGCTGTTCTCCACTACAAACCAAACAATGAAACCTGTACACGACACAGCCCAGTGACACCACTTCCAGAAATCAGACGCTTACTTGAGAAACGGGTGTCTGATTGCCAGGCTGAGACATAGGCAGGCTCGCCGTGTTCATTCCCGGGGAAGAAGCAGGGAACTGGTTCTGTTGCAGAAACTGATTCTGACCAGAAGGCTGGCCTACTCCTGGTTGCTGCATGCGTGAAGGAAACCCCATCTGTTGGAAAAGAAACAAAGTCGTATCACAGAGTGTGCATATAACTCCATACCATTTTACACAAAACAACATTTATCTTGTTGCCGAAATTGATGTTTGCCACTTATCTGTAGAATACAATATGGAAAGTCTGCTTACAGCTCCTCTCAAAAAATAGATATTATGATGATTTCCCTTGTAAGCTAAGGGAAAAGATATTGATTTCAGTTTGGAACTGTGATTTAAGATTAATTTTCATTCCTTTTGCTAAGGATGCAACGGCACAAAACCCCTTCCATTTTTAGGCTATATTTTACTACCCACATATAAAGGCTTACTATAGTCCAAGCAAATCTTTCAGAAGAGATGCAAGAGGAGGAACCCAAAGGGTCAAAAGAATGAAGAAATAATACTTGATTCTTTAAATTCTATTTATTTACCTACGAAAACTACAGCCAACAGAAGCAAACCTGCGAGCTCACCACCCTGGGCAGAGGGAGCACACACTGACCTGGCTCATGGCCCCAGCCTGGCTTAGCTGTCCAGGGTGCTGAAGAGGAGGGGTTTGCCGGGGTCCCATCGGCGACAGCTGCATGTTCATCTGGCCAAACTGATTCATTCCTGTGCATTCAAGCCAAAAAGAAACCAACCCACTTATAAACAAAGGAGGCTTAAATTCTCCTTTGGGCACCATTCAACATTTGGTGAAGAAACACTGTTAACTTCTTCCGAATTTTGTTTTCTATCAACCAGTTTTCTAACATGCAATAGTACTATAAAGAAAATAATTCCATCACCCAGTTACATGGAATAATTTTAAAGTGTCCAAGGTACCATACTCCTCCAGAATACAGACCAATCTTCTCCCCCCGCCCCCGCAAAAGATTTGTTTCCACTGTTACCAAAGCTTTGACGTTTGAGAACTACTGGAGTACATGACAAATAACTGGAAGTATCACTGCTGAAGATCAACTTTCTACAGTAAGTTGCGTTACCTTAATTACATATTAGAAATTCACTCACTGAATCCCAGACTCTTCACTTAAGTGCTTTGTATGTTGGCTACAATACTTCTTGAATATGTAACAAAGGTTCTGCCCCTTCCTTTTAAGTAGTAAGTCTCATCATCTTCCCTTTGCCACCATGTCCTCATCTATGATCAATCTATGTTCACACAATCAGAAATGTCAAAAGCACAGTTCTTTAATTAACCAAGCAAGCAGCTAACATGCAGCTCAAATCCACAAGATCATGAAATGCTACCCAAGATTTTTTTCTTTACATATATAATATATAGTTATATGAGTATTATGCAATATAGATTGCTATTTTCTCAATCAAACGGGAAATCTGCAGGTGAAGCAAGGGCTATAACACTTCAGCAAGAGCTGCCCAGCTCCAAGATTCCTTCAAAATCACAGTAGCTAATTTTCTTCAAATATTTACCTGGCTGTGCCTGCATGCGATTCATCATCTGGTTTGGCACATTGGCACGTATCAGGGCTGGGTCAGGAAGAGGACCATCTGGATTAAATAATTAAAAAAAAAAAACGATACTGGAATGAGATTATGGCATTCAGAAGACCACCAGGTTTTATCTGGCAAACATACATAAAACCTCATGTGTAAAATAAGCAAACAAAAAAGGAAGGACACAGTCCAGTAACTCTAAATATTTTAAGGAGTCCTCAAAATCTGAAGCAAAACCAAAAACTTCCCTGAAAATGTAAGCATGTCCCATTGACAGAAACATCATCTGACATAGAGTCAGTTTTCAGAAACTGAGGACAAATGTGAAGTATATTATTGAGGTACAACAACAAACTCAGTCACTCAGATGCGCACAAGAACTTCTACAGACCACCCTACACTGTTACTGCACCTCTAGGTTTAAAACAGTATGAAAACTATATGGTTCCACACAGTATCTGTCAAAGCTCTGAAGTCTGAGAACTACTGAGTATATGGTAAGTAACCAAATGCATCATATCTGCTGCTGAGGATCAACTTTCTACAGAAGTTATACAGCAAGTGAAGATCACCTTTAAGAATCTTTCTTGGATCTTGGTATGCACCTTGGTGAACCCTGTTCTGACTTCAAGCATAAAAAGACGCAGAGCTGGACTTACCAAGGTACATTCAAATTTAAGCAGAAGAACTCAGAGGAATATTCTTGCATCATATGCCTAAAGCCACTGCAGTGTTATAAAAAAAACAGGGAGGTTTTTGTCTCAATTGACTAAATCACATTTTGACCCAATCTCCTTTGACAAGTTTTTAGAGTGTCATTGACAGCTGTGTATCTGTTTCCATGAGCTGTCTTTAAGAATTCCATTCTTAACTGTAAAGTATCTAAGAACATGCAAGACAAAGAATCAAGGAGAAAAATCCTTTTCTTCTGAGAAGGAACCTCTTAAGAGAAGGAGTCATTGGAGGGACGAGATCTCTACAAAGTAGGTTTGCAGAACTGCTGCACTTATTTTTAAGTAAAGACTACTTCAGTGGCCAGAGCAGGGAGGTTGGAACTAGGTGATCTTAAGGTCTTTTCCAACTCTAACTATTCTATTGGGGTGGAGAAGAAGAGTCATTTTAAAACAGATCATGGCTCAAATAATTAAAAAATACTAACTCTCTTCTACAGTTAAATCAGGGTATGGAATATAATTTTATTTAGAAATACACACTTTAAAATCCTGTATTTCAATTCTTTACAGGACTTCATTGGAAATACAAGATTACAACATCAGCAGATACCTCTACTTTCTAACTAAAAAATATCACCTGCAATAATTTGTGTTACCTGTTTTTATGGTACCCAAGTAAATATATTCTAGATACTTGACAGCCTAGAACACCTTGTCCTTCCTATTGTTAAGGAGGCATTCCACTCTTTAGCAGCGTGATAGTTTTGACCATTAACTCCTCTACAATTTTATTCTAATACATAAATACATGGTTAGCAGAGGAGAAAAAAAAACAACAAAACCCAAACAAAACAAAACCAAGCTGTTTAACATTAGGAAGGTCAAGTCAAGTAACAGAACTACTGTGAAATACAAGACAGCTGCACAGGGGAAAGAAGCAAAATCTGGTTTTCACTGCATGCTTGAAAGACCACTCGTCAAAAAAAACCCAAATGTGTCATAGAACAAGCACTATCTAAACTTCTAAACAGTGAAAGGCATAAATACCTAAGCACGTCAATCATCATACTCCCTTAGCAACAACAGTAATAGTAGTGATAATTTTAAAACTAAACTAAGTATTATGAAAACACATATCTTACAGTAACTGAAGTTATCTTTAAATCAATTCATTCTAGGAGTGAATCTAATGAGACTGAAGCTCTACAGTCTTAAGGATGCAACTTAATCTCCACTCCCTCCACCCTCAAAGTAAGTGTAAAGGTTTACAATTATTTCATTTGTTCAGAAGACTAAATGCTTTTACATAATCTATGGTCACTAACACATAAGCAAAGAGCTTGCAAATACTTCAGAACAAAGAGGGAAAAGTTCTGTTTAATTCTGAGAAAGCCAGGTACCTGTGAAACAAGGGCATAATGATCACTAGCTTACTAAAATGACACTACAGGATTCCCCTGCACCAGGAGTCCCAACTGCTCTTACTTGCAGACATCCCAGGCTGGGGCTGTCCCATGTTTGGCCCTTGATTCATGGGAGCCTGTGGCATGCCTGGAGCATTCGGGATCATGTTCTGCTTCTGCAGCCTGGTTCTTCGTTTCTCCTCCAGCTCTTTTTGTATCTTATAGATCTTCTCTGCTAGCAAGTGATAGTACTCTGCCTGTTGGGGAGGAAACGAGTCAGGATGGAGATGATACATTAAGTAAAGGCAACAAGTCACAGCAATTCAAGCTTGCAAAACAACCGCACACACACATTTTGGCTTGGGTGGGCACAGCTCTCCTTTTGCAGGGGCTGCCAGGCAGACAGGAGGGCAAAAAAAAGGGGGCACTGCTGGCAACCATTAAACCAACACAAGACATTTCTTGTGTCCAACACTTCTCTGGGAGAATCACAGTGAAGAGCTTCACGCTGCCTTCAAGGGACCCAGAGAAGTCTCAGGCAGAGCAGACCCTGACAGGCACCACCCCCACTCCTGGCACTTCCTCAGACTGTGAGTCTCATCTGGGCTTTCACTCCTCTTCCTCCCCAGTGACTATGGGCTTGGGGAGACACACACGACTGGATGACAGAAGATGGCATCTCACCCTGCTGTTTGCCGATTCATACATATCACCTTCCACTTTCCGAGCATATGCCACCAGATTCTCCATACGCCGATCCTTCAGTGCTGCAGGATCGGGAGTAGGAAATATGGCTTGAACCCTGAAAGAAAAAAAGCATACAAAAGATAACAGAACATAAGTCCAGACAGGGACCCAGAACTAACTCCAGTGATCTGAACACACAGCAGCAAGCAAATATTCTGACAGACTATGGCATTGCTACTGCTCCCAGGGGACTCTACCACCGTGTTGATGGCATGAGCATGCAGTGGGACACTTCCAATACAACAGCCCCAAACCAGCAGATGCACTCCATCTTTCAGGCTTCTGCTTTCCCTTTTCAGGTACCCTGACAAAACCCGTTCCCTGGGGCCCTAGTTTTTGCTAACACCTCTGATGGTGATTCTTTGAGCAACCCTAAATCCCCCATTTAAAACTAAACCACAACACCCTTCTCATGCACCCGGACAAGACGCAAGTCCCTGGCCCTGTAGTTTTGGAAGCCAGGCTTCCTCCTGCTGCACATGTACACCTCAGAGGCGGCAACTCACTTAACAGGAGATTGTTTTGATGTTAACTACTCACAGTTTATGAACAAGGTGGTTTCGGAGATCCTGAGTAATGTCTTCATGCCACTGCTTTCGAATTCCGGTATTGGATGGTTGAGCTGTTGGCATGGCTCCCAAACTGGCAACATTGGCGCTTTCACTCATCATGGGGCTTCAAAAACAGAGCAAGAATTGAGGGCAGAAGTCTAGTCCAAGCTTAGTCATCTTACAGTCATAGCCTCTTTTAGAATAATGTTAAGACAAAGTGCTAGTTCAGCCATTCCCTAATCAATGGACAAACTCTGCAGAAATAGCTGCACAGACACCAAAACAACACCATGAACGAGTACATGCTGTACTACCCAAGGATTTGGAAAACTCTGACAAAAGCGACGGAATCCAAAGGGAGAGATAGCCATCAGTGGCATTTACCCCACTGCTTACGCAACAAATGCTACGAGATCAAACCAAAATCGCTGGGGTACAAAGAATAATTCAACTTACTTTTGAGAATTCATGGTTGAATGTAACATTGAGTCAGGCAGCAGATTAGGAGCTTGAACCCCAACTCCTCCATTCACTCCCATTGGATTTGAACCTAGAAAACAGAAGAATAAGTATTCTTAAATTAATATCCCATTTACTGTACAAAATCAGTAATTGCTCAGCAATAACAAGGGTCTACACTGGCAAGTACTTTGACTTCTCTGAAGTGAATTTAATTATCCATTGCTCTCTTTACTCTTCCTGCTACAAACTTAAGGTAAGTCTGAGACACAACACTGGTGACCTCCAAGCGAAGCATGACATCACACTACTGCTCTGCACATAGAATGGTTGGGGTTGAATGGGACCTTAAAGATCACCTAATTCCACTATCTTACTGTACTTCTCAACAAGCAAGCAATTTCAATTTGCTGCAAACGTTATGTACCAGAGTCCTTTCCTGTGACACCTCTACTGAAGATGCAGCAGTACCAACCACTTCAGTTTTTTTGTTTAGAAGCAGGTTTTTTTTTTTTTTTTGTCATTCAGAGGTTTAGGATGTATATTCACAAAGGCTTTAAAAACTTAAAACATCAGCTACCACCTACATCTGACAAGGTCCACTCTCACCCATTCTGTAATCCAGGATCCTATAACCAACATCAATGCCTGTACTAGGAAGGAAAACCTGACAATCCTTTGCAGGAAAACCTCTAGTAATTTGTTATGTATCAAAATCCGTTTTTTTCTGAATCAGAGCAGATCTCAGTCACCATAAAAAATTGCCTATTTTCTTCACACACTACAGTTAAGACTTAAAAAATGGGGAAAAATTATGCATATTTCTGCCTGGAGCTCCCGAATAGATCATTTTGCGAGGTCAAGAGTAGCCTGAACGCCATTACCAAGCTTCACACATATTTAGGACACCTGAACCCCCCCCCCGAATCTATATTTCAAGCAAAATTTGACACTGTATACAAGAGAAATCCACTGAAATAAAGTATATCAAGCCTAATACAAGCCTCTGGTATCACAACCAAGTGCTTAACAGCCTTTTCATAAAGCTGCCTCCAGCCTCCCTTCCCTTAGTCATTTTCTTCTCCTTCCCAAATTCGTTTTGCCATTTGACAGCAAGCTGATGTAGAAGGCAACTGTCAACCTTTGCCTTAACTCTCCCATTTCAAACTGCCAAACCCAACCATTTGTTTGATCTACTTAGGACTGCCTCTTTTCACACTGCAGTCCTCACCAAATCCTGCTGTTTCTCCTAAACCAGCCCTGTTGTCATGTAGGCCATGACAACATGAATCTGGTAATTCCTCTTACCTGTTGCAATTCCCTCCTTAGCCACCCTCTCCTAATAATGAAACAACAGTCAAAAGTCTACACTCTCCATGCTTGTCCTTTCTACATTAAGATTCAGTTCCCCACTCTCCAGGAGTTGTTCAACCCCATCTCATTGGATTTTCTTATCAGTGCTACAAGGAGCACCTAGTGAGAATGCAGAGGCCGAACTCTGAGTCTATAAATAAAATACTTTAAAGCTCCATGCAAGAACCATTTTCTTCAGAAAAGGGATGACATTTTGCAGTAAGCTACCCATGCAATTTACAGTTACGTACATCCACATGACAGGATTCAGAGAAAGTGTTATTTACTACTTTTTATTTTTAAAACAAACATTACTTATCTGAAATACAGCTGTAAAATGCTGCAGTCTGAGTGACAAGGAAGTACACTTGAATACAGGCATTCCAACACATGCATTTCCAATTAAAAACTCTTAAAAAGCCCTAAACTTGCATTACAGTACAATTATAAAGCTACAAAGCAACATTAAATAAAATGCTTTAGAAAACTTGTTCATAAACACCCAACCTCTAATCATCTTTCCAAAGAAAATACTTTTCCCAGAGAACATCTTCTCCAAGAGAAGATATCTGGTCCCTCTAATGTTCCTGTTCCACTGTGCAGCTTGCTAGACCAAATCTAAAATATTGCAAAGCCATGTTTTTTGCAAATCAACTAGCAGTATTAACCTAGTAGGTTAAAAAAAACTGCATTAGATAATAGTACAGGAAAGTTGCAGGTAGTTTGTATTTTAACACAGATAAACTTACTCATAGGATTCATAGGGCGCAGACCCTGGGGTGTCTGTCCTTGTTGCTGATTCTTCACTTGAGCCTGGGGCTGTGTCTGCATCTGGTTCCCTTGATAGGTCAGTCCAAGGGCTGCATAGGCTCTCTCAATGGAGCTGGGATCTATCTGACTGGTAGTGTTTATGCTGGGTGTTGTCTGCTGCCCCACACCCACAGAGCCAGTATTTGCAAGTCCTACTGCAGCTCCACCCAGCAGCGCTGGAAGAAATGTACCAGTATCAAGTGAGTAAGGACAGCAGGAGGTAGCCCAAAGACATCCACAGAAACAGGAAGAGACCCTAAGAAGTACACTAGATAACTAAAACATCTCCTAACTACGTGCAGAGGCTGGATCTGGAAACTTGGCATGAAACAGGGAGACAAGTTTTGACCCAACCAGCCATTACAACAACATGCTATTTTCCCTTTGAGCTGCTGAGAGAAAATCCCACTGAAGTATTTAGGATACCTGTTTGCTTCAAACTGAAAATAGAAGCACACCAAGACACAGGGGCTAAAGGCAGAAGGGTATATAAAGCTCTTCACCAGTCACTATAATGTTTGGTTTGTTGTTTTTGTTTTTTTTTTTAATTTTCTTAAAACAAGAAATAGCTCGTGTTAGTCATGAGAAGAGCCCAAAGTAACATGAAGGAAGGAGAAAATGAACAACAAAACCAACCAAAAAAACCCCCTCCAAACTAAATCACCATATAGGTAACACAATGACAGAAGTCATGCCAAAGATTCTAGCAGGAAGACCAAAAAAGAGACAAGGAGAAGGGGGAAGAGACATCTGATACAAACAAAGGATGAAGACAGAACCAAGCATCATCAGGGCTGAAATGACACAACAGTGTGTGTATATGCATGCCTATCTGTCTCCAGAATCTGGCCAGCTGGAAGAGATGGTAGTGAAAAGCCAATCATGTGGTTGAAAGATCTTGACTTGTTCACCCCTTACACTCTCCTGCTAGGAAAATCCAATAAAGTTATAGAACTTCCACAGACACTAGCTATCAGACAGAAAAATATTCTGTAACTCTAAAAGCAAGAAGAAAATCATATTACATGTTCCTAGATACCAACAGCATCACCACTACCACCTGGGTGCAAGAAAGTTTAATTCCCAATATACATTTTATGGTTTATCCAATACATGGAATTCCCCTGTAGACTTACATTGTTGATTTCTTTTGTCCCCAGCATTTTTGAGAGGCAAACATACAGGACAGTCATGTCGTGTGCAATTCTTCCAGTGTGAGATGATTTGTCGGGAAGATGCACAATGTGCCACTGAAAAAGGGAGAGGAATGAAAAGCTTTACTACCAGGATCTTCACATGGCACAGACAAACTAGGTAGAGAGCAACTACTCCTTTCAGCAAACACATCTACATTAACACAGGTCAGTACAGTATTACTTGAAATAACTCTGAAAATGTAGGTAGATTTCTTTAAGTACTATTGGCTCAACTACAGCTTACTTCAAAGACCTATGTCACATACCCCAGCCTATGGCTCAAAGTACACCACCATATACATCAGGCAGACTGTACCAAGCAATTGAGATGCCAATAGGCACAACCCAAATAAGCCTAGGCTACCAAAAAGGCATCATACATTTTTCCTCAGCTGCTAAGCTAGACTAAGAGTTCATCAGTGCCAGTAGCAGCTTAATTCCTGCTAGCTACTGCTTGAAATTTGTCTCTTCCACTTAAGAGAAACAAGTAGACTACTATTTGCAGATTGCTGCTTTGTGCCTACCCTTATCAGAACGCAGCATCCAAAAGGTATTGCAGTGAGGTACAGAGTTAAGCAAAAGATCTTTACTCATCTCTCTAAGCTTAATCTAGAGATGAGTGCTCTTGTCTCTAACTTGCCTGAGCCTTCTGAGGTTCAGAAGTTGTTCATGATTTCCATTCTTAAGGGGAGAGATAGCTTAAAAGAAATTGTACTTCCCAAGCTACCCGCTAGTTTTCCATGTCCTTTGGGAAGATGCCCTTCTCATTCTGCAAATGATGACTGCACCTATATAACTACTCCTTCACTTACCCTGGCAAGATTTGCCAGCCTGACAGTGTGTCATATGGTTCAGGACATTCTTCATGGTTCGGCAGTGAGGGAGGTTGCACTGTCGCACTTCCCCGTTGGCCTGTTCGCGCCGCTGACACTTGTGAGCATGCAGGAGGAGAACCAGTTGCTGCTGAATAAGTTTCCGTTTTTCTGGATCTGCTGTTGGTGCTCCAGAACCCATTCCTTGAGAAGCTGCTGGTCCCATCCCAGCTTGCTGAACTTGAGGAGCCTGCTGCTGGCCCTGGAGGAGATGGAAAGGAAGTTCCCAGAAAAAAATCTATTTTTGAAAATAATTCATTTAGCAATTACAAATAAACAGGAGCAAAAGCAAAATAAGAATTGAAGCAGAGAAACAACTACCACATTCTGCAATTAAGGGAATAGCCCACCTATCTGTAGCTGTGGATGACTCATTAAATACACCCCTTAGCAACAGTCCTGGCAATTCTCTCACCAGTCATAATTTCCTCCCCATATCACCATCCTAGTCCCAGCTCTTGCCTTATCAAAGAGTAGCAGAACTTTGCACGTGCTGACGGGTTAATTTGCAGTGCTAGACCAACCAGAAAATATTAATAGCACTTAGACCTCAAATCTCCTCCTCATTTTGGAGGCTAGAAAGTTGCATCCACAATTCCTGCATTAAGGGAAGAAGGCACCTTTTAGAGTGAATAGAGTTTCCCTTTATTTCAGTATAAGGTGCCTCAATTTAACTGTTCCTAGAAAAGGAGAATGAAGGGGAAGTTCTGGGAACCTTTTTCCATCAGAAAACTTGCATGTAGGCATTCAAAACAAGTATCTCCTAGTCTCTGCTAGAGATAAAGCACAACTTCAGGATAATATACATGCCACAGAACTAACGTCAAGTATGGCAACATCTAGTACTACTTCTGTTTACTTCTTCAGACTTCTTTGTGTTTCTTCCAGGAGACATTTGAGGAGTACTTTGCAAAGGACAGAGGGGACTCTGTGTTGCCTGCATCACTTCAGTTCAACATCTTTCAGTTTTCAACAGACTCTTCACAGAGGGTTTTAGAGGATGTTTCTGGAGATATCCAGATTTTTAGAGCTCAAGTACTTGCATTTGTAAAGCCCAGTTCTCCTACAGCATTTCAATACTAGTATTAACCTTTCTGTTTACAAGGAGACTTTACCAATTACTCAAGTTCCCTCAGGGTTTCTGCATGTTCTCATATAACCCTACCTGCCTTGTTTGCAGCCTGTCATTCTAAACGATAACAGATAGCAGCAACTTCTCACTCCTAGGTTCAGCTGGGGTTCTAAACAGCAAATTTTGGCTGCTGCTTTATCAGTTCATATAACCAACTGGTTTGGAGACTTCCAGTGTTTCATGCTCAAATTAAAAAAAAACAAAACAAAACAAAAACTCATAGGATTGAGCTCTTTAATTCCAAGGTACAAGTTACCTGGAAATGTTTTTTCAGCAACACTGAAAAGTCAAGAGATTAACCCTCCCAGAGGAGGGGACTGGGGGAAGAGAGGGCAGGCGTGGAATTTGAAGCAAGAAGAAACATAAGCTGTATTTAGAAATCTGAATTTGTTTTCCAAATTAAAAAAAAACCACATGTATGTAGGGGATAAAAAGGCAGGACATGTTGCATGTATACCCCTAACCAACTTCTAAAATGAGACAAACAATCAGCCATGAGCATTAAGCTCAAGCTAGGGAATCTAATGTTCAGGCCTGTCATTTTTAAGCTTGCACCATCCACTATTTGCAGTCCACTTTTCCCACTTCTTTTCCATTCCTTAAGCCCTGCTTCAATGCAGTGTGAGGGGAAAAGGGGAGGCACAGGGCTACTACACCAACAACTGCCAAGGAACATGCAGCATCAGGACTGTTTGTATTCATGTAATTCAGAACAGAAATGAACACACAACTGGGGCTTCTAAGCACTATCATTTCTGTTTGAGAAGGGATACTTCTCTCTCCAAAAAATCAGTGAGTACAAACAGCAAAACAAGCCTCAAAACAAAGCTACACTGAGAAGGGGCCCAATAGAGCAACTTCAAGAGAAGGGATAGGAAAGGAGAGCAGAGGTGCCCAAACAGGTGGCAAATCTCACTTCAGTCAAGGAACTTCATTTAATTTTCTCTGCTAATGAGGTTTGAAGGGCAAAAAATTTCTCCAAAAGAGAAAGTACAACTCAGCTTTCTCCTTCAGATCAGCCTTTTTAAGAGTTAAGCAAATGTATTATGGATGGATTCAGAGCATGCATTCACACTGGGTATGACAGCTGCAAAAACTCATAACATGGCAAGAGCAGAGTATATCGCTCCATTTTAAGTCTACTACAACATTTTCTGGAGACATTTTTCATTCTACTTACCATGTTAGGCATTCCTGCCCCAGGAACTGGCTTCTTGTCCATTGGAAACTGTGGTAAGCTATTCTGCAGTGCAGCTTTATTCTGCATCTGAGGCCCAAGTCCACTGGCTCCAAGCTGCTGCCCAGTATTCTGACTATATGTCTGGCCATAAGGACTGGGATTGCTCATCATTCCCATCTAGGAATTAAAATGGTAAAATGCTCAAGTAAGACAGCTTAAATTCACAATGTGGAAGGCAAATGAATACTTCAGAGAAGCAAGAAGGATCACAGCTATGAACCAGCTGCAATGCAATACTGATCCACATACTTCCCTGCTCCTCCATGTGCATGTATTTAACCCATCATACAACATCAACTTCTCAACCAGACAGCTCCTGTAAACACAGTGAAGCCAACTTACCAAACTTTAAGGTCAGACTGGTCAAATTGGCCTGATTATTTCTTTTTATAAAGATTTGGTGCAACAGATTTCTCATTTCAGCTTTCCCAACCACTAATTTGTTCCATGGGCTATGTACCTCACAAGTCTGAGAGAATTTCTCTGCTCCCAGCACCTCCACATGAAGACAAATATCACCTTCATTCATATCGGCAAGGTTTATCCCAAAAAAACTATCCCACCCAGCTGTCAGCACTCCCACAGCTCCTCTCCAGACAGCTGTAACAATGCATGTCTGTATACAATCTTTCTCTATTTAAGAATATACCATAGGCATAGATAAAACCACACAGTCACAGTAACCCATTTGCAGTGAGCAGTACTGGGGTCAAAAGGAGATGTTCGTAGACAAATAAAACAAATCTGCTGAACCATTCATCCATAGAGGATGTAAGATTTCTATATCATACAAACTACATGTATATTCAACAGGCCTTCTAGGACCAAAACAACTAGCCATAGAGGATCATGAAACATGGAGATCTTTGTTAAGATTACCAAGTTCTCACCATTACTCACATAGGATCCTAAAAGAGCCATAACTCATAATAATAAAGGCACAAACATACTTTAAAGAACTGCACTGTTTCAATTCACATTAGCATTTGACTAGACAATGTTCAGTCTCCTTTGATACTTCATGGTTCAAGTCTGGGCATTTTTCTGCATTCAAAAACTATACAAGCTCCTATGGTAGGTTTGTTTACAATCATTCCCACATTTATTCTCAAAGCATCCTCCCCTAGTAGAAACACCTTCTTTCTTCTCCTTATTACAGAGAAGTAACATACATGTCCAGCAATTACCTGTGATTAGTCAAACACTTTTTCAGGTTGTAACATCTGCCAATCCACTATAAAAGTTGCCTTCAATTTGCATTTACAAAGTAAAGCAGAATCAAATCCAAGCTACAGGAAAAGAAACACAAAATTCACTAAAGAGCCTGCCACTTTAGACATCCGATATGTACAACTGAATTCCCTTGAGGACAGTGCCTCTCTTCCACAAACAAGGAATAACAATAATCACAGAACAGCAATTCATTAAAAAGCAAAGCAAAGAATCTCCACACACGGAAGATAAACTGCAGTGATTAGGCAGAACCAAAAAAACCTTCCTTTTCTCTGTTTCCTTTGGCACTACCCCTGCTGTGTCTCAACTGCAACGAATACACACAGGGTGACCAATGAGGCAGCTGCTGCCAAAAAAAAGGACAGGTAAGAGTCAAACCCTTCCTGCTTCTCCCTCAGAAAGCGAATAGGACCTTATTTGCAAGCAGAGCAGAAGGGAAAGGAAGAAAAATGTAAGGAGTCAGCAAACACTTTCAGGACTCTTCCCCATCGTCACTGCTGCCGCAAATTGACCAGCAGTTGGTCAGATTTAATTAAGGACTAACCATGGGAATCATTTCCTTAAGACAAGGTCTGTTTCCCTGTAAGACAGCCTGGATCCCTTTGGCTCCAGAAAGGGTTTTGAAAGCAGGTACATCCCCAAACCCAGAAATTTCTAAGCAAAGTTTTCAAGTTCATTAGCAATCACAGCTCCCAAAGTTAGCTGACACCTGAGAGTACCCTAAAGCAAGGACTATGTTGGCCATCACTAACACTGTTCTCATAACGTCTACAACTTACACTGCTATCAGCCTCGAAAAAAACCCTAACCAAATAATTCAGACTTGAGGGCTCAAGGCACATTTTCACACCCTAGTGTCACGGTGAGAAATTAAGATGCCCAACTCAGATAACTGTGGGGACTTCACACATTGATAAAAAAGGATTCAGAATAACTGCGGCCTGAAGAGCTAGCTCTGTCCTGGCTATAGGGGGAGAACCCTAAACCCAGACTTAAAAAAAAAAAAAAAAGCACCTTTACCATGTCACTCATAACAGACTTCTTCTAATGAATTTCAGGGATGAGGTTTAACCATGTCAATCAACTTTTGTATCTGCCACACAGCTGGATAGAAGCTCTATGTGAAGCAGCTGGCTTTTTCAAATGTACTAATCAAGTTGGCCCAGCAAAAAGTTCTGGTATTTTCTTAAGCATGAGCCATTGGAACTGTTTGGGGTATAAAACCAATCCTTCAAACAAGGCTGTCTCCATTGCAGAAACACAGGGCTCCACTCTCCCAAGGGCTGACAACCATCATCCACCCCACCAAGGGGACTTCCTCCACCCTGCTGTACCCCAGGGACCTAGCAGCAGAAGACTGCATGCCCAGCTCAGCTGATCCTGACAGAAGTAACCCTCAGTTCTCTGTCTCAGTCTACAGGAGAGGCAAACACCAGAGAAGCATAGACCAGGTTGGAGGGCAAACGTGCCAAACTGGCTCTGAAAGCCACAGACTCAAGCAACATCTAAGAAGGACGCTAAAACCCAAATGTCTCCAGGTCTCTTGGAATAAATCAGCAGCCATTCTTGGTCCAGGTGAAATAGACACCTGCCAGATTCACAGCTAAACCTGATGGCAATGCCTCCCAGTCTTGCTATCACAGACCCACTAACCTGACACCAACAACCTGCACGCAACTCTAGACTGAGTGAAGGGTCATGTGTGAGGTTCTTCACCTGGCACAAGGTGGCCTTGTGACCCTGGCACAAGAAGCAGAAGCACACATTCATGTCATTTCCTGTGATACGTTGAGAAATATGGATAAAAGAAAACACCAAACGGGAAGATATGGATGGCCTCATGACTACTGAAGCAAGATAAAAATAACCCAGTATAATTTTATCGGTAGGAAACAAACAGACTGACACAGTACATCATTACATTCATGATCTACTAGGAGTGAGGGGTAGATAAACAATTAAGTGCAGAAGAACCAGCCAAAGAAATGTGCTGTTAGCACCATTACATGAGACAAGTACAAGGCTTCATCTGCAATATCATGCAAAAACGCACATGACTGAATCATAGTTAGAAGTCATTCACTGCAACTTCTACACACTCCTTCCTGGCCACCTCTTCCATTGCTCTGCCCATTTCTCTTCTTATTCATCCCATCTGTTGTTTTTCTTCTCCTCAGAGCCTCAACTTACTTTCAGCACATACAAAAAGACTTTGACACAGGAAGAGCAGACAGAAATCCACAGCACAGTAAAGAAGAGGAAAGAAGGAAAACTGCAAAAATATGATAATGCATGGCTAATAGATGGCAAAGGTAACCTCAAATGGTTATACCTTCTACATACAGTAGAAAACAACTTGACTTCCCTGCCTCCAATGGAAGCAGAAGCTATCATTACCAGGTGGAAGGGGAGCACCTCCCATCATGTAAAGAGCATCACGACACAAGTTCAGGAAACATCCTAGTTCACAAGCACAAGCAGCATCAGATAGGGCTGTTCAGACACTCCCCCCTGTCTGAGAAAAGCAGCTACAAAGGCTGAGGAAATTCTCTGAAGTTTTGTTCCAGTGCCATGAAACGCAAGCATCTTCAGTTTGGTAGGTCAAGTAACTAACTCTGATTGCCATTCTACTTTCAATACCATTGAGTACAAATTGAGGAGAAGTACCTGTTACAGCTACACACAGACATTAAATATATTCTACTGTTTCTCTATAAAAAGAATTGCTTCATTTACAGTCTAGGATTTGAAAGACAACTAGGTTTCAGCAGTAGTATTGAACAATGACGAGTTTTAAGATATGCAGAGATATAAATGTAAGCATGGAAAAGTGAAGAAATAGGATTAGTATTAGTTACATTTTTTCAAATAATCCAACATTTGCAGCATCAACTATGTATGTCTCTCAGGGTAACTGTAGTACATGCACTAGTTTAAGACCATACTGATAGCATCTTTCCAGATCAAAGATGTTCACAAGTGTAAGTTAAGAATCAGGAAAGTCAGTTCTGGTAAATTCCAGATGGCTCTTTAAAACCAAGAATTTATGGTACATCACTTCACAGTGCCATTCTACTGACTGGTAGAGCATTGCTGGACCTAGGCATAACAACAAAATTTTGCTAGTGGTATCCACTGCATTCTTTCCAAGGACTGTTATTGCTCTTCTTTGCACCTGACTGCATAATGTTTTAAGATACCTACTGCAAGACACTAGCATTATTTCACTGTCATCCGTGCAATGAACTCCCCTGACCACCCCAGAAACTTCAATTCAAATCCATGTCTCCACTGCTCTAGTTCTCCCTCACAAACAAATACTCCTCCCTTACGCTTCGATCAAGTGAGCAATTTTCCATTTTTTCACCTTGGTTCAAAGAAGAAAAAGCAAAGGACCAGAACACACAATTAACTTTACCTGTTGAATCAAACAGCTAACAGGCAACCAAGAACACTGACCTCCTACTGAAAGTGCGATTTTAAATATGCTAGCACTATGGAACATCATCTAATTTTACAATTTTAGAGTCTCTGTGCAGCTCTGAACAGAACTTTATTCTGAAATTTCTCACTGTTTTACTTAAAGGAAGTTATGGAGATTCTGAAGAATTACATTTGTCTTTGTATAATATTGATGTTGATTCTTTCAAGAATCATAGAATAGTTTGGGTTGGAATGGACCTTAAGATCATTCAGCTCCAACTCCCTGCCATGGGCAGGGATGCCTCACGCTGGACCACATTGCCCAAGGCTCTGTCCAACCTGACCTTGAACACTATTTAATAGAGGTTAAACCAATAAAACCAAGTGTATCGATTACAACTGAAGTCTGTATATACCCCAACAGTAAACCAAATGACAAATTACTACTGGAACTCTAAACATTTCATGTAATTTCACATGCGAGTAAAATACATACCAGAGGTAATAATAATGCTCTTTACTAATCTGAACTGCCTTCATATCCATTTCATTACTTGAGTAAGGCAGTATTTCTTCAATCAGTGGGAGATGAAATCTCAGTGACCTGAAGGCCACGTCACTTAGTTACTCTGTGATAGAGAATTGCTAATACAGAAATGCACAACACAAAATACTCTCCTCCCCTAATAAGAGGCTGGACAAAAAAAAACGTAACTGAACCTACTGGAACAACAAACTTAAGTAGATAAAATTGCGAATGAAGAATGGTTCAAAACAGGAAATGTGAATTTCTTCTCAGTCTAATACAGATCCTGAATTTGCTGTTTACTTTTCAATTAATCAAAGTTGTAAAGCTACCTAGTGAAACAAAAAGGCCCCAAAATGCTTAAACATTGAAAGAATCAAGGCTTTACAAACAAATTCCAAGCTTTCATTCTAAGAGTAATAGGCAAGTCTGTCACCCTCCTAACTTGCTCTCAACATAGCACATAGAAAACCAAAAGCTATTCAAGAAAGTAAAACTGACAACAATTCCTTTCACTTCCCAACTTCTCAGTTCCTTTCAGGCTAGACTTTCACATGCATTTTTAAGCTGGTACTGTCACCAAAGCAAGGTCCACAACTCCTCTGACTGGCAACATCAATTCCTTTAAGATGATCCGTCCCCAATATCAGCATCAACTTCCGTACTGAGGACCATAAACTGGACCAGAAAAAACAATGCAAATGAATCTTTTCTTTTTAAATGACCATCTGAGTTTCAAGCTTGGATTAGTTCCTCAACAGTCTCATGCAACTGACACAGAGACGGCATGCAGACAGAATTGCTTCTTTGTACGTCCGTGGCTGCTTTGCTGCTTCCAGCATATGAAAAGCTACAGCATTAAGCCACAGGATGTAAATGGCACATTCTGACAGTACAATTTTATGCATACCAGGTGACCCTAAATCAATCATTTACATTGACATTTGGGATTTCAAGTCCTAAAAAGTAGCCACACACCTAGAAATGTTTGGAAGTACATGGGTAATACGTAAAGCAGGTGCGCCACTACTGCTAGCCAATGTTTTGGGAGGAGAGGAACAATACACTTCAGTAACTCCATAGAACAACGGAACAAAGCAGAAATGCAACCAATTTTACTTTCCAAATTGGCAAACCACTTGTCACAAGCTCATCTTTACTGTTAGAGGAGTATAACACCCTCCCTCCCAAATAGTTCACAGCACAGGAAACCTAAGCTATTCCTCAGTACAAACCATTGCAGACAATACACCTCCATTTTACTGTGATGGAACTCCTGGAGGCAACACTCCCCTCCCCCCCTCCCATCACCTAAACGGGCTGACATGGCAAGGTAACATGATGAAGCTGAACACAACCAAAGTGTTTGGTCTGTTTTTTTTTTACTTCCATTGAAGGACAGCTCCTGGATAATGTACAATTTTGCAGTGAGGAAGGAAACCTACAGAAGTTATTACACAAACTCCCACATAAACAGCAACACAGCACTAAAATTACCAATTAAAAAAAAAAAAAGGCTTTTAAAAAACAACTGCTGAGGGTCCTCTGTTTTCATCTACTTTTTGAAGATTTGTAGGTGGGAAAACACAAAAGCAGATGGGTGGAGAGAGAAAACAGTCAGACATGACTGCTGTCAGATTTTGCTAACTCCAGTGCATGAAGTGAAACACAGGCTCCCTGCCAACAACCAAACCAATTGAAGACATTCTGGAATTTCAGCCTCCATTTCAGACTGTTCTCTCTCATCCGGCAGTTTCAACTCCTGTGCAAGGGCTATACCCACCACACTCAAAGTCACCAGCTTTTTGTAATCAACAATTAAAAGACTCTGAAGTATCTTAACCAGTCTGGGACTGCAAACTAAAACCCAGAAGTTTTGGTCCAAATATTCCCAAAGGCACAAAGTGTTCTTACTTTTGATGTACAACACATTTCAGAATTTAAGTAGGCAAAGACAACAATTTAACTTTGGGCTACATCAGCCAAAAGATTGATTTTGTGTTCTTCTATTAATTCTCCTAGCTAAATGAGATTACAGTGCATAACCCTAGAGCTCTGGTAAGTAAGGGTTAAGAAGTTGCATTTCACCCGATATATCAATTTTTGATCTCTAAATACAGCTTTCTGAGGATCAAAGTAAATTTACTTTTTTTTTTTTTTTTTTACAGCCAAGGAATAATGAATTAAATACCATTTCATTCCAATACAAGAATACTTCTACATAGTTACATATTTCTTTCCACAGCAAACTGCATACAAATTTGCTACTGTAGCAATGAAGCTTTGCAACAACTTTCCTATCAGTCAAAAATATCTAACATGACCAGGTCACACATTACTAGACACGTACATATAGATATCTATCAGAACCATTAGCACACTGAGCTTAAGCAAACAGCTCAAGAACTTTATAATTAATAGCATTCACAAGACAATTTACTACATTAAAGTGTATCAAAACCATTAATACACAGCATAATTTTCATTTACGTTTCAAATACGTTAAAAGACTATGTTACTTATCATTCCAAGTTCTTCAAATGGACTTCAGGCACTCCAATATAGATCTATTCAAGTATTGCAAAGCATGCTGGAAAAAACCGCCCCCTCATTAGCCAAGAAGCAAAATATTACCCACCCCTAAAGTGAACTGAAACATTGAAGTATTTTCTAGGCTTTTGATCAAAACACTGAAAACTGGAGAACACATACTTAAGTGGCTCCCTACACTAAAAAAAAAAAAACCTAATTGTGCATGATAAAAATTCAGTGCAGACATCTCTTAGTCACTTAAGCCACTAGGTCTTCACTTCTCAGTGACTCATGACAACAGCTTCTTCCCCATCGCCTAAACCCTATAAGGACATTTCCTTCTCCAGCATAAAAAAAGAATTTTTTTACCCCAGCTTTCTAATTTACTCTCCTATAGACAAAGCCTTTATAAAGTTTAAAAGTAGAACTGAGTTGGTTTAACAGTCTTTTAAGAACCCATCATTTGTCTTCAGGTGTCCTTAACTCACATACCTATTTTTTTAAAGGCCAATGTATGTGTCTTAGCCCATACAGTGTGCTAACTCTATTCAAACCTGAAAGTGCCTCTCAGCATCTGCTACAGCATATACATTCACTTGATTTCAGACAACACAAACTCTCATTAAATGTCACAAAGAGAAGAGCACCACCATACCTAAAAGGTCCTGATGGATTCCCATCACACTCAATATCAGGATCACATTAGATGGGAAAGTACATTTGTGGATGATACATAAAACAGAATAAAATATAAGCATGTTACTTTCCAGTGTTGCTGATAAACTATACTGCCACAAGATTTCTACAACAGACTTTTTAATCTAGCAATAGTCTTACTTGTTGTGAAAGACTCAATTTTTGCCTCTCATCACTGCTCCAGGTTTCACTTTAGCAGCATATGAACTATTTACCACATGATCCAGGACTCTTAAAAGAGAAAAAGTCCTATTCTATAGAACCCATACCTCCCAGGAATAAATCTTTCCAAAGTCAACAACAAGAAAGAAGGTAATAAAGTCAAGTTTAGCTTGTCTTACCTTGTTCATAGCTCCAGGCTGTGGCCCCCTCAGTGCAGCCTGTCCTCCTATTTGTGGAGAGCCTTGTTGCAGTGTCTCGGCCAACAGGTTACCAGGATTACCCATTCCTGGGTTTGGGTATGGCATATTAGGTCGACCTCTGCCTGCTCCAATTGAACCGTTCATGACTTGCCCCTGCATCATTCCCTGTCCGTTGCCTGCTGCCAACATCCCAGGATTCATGCCAGCATTCATCCCTGTGTTCATTCCCATGCCAGGCTGATTAACTGGACTGTTTACTGTCGGCATCATTCCCGCTGTGGATTGGGCTGAAGGACCCTGGTTTGGTCCACTTGCACCCATCGCCATATTGGGAGAAGTCAACCCAGCCTGTGCCATGGGGCTTTTCACCATGCTGTTTAACATTCCCATTCCAGGACTGCTTTGTTGGGTTTGACTGGCCATGCCTTGGCCAGGGCCACCTACCCCCATATTGAGATTTGGGGAGCTACCAGCCCGTAAAAGTTCAGACAGCTGCTTGTGTTTAGAGGCAGCATCTTGTGCCAGGCCAAGGCTGGTCTGCAGCTGATTAATGTCACCACCATTGGTGAGTACCAGTTCTGTGGAGCTGATCAGTTCATCTGGCAAGTCATGTTCCAGATCAAAGAGTGAGCCAAAATCTGAAAAGCAAAACAAATTTTATATGAGGTCAGAGCAATCAGCAACATCTTTCAGAAGAATCTTGTTCATTAGTTTTTATTTTTCTATTTCAAGTAACTAGCAAAACTTGACTTTTTATGTTCCAGCAAAATTCCCAGATCAGTCATTACTGAAAGCTATCCAAATTGTCATGGTAAAAGTAATTTCTAAACTTTACAGAGTTTAAACTAGAGAAGACCATTCTGCTTCACTCTCCTACAACAGTTTCTGTTGAAAGATCACTGATCAGTGATCTGAGTAAAGCTCAGAGTATCATCTCTCAACTTGAAAAATCTGAGAAGAGAGAAAAAAGCCTGTATTAAAACCCCACAATTAGCCAAAGGAATTAGACAACTATTATAAAGGATTAAAAAAGGTTGATAGGAAAGCACTGTCATTTATTTTTAACTTTCAAGGAAGTCTGTCACTTTTGGAACCAAGATAACTAATATATGGTTTTCCAAAAAGTGTTAATAGAGGTTTAGTTGTGGCATTTGGGTTTTTGGTTGGCTGGCTTCGTGTGAATTTTTTTTTGGGGGGGGGGGGGGGGTGGCGCTGTTTTGAGGCGGGGGGCAGGGGGGGCCACACAGAATTGCAAAATTCCACTAAACTTCACTTGGACAGTCAGTATCTTCCCACAAAGAACACTGTTGGAAAACAATCATATAACCCTCCTGGCCACAAAGCTGTGAAAAAAAGAAACCACCAGGATGAAAGAATCTGATTCATATCTCAGGAGCCCATGCAAAGCAATTCCCAAGCTAACCAAGTGGAGAAAGGTTAGTATTTGGGATATCTAGAAACAAGAATATTGGACAGCACCAGAATTAATTTGCTCAAGAAAACAAAAAGTTCTTAGGTCCTCAGAAGGGGCATGCACCTTGAGCTGTATATTTAATCTATGGTAGTTAAAACAAACATAACCTAAAAAGGTTATGGCTAAAAACTGTGCCACCCTGTGATGTTGCTACACACATCTAAACACTTAATATTTGGAAGAATACTTAGTAAAGAAGAGGGGATTTCAATCTTAATTATTAGAACATCTCAGCACCACTTCTGCCAAAAAGGTCATTTCATGGATGCTCTGTAGGAGGTATTGCACTCCACTTTCAAAAATTTCAGATCCAGCAATGACCTAAAATACTATTCATTACCTCAGCAACTGCATTTAAAGGAAAATCTCAATTACACTGAATTCTAGAGAGGCTGGCAAGATGACTTGGTCCAAATATTAATAGAAAAATACTACAGTTAAACAGCCTGTAAGTCAGAAAAGCTCAGCAGCATTAGAAATCAGTTCAAAATGTTTCACGATACGGTACCAAACTCCAGTACTAACAGAGTTTCTACAACTATGTAATTGTTATCACAGAAAAGATAGTAACTTAAGAACCCTGAAAACAGAGTAGGAGGTTGGCAAGAACACAGGTAAACCACAACAGAGGAGATTTTGTAACTCCATTTATATATTCTTCACTACTGCAAAGCACCAGGGACAGAATGATAACTTCCACTAAAGAAGTATGCTTTAAACTATTCAAATCAGTCTGCCCATTCTTCATCAATGTAAATCTTGTGCTAAAAATTATGCTTTGCAACACATACTAAGGACTCAGCTTTTATTTGTATCACTGGTAATCCTTAGCATGACTGGTATTTTTCAAAAATTCAGAAGTGAAGGATGAACCAAGAGAATAAAGCTTTGTGCAAGTTGCCCCCCATTTAAAATGATGAATTTACAGTTTGTGTCACTAGACTTATCGCAACCCCTCCAGCCCCCAGAAACCTTACAGTACTCAGTGGTTAGCTTAAGAATTAAACACTGATGAAATGGGAAGAGCTGCAGTGGAAGAGATCTTTGAGCTCCCCTCAAATTAAGAGGAGAGATCAGGGACATGGGGAAAGCAAACAAAAAGACAAAATACAAGACAGTTTAACACAGCTTTTCAAGATGCCTGTTAGGATGCCTTTAAAAATGAAATGCTGAAGTACTACATCCAGAACACTGACAAATGGCCGATGAGTGAGGTAGAAGTACAAAATATGATGAGTAATTCATAAGTTATTCTGCCACCCAGGAAAAAAAAAAAAAAATCTCCTTAATGAGGAACAAACAAAAGTGAAACTGAAAGTCAAGTGTCTGAGAAGAACATGAGCCAGCACAAACCCTGTACCTACAACATAACCATAATGGCAGCACACAGCGACCTGTCTGCAAATGGAAACAGCTGTGGAAGCAAGATGAGTACCCAGCTCAAAGACCAGTTCTGCATGTGACTGTAGCTTGGGAAAAGAACTTCTTCTGTTGAACAGATACAGTCTCCATGAGAGGGCAAATGCTAAAAGAAAAATCACTACTCCTGTCCTGAGATCATATCACTGTCTATTAAGCCTTTCACAAACCCACCTAGAAAACAATCGGTAAACATCCAAGCATGAAGATTTAATTTGTTTTCAAACAACCACAAAATATTTTCTCCAAAAGACCCCTTTAGATGATTTCAGATAACACCTATCAGATAATCCCTATCAGATTATTTACATCAAAATAATGTAGAACATTCTTTCTCTAAGACTAGGATTAAAAATCCTAGCAAGTTAAAGATTACACAACAGAAGATTCATCACAGAAGAATACTACTGGCTACAAGCCTAAGTTTTAAGTCCTAAATACCAAAAATGCTACATTCTGGTATGAGTTTGCTCTTTTTATAAGTCTTTCCCAAAACTTCAAAGTCTTCTTCAACCAGTAGATAACAAAACTGGATAAATACTCAGTTGTCTGGTCAATTATGGAAGTTACATTTTTAGTCAACTGCCAGGAAGCAGAAGTTTTCAGACGTAGGACTGAAACATGAAGAGTCTCAGAAGACTACAAAGATCAACAAGGCTTTGTTTATCTCTAGCAATACCTGAAATTCATTTCACTATTTTCTACATATAATAGGTATTCTAAAGCCTATGGTAGAAATTCCTACCTATGACCAATCAAAGAAACTGGTAAGACTGGGCCATACAGCTCATATACCACATGAAAATAAGAGCACATACACAGAAGACAAAGGTATAGCTTAAAACAATGGTGATAACTGTTACTGGAACTGACTTCAGTACACAGAGTCCACTGCTTGCCTTGTATTCCATTTCATTAAGGTTACACACACAGACTTCTTACTAACAAAATAAAGCTCATGAGAAGGTGAAGGAGGCAGATCAGTCCTGCAAAGGTTTGCCTACCTGATTCATGACCCCTAGAGATCTTAAGGTAAAATCAGACACAGGAAAACTGGGATGCAATAGAACTGCTGGTATCTGGTCCAGGAGCTCAAACATCCAGTAATACGCAAACATTAAGTGGTAGAATTAAACCCTGATCTCCATAAAGTGGCACAGAGTGATTCCACATTATGTTACTTACAGTATTATTACTGTGTTTCTTTCCATGAGTAACAAGAAGATATAAAAAAGATTGCTACTGCCAACTAAGATTCAAAGGAAAGAAGCAAAGTACCTTAACAAAACAACATCTCAGCAGGTAATCAGAAAGTCTTAACCTAAGGTAGTGTCAACATCCAAAGGCATATAATAATTCCTCTTAGGAACCCTATCACTAGGTCTGGTTTTGTAGAGTTAAGAAACTTGCTTGATTTGCCCAGGCTACATTAGATCTGTAGTGAGGCAGTGGATCAGAAAAGACAGGAGATGGAGCAGGACCATTTCTTTCAGTGGCAGTCCAGTTAGATTGCATTAAGTAGTATGAACTGCACCCTAAACTGTGAGAAAGCAACTTCAAAAATCAGTGTGTTAGTTTGTGTTGCATACTACGGATTGCTTCCTTAGGTTCAGACCCTACTTCCAAGAAGCCTGCTTTTGACAGTGTCTGATCTGCAAGATGCATGGAACCTGCCAGCCTGAGCTGGAAACCCACCTGGCACCAAAATGGACTTTAAACTAGTACAGATTCAGAGTGTGCAATCAAAATCCTAAGTCAATAAGACATGGAAGCCTTATCAAGTGATTAATTTTCAAATGAGTCAAAGTATTTATTTCAAGCTAGTGTTACTGCAAGCGCACCTGTCAGCACCAGGGATGAAACAGTGCTCAAAGCAGGCAAGGCAAGGTAAATATTTCCTTGTTTAGAACACAAGGAAAATCATAGTCATAGAACAGTTAGGGCTGGAAAGGACCTTAAGATCATCCAGTTCCAACCTCCCTGCCATGGGCAGGGACACCTCACACTAAACAATGTCACCCAAGGCTCTGTCCAACCTGGACTTGAAAACCACCATGGATGGAGCATTCACAGCTTTTTTGGACAACCCATTCCAGTGCCTCATCACCCTTACAGTAAAAAACTTCCTCCAACTTTTTGTGTTAAGGACACCAGAACTGTACACAATACTCCAAGTGAGGTCTCACAAGAGCAGAGTAGAGGAGCAGGATCACCTCCTTCGACCTGCTGGTCATGCTCCTTTTGATGCAGCCCAGGATATGGTTGGCTTTCTGGGCTGTGAGCACACACTGCAGCCTGCTCACGTTCAGTTTCTCATCGACCAACACCCCCAAGTCCTTCTCTGCAGGGCTGCTCTGAATCTCTTCTCTGCCCAACCTGTAGCTGTGCCTGGGCTTGCTCCGACCCAGGTGTAGGACCTTGCACTTGGCATGGTTAAACTTCATAAGGTTGGCATCAGCCAACCTCACAAGTGTGTCGAGGTCCCTCTGGATGGCATTCCTGCCCTCCAAAGTATCAACCGAACCACACAGCTTGGTGTCATCGGCAAACTTGCTGAGGGCGCACTCAATCCCACTGTCCACATTGCTGACAAAAATGTTGAACAAGACTGGTCCCAACACTGACCCCTGAGGGACACCACTCGTTACAGGTTTCCAACTGGACATTGAGCCATTATATCAATAAAATATATCTATACTACCTACTTAGCAAAGAAATTAACATGTGGGTTCAAGTAGCACATGGTAGTTTCTTTTGCGTGCTTTCTAGCTTACAGTCATGATTCAGTCGTGTTCTCTCTTCTGGATTAAGACAACAGACCTCTATTCACCTTTCAGCATAAAGTAGGTGTTTCTGTCTACATGAATTATCTGTTTCTAGCAAACAGGCTGCAGTGAACAACATTAATTTTCGAAGAACTTGCCCATGTGCTACAAAATAGCAAGAACACTTTTCTCATATACTATACCCTCAGACTCAAGACACTGAAGCAGTCAGTCTCAGAGAAAAGTTGGTACACCTGTACCAACAGTGTCACATATAACAATGATGCCTGAAGAACCCTGCACGCCAGACATGCAAGACAACAACTTACTCTAGTGCTTACCTCATTGCTGATCTTGCAGAGAAAGGTAAGAGACTTTACAGTTCCTGTCCCTGCATCCCATTTATTACATTATAGCCTGAACACAGAAGTATCAAATTAGAAACTGCTGAATAGTCACCTTTTTGCACAAATGTTTCTGGACTCGAGAAACCTATCAATGGATGAAATTATACCACAGTCATTAGGTTCGCAATGAAACAAGTGGACAAGGCTTAATACAGGACACTGAATACAAAGTGTGCATGTGACAGGGTTGACAGGAGCCATAGAGGATGTTGGACTACACAGAAAACATAACACCTTTGCTGCACT
The DNA here is from genome assembly GCF_033815535.1 of Pezoporus flaviventris. Classification (NCBI taxonomy): domain Eukaryota; kingdom Metazoa; phylum Chordata; class Aves; order Psittaciformes; family Psittacidae; genus Pezoporus; species Pezoporus flaviventris. The sequence continues at coordinate 1,855,091 of NW_026892559.1, forward strand.
TTCAGGCAAAGGATAACGATAGGCTGCTGAGGTCAGTCTCTTCTCTGCACAGCAACACAAAAGTTCTCCAGGAATTGACCAGGGCCTTGATGTAACAGAGAAAGAGTCCAGAGGATACAACAATATTCCACAGAAATGAGCCATTTGGGCTTGCAGTCAAGCACCAGCATTACAGGCCCTAAAATGTGCTGCCTGAAATGCTCTTAAAACACAAAAAAACCCACCCCCACACCCAGAAAACTCAAACCACACAAAAAAGTCAGAACAAGATAAGGAAACTATTCTCACAAGAGAATTCTCTAGTACCCATGAAAATGCAGATGCAAAGATCAAGCAAACTTGCAATCAAGTTCTAATCAAGAAAGCCGTCAATTCCCAAGGCCTCTGCAACAGCAAAAAATTGAGACAAGTTCAGTTTCACTGGGGAAGGGAACCACGTCTGAGGCAAAAACTCTTAATGTTCTTACCAGGCAGGTGTGAAAGAACTTTGCTATAGAGCATTTTGGAGATCAGGTTTATTCTTACCAATAAAGCCCATTCAGGAGAAGGCTTTTCATGTAGATCATCTGTAGCCACTGTTATCCAATGGTAATGCAAATTCTGCCAAACCACCTTTCCTAACTTAAAATGTAGAGTTAATTTCATTAGTCTCCTAATTTGATGCAAAACAAAGGGGCAAAAAAGCGACATAAGCTTAAAAAAGGTCTAGATTCATCATCACAACTACTGCTTCCAAAATCCTAGCTCATCAAGAACTACATATAACACAAAGTAGAAGTGTGATATAGAAGTCTTCGCTACCACTTACACAACAGCAACTGAGAATTCTTATGCTGTATTCTGCTATTTGGGTAACAGTCTAGAGCATTAGACTTTGGTATTAATTCTGTTCCCTGCAAGAAACTGGGGAAGCACTGCCTCCTTACTTCCCTGCTAACCCAGACAAGACCTGAATTTGTTCACTGCATCAAGAAATTTGGTAATTTGAAGAATTCGAGAAGTAGAACACACAGCTATAAAGGACATACTCAAAACCCATGGAAGACAAGAAACACAAAGACACAAAACGCCTCAGCACATCACAGTAGCACACAGCTCCAGGCAGGGATGTTTTTAAAAACAACCAAATGTTTGTTGGTCAAAGTCCAATTCACCATCTAGAATAAATGTCACTATCGGTTGTGAAAAACAGGTATAAGTATTTTACAAGTACAAACAAAAAGAATCATTCTAAAGAATAACTTATCATTCAACATATACCGAAGTCCTAAAATTAGGACCTCACAGGCTACATTTTTTTTAGCTATCCTAATTCCTACTCAAACACTGGTGTCATCAACTCTTGCTTAAGGAAAAAAAAAAATAAAAATCTCCATTTCATTAAGTCTCAATAATCTGCAAGTTCAAGTCAGACTCATCCCAAAGCACTACCAACAGAAATACCAATTTTAGTAGACTCTGGCTGATGAATTTTTGCCACTTCAGAAGAAAAATCATATTTATAACAAACTGCTTTCATGATCACATTCAAAGTTCTTCAAAACCCAATATTTAGACTTACAGACAATAGTAGGTGTTTATCACTGAAAAACCATAGCAAAAATTCAATGGTTGTGATTCTGGAACACAGAACTGTAGCTGGTCTAGGGAAACAATAGTAGTGTAATCATATGGAAAAGACTGGGTTCAAGAATCAAGACGGGGTATGTTTGATGTTTTTGACGTTACTTAAAGAGGAATTTGAGGGTCACTGTGTCCCTGCCTATTCACCCTATTACTTAACAATGCAAAGGTATGAATGAGTCTTGCCATCACTGAAGACGCAAATAAGGTGAAATTTTGTCACTAATTCCAAAACGCTCAAGTCACACAGTTAACAATTTCCTTGTGAAGACGTTGCTATTTGCACAGATTTCATTGAGCTACCTTTAACTTTTTTGCAAAGTCTCTAAATTAGTACTCCTATTCCCAAGACTACCCTGTGTATGCCACTGAAACCCCCATAAGATCACCTTAAGTTACCTAATGATCGTCTGTGATATTGTTATATAGTAGGAATGGCATTTCAGTTTGGAGTCTGACAAATTGTGGACCACTGTGCACAGGGACAGAGAGATGTCCTGCGGCCTGCTGTACTGGTGGGCAAAGAATGCATACAGGCAGATAGGAAGGGAACACCCCTATGTGCACAAATGCACAGAATCAGTTTCATTTTAGAAGTGATTACAAATCAGTTTCAAGAAAAGAGTAAAGTTCACTTCATTGTCAAGTTAATGATGACTCTGAAATGATACATAAAAGGCAGTTTAGCTTCAGCAGACTAAGCCAGACACCAGCATTTTGCCAACATTTTTTTTTTTAATTCCAGTTCTGAAAAAGGAAAATAAAACCTGAGAATTGGATTATTCTAGTTCATTAACACAGTAAGAGTATGTTCCAAGAGAGATTTTCTACTCACTTGTATTTGGGAGTTCTACAACACAAAAAACAGTAAATCATGATTCTACGCACAGATACAGTTCAAAACTGTACTTGCATCTGGTATGGAGATGCACTAAAAGGTACAGCACAGAGGTGTCCCACACCATCAAGCAGAAAAAAGCAAAATCTTCCTCTGCCCCATCTCACAACCATCAATAAGAGAAAATAACGCGCTGTTTTTGAGAAAGTAACTTGTGCTGTACCTAACTTGCACTTTTTAAATGAACATCTTGGTTTATACCACAATTTCATCTCCTTGCTGTTCCTGCAAACCCACCTGACATCACCAACTAAACCACAAATTACTATGATTTGAGTTCAGAATTCAACATTCCATTTTCTAATTTTCTTAAAGTTTTGGAAGAAATGTGTGCTTGAAGAATATAGCAGGTCACATTTTTAAGAATGCTTTAAATATGTTTGTATGACAATCCATTTTAAGGAAAATTGTTGCTATTTAGGAAGTAAACAAAGTCATGTTGACAGATACTTACTGCCCAGGAAGAGTTCTATGAACTGCTCTAGTTCAAGTTCTACTTGAAATTCTACAAATTCAATGTAACCCCATGGAAGTTTTTTATCAGCGCATACAACCATATGCAGAGACAGATGTACTTTACTTCAGCCTGCTGCTACAGTTTAAGTAAAGACAGAAAAGCCAAATCCTTGGAGACAGGTGCATTGTTTATCTGTCAGTTAAATCTACCCAGCAAAATCACCCCATTTATCAAATAATAAATTTAAATGAATTTTGCCCAATCCCTCTCAGAGGGGGCACTAATTCAGGTGATGAGAAAGGTTATAGTATCATTACGCAGTTGGAACAACCACTGCTAAAGCATCTAAGCAAGACACTGAGGTGAGACACTGGATATAATCAAGCCGTCTACAGAGAAGATGCAAGAAATGCATGCTAAATCATACAAAATTAAAATCTAATAGTAAAAACGTTTTCTCCAAGTTTTAAAGGTTCAAGAAACCAGAATTCCTACAGTAGAAGTTCAGTGTTTGTTCCTAGTACCTTCTGAAACCCAAATGCCCTAAAAACATACGCTAAACCCAGGAGTCCACTAGAGCCTTCCCAGACAAACTCTGGCTTTCTGCAAACACCCAACTGACCAGTAACCTGAACTGGGGACCCTCTAGATTAAAACCAAAGCCTGCTCTAGGACAGGGACTGACAAGATGCAAAAATTACTTGTTTGGGTTTTTTTTTCTTTAACCTAGGATTTAAATTCCCAAGTTCAGTAACAAAGATTTTCCCTGCAATATCAAACTTGTGACTCTGTATTTTTAAACAGCAACTGCAAACTGGCTTTTTGGTCTCGAGGTCTTTTTTTCGGTAAGTGCTCAAGATTCAGTTTTAGATCACAATATGCACAGTCCTCACATCATAGTAGATTTCTTTAAATAGGTATCTTTCTAACACTGCTCAGAAAAAGTACATACCTGTGTCAGACACACACAAAATCCACCTGGTGAAGGTGGAAAAAACAGCAGATGCAGCAGTTCAGAAATCTAGTGTTCAAAAGTCTGCAAGATTTTCTTTAAAAAGTTGCTAAGCACCACATGAACCATCAGCTTTCTCTCTAAAGAAAGTCTTGCAGACTTAAATTTCTCTTAAATTTATTCCTAATGCAGTTACTTCAAGAACCTACTTAGCTACAAAGCAAAGATGCCTATTACTGCAGTAGACAATTTACAGTGTTTGCCACCTATCAAACCATATTTCAAGGCATCTCTTATCTCACAACAATTAATAGTTGGAAAAAAAAAAAAATGTGGTGCTCAACAACAGGATAAAACTACGTAACTGATGACTAAGTTAAATGTAGCTAATGACTTGGTCTTAAACCTTAGCCAGAAAACAGATTTGTGAAAAGTACTTATTTTTTAAAATGGTATATACAAACACTAGGGAAAAAACACAGCTGCCTGAAAACAGACTTAAAAACCATGCACATGCCTCTGGAAAAGGCAGTGAGACATGGTTAATACGATTCATTTTGAGCAAAGCAACATTCAGATACATGTGGAACAAATGAAAGAAAAGTATCAGTTAAATTCGTGAGAAGTTTTGTCACAAGTCTTAGGCCCTTGATGTAAGACAGAGTAAAGTTCTGAAGGTCAGAAGCAGTTCCTGAGGAAAAAAGGAACATAGAAACTTCATAAAAGGGAAGACTGAAATCTGAAAGGGAGATTGAAGATGTGCTGTTACTCAGAAAAAAAAATCTACTTTTGGATATAGCGAACTGAATAAGTCACGTATCACAAAAATACATACACTGATCCCTGATGCAAAACACATGCCAATTAATTGTAGAAAACTGACTTACAATGTTACAGCAAGCCAGAAACACTAAGCACTTAAAATCCTGTTTTCAGATCTAGCAGCCCAAAGATACGATACCATACAACCACACTGCAGCAGAGAGTATACTCCATTTTTATTCCCTCACAAAACACAGCAGTTCTGAACCAAGAGTGCTAAAAGCTTTCCTAGTTCACAGAAATCAGGTTATTTCTAAAAAGTGGAAGGGGGCTTTAAAACATGATTAAGCCACACAGAAATCTGTATGTGGCAATTTCAGCCCACTTGCATTACTGTAAGAAAAATTGAGGGGTTCACAAATAAAAAGGTCAAATAAAAAAAAAAAAATCACTGGTTTAAGGCATCCATTCAAAAATGTTCCTTTACAAAAGACTTCTACCCATCTACTCAACAAGGTAACTCTTCAGGATGCACTCAAATTACTCTGTTATGGGGGGAAGGGACAGAGTACCATACAGCAGCGTGCTAATACAATGTTTAAGGAAGTCTTGTTAAAGAGTAGTTGCAACATATCGAAACAGTGTTCCTAGCAGTAGAGGAAAGGCAAGAAACTGAGCCATAGTGGCAAAGTACTTCTGTCAATGTAACCATGCTAGCACAGAGGAACTGCGCACCCACTGTAACAAACTCCCGTCCCATACTACCGGTACTGCACCAACAAAAGGTACAGATCCCGAAGTAGAGATGTATTGGTCCTCAGAAAAGTAAGCCTCTGGATAAGATCTATATAAAATTATCATTCTTATTATCACACAAATGCAACAAGTATTTAAACAGGAAAAAAGAGAAAGTTGTAGAAAAACCTCTGGTAGTTTAAGGGAACCCACACACAGAGTCCTGTTCAGGAAGCTATTCTAGAAGTACACAGCATTAAAGAGGAAAATGAGACCATTCAAAAATACTAATATACTACACAACACTGACAACACCAAGACTTCCTAAATTACTTCAAAATGTTTGTTAGAAAATGTGCTACAAACACTTCAGTTTCCATGTAAGTCTATGTTATTCTCATGTCCTCAAGAAGGAATTAGCACCAATAAAGCAACTGAAACCTACATTAACACAGCATGTTCTATGGCAAAGCAAATTCTGAGCAGGGAACACACAAATCATGTAAGGCTTTCAAGACAGAAGGAGATGCAGCACTGCAACGACAGTGGGAAATGCAGCTTTAACGAGTTTAGTACATTCCAAGCGCGGTATCATCCAGGTCCACTGTGAAAACACATGTGAGTTAGATTCACCTTAGTTTTCAATATAAATAGACAACATTTTCAAGTTTGGGCATTAGTAACTACAGTCAGTCATTGTTTCTAGGTATCTGGCAAGCTAAAACAGTATTTCAGATTAAGAAGTAAGTCAAAAAGTTAACCGCAAAAGAAACACTGAGAATGCCACTGTGTATGTGCTGTGAAAAGTTTCATCAACAGTGCAAGTTTGTTACCCTTCTTCTTCCCCCTTTCTGACAATGCTGCGAGTAACAGTTTGAAAAACAGTACTTGAGTAAGTACATAAGCACCGTGTTATTTATTTTCTATAATTAACTAAGGAGTCGGGACAATACAACAGATTCTGTAAGTGGAAATTACTTAATGAAAGCTGCCTGCACTATTTCAAAGCAAACTTAAGGAGGAGATAGGTTAAAAATGTAAACTTGAAGAAGTTTCTCACAAGAGCAAAAGTGGGACAAAAAAACACAGTCTATCAAGCAGCAAACGAAAAAAACACCCTCAAATAACGCACACTGGTTAAGAGGTTTGATTTCATCCAAATAGAGAACAAGTATGATATCATGTTAGAAAAACACAAAAAGTGGAACTGTCACAAATCCAGGTATCAACAACAACAAAAAAGAATCCAACTCAGAAGAGTAAGACTCCTTTAATAGTTTTTATGTAGCATATATCTAAGTCTTTGCACCACTATAAACCTCTGCATAGCTATGGTGACGACTATCTCCATCACTTTCAGGCAAATTACTCCATTTGTGCACTACTGAAGCTGTCCAACAACCCATGATGCTTCAGCATGACTGCAAAAAGTTCATTAAGCTGTCCAGTAAACTAATTATTAAAATAAACTAAGTACTCTGCAGAAATCTGCACCTGTTAAACTGACACAGATTATCCAAACATTATCTGATCACAAATGTCCTAACTTAGATATGTGAGTTCATCTGAATTAAAATACATCTTTAAATCAGGACTTCTCTCACAGCATGTATTTTTAGCTCACCTCTCTAAACAGAGCAAGCTAACCCCTATAAAGACAAATTAAAACCGGTTACTATTAAATTAAGTACTGGTTTCCAAGTCTAGAACAAAACCCCCAATAACTAGCTCTAAAGACCAGCACCTCCAACACTCTTCAGAGACCTGCTGATATGAGGAATAGTCACGTTCTCCAGCTACAGCATAATATTGCCTGTACCTAATATGCATTAAAAGTTACACATAAACTTTTTCAAAACTAATACGTCACTCACGAAGACCAGAGAAGGCAATAATCAAAATCTGCCTGATGATTCCGAGAAGAATCACATACACTGCTCAACCAAAAACAGCTACTAAAGCCTTCTGTTCACTGCCAAATGAGAAACATTAAAAACGAACAAAACAAGAAACAAGTCTTTCTTTTTCTTGCCAGCTGTTAACAGCATGGGCAAGACCACTGGTGGCTTCAGAAATACCACAACTCAGACTCTGGCAGGAGGAAGCCTCCTCCATGTGCCACAGGATAAGAAGATCTAAAGTGAGTTCAAAGAAACTCCTGTGGGACAGGTAACCACGTAGTCTCACTGCAAAATGACACCAAATACTCATCTGCTTCTCAAAAAGCATTAAAAAGCTGAACAGCCCTTTGTTACTCCCTCCCTCTCCCAGTACAACCAGTTTATATTGGCTAGGGATTGGGACACCTAAGATTCCCAACATCTAGCTTGCCTGCACAGCATCATCGAGGACCTTTGCAGGACTGCAGAGTATCTTCGCAGCTCTTAAGTCTACAGGGGAATTTCAGACATTTTGGCCTCACAGCAAAGAAATGCGAGATGCGCTACACTCCATATTGATTCTTAATGCAAATAAGATGAAATAACATTAACTCTAAGATGATAAGAGCCTGATAAGAGCCTCAGCAAACCTTACACCCCAAGCTTGGGATATGGATTTTGGTTTCAGCTGTTTTTTTTCTTAAAGTCGATGGTGTCTTAGAATCAGGAAAGCAGTTTTTAGATATCCTTCGGCAAGGAAAAGTAAGGAGGACTGTAAAAGGTGAAGCAAGTAAGAAGACTGCAGGTAAGAATTAAAAATGGAAAATAGCAGAGAAGTAGATCTCATTTCTAAACGAGCTGTAAAAAAAAAATCCCTTGTATACACAAAATAAGAAAGACACATACATGTGTACAAATGTATATATGTAATTCAGCAATAAAGTGTACAAAAGCATCATCCTCAGCACTTTCTGTAACTGGCATTAAAGATACACGGTTTGCAAGGAGCTCAGTAAATAACTACTACTGTGAAAGACACGAAAATGACAAACTGTTACATCTTATCTGCAGTTGATCAAAAGCACAATAAACTGAGCAGCTTTGCTTTCAATCACTTCCGAAAAAATAGAAGGGCAGAAACCTCCGAGCACTCTCCCGATGCCATTAAACGCCAATACGTTCAAATGGAGCAAAACCGAGAGAAACAGACAGACGTAGAGGACGAAGGCAGGCAAGAATGAAGAGCGGCGAGAGAGAGGAGATTTAGTCAGAAGAGGGGAGAAAAGGGCAGTAATTGCAGCACCGAAAGGTGGGGAGAGCAGGGCCCCCGAGACTGACCTGTGCCGTCGCTGGCGGACACGGAGAGCGCCGGTGAGGAGAGTTTAGGCCGCTTGGCTGAAGGCGGGCCCGGCTCCACCACATTCTCGGCCATTTTTAATTCTTTTTTAGACAATCACTCAGAGCAGAGAGACGGGAGGTGCGGAGGGGTGGGGGAGGAGTGAACCCCAAAACCTTCTCCTTCTTCTCGGGCCCCGAGGCAGCTGAAGAACAACAATAACGCCGAAAGCGAGAAAGGAGGATCTGGCGGAGGAGGGGGCCAAGTTCCCCTTTTTCTGCCCCTCGGACTCCGGGAGGGCGGCAGCGGAGAAGCGGGGAGAAGGTGGGAGCTGGTGCGGGGTGGGGGGGAGGCAGAGTCCTCTTCCCCCAGGCGAAAGGGCTGAGCGAAGATGGGAAAAGCAGGTAAAGCTCCCACCAAAAAAAAAAGAAAAAGAAAAAAAAAATAATAAAAACGCTGTTGGGGTTTTGGTTTTGTTGTTTGGTTTTTGTTGTATTTTTTTTCTTCTGTAAAATTAATCCCGGCTGTTGTGTTGCTGGTGCTTCCTCGCCACCGCCACCATCATCTTCTTCATCCTTCGGGGGGTCTCCTCCTCCTGCTGCCTCCTCACCGCCGCCATCAGCCTCTTCCTCCTCGGCGCCGTCCTCCTCCTCCTCATCGCCACAAGGAGGCGGGCGAAGGAGGGGAGAGGAGGAGGAAAAAAGAAAAAAAGATCACCGTCCTCTAGCAGCAGCTCCTTCCCCCTCCAACACCACCCTGCAAAAAAAAACCCACCGCCAGCGACAGGGCTGGGGGGGTGGCGGGAGGGACAGGCGCAAGGCGTGCGCGGGGTCCCCAGCTCCACTCGCTTCTTCCTCGCCCGTCGCTAATGGCTGCAGAAAGGGGAGCTGTAAAGATGAGGAGGGTGAGGATAAGTCCCAGGAGTCTCCGCTTCACATCTTGTTGTGCGGGGAAGGAGGAGGGGTTGTTGTCCTGATGGAGGCAGCACCGATCGCGGGATGGGAAGGTGGGGGGCGGGTTTCAACACCCTCTCTGCCCCCCCCACCCCTTCTTCTCTTCTTTCCCCTTCCTCTTTCTCTCGCTCTCAGTAGCAGGCTGCCCCCCCCCCCTTCGGTGCAGGCAGAGGGGCCGATCCCACAGCAGCGGCAGAAGGAGGAGGAGGAAGAAGCCGGCCCCTCCCCCCCCCCCTCAGCCTACCTTCCCCGTTCCCGGACTGCCGAGTACGGTTGGGAGTGCTGGCGCTGGGCAGAGAGGGGGCTGCCCGGTCTCCGCTCCCGCGGACCACGGGCTATGCAGGGCGCGGAAAGCCAGGGAGAAAAAACCCGGGTGCGGCGGGGACTCCCTCTTCGCCTTTGCGAGGGTGGGGAAGGAAGCGAAGAGGTTGGTCAGCGACCCCTCCGAGAACGGGGGAAAAAGGGTAAAATTCAAATAATAAAATAGAATAAAAACCACGCCGCGGGAGGGCGGGGGACTGGCCCCGGGGTGAGTTAAATGGCTGGGAGGGGGGTCCCCGGCGCTGCACGGCGAGGGGTGGGGCGGGACAGCGCAGGCAGCGCGGGGGCCGAGCGCAGGCTCCCTACTGCCCCTGCCTGGCGCTCGGCGGCGGCCCGGCTGCGGCCGCTGCTGTGACGTGTGTGGCGGAGCGGACAGAAGCGGGAGCGGGGGAAGAGAAAGAAGTCGGGGAAAAGGAGAAGAGAGGAAAGCAAAAAAGAGAGAAGAGAGCGGGGACGGGCAGGGTGGGTGGGGGGGGGCGGGCGTCTCGGCTCCTCGCTTCTCTCCCCGTCCCCTGTCCGGGCCCCTGGGTCTCTCTGCGCTGCCCTCCCCCTGGCTCGCCCCGTCCGGCTCGGCCTCTCGGTATCGCTCCCTCCCTCAAGTCGCTCACACACAAACAAAATGGCGGCTGTTGTTTCTTCACTCTCCGGAGTCCTCGGAGGGAAGCAAACGGCGGCGGCCGGAAATGAGCCAAGAGGAAAAGGGGGCGGGGGCAAGCCTAGGGGCGGGGCGGGGCCCGGCGGGGCTGGCGCACACAATGGAAAGCGGGGGGGTAGCGTACCGCCGGGCGGGCGGCGGGGGGGGTAGGCTTCTGGAACCGCCCACCGCCGTCACGAGACTGCGCCATTCCAATCAGCGCCCCGCGTGTGCCCGGGCTCTTCCGCAAACTCCCCTGGCCCCGCCCCTTAAGGCGAAACGGGGTTTAAGTAGTGAAAAAGGGGCTCCGTCTTCTTCCTTCGTCCTCCGCCTTTTTCTGTCGGCCGAAAAGTGCCGGACTGGGGGGGGGGGGGGGGGGCGGCCGCCTCACCGCCCGGTACCCACTGCCTGGGGGTCCTGCGGACGGAGCGGGCTTCCGCGGCCCTCCCTCTCTGAAAGGTGCGGGCGCCCGGTCGGTTCCCCGTGGGGCGGGGCGCTCCTGCCGCCGGTGCTGGGCCTTGCTGCGCCACAGACATGGCAGGTCTGTCGGGCCCCGAGGCAGCGCGGCCTACCCCCTTCACACCCCACCCCTCCCAACCCCCCTCTCCTCGGCCTGGGTGAAGAGGGGGTGAGGCGCAGCATCCCTATCCTCCGGCAACCAGGCGGCGGCCATACGGACCCGCAGCTGCCGGCGGGCGGCGAATGCACGAAACCCAGAGGCACCCTGCGTACTGCTTCACTCGGGATGGGAGAGCTGCCGCGGGTTTCCATCTGCGTTATAAAAGATAAATGAAAGCCACACCACCACCACCCCCAGTTTATGCCATAAACCCACAAACCCCACACTTAATGCCATACCCTCCTGGGGAAGAAGGCAGGAGGTATTATGTGGTATAGCAATGTCCTGAAACCGGGCCCCTGCACCTGAAGCTGGGCATAGGCTGACCCTTAGGCTGCAGGTAGGGACAGGTAATATTTGCATGGTCCTTCAAAAAGCCTTCACAGCCTTTAAGCCTTTTCAGAGCTTAGTGAGCATTACTGACCCACCAAGAGTTTTCCTCAAATCTTTAAGGACTGGTCAGTGAGGAAATACCTCATCCCGGCTTTTCCCTTTGGTGTGTTTGGGCTCTTATCAGTCCATACACCATCACAAAATAGGAATGGAAGGGAGATGCAGGCCTGTGTATGCGTCTAATGGAAAAAGCAGGATATTTGCCCACCCTCAGGGCTGAGCTCTACACAATCCTATGTGTAAGAACCAAAGCAGGTATTTGGGAAGAATCTAGCCTAAACAGCAGGATAAATGCACATTGAGAGAAGGCACGAGCAGAGGTTAACAGCCCTGTAACAGCTATCCACCAGCTCCTTCACATACTCCCGCCCTTCAGCTTCCCTTGTTCGGGCTTTATTTCAAGCAAGATTCTTGTGTCCCCCAGCACAAAAGGGAAAATACAAATAGGGTTACAGTCAAACAGCTGCAAAAGTGCTTAAAGATTGTACATGCATTAGCCTGCTGGAGAACTCATGGAGCCATAGGTAGTGTGCAAATCTGTATTTTTTAGAAGAGAGGAGGAGGGAGCCTTGAAAGAACAAACAAGCAGTAGGAAAATAGTCTGGAGAGCAGAAAGTTTCAGAATTAAGGCTATCAGGGCTTGCAGCATTAAAACCAACAGTGTCACCTTAGAAACAATGTTACGGTTCTCACAGGATTTTTGCCTCTTATTGCTACTTAAATCCCACCAAATATTCCAGTTATATAAGTCTTATATTACCTCAATTTATTTATTTTGTCAGATTGACTTTCCCTTGCTTGTGAAGCACTTTTTTAAACACAGCTGAGACTAACTTTATTTTTAAGTCTCCTTAGAATTAAAAGTTGACTGAACTAAGTCTATATAAGGTTTTCAGACTTTCTAGAGGCCCTTAATCCACCGTTCAATAAGGAATTAGTGCCAGCTTTATAAAGTCACCAAGGTGCACATAAACACCTAAATGTCAGGCCCTTACTAAACAACAAGTTTAGAGCAAAGCAGATGTTTCAAATAAGAGTTTCGTGACACTGGTTCCTATCTAGAGACTTAATCCTACCAATAGTTACATGTGTGCTTAGTTTTATATAGCACATAGTTCCACTGAAATCACACTGTACTACTCACCATAGTAAAACTAAGCACATGTGTGCTTGCTGGAGCAGTCTGAGAGATAAATAACTGGTTAGTTACTTGCTACTCCATAGAGTGTCATATGTATCAGTTAGTTTTGTTAAGTTCCAGAAAATTCTGACAAACAAATAATGTCCTCAGAGCTTCCCCTCTGCTCTGAGTACTTGTCTATCTACCCTTCAAACAAGTTCAGGAAAGCATATCTTAGCAGTGGGAAACATACTCTTTGCTAATGCTGCCAAATCAACATATGTCTTCTGAATACAAATTACAGATATAAGCAATTAACTAATATATTAGTAAGACCGTGCCTCTGCCTTACAAGCATCATAACTGGTAGAATATCTTGGTTCTTTACATATTAGAAAGCCATATTCAGTTATCCTTCCATATTAGAGACTTAAATGCAAGCTAGAGTATACAGAAAATAAATAGAAAAGAATTCTACTCATATTTTTTCCTAAAAATGAAGGTCATCTAAAAAAGAGAAGGAAGACAAAAGAAGGAAAACCCAGGAAAAAAAAAATAGGATAAATCATGTATATATATGTAAACAACAAAAAAGAAAACCTCTTCAGCATCTGTTAATTTTTCTAAAAACGCTGCTGTTTTCTTAAGTGAACCTTAGTACATACACACAGCCAACTGTTTTTAAATGCTATCTGCCAAAACAATAACAGACTCAATTACTGGAAAGCAATAATAGAATGCAGAACATACTATGAAGCAAATATGGAAAGCTATACAAATAAAACCCAGGAAAGATTACACTATTAAAAGTAAACCAAAGCTATTTACCCAACAACTGCTCTTCCTTGCCTCAGTTTCTCACTTCTTACAGCAAGAATAGCAGTATTTATCCCTTAAAAATAGTACCTAGAAGAACTGATTAGCTCATTATTGCTAGTAATTACAGCAGTCATTATGTACTTTGAGATAACTGGATGGAAGTACCATAAGTCTGATTAAAATGAGAACCTGCTCAGGAAAGAAGCAAGAAGAGGAAGGCAGGGCCTTGAATTTCTATCATGGGATCTCCTTTGGCCTTAGCTGGTACTTACTGAAATTGGTAAGCATGCCCAGCTGCTTTGAGTGCTACAGGGAGCAAGATACAATCCTCTTGTACTGCAGGGATCAATGTGACACCCAGAGCTCAGCATCCAAGCTTCAGTGAAATGACCAGGCAGAAAAAGAATCATTTCCATCAGCTTGGAGGGAGCAAGGGCTGTGGTCTTTCAATTCCAGCTGCTGGATGGAGAAACAGTGTGTGATCTCAAAGTCACTCAACCAGTGCCTCTCTGGAAATCACTTATACTAAGTGAAGCTTCTCTGCTCTCCTTCAGCAGGATTTGCCCTGAAGCCCTGTGGCTGTGCAAGCGTCTCCGAAAGAGGGGGACTCAGATGTGGGGAGCAGGAGCCGGGGATGGGGCACTCCCATCTTCTGGTCCTGCTTCTGCCTGCAGTTTTCAGCTGTATTATCTTTTTTCCTCAGCTTCCCAGGGCTGCTGCTTGTGTCTGGCAGGTAATTTCTCCTGTTCCCCAGTTACCTTCCGCCACTGCAGCTCTCCGCTCTCACAGAACCACTCCTGGGGAGCAAAGGAGGAACGACCCCCTTCTCCAAACCAGAGGGGAGATCTGCATGTGGAGGGTCCTTCCTTGCACAGGTCAGAGGGGTGAGGAAATGATTTAAGGCTGCAATTTTTGCAAGTGATGCCAGAGCGCAGCTATATTTTTGGAAAGCAAGAGCCAGCTGTGCTGGAGCAGAGAACATTGCTCAGTGCGGCGTCAACATTAAAACCCAGCAGCGTCTTGATATGAGACAAATTTTATTAAAACCATAAGAAGTAACCAGCCAATAGCTGGTTCTTGCATGTAGCGTATACATAAAAGAAAGGGCTGGCTTTCTGACAGCAAGCAAAATGCTTTCAGTCCTTCTTCCCAGAAACACAGGCTTCCTCAGTCACACAGTGTTCAATAGCTGCAAACACAGAGTTATGTTGCTAAATGTTAAGGGCTCAGCTGTTTACCAGAAGAATGTTTCCTCCCTGGAACACATGGTTTTGCTTAAAAGAAGTTCTCAAAAAAAGACCACTTTATTTCATTAGCAAATGCAACATTATAGTCTTAGCAAACATGCCATCCAGTCTCCCCTTGCAAGAAAGAAACAGAGAAAGACAAAAATTGACCTCTCGTTATAAGAGAGGGGTAGAGGTACACTCTGCTGAGGAATACCACAGCTTTCAGTCTGGTGAGCTAGAGCCAGATCTCGTGCTCTGAGATGCATGTATCTTCATACAATGTTTTCATATTCCGGTTGATGTTGGAAGTACAAACGTGGAATAGAGCGAGAGGCTTGCGTGCTCTCCCAGCTTTACCAATGACTAGCCAAATTGCTGCCTTTCACTTCCTAGAATCAGCTCTCCCCTCTGTAACAGGGAGGTGATTTCCCCCTTACAGAAAGCACATTTGAATTGTTAAATGAAAATGTTGTACTCTTGTATCTTCTAAATGAAATTACACTGCAATTAATGCATTTACATCAGCACTTGATTTATCCCAGAGTATTACAGGGATGCAAGCAAGAGGTTCTAGAATGAAAGTATATTTTTAAGTAAGAGCCCTTGAATTTGCCACATGTTTTGAGCTTGTAGAGAGTGAAATGATGGCAAATTTCTGAACAACTTGGTCAGGTCAGCACTATATTTACAATGATCTGCTAGAAATGGTCATTGTGAGATGGAGCTCAAGCTAACATGAGAAATCTGTGCTGAAAGAATTAGAGATACTGTAACGACCCAGAGGAAGCATGCTATTCACATTCCTCCTACTTCTTTTGACTCTGGTATCCAATGGGAAAGTTCTTGATAAGCTTTACTGCACTGCAGAAGGTATAAACAATGTGCTTTGAAATCTGGTGAGCTTAAACCCAAAACTTATCTTCTCATTTGTTTCCTGAATTGTCCCACGGATACAAATCCATTGTCAACACATGTGCTTATAAAGAACAGAATACACTTATTTCTGTTGTACCTTCCCTTCCTTTGCTGTTTGTTTTTTACATGGTATTCCTTAATAAATTCTTTTTCATTTGCCAAAACATTATGCTGAACTGCAATGTGACTTTGATGTCTGCAATCAAAATGCAAAAAGGGAAAAAAATAACATTTTTGTCTGATTTATTAGTTTTCATGCTTCAAGATAATAAAGGGATTTGTTGATAGGGTCAGGCAGGAATTTACTCTGCAGCAGAGACATTTACTGAATCAAGAGGTTTTCAGAACAGAGGGTATTGGCCTGAGAGAGCTAATGGGACCCTGTTGTTCACAGGATAATACATTTAGTTAATCAACACAATCTGAGCTGGTTTTACAGTTGCCATGGAAGAAATTTTTTCCACAAGAAATATAGGTCTAGTTGTCTTGTTTCTTTTCTTTTCTTCCCCCCCCCCCCCCTTTTCTCTAAGAAGATCTTGTACTTTCTTGGCTTTTTGGCATGCCAGAAAAGGCAATCCCTCCACAACTGTTTTCCTTCTATACCCAGATAAAAGTCAATAATTAACCACAAACACTAAGAGCCAATCCATTCTAACGTGACAACTCTGCGTAAAACAATAGGGTTAATCCTCGGTTCCTTACCTTCCTAATTTATATGGGCTTAACACTTCTCTTCCCAGAAATTTTTTCATGAACTCTCATGTTTCAATGCCTGTGAGGTTTTTTTTCTCTTGGTCTTTTCTAGCAAGGGACACCAACATCAGGCAGCCCTGGACTTTCTGTTTGCATCCTCTGATTGCCCCATGCACGAGACCTGTGAGCCTTGGAGAAGGGAGCATCAGCCCCTGCTAGTGTTACACTATTAAAAGCCATCAAGAGAGCAGCAAGAAGGCAGAATCTGTAATGGGCCCTCTGTACTTTTCCTCCTGGTGCTCCCACACTGTCTGAAGCCCTGGCATGATAATTTCTGCAGAGCAGGGCTGGTGTATGAGCTGATTTATGAGCCCATTTGTGATATTTTGCGATACTACTCCAACCTCTTTTGCCATCTCAAATGCCTTCCCTTTGATCTCAGGACAGGCATGGGAGAGGGATGCCACAGCACATTCTAGATTAAATGCATAGAGGTGGACACAGCCTGTCAATGGAATGTCAGGGGAGGGCTGGCTGCCTGGTCCAGCGCACACACTGCAATAAGGATGCAACCGTCTGGGATTAAAGCTTAAAACTTTTGGCATGTCTGGACTGGCCATTAAAAAACTTTCATACACCATCAGACCCCAGTGAGAAGTCAAAGTTGTGGTTGGCACTGTATTTTGGCATCAAGGACTTGTTTGTCTTTTATTAGAGCTAGAGAAACATTTAAGTAACTTTTGGAGGAACATAGAGAGCTTTTCTAGTGATCAGAAAAGTAACCACTTCAAGGCTGACATTACTCCTTATTTGTCAGTATTTATGTGACTGCAAATTGGTTGCTATTTACAAACCGGCTTCACAAAGTGTGAGAGGACAGTTGACATCACAAAATGACAGAAAGTTTGGTTCTTTCACATTGTTTGTGTGATAAGTAAATGTTTTGTGCAGGTGTTGTTTGGGCCCTGCAGGAAGAGGTTTGGCCATGGTCATTCTGTGTGGTGCTGCAGGGCCAAGCACCAAACCCCAGGAGAAGCTTTCCTGGGCAACCAGGGTACTGTGTTCCTCTGGACAAAGAAAAAGCAGTTGTCTCAGCAAGAGAAAAAAGAGTTTTAACATGGACCCCACAACAATGAACAGAAGGAATTCTGCCTGGACATGCTCCTGGCACGCCTCTTGGTGGTGATGTACCAGACAGCTGCTCTGGCAAAAAGGATGGCGCTGGTGGGCAAGGGGAGATGCAAACCTTAAACCACCAGAGTGAGTAGCATAGTGAAAAGTCTGTGGCTGGATGTGCCGGTTGTCTTGGCAGCTATGCAGGTGTTTTTTTTCTTATTTGCTTTGCTAGACGTAGGCATCTGAATTCCTACTGAAAAGAAACAGAGGTGCCCGAGGCCTCTTGTGATTTTGCAGTTTGCTGGCTCACGTGTCTTCATATATGTGACACATATATGTGACAGATAAATATGTATAAATACATATGTATATTTATATACCTCAGGGTATAGAAATTAAATGTATTTTGTTTAAAATATTCAATCCATCCTGACACATTCAGCCCCTGAAAGAAGAATCTTTAAAAATTATTTGCACTGAGGTGAGTGTCTCTCTGTTCACAGAGGAGTACATCAAGACTCCAGGTGAGATGTGTGGAAGATCTCCTGTTCCCATGTGAAGGAGCCAAGCCAAGGGCTAATAACAGTGGTCTGACGCTACACTATGAAGGGCGAGTGCATCTGTGCTTGTGTAGGAGTATCCCATATTGGTGCAAAATGGGCCCTTGGATTCCTCCATCCCTCCTGGGTATTTCAATTAAAAGCTGAGGAAGAAGTCCAAGAAAATGCCTAAAATGGCTTGAGTCCTTCCTCATGATCTGGAAATGGAAGTCGGCGGTGACTAACTACAGCCCAGCCACCAAACCCCTCCCTCCCCGACTCTGCATCGCTCCATTCGTTCCCAGCTCCTCTCCTGCCTTTGCAGTCGCAGTGGAAACAGTGAAGCAGCCTGGCTTCGAGTGCCAGGAGCGCACCGAGCAGCGTGCGACTGCAGCAGTGACTGTCACCCACCCGTCCCGGTGCCTAACCTAGGCAGAAGTGATCAAAATCTGACAGGAACAAGTCTTGATTATAAGCAGAGGAATGATTTTAAAAGAGGCTGCTGCCAAGCCTGGAAACAAAGCCCAATTAAATCCTGCCATTGATTTAAATTGGCTTCAAACCAGGCCTCTAGCAGCTACTCAAGTAAAAAGAAATAAAAAATGCTTTTTTATGATTTTTTAAGCCAGTTTAGGTGGTGTCTCCTGACCTCCCAGCAAGGCTAACATATAGCAATATCCATAAAGAACAAGATTAGCTGACTGAGTGATCAGGAAAGCCACATCCCTTACTTGAGCACGTTGTGATGGCCTCTGTAATATGTGAGGTTTTTGCTGCTGATACTGTCATGATATGCAGTTGATCTGAATTTGAGATCATCAACCCCAAAAGAAGGGTCACCTGGACACTGAGAGCAGCAGGAGTGTGTGCTCTGATAGTTACTCTATGAGCATGAGCCCAGTTCATTCTCTCTCTGTTCACTGCCATCCTGTGCCAAGCATGAAGCCTCATTCCTTCTGCTCAAAATTTCTAGCTCTCTGGGTGCAAACACCCAATGGAGAACCTTCCTGTGGGATTTCAGATGCTCCTTTCCTTCCACCACCCATCCATCTCACATAAAAGTCCATCAAGACTTGCTCTTTGTGTGGTACTTACTCCAGAGAAGGGTGTAATCTCTCCTGGTATCCAACAACTATGATAATGCAAAAAGTAAAGAACAGAATGGGATGCTTATAATCCCAATTGTACGTTATTAAAATCTCACCTTCTTCTTCTATTTACTTTGGCGCAGTTCTTCCCCTAAGAACTTTAAGGAGTTAGAACCCTGTGTGCTCACCAGTGTAAGATAAGGAAGGATAAATAATTCAGTGCGGGGCCCAGGATGTCCTGTTGTCTCCTCTCTGATGGTACAGCATGCAGAAGAATGTCCTGGAAAAGTTTGACTTCTTCTGAGATGAAGCCCTCCATGCCTCTTGTTCAGCAGTGCAACAGGATGTCTTTGGGAGATGCTGGAGACCAAACATGCCTGGACATGAGTTTATTCACAGGGTGTGTGAGGTGTTGGCTGGAGAGCTGCAGAGCTGAGCTGCCTACATGTGCCCTGCCCAAATTTGCCGCTGCCCTCAGTGACTATTTGATAGGGTAAATCTACCTTGCATATTCACTGCAGAGGAGATTGAAAAGGATGAGCAGATGAAGGCACACCTGAACAAGAATATTGTCAGACTAATTCATTATTTTTACTAAGCTAATTAAAAACAGATCAATGGAGGGATCACACTGAGATAATGATTAAGATCAAATCAATAAATCAATAGATTCACATGATCAGTCATCAGGTTATATAGATGTCTATCAAAGTGATTTGTGAAGTTGCCACTGAAGGAATTACTTAGATTTAATCTTGTCTAGGGAGATTTCAAGGAAAAGTCAGGGTATTTTCAGGCTAAAACCCCAGCAAGCTTTCCAGCAGATGCAGTGACTCCTTTGGTGAACACAAATCTTTGAAGGATATAAGGATATATATCCTCCCTTCTAAGGAGATATCTCCCCCACTTCAAAGGGGGATCTCCAGTCATCTTTGGGTTTTTTTGCCGAGCTATATGACCCAGCTTGCGCAGTAATCTTGTTTTAGCTCTGTTTGGGGAAGTAACACGATAGGTATCTCCACGGTAACTTTCCTTCAACACATCTTTCCTAAACTTTAAGCTTTTCTAATAAAAGCTTAAAAAGATTTATTGTCTGTGTATTCCTTGTTTCACAAATGGCCCAGTTTTCCTCCACTACTAAAGCAGAAGGGGTGGTTAAGGTAAGCCCAGCTACTTATGAATAATCTTGTTTTCAGCTCCAAAGACTGCCACCCTAATTCACTTACAACTTCATTTTAGCAGTCCTCTGAGGGTATTTTTCACACCAACAGACCTGATCACGCATTCATACCACCAGCAAATCAGAAAAACAGAAAGTGAGGGAATCAGTTCGTTAAAACAAAGGTAAAAATGGACAATGCCATTTCATCTGCATCTTTCTTTGAGGGTTTTAATTCACATATGCATTTCTTTGTTATGCAGAGGACAGCACTGAAGGCTTCCTCCAATTGCACAGCCTGGAGTCTGACATGGTCCTGGAGCAGGCTGCAGCCTGCCCAGCCTGATGAGAGCCTTCACTTGAGGCCTGTTCATCTTCCTCTGCATGGATTATCCAATGCGAAGCAGAGAGGTGTTCTAATTTTGGGGAACAGATGATACAAAAGAACCAGGTTCCCACATCATTATCATTTGTATAGGTGTATCTTCTACTTAGATCAGCCATGGGTTCAAACTGTAGGGCTGGCAGACCAGTTGTGAACCCTGGTGTTTCAGACGATATCTGTCATCCAGGTGCCTCACAAATTGGGGTGGAAAGCCCCATCAGCAAGTGACCTTTAATTTTACCTGATCAAATCTTCATTGGTAATATAAAATACAGACGTGTATGGGTGGAAGCCTCGCCAGTAAGGCAGATGCTGGTCTTGCAGCAGAAGTGAAGGGAGTATAACATGCTGTCAGCAGAAATCAGCTTTCAGAAAAATACCTGGTATCCTGCTCAGTCTTCTGAGCAAATATTCCTCATACGAGTTCCTCCTCCAGTGTTGCCAGCAGTTGTTAGAATACTGTGAACATTTTTAATGGAAAAGAATTTGGGACCTAACTTGGGGTAAATTTTTCACTTACTTTTATGGCTGATAACCTAAGACCTACAAAACACTGTTATATTAATCAGTATTTGACCAGTAAAGTTTCCTCAGGATCAACTGTAATTTGGGCCTATTTTCATAACCTAAGACCTACAAAACACTGTTATATTAATCAGTATTTGACCAGTAAAGTTTCCTCAGGATCAACTGTAATTTGGGCCTATTTTCATTCCACAATCTGCAGTCCAAGCAAGGGTCAGAATGTATTTGAATTCCCAGTTCATGAAGACTCAAGGCCTGCCGGTAACACAGCAAAGGCTTTTCACATTTCTTTCTCACCCATGTGAATTATAGTGTGCCTGAGGTGAAATGGGGGCCTTAAAAATGAGAAATGAAAATGTAAAATAAAAGATGCTCTGGTTCCCCTTTTGCAGAGACAGCACAAATCAGGAGGTGAGCTCTGCACAGTGCTCTGGTAGGAAGCAATTTCCTGATTTAGGGTGATATGTAGCTAAGGATTTTGACTGATCTCATCTATATGTATATTCAGTCTCTTCAAGATGCTATTAGTAAGCATACCCAAAATTTGAATGTCTTATTTTATTGTATAAAGTGTCTTTTATATTATTTTTAGGAGAGTATCTGTGTTACTTGGAGCCCGACACAGCTTTGGGTCATCTGCAGGTTTAACAAACCTGATCTTTCTTCTTTCAGACAGATGATTTATATGAAAGCCGTGTACAGGACTGGGCTGGATCCTGGCTCACGCACACTTGGTACAGGCTGTAATTTTGAAAATGAAGTACTGATGAAGACCGGAATAGCACAGGGTCTTCTACACCTAGTCTAGACTAGAACTAGTCTTTTACTAGTTTTGCTCAGTGAGTTTCTCTGTCTGGTTTAGGCACACAGTCGTGTGAGACTGTGCTGGAGCTGAGCTGAGCACCTCTGGACCTTTTCCTTTCACCCCAGAGCCTGCTGTTAGTGTGCTTTAGGAGGAAAGAAGGTTGGTTTTGTATGGCTTGCTCTTGACAAATCCAAGGTGGCTGCTTCTCATCTTGTTGTCATCTGTTGGATGTTTACAAATAAACTGATTATTTGTTAAATATGAAGTTATAATTTGTAAACATTAAGCTGACTGGTCTGTGATTCCCTTGGCTCTTCTTGTTTTCCTTTTTCTGTTGAGAGGAACTCCTTTGCCTTTGCTTAATCTTGGGGTGCCCTGACGTGTCTGTCACGACTTGGTGGCTGTCCTAAGGTCACGTTTCTGAAGGTTCCTTTTCAAGATCCCCAAATCCCTACATCTGCCCAATGACTGTTTTGGCAAAGGGGGCAGTAGGGAGGACCCTGTCTGCACAACCTCCTGCCTGCCCCTACACAGATGGCTCCCTGTGAAGAGCAACCCCAACCCCCACCCCCCTTTCAGGATGCTCATGCTTCTTCTGGCGCTGTGGATGCTGGTGATGCTTCTGGAGACCGAGGCTCCCCTGCATCCTTTTGGAAGCCTGGTCGCTATGGCGACTGTGTGCAGCTTTACAATCTGTTTGTTGTCCACCTATTTCAATCAGAAACACTTTTGGAGCTTTTATATTTCCAGTGATTTTAATTCAGATTGCTAGTGGGTGGTTTTGAATTCAAGAGGGAAACAATATGCTGTGAAGAAAAACTTTCAGAAACCTTTGCAGTCTGCTGTTGCATCCTTTTACATTTTAACGATTCAGAGTGACTTTTTGTCAGTTTATACCCATTTTTCATCATTTTTGCAGTCCTCTGGGTACATTGCTGAGAAAGAGAAAAATCTTTACTTTGTCACCTGTTTAGGATGCAAACCCCACCAAATTGCTCATTATCACCTAGCCAGGGTGGCCTGCAGCAGTGAGAGGAGCAGCAGGGCTGCTCAGGATGGACAAGAACCCTTTCATGGTCTGCGGCATAAAGGCAGTTTTGGCCTCCAGCAGACCTGTGGGTGGCCATGGGGGGATCCCCCTTTTGGTGCTCCCAGCCCAACTAGGGAATGAACAGAAAGGAGAAGCAGTGAAGGTGAAGCCTAAGAGTATGAGCATGGCAATCCCATGCACCTTTGCCCACCTGAAGATGCAGTTGCTCCTCCTAGCTAAGGAGTTAATGCTTTTACCTGCCAGATTGTAACACTTCTGATATATGACTACATTAACAAAGGTTCACCAGTTGCATCTGCCTCATTCTTGGCCTGTCCCTCAGAGAGAGGTTTTATTCCTTGTCTTCTGCATGTTCCTCCAGCTGCTTGACCCCCTGGCCACAGCACTTCCCTGGCATCCCCCGCGTGAAGGAGGTGAGTAGCTGTTCAACTTTGACTAATGGTAGTTTCAATCAAAGGCATTGAAATCTCTCTCTCTACCTTTGCTGCATTTCAAACTGTTGCATCCAGGTTCTGACGTGGGAAGAGCTGTTTGATTGGGAAATCATGGTTTGCTCTGTAGGTTTGAGATGATCAATGAGGAAATCTTATTTCTCAACATGTGGTTTAATGAGAGCTACCGGGTGACTAAGAATAAGAATGTAAAGACATGAAATCAAGAAACTACTGGGGAGAAAAACTGAACTCTGCTCAGAATGCTTTCAAATAAAGGAAATAAGGGTTGTGGTTTTAGTTGTGTTTTCATGTAGTTTGGTTGCTAGTGTTCATTCATTCTAGCCAGCCAAAACAAACTGCTTGTTTTAGACTTTGTAACATTTTTACTTACAGAGCATGGCATGATGCTCTTGGAGTTGGTCTTCTAAACTAAAGCTGCTTAAATGGCAAAGGGCTTCCTATGGTTTTGATAAACCTTCCCATTTTGTGGACAGAGCCATTAGGAATCTGTTTGCTTGAGTCCCTCTGGAAAGGACCTTTCTTTTTCATCTTGTCCTAGGTGTGGCAGTGAGAAGAGATCTGGGGCAAGAGATGGAGGACAGGTTTGCACCCAGCACCTGGATGCTCCTCTCCTCCCTGGGTACGAGGCAGAGCCATGATAGGAGCAGAAGGTCACGGCAGCTCACGCTGCTGAGTAACCTTTTCTGAAGGCTCTGATGGGGCAAAAGAAGAGTTCTGTGTCCTTCACCATTTTCAGTCACAGCTAATGGTTTGCAGGCAGCTTTGCTCTATGTTGCTAAGCTTGCTGCAATCACAGCCTGACCCAAGCCCACCTTATTGCCCAAGCACCGCGCTCCCGTAGGGCAGTGCTCAACTGCAGGATAGTGGCTGACAAAACTGGCTCCTTGAAGGAAGTCTCTTCCTATTTACACCAGCAAATACCTGGCAGAAGCCAGCCCTGATGGCTGTGCCCCCCTCAGGGTAACCTACCCTTGCAAATGGGAATGTGGAAAAATGCTGGTCTTGAGCTTGCCACATGTTTGAGACCAAGGCCAAGTGCTGCCCCTCAGAGAGAAAAGAAATGAAATACTGAGCTGGCACAGAAATGCTCAGAGAGAAAACATCACCTTAAATTACTGAACAGCACAAATTCAAATGTAGAGAACCTGGCTGGATGTCTGGGATAACTAGGACTGGTCTTAGGTGCTTCGGTTGATCACCCCACACACCTTGGCGGCCCAGATGTGCAACAGCAAGATGAAGGGTAATGGTGTAACACAGTCCATCCCTAGACCTGAGGTTTGCAGGGAGCAATGCATGGTGTTTGTCTCACTGAAGAAGGCAACATTGAAAAGTCATCTCCCTGTTGTGGTGGCTCTGTGCTGACTTTTGGGAGGCTGCTCCTACCAACAATGAGCACGCTCAAGTTGCCCCAGATGTTGCTAAAAAGCTATTCCAAGCACTCTGTCTGGCTGCACGTGTTAGTGACAAGATTATTAGCATCAGAGGAAATCCCAGCTTTTGTTAGGAAGAATGTAAACAACTGCTGCTCACAAAAGAGCTGCTTCATTCATCATCCAGGAAAGAAAAAGAAAGGAGAGGAAAAAAACCCCTCTTGGGGCATTGCTGCACGGCTGACTTCTGCCGAGCACTGTCCTGCTCCTAAGCAAAGGGTCTCAAGCCTGTTTAGAGAAACATAGCAGGCAGAAATGATAAGCTGAAAGCAGCATTTCGCATGAAAAATGCCTGCATGCAGGTTTATATGTCACCTCACCCCAAAGCCAGCCCCTGCTCCACATCAGTCTACCTATCTATCTATCTGTCTATCTATCTATCATCTATCTATCTATCTATCTATCTATCTATCTATCTATCTATCTATCTATCTATATCTCTCTATATCTCTCTATCTATATCTATCTATCTGTCTATCTATCTATCTATCTATCTATCTATCTATCCACTTACAAAAAAATGTACAAGTGAACACAGTGTTTTGTAAGCTCCCAAAGTTCTGGGATATCTGAAGGACTGTAAATATGAAAAGTGTTGAACTCATTGCAGCCCAGGGTCCTATACTGGGATTAATATCTCCCCCACCCCACAGTTATCCTGCGGCAGAGCTCAGTAACCTGGCTCAGCATTCCCCTTATCCTGTACTATGAATAAAAGGAGTCAGTTTGAAAAATCCCTGTTTTACTTGCTTTTTCATCTAGGCAGTTGAAAGATAAGCGGTTGAATTCAGGACAAAACAATGAATTATCACATCCTTGAGTGTTATTTTAATCCTTTCTTATAAACAAGTGTTTTTCCAGCTATGAAGAACAGACATCTTCTGGTTGTCTTTGCCGAAGGATCCAGTTTCAAACTATTGATCGCCACCTCAACCCCAAACCACCATTTAATTGGGCTGAGGCACAAGCTCACCCTGCAGCAGCTCCTCAGATGTTTGTTTTACGGAGCTGTCATGGCACAGTGGGGCACGAAACAGTCCTGGGGATCCAGAGGGTGCTGTGCAGAGCACAGGAGGTCACATCTCCCATCCGCTGTATGGCAGTGCATGTGCCAAGCACAGGAATCATGTGCAGAATGCTGCTGGTGGGAGACCTCAATGATGACTGTAGCAATAGGACAAGGGGTAATGATGATCTTAAGGTCCTTTCCAACCCAAACCATTCTATGATTCTATGGTTTTATGACCATGTTTGACCCCTTTCCGCTCAGAGATGTGTGTTGTTTTGGGGTCATTTATGCTATCAGGACAAAGCAGGGATGAGCTGGGATGCTACAGCCTGGTCCCTGAGCAAATATCTATGCTCAGCTCCTCCGAAGCACCTCATGGACATTTTAAACCCCAGCACCAGCCAGCAAGGCTGCCCACATTGCTGCAACAACAGACTGCAGAACTCGCTGAGATTTTCAGCCACCTCTCAAGCTCACTCCTACCCTGTGATCCCTGTTCCATTGTTCTACTGAGCAAGGCTGATCCTGCGACCCTTTTTACTCCAGTTGGGAGTTTATTGCTTTTAGGGTCGTTGAATCCCTTTGCCTCTTTAAAGAATGGTAGTATCCAACAGCAGCAGATACAGCTGTCACAGAATTGCATAAAGCTTGGGGTGACCTGGTGCTAGTCTAGAGACCCCTGTATAAGACCTCCCAGCTAAAGATTCTCCTATTTTTCTGGTGGCATCTAGTAAGTCCATGATGCCCTACTATACCAGCCAGGCTCTGGGCATCGTGCTGGAGCCATGGAGCAAGCAGAGCACTTGTGGCTCTGCAGTACTCACAGTGCTGCTGCCAGATAGAACACTGCCAGAGATGGGAAAGGCCATGGAGAGGGTGGTGGGAGGGTTCTGGTGGCTGCAGAGCAGCTCATTTCCCACTTTGCTGCAGCTGCCAGAGGTTGCAGCAGCTCCAGGGTGATTCATTCCAGACCAGGAGTAATTGATTGCTGAAACACCGAGCCCTGAAACTGTTTCATTAGGGTTAGCATTTCCCGCTATATGACAAGCAACTTTGGTGTCTGCTCTGTAGCAAAGCCCTTAGTCACCTCCCTGCAGCGCTGTGTCGGTCCTGAGGAAGGAGCAGGCAAAACAGATCTTGCAGGAACAGACTAATTGCTTTCACTTGCTCAAGGAGGCAGCAGCAAAGAAAGAAGATATTAAGAGGAAGTGAATAGTTTAAAGAAGCTGGATCCAAAGTGAGTTCCTTTAGAAAAGCCTGCATCATCCACCAGGATGATAAGTGGCGGTTGGGAAATCTTTGCGAAAGAGGACGCACAGACTGATGGCAAAACAAATGATCAGGAGTTGTTAACTCCTTGCTTCGGTTCTATCTGACAAGGCTCCTCACTCAGAGCTAAGAAAATGACTGCCCCGAAGCCGGCTTTCCCCACCAAACCTCCGTGGCCTGGAGGACTGAAACATCAGTCAGCACATGCTCTGAGAGGAAGATCACAGAATCATAGGATGCTTTAAGTTGGAAGGGACCTTAAAGCTCACCCAGTTCCAACCCCCTGCCATGGGCAGGGACACCTTCCACTATTGCAGGTTGCTCCAAGCCTGGCCTTGAACACTGCCAGGGATGGGCAGCCACAGCTTCTCTGGGCACCCTGTGCCAGGGCCTCACCACCCTCACAGGGAAGAATTTCTTCCTAATATCTCATCTAAATATATCCTTTTTCAGTTTAAAGCCATTCCCCCTTCTCCTGTCAAGGACAGTGTCCTTGTTAAAAGTCCTTCTCCAAATTTCTTGTAGCTGCTTTAGGCACTGGGAGCTGCTCTAAGGTCTCCCCTGAGGCTTCCCTTCTCCAGGCTGAACAAGCCCAGCTCTTCATACAGCAGAGCTGTTCCAGCCCTCTGAGCATCTTCAGCACCCTTCTCTGGACTCAATCCAGCAGGTCCACGTCCCTCTTGCGTTGTGACTCCAGAGCTGAATACAGCTTAAACCAAACTTGGAAAGCAACCCAAACACACGAGTACTGCATAATCACCATACATGTTTAGCACCTAAATAATAAAAGTGCTTGTGCTGCACTTTGCCAATCGGAGCAGTGTAGACTCTGAGTAATCATTTCTAGCCCCGTGCTACCGATGCTCATGTTGCTTTCCCAGGCCTGCTGATGAGGAAGCTGAGGCGGAGGGTGAGCCTCATGTCCTGGAAAGGCCACAGAGTCAGAGTGAGAGAGCGCGGGTGTTGTTGAGATGTTCAGCTCTCCCTGCTGCACACAGCCCTTTCAGAAGGGCAGAGCCGGGACTCGCTGCCTGTATTTCTCTTCCTGCTGCCCTTTGAACGCCACTCTGCGCACAAGCGTGCTCGTGAACTAAGCATCTGAAAGCTCAACCTTTCCAGGAGATGTGCATTACTTTGTCTTCTCAAGCCTCTGTATGTTTTGTTGTCTTGGTTTTGGCTGGGATAGAGTTAGTTTTTTTCCTAGTAGCTGGTGCAGTGCTGTGCTTTGGCTTCACTCTGTGAACAATGCTGATAACACACTGATGTTTTACTTGTTGCTAAGTAATGTTTATCCCAACCAAGGACTTTCAGTCTCTCGTGCTCTGACAGCGAGGAGGGGCACAAGAAGCGGGGGGGGGGGAGCACAGTCAAGATGCCTCACCCAAAGTAGCCAAAGGGGCATTCCATACCACATTGCATCATGCTCAGTATAGAAAGCAGGGTGTTAGCAGGAAGGGGCCGATTGCTGCTCAGAGATGAGCTGGGCATCAGTCAGTGGGTGGTGAGCACTTGCATTGTGCATCACTTGTTTATTACTTTCTTGCTCTCCTTATTTCTTCTTATGATTGTACTTTACTTTTACTTCAGTTATTAAACTGTTCTTACTTCAACCCATGGACTTGTACACTTTTCCTCATTCTCCTCCCCATTCCGCTGTGGTGAGCAAGTGGCTGTGTGGTCCTTGGCTGCCAGCTGGGGTTAAACCACAGCCCTTCTGCTGCAGCTGAACCCAAAGCAGTGGTGTGGGGGAAAACGGTGATGAAAACAACTCGAGGAGAGAAGGGTGCCAGAGCAGCTCTGCCATATCCCCTCCTGAAAGCATGAACACACACGACTTGCAGGAAGCACACGCAGTCATGTTCCTCGCTTATAGCAGTTTTAAATGGGGGCAGGAGGACCCATCACCCCGAAAGCAAGCACTTTTCCTGGGTGTGCTGTGTCGGAGGTGGTGCAGCCTGGCCCAGCGTGGTGCCCACTGGGATGCTGTGTGCATCAGCTGGTCCCTGAAGCTGTTGGAGATCTTTGTTGCTTACCTCCCATAGCCACCTCCTGGGGCAGGCAGACACAGGGGGTGTTGAATCAATGCCTGTAAATGCATAGGAAGCAGTGGAACAGGGAGGTGTGGAGCAAGGCAGATGAACCCAGTGTAGAGCACATAGAGAGAAACTCGGAATCCCACCCAGGGACAGGTTCCTCACTTTGGAGGCTGTTTGAAGAGCTGCTTTAAAAGATCCCTGCGGTGGACTGAGAGGAAGAAGATATCATTTTAGATGTTTGAAGTACAGCACATGTTGCTTTTAGGTGTGTTCCTGAGGAAAGCTTGAACTACTGAAGGCGCAAAAGATAGTCCAAGATAGACTGGAAATTTGGAACAAACCCAAAGGACATTATGTTGTTGCAACCAGATAAACACTGTTTCTCTTTCAAGAATAAACAGATTTTACTGCAGATATTTCTACTGTTTTATCTTCATGTTTTGTACATGAAGGCAACCTCCATAGACCCACACTGCTGGGGGACCTGCTCCCGGTCCAGCTGGGGAATGAAGTCTCCTCCTCATAAGAAGTTATCCATAATCAGGGAAAAGACTTCTCAAAATTGTATGGAGAGCCACTTAATAAAACCAAATAAAGCAAACCCAAAACAACCTGGTTATATTAGTCCCATGGTAAGGAATTCAGCCTGCTCGTACTTTAGTCTACCTGCAGCTCTTCACCTCTGCTTTTTCGATGGGTGGGAATGGAAACACAGTTTCAATGCCAGTCCCAGTTCCAGAACTGTAGCCAGTCCCAAATGCAAACTCTCTTCAGTCAATAGCTTCAGTTCTGGCCTTCAGTCTCCAACCTTCAAGCATTTACCTGTCAGTGAAGGCCAGAGTTCAGCCCCCAGCTCTTGTCTGGAGGCATCTCCTCAGGTTTGCGCATTCAGAGGCTGGATAAAACCCCACTCTCCAAGGAGCCTCTCACAAACCATTGGAGCTTTCTGAGCTTGTTTTGTCCAAGAAGAATTATTTTAGATCCATAACAAGGAGTTTAGTCCAGGTCCCTTTCTGTTTAGAATGCAGTATTTTAGTTCTGGCTCTACCCTTGCCAGCACCGTGAGCTGCTATTTTATTGTCATTCCTGCTAATGAAGTAAACAGCCTTGCATTCCAGCTCATGATAATAACACAGCTATATTCCTAGCTGGCCTTGGCCAAGGCAAGCTATTAAAATGAGATTTGTTTGGTCACGTTTCATTTTCTGAATCACCTTCAGGAGGTGTGGAGCTGGTGGAAGGCACCAAACAGGCTGAGAGGCAAAGGCAGGGAAAACATCCGAGACGAACCCGCTGCACTGGGCTCCGCTGGGACAAAAGCAATAACACTGCTTGTCTCCTGGTGCCGTGCAAAGACACATGTGAGAAAAGGCTCATTTCTGTGTGTGTGTTTGAAGCACAGCCCCTTTTTCTCTTAATCTACTACTGGTGTGCAGAGTGCCTGCTCTTGCTGCAGGGAGGTGAAAACGCAGCGCTGGGTTTTGTTGAGCCCTTCCCCGTTGCTGGGGTAATTTTGCTCAGTGGCATCTGTCCTGATAGGGGAGAAAAACTAATAATAAAAAAGGTGGTTTCACATGAGTTGAGTTCTGCAGCCTGAGACAATCATTAGGAAGCTTTGGCTATGTTTTAAGTAACTTTGGGTGCTAACACAGCTTTGTGCAGGCTCCTCTCTGAAGCTCCTACCTTGGCAGCTTCTCTCAGTAGCCTCACCTAATGTGGAGGCATCCCTGATGGCAGTTGCTGGTGGGGATGATGGGCTGAAAAGATCATCTTTGTGTTCACTGTATGGAGCTGTTGCTTTCTGGGGCTGAGGAAGGCTCAATTCCTTTCCCCACACTCACCACCCATACACTCCTTGATGCGGGCTTGTTTCTTTAGCATCCATACCTAGATCCCATAGGACTTTGGCTGGATGCAGTTCTGGGCAACCTGATCTAGTTGAAGATGTGCCTGCTCATAGCAGGGGCTTTGGTCTAGACGACCTTTGAAGGTCCCTTCCCACCCAAACTATTCTATGATTGGTACGGATTCGGGATCACTCATTGCACAGACAAATCTTTTTCGAAAGGGAACAGCAAATTTCAGGGCAGCCAGGAAAAAAAGCCTCCTCCTCAGCAAAATAAGCCTCTGAGCAGCTGCCAGTTTGCTGCTGCAACAGATCATGATGTCAGGTAGTGTTTGAAAGCCAGAGATTTATAATCCAGAGACACATAAAGTCTATGGCAAATCAAATCTGTGATGAAAAAAACGAAAGCAGCCTGTAATAAAAAGATTCAACACAGGAAGTCTGATAAACTGTTAATTTCACTTAGGATAATTACAGTATTTACATTGAGGTAGCGCTGACAGTTCAGGGCTTTGATATGCTCTAATGTGATTTATGGGCAGCAGAAAGGAGCTGGGTTGAGGTCATCGTCTTCACCCCAAGGGACATCCGCTCTCCATGCAAAGCTCTGATGAGCACGTGCTGCCCCAGCAGACCACAGGTACCTCTCCTCTGAAGCAGGACATCTCTGTGTGCTGCTGCTCCATCATGCTGATTGAATGCTAATGAAGATACTACATTTATGGACAACCCCAAGAGCTGGACAAAAAGCCCAAGGGAATAAGCCAAAAATGGTGTGCTGACCCCAGAGGAGGCAAGTGGGAAAGGAGAAAGGAAATGAGGCTGCCTTAGCTTCGAGGAGCTGCTTTTGGTGCTTCGGTAGACAGCTCATCAACAGCAGCCACAGCCCCAGGTATGGAAGAGGCCACCATCATCACCCATATCTCCATTCTGCCAACGCAACCTGCAGCATCAGGCTGAAGAAACAGCCACGAGACAAACAATGGGCAGGGCTCTAACACTGAGTTTCAGCACAAACAGTGCAGCTGCTTGTGCTTTTGAGGATTTGCTGTGTCCCTCTTTCATGGATCACATCCTGCCCCTCAGGACAAGCAGTGTTACAGGTGGTGGAGGTGGTCACAAACCAGGACAGCAGTGTTGCAGGAGCAGATTGCTTGCAGAAACAGTAAAAGCAATTTTGAGACAGATGTCATGTGTAATATGGGGAGAGACTAAGGATGAGCTCCATTTCTCCATCAGCAGAAGCAGCACCTCTGGGCTCCAGTCTCAGGTTTTAAAGGTTGGTAGCACCTGGACTGAAAAAGGAGACTGATGTTCGGGGTTGTCAGCAGCTGGTGTCTGAAATGAGGCTGATGCTTGTGGGTGACACCAGTGGGGATGGAGACAAGGGCTGGGAAACAGGCAAAAACCTCGTGAAGCAAACCCAGCACGGCCTTTCTGAGTTCTACCTTCCTGGAAGTGGTGTCCAGCAGACCCGTTGGGATTCACATCTACCTCAACCCTCTCAAGAAGATCCCTCACAGATAAAGTGAAATCTGTCCCAAAATGCCTGAAAAAGGATGGGGTACCCTATTCTGCCTCCTATGTGGGAGCAGCACCTCTTTGCCATCTCACACCCTGACACCAAGAGACACCCAGAATACCAGCCTGGGAGGACAAGTCTTGGTCGTTCCTCACAGCAATCCCTTCCTTTAGGCACTGATTTATCTTGTTGGAAGATTTCTGGAGACACCAGAGGCTCAGGGAAGATCCTTATGGAGCTGTCATCTTTCTCTATAGACTTCCACCTCTGAACAGTTCCGAGATCAGTGGTTTATGAGTATTAAATGCTCAGTCTCTGTTTAGCTCGGCAGGGAGATGGATGGCACTCGCTCCATGCGGAGCAGAGGGATGTGAAAGCCTTGGCACTGGAGCCAGCTCTCATTCCCAAAACCAGTGACAGGGGCAAGCATTAATAACCTGCACACTGGAACTGGACAAAACCAAACTCGTGTTTTACGGAGAAGGCTGCAGCTCTGGGATGAATTCTGGCAAACACACTCCCTTCAAAAAAGCCACAACACTGGCATTTGGGGGGAGGACACAGAACATCCAAGGCCATGTTTTTCATTAAAAACCATAATGCTTCATGTCTAAAATGTCAAAATGAATAAATTCAATGCATCCAATGCAACCGGGATGAAGAGACAGCTCCAACAGCACGCCACCTCTACCAGTGAGCACAGGACACTAATGTCCCTCTCGACTTGAATTGTAGCTCATGTCTCCTAGGACACGGAAGAGGAAGGAGAATGAAAAGTATACTAGGTGGGCTGCATCTCTAGAGAAGAAAAACTCCTTTAATCCCCTTTCCCAGTACATAATCATCCACTTGAGACCCAGGGCAGGAGGATGAAGAGAAGAAGAGACTGAGCAAGGAAGAACAGCACAACCAGAAGAAGAGGACATGTTCCCAAAGGCGTCTCCAGCACACTGCCATCTAGGATCATCTGCCATGGCAGCAGGTCAGAATCATAGAATACTTAGGGTTGGAAAGGACCTTAAGATCATCAAGTTCCAACCCCCCTGCCATGGGCAGGGACACCTCCCACTAAGCCATGTCACCCAAGGCTCTGTCCAGCCTGGCCTTGAACACCTCCAGGGATTGAGCATTCACAGCTTCCTTGGGCGACCCATTCCAGCGCCTCACCACCCTTACAGTAAAAGAGCTTCCTCCTTATATCCAGACCTTCTCCTTACATCCAAAAAGGTCAGCTGAAAATACCCATCTGATGCCCCATGGACAGGAAACCCTGGTGTGCCAGGGTCGTATCCTTTGCAGTCCCATCTTGAGTTTTGATACCTACCATGCTGATAACCCTGGTACCTTTACAGAGACAACTGTCATGCCCTCATCCTGGCTTACGTGCTGAAGCAACGAGGCCAGGACCCACCTTTCATGCAGGGACCAAGAAATGAGGTGTCTGAGCCATGATCACAGTCATATGGAAAGAAAAGGGGGCAAAGAGGCAAACTCTAGGGTGCAGCAGCAGGGCAGGTAAGTGCAGCAAGGCAGCAGGCAGTGGTGCATCCGCACACCCGGATCTGGCCCTTCCGGAACCAACTGGTGATAATTTTCAACAGATAGTTAAATTTTAAGCACAAATATTTGTGATTTTTCCTTTGCAGCCCTGGTGCAGGGCAGTCCATGGTTGATGGCACGAGCGGACTCCTGGCGAGCTGTGCCACCACTGGGCTGAGCTTTGGGCACCATTCCCAAAGGGTGTCCCATAGGGAGAGGCTGGAAAGCAGCAGAACAAAGCGAGACGACAGGCTGATGTCCTGTTGTGAGGGAGTCAGGGGGGCAAAACCGACCTTCCCGCAACTTGCACCTTGACTTCCGGGGCTGGATGCAACTGCAGCCCAGGTGATCCAAAATTCATCCCACCAATCCCCTCAGTCAGGCTGCAGAGGGAGGAACAGCACCATCGGTGCCTCGGGATCTCCATGGGAACCAGATGAGAGAGGGGAAAAGTGAAATAGGAGAGCAGGGAGCAGACCAGAACAAGCAGCAGGGAATGGGGAGGGGATGGTGGTGGGGGGAGTCTGTCTGTCTGTGTACCTGAGACGACCCACCATGAGCAATAACGGGCTTGCTGCAGAGCCTGCTGCACTGGGGAAGGAAACGAGCGAAGTACAGAGCGTGTGGTGGAGGGAACGGCGTGTTGCCTCACAGCAGATTAAAGCTGGCAGCAGTATTTTCAGAGCAAGCTTGCGGGGAAGAGCAAAAGCAGGCACGAAGAGCTCGCTCTTTCCACGGGTTTTGTGGGCAGCAAAAGAGCAGCGTGAGCAAAGCAGGGAGGCAAGGGTTGCTTCTCCACACCCATTCCCTTCCACCCTTCCTGCCCCCTGGGGTACTGTGGTAGGAAGATACCCCCAGCAGTGTCATCTCCTCCCCCTTCTCTCGAACCATTGCCTGGGGTTCTCTGAGCAGTTGTGGCTTTCACCCAGGCTGGGTGAGCTACTGGGGGTGCCAGCAAGCCACTGAGCCCACCCAAAACCTCATTGTCCACTGCTGAGGGGTTCATCCCTTTGCTTGGTGGCAAAGCAGGTGCTATAGGGCAGGAGCATAGGGTTCATGGCAGGCCAGGGGAAGGACCAGCAGTGGGCTGGCCAAGCACCACTCACAGGCATCAGCTCTGCACCCTGCAGGTGACTGTCTGCTGTCCCATGACAGCACCACATTCCTGCTGCCCAAGAACCATGTGGCAGCATTCCCATGCTGCTGAGGGGAAGAGTTTGTGCTCTCCACCAAGGGTAGCCCCCATCCTCCAGGACATCTCCTCTCCTGCCTGCTGATGTGTCTTGGGCAAGCACAGATTTAGCCTGGGTCTCTGCCTCTGCCCATCTCTTCTTTATCTTCCCATCCGTTCTGCTTGGCAGCTCCTTTTTAGCTCAGGCAATGCAACCCACTGTGGTGCCAGGGGTGTTGCTGCCATCCTCTGCCCTGATGACTTTGGAGGAGGAAGCCTGCCAGAAACAGTGCAGATCTCCCTCCCCGCATGGGTGCTCTCCTCCTGGAAGCTCAGCTCTCTGCCTGTACTGATATTGCTCCAGCTCACACAACACCAGTGCTGCTTGGCTCATCTTCGCATCAGCTTTGCCAACAATTTGTTGCCAGAGACCACTTTGGGGTGCTTCTTCTACCCCTTCTGGGGTAAAGGTTTGACTTGATGATCTTAAAACGTCTTTTCCTACCTACCTGGTTCTATGATTCATTAGAAACTAGCGGGAGAGGGATGATGGATGCTGGTGCCTTTGCTTGCCTACACACAGAGATGCAGACAGCTACTCCAGTCTCCCCTCTCTAAGGTGTATTTTCCCATATGGGAATCGTCACTCCTGATCTGATCACAGTGGTGGGAGCTCCCAGTGCTCCCCTACAAGGGGTACATGTACATGACCACCCAAACCAGTTGCAAAGCTTCCTCATCCCAATCCAGACATCTGCATCTCCACAGATAGGCCCTCCCTATACAACTGGGGCAGGAGGACGCAATCATGCGGTTTCAATGGTGTGCTGCTACAAGCCTGGCAAACTGGTTGAGACTTCAGCCATTTCTCTCAGTAAACAGACACCTTTCAAGCAGCAGGCTCCTGAGGGTCATTTGTTTAATCTACAGCCCATTGCATGATTTTGACAGCGAAACTTCCACCCATTCCCTGCTACTCCCACATAACCCAACGTACTATCTCAGCCCCACGTCGTCCTGATTTTGGCATTTTAATGCAAGAGCAGCAAGGGATTTAGTGCAGGAGGCACAGCACCTGGAGCTCATTGTCTCCTTTCCAAAAGGAAGAGAAGGAAGCCACTGTCCGGTCATTCTGGCCTGCCTGGAGCACTCTCCACCAGGCCCTGCTCAGTGATGAGTCTTGCCTCAGCCGACAAACCCATGGAAAGCATCACGAATATCAAAACTGCCTTCTGCTCACAGCAGGTCTACCAGTGATTTGTTTTTCTCCGAGCCAGGCAGCTGCAGGAATCGCTGCTCTCTGCAGTTTTAGCTGTCATTTTCTCCTGATTTTATTTTGGGGTCCACAGTTCAGATGCATCTTCCATTTATAGGACAGGCAAACAGCACAGGCACGATCGTCATTTCTCCCCTGCACACCTACATTCCCCCCAGGATGCTTAGAAACGTGTCCAATTCCTCCTGCCACCCCGAAAAGCTCTCTGTATTTTGCAAGAAGGGGATGCTGTAGATGAAAAAAAAACAACAGAAAAAGGCTTTGGATAGGAATGGTCTTAACTCCTCCCACCAGCACCACATTCTGCAGAGGTGGAGGCTGGACTGTAAGAGTCAGGATAGTGCAATGCCAGCCTGAGCGAGCAGCCATGCCCCGAGGAAATGGGGCACTTCATGCCTTTGGATGAAGTAGATTCCTCTTACCTTCACTTGATGCTGCCTGTGCTGTGGAGCTTCTCTCCTCAGTCATTTGCTGAAGCTATTCCTCCTCCCCCCAGACACAACCATTACTGTGCCATGGGCCATCACAGAGCCTAGGCCTTCTGGGATGGGGGAAGCAGTAGCAGAGCCATCTCAATGGGCAGCAGCTGAAAAGGGATTTTCTTTCCTGGGACTGTCAGCAATTGCTGCTTTACAGTTCATATTTTTCCATTTGGGAAAACCAGGTTTGGGACAGATGCTACAACAGCAATCTCAAATCAAAGTAGTTAGGAAGGGCTTTACGCACTGTAGCAGAACACATGTTCAAAGGGTATGGGGGGAAGAGCGCCTGTAGCTGCTGTTCGGAGTGATCATGAAAAAAAGCAATTAAAAATACAAAAAAACCCCCATCTTCTTGCAAGCACAGCCTCAAGCAAATGCACATGAAACCACAAAGGAGAGGGAAATGCCTGCACTGATGTGTCTGTCCCCAGCCAAAAAACTATGAACAGGGTAATATGGACAGACTAAAGGGAGACAAACCAGAAGGATGGAGCTGGACCCAGAACAAAGTTCTCAAGGAATTAAACTCCCCGATCCATGAGCATCTGGATTCCAGGTCCTGAAAAATCCAATACTGCAAACAAAACGGGCAATCGTAAACAGGGACATCTGGCTTTCTGCTCGGCTGGACAGGACGTTAAATGGGAGTTCACATTTCAGGGAATGGCATTTAACCTGGATGTCCCACTGCCTGGATGAATGCTCTGACCACTGCTGAGGTCATCTTCCCCCTCCTCTTCTGTTCCATTCCTGCCTCCATCACCAAAACTACCTCGCAAACTCAGGATGAGCTTTTTATCCACTAAATCTGGTAAATGAGCTATCTGGCTATAAACTCTCCTGATTTCAGTTGTTCCTCTTTCCTTCTTCAAGCTGGAAAACAGCAAATCTGACTCCAGCTGATAAAATAATCCCAACACTTGCCTGCTGCAGATTAAAGGAAGCCCCATAATTACTGAAAAACTTGCAACTTTTGCTTCCATCAGTGACCATCTTTATTCCCTGTCACTGTTTAACACCAGCTATCAAACTTCCCATCCTCAATAACTAGCAAAAAAGTGGGGACCCAAAGGTGGCATCATGAACAGCCAATGAAAGAAATGCACTGCATCTATAGCTGCCAACACGAAGGGATGCAGCGTCTTGTAGCCAGAATAATTTATTGGGCATCATTTGGGTTCCTGGCATGTTAACATAGCGGCCAAAATTTGTTGCAGGGAGGAGGATACCAGACCACGTGGCAGAGGAGACACCAAACAAAACGTTATATAGCTTTCAGAGTAACAATGGTCAGTCAGTGAGAACTACAGCTTGGCTTCCCAGAACTAACTGGGAAAATACCAGTAGGAAGCAAACCAAGAATTAAGTCTGTTCAAATGCTTATTTTTTGCCTTCCAGCCAATCTAGCATGTGAATTTCCTGAGTTCACTTTCACCTGACACATGAAAGTGCTTTACGAGCACTGATAAAAACTAACATGCAGTTAATGTCCCCCAAGCTAAACAGATGAAACGGGGAACAATTAGTGAAATTTTGCTTTCCAGGGGAGCTGCTTTGGTGAAAGCCAAGAGCAGAAGGGAGAGTAGTTTCTAATAATGACACAACCCCTAATTGTACAGCTCATCATTTCAGCTGAGCTGCAAGAAAGCGTGTCCACATGAAATGCTATTTGCATAAATCACACTTAGCTAGGCCAAGTCCTGCACCCATTGCAGTACACAGTGGAGATTAATGCTGACCTCAGTGAGCCAGAGGTGTGGCTCAACCTTGTGGAAGTAAGACCAAAACACCCAGTCAAAAATTTGGCATAGCAACAGGAAGGGCTACTTATCTTAAGATCTGCCTCACTTAAATCCCTGGTCTGCAGATAACTCTCCTCTCTCGTTCACTGACTGCCCACTCCTAACACAAGACAAAAGAACTTGACAGGAAGCTCCAGCAGGATTTTATTCAATACAACAAGACTGAAGAAGATTGGTGTACATTACTGATTTTTCAAGTTGCTAAAACAAACCCATAGTGACAAGAACAACTGAGGCTGATGACATACGCAGCAGCGTGGCGACCATCTCTCTAGTGCCCATACCTGCAAACAGACAACATGTTAATGCTTTTTAAGAAACCATGTTTCATACTAGTGCAGATTTATTCTCATTCTACCACGATGTAATTAACATGTAACCCAGAGGAAGGTGAAATGCTACGCTATGGA
Source organism: Pezoporus flaviventris (assembly GCF_033815535.1). NCBI lineage: Eukaryota > Metazoa > Chordata > Aves > Psittaciformes > Psittacidae > Pezoporus > Pezoporus flaviventris. The sequence goes on from NW_026892559.1 coordinate 1,894,348, forward strand.
AACCTTCCAAAGTTCTCCATATTGCACTTCCCCCCAAAGTCTATCCAGACACTACGTAGAAGAAAGCCTGAGCAATCCACAATATTACATGCACAAGACCCTCGGTATCATCATCATTTGCCCTGAACCTCTTTTCAAATATATCCTGCATGAAAACAAGGCTAGAGCTTGTCATAGCCCCAGACAACATTCATTCATGCCTCCATTCCTCATCATGCTGCCCGTGCAGTATTAAGTCACCGGCCAGGCAACAGGGGCTCAGTTTTCACTACTTTGCTCAGTTAGGCAAACATCTTAACTTCTCTTGATGCACAATTACCTCTCAAAATACAATTATCCCTCAAAAACTTATCCATTGTTATTCTAACATCAGACCTTTGAAAAACACAAAACAAAACAAAGAATACAGAAATTACGAACAAATGGTCCAAGGCTGTAGCAATGGCTACATGGACATTTGATTTCCAGATGCTATTAAATCAGCTGTAGGAATCTCTAAGCCTAATAGAGTTATAAAACAAATCATCAAGATACAAAGGGACCCAATAAGATGTCTGGCACCTCAGCAGAAATGCTTTGGAACATAAGCAACTAAATTCAGGTCATTTTCTAAACCCAAGTTACTCATGTGGCAGCATAATATTCACCTGAGGCCCACTTTCAGTGAATTCCATTTCTTTCCTGCTCTCTATTCTTTAGAGAAAATGTCAATAGAAATCACTGCTTCCTACCAACTGCCACTTAACTTGCGGTGTTTGGGCCTCCTTCAGAGCTCATTTAGCATCAGGTGACTAAGGAAAGGTCCTTATACAGCAAAGGTGGAGAAAAAAAAACCTTTCCCAACAGTAACTATGCCCTCAGACCCACAGATAAGAGACATTAATATCTGATATTGATAATTCCTATTAACAGAAGGATAATTGGATATTTCATCTTAAAATCTGTGCAGGATACTTACTTTTGGAACTCCCATTCCCTGTTGTCCAGCGGACATACTTGGCGAGTTTTGAGCCAGCGAGAGATGCAGTGGAAGTGGAAAGCATGCTGGAAGAGAAAGTTCACATCACTTCATAATACACAACTGTATCTCAATGTGAAAACTACCACTGAAAGCATTAGGGTAAGAAGAGAGTAGCAAGTGTTTGCAGACAAAGGTGAGGAGGACTAATCAGCCAGCTCACTGGTAAACACCAAGGAATTGATCCAGATTTTCAGAGAGGAAGGGAATATTAGCGAAATGAGAGCAGGGACCCTCTTCCACAGTGCACGCAGTGCTAACAGACTAACTTCTGAGGAAGGAAAGAACACAGAGTTTAGCAGCTGCTAAAACTGGCAGAGCAGATGCTGATAAGAAGCATAATCAGAAAGACAAGAAAGAGGATTTCACAGTGAATAGCAGGGACGATATGTATGTATATATGCTTAAGATTTCTGCCAGTCATCTGGACAAACCAAAGCCCAAATTAAAAAGGAACTTGCAAAATTAGAAGGGAAAACAGAATCTGTTTGTGTTTAGTAAAATAAGGTCACCCTTTTCCGTACCCCATACAGCTAGTTAAAAACAAGGTTCCACTTGTGGTAACTCTTGCACACAAAGACATAATTTTGACACTAGAATATCCTGACATGGTTAAAAAAATTGCTCTTGTCCTCTACAAACAGAATTGCAACATTTATAATCCTGTTCAAGGCAATATCACACTGTGACTTGATCCCACAGCAGAGTGAGGATGGGACTGAGGAACAGGTAGTTATTTCATTATGGAAAATTTTACCTTCCAACTCGGGCCCAGGCTAGCTAAGAGATACGTAAGTCTGAGTTCGCATGTTAGTGGGACCGTGTATGAAGGAATGCATACAGCAAAAAATTGAAGAGCTGGAGATTATACACTAGAACCAATTTGATCTTTCTCCAAAACGGAAAGCAAATCACCTTCTTACCCCATACTGGCTCCTCGAATCAGATTGCACAAGGACAAATGAAGCATGCTGAGATCAAAAAAATCCTATTGCCAGGAAAAACGAAGGCATAGTTCCTAGGCAGAACCTTGATCAGGAAAATCATGCTCAAAGATCCATTATTATTTTAAAATTAAAAAAAAAAAGGCCTATTTTCCTCCCTTTTCTTCTGTGTCTTCTCTATTACACCTCTCCAACTCTCACCTCCCCCCCACCTTCTCTCTCCTTTCTACACTCTACTAAAACATATGGTGTTTAAGGTTCTTTTTTTTCCTGGTGGATTATCTGAAACATTTTATAGAACTCATTTTGTCCCAAGTTGTGAAAAAAGGGGATAGCATCACCACACATGAGCTCCGCAACAGAACAGTCTTCCTTACATTGCAGACACCCCATGCAACTGTGCACTCTTCAGAGGTAGCTGATGCTTGGTTTGCTTGACATTCTATGCCTGTGAAAACAAAGATTAAACACGTATATGCAGGAGTAGAAGATGGACATGGAACGCCAACTGGTAGATTCCTTCTCTTAACATAAACTTACTGTTTTGTCAGACATCATGTAATATTAGTTATATTTACAAATTAATTTGCACATGTAACCCTGGGGCTTGCCTGTCTTTTTTTCCTATAGTCTTGTGACAGGTAAGTACACACCAAAAACACACAGTAGGAAATACAGTTTACAAAATCATGTTTTGAAATTTTTATACCTTGGAATTGAGTACCCAGGAGGATCCCAAAAAGCATAAAGACTACTTATGGGCTTAGGTTGTGTTTTAGGGGTTTTGTATAAGGTGACATGGATGAAAAAGACAAGAGAAAGTGAGGAAAGAAGGAAAAACAGCACTGGGAAAATAAATCCAGTAGCCTGGCTCTCCAGTCTAGGGCCTGAACAATTCACACTTCTGCTCCAGCTCAAGAAAGAACTTCAAGAGAAAATAGGGATTACCAACTCCTCCCTCCACAGTCACCAGCACAAACCTACCAAACCAACATTTTATTAAAGGAAGTTTGAATAACTTCCTTAATAAATAGTTTTAATAAGTGTTAAAGGATGCTTTCTTTAAATGCCAAGGCCAAATTATTTAGAAAAGACCCATGCTAATAGCGTAGTAATTTTTAAAAACCCAGCTCAGAACTCAATACATGGGCTTGTTGCTGGCTTGTTTTGCAGATCTTGGCAAAGAAAATGGCTGAATGAGCTCCAATTGTCTCTTCACTGTTCGTGTGCCCAAATACGCACAGAGAAAAAGGAATTTGATTCACCAATTAAAGATTTAAAAACTTTAAAACCCCACAGGTTTGGCTGAAAAACGTGATCTTTACTTGCTCTGTCCTTTCTTCATTTTTCCCTCTCTTTGAGGTGTGGAGATGAACAAAATTAGAGAAAGGCCTGTTTTCCCATGAGATGTGAGAGAGATCAGTTAACCTTGGTAAGAAGGAACTACTCAAAACAAGACTGAGGTTTACAGAAAGTCAGTAGCAATGACTATTCTGCAAGATTCAAATGAACCTGTATTTATTACGTTTTACATCAAGATACACATAGGTGGAAGTCCAAAGCTGGCCAGCCTATAGGAGAATAAAATCTAGCGCACTGAAACATCTGAGGTCTTAATTCCTTAAGCCCTCAGATTAAATATTAAATATATATTAAAAATTACTTAAATATTACTTTATTTAAGTAATAAAACTAAATCTGGTTATGAAAATGGGAAATGCTCAAGAACCTTGAAGAGCTTCAATTACTTTGGGCATTTGTTTAAAATTTGACACCCAAGATTGCCAAAATACTGTTACTGCAGTACAGACTTATGATCCTGCTGAGTATCATGGGGCATATGATAGTAAGTATTTGGCATGAGCCTGTACAGTAACAGAGAACAGAGAGAAGATGAGTAGTGGGAAAAGGAGAGGAAACTCATTTGAAGGAAGAAAATTTAACTCCCTTGCTCTCTAAGTGGCCCTAACCTGTGAGCTGTATGCTTTGGAACACAATATAGTTATTTTATTTTTTTAGGCTTTAATGGACTTTGTGACCAGGAGTGAGAGGGAAAAAAGGTGGTTTAGATAAGGAAGAAAAGCAGCACTGAAATTCATTTCAGCATTACTCAAACATTTGCCATGAAGTAAATACAGTCCCAAAAGCTTAAGAGGACAGATGAACTTTTGCAAACATAGCCGAGGAGGAGTTCTCTGGTGGTGATGTAAGGCTCTTCCAACAAGACACCCAGATTTAACTCCCTCATCAAACAGGCCGGAGACTACTGCTGGCATCACTAAATCTGGCTGCCAAAAAAGGGCCTCCCAAAAGCTGAAGCACTTTTGAGTCTCCTACTTGCCTCATTTCAGAAAAGGACAGTATCTTAACACAGAAATGTAACAAATGATCAATTGCTGGCACAGAATGAAAGCTGCCAATTCTGGCTTTTGAAAGGAAGAGAAGCCATTTACTGCCTGCTGACCCAAAAGAAGTGGCAAAACAGTAACAGGTACTAGAGGAATACTGAAGAACTCTTCTGTTGCCTTGCTTTTGACAGAGTATTTGTAGGTGCAGGCAGAAAGATACAGATAAAACCTGAAATACCTGTAAATAATTGTGAAAGATGCAACAGAGGCATTTCTACTCAGGGAGCTACAGAAATGCTTGTTATATAATGGCAACTTCTGAATCTTGGCATCTATTAAGAACCATCCCTCTTCCTATACATTTTCTGTTGCAGAAATCTTCTGTATATCTAACAAGAAAAGTAACCCGAGATTTAAGTAGCCATAACGGCAAGTAAACAGAAGTACCTGTCTTTTATTCAGAGCTACAATAGCCCACTGCACTGGTAAATTTAATGGTAAAAGCTCTTCAAAGTGGCTTTCACTTGAGCAAATATAAGCAATGTATAGGTTTCCCTTTCTCTTTACATGTAGCCTTCTAAAACTATGTCATGAAGGGATCAACTTATTTGGGAGAAATAAATACACATAGCTTGGCTAATATGATACATCATGTACTCGCTCAGAAAACAGAGACAGAAAATACCAATAACCAGGCAAATAAACTTCAAGTACAATTCTACTTGTCCTGTGAGGCGTGGCTGAGGACTTTGGGTTTGTCTAGTTTGGAAAACAGGAGGCTGAGGGGCAACCTCGTTGTTCTCTACAGCTTCCTGAGAAGGGGAAGTGAAGAGGGAGGTGCTGAGCTCTTCTCCCTGATAACCAGTAATAGGATGCATGGGAATGGTTCAAAGCTGCATCAGGGGAGGTTTAGACTGGACATTAGGAAGCATTTCTCTACCAAGAGGGTAGTCAAACACTGAAACTAGCTTCCTATAGGTGGTGAATACCCCAAACCTCTAAGTGTTTAAGACATTTGGAAAATGCCCTTAACAACATGCTTTTGGTCAGCCCTGAATTGGTAAGGCAGTTGGACTGTAGGTCACTTAGAACTGAAATAGTCTAGTCTATTCCCTCAAAATGCAAAATGAGCTCTTCAATTTAGTTTTTCAAACTTCTGAGGAACTTTGGAATTTTCCCCTTGCAATTCTCTCCAATTTCTTAAGAATTATCTGCAGATTTTACTAAACCCTTACCCTAAGTTCCCCCTATCATACCATCATATGATTCCTTCTACTTATAAACCCCTTGTATGACACTCAGTATTTCCTGTTGGTATCACACTCCCAAAATACATGTACACTGCTATCATCTTCCACTCCTACTTGTGACTTAGGAAACTATATATACTTGGTTCTGTTCTTTTATTCTTCTCATAAATCCAAGCCCATTCTTATTACCAAATCATAATGTACATGCATGAGGCGAACTGCATGACACCTTAACATTGATGCCTGACTGTAATGTTAACAACCTTCCATTAGCATGGCTGATGCTACTTATCACTCTTTTAATGATTTCACTTTCAAAGTTTCTCTTCATCACTAGGAGGGAGACACTAATATTCTGCATTTTATCAAATTGAATCTTGTGTTGTTCTTCCCTGCACATTCTATTAATTTTTCCTCAATTTCCCATTACTTCACATCTTGTGTTTGAAAATCTAATTAAAGTGTTGTTTAACAACATTAATGGTCTGTAACAAGGAAGTAAGTAAATCTAGAGCCAACACTGATCTCGGAACACCAATTTAGATACCCCTTCTACTCTGTATACTGTCAATTGTGGTCTGCCATTTGCAGTCCAGGCTTTTTCTAACATTGCTCATATCCAAACTAGTAACATGTTATGCTTGAGCAACAAAAAAAAGAGGGGGGGGAGGAAATCTACCTACATCCTCTTCCTTCACTGTTTTGCCTAGCCTACCTATACACTCTCAACCCCACCCCCATTTTGGTAGTATCTGTTTTTTCCTTTTCCAGCCCCCAAGAACTGACACAAGAAATTCACTACTGGAAAATAACATCGATCCACTCTCCTTCCAGTTCCTCCACACCTTGCCTTCATCTCCATGCCCTATCTGCTGTTTATAAAAAATAACAAATATTTGAGACTCTATTTAGTCTGTCATGGGAGGCACTATTAATTTTGAGGCAGATTCATAAAATGAAACATACCAGCATCCACTATCCACTATCCTCTTGTCATGAACAATTACCTTGAATTACAGGATTTTATATATTCATTCTATACGTTTGGAAATTCTGTGGATGTAACTTATATCCTAACAAGTGTTTAAAATTCCATTTGCCTGTCAGTGACATGCTTTCCTCTCAAAATATATCATAAATCTGAGACACTAACTAGTAGCCAAGTGTCCACCTCCTTTTGCAACTACTTTTCAAGATGGTACAGGCTAGAGGTACTTAAAAAGAAAATCTTTACATCAAAGAACATCAGCATATTTCATAACCCCTATTCTCACTTGTTTCTCGTTAGTGTTGTCATTCCGTTTCTAATAACCAGCAATGAACTGAGGCATGGAAAGGCATTAGTTGGCTCAAAATACAAACGTATCTGTCCCAAAGCAAAGATGCGTAACCCATTTTCAGCCTTGTGTGTCACAATGTGTTTTCTATTAAAAAAAAACCCAAACAACAAAAAACCAAACAAAGAACAAAAACTTATGAAAGTAGTATTGTAATTATTATTTACACATGATGTGAAACCAGGTCCATCTCTCACTAGTTGTTACTATAAACTTCAGGTCTCATTTTTCTGAAACGATTCATTTTTGGATAGGCTCACTAGCAGTAAATCGCTATGATCAGTAGTTCCAAGGTGCAACAAAACTATCACAATCAGATCATGACAGGCCATTCCCAAGCACTGTAGCTGTACATGCTCCAGTTTAGGAGGGCTCCACAATCCTCACATTCTAGTAATAAAGGCAAATAAGGCAAACTGCTACCTGAGGTATACTAAAAGGTCTTCTGTCCCTCATGACTGAAACAAGATGAACAGTTACAGTGCCAGCAGTACCTTGTCGTTTTTGAGAAAAAAACAAGATGTTTTTGTACTCATTATCAATCCTTTAAGGTACTGAAACCAGTGACTTTACACATGTGCACCTATTTCATGACAGAAATTTGTATACGTAATTCCATTATCTCTTTATTTTCCTACATAGCAAGCCTATATATGCTAGTTGAACCATCAAAATTTTACAGAAAACAAAATCAAACCAATACTAGCAATACTATTTTTTTTAATTATTATTTAGGCATTATTTAGACTCTCCTTTGTAACAGAACAATTCTCTAGGTGGCTACAGGGTTCCCCACAATACAATATGAACTAACTTATTTATGCAAAGTAGTTTTTGTAGAATGAGGAGTCAGATGAAGTCACTGGTCCAAAGCCTTTCCTGGCCAGACGCAGAGTGTTAAAAGATTTCATCCTGATGAGTGTCATCAAAAAGTGGATACCTATATCAACATGACCGACTGCAAAATCTAATACCTCTCTTTGTGAGCAATACCCCAAACAATTTCAGTTCTTTCTGGCTCTTTACTCCTTTTCCTTTGTTGTATCCCAAATACACTCAGCAACATCACATCATCTATAGCTGTGATACTCTTTACAAGAAAAGCAGTATAGTTGACAGGGTCACAAAAACAGATTATAGGACTTCACCATTACATAAAATAGAGGTTAGTATTTGCATTGTGAAGACTTATTTCCTAATTGAAAGCTGCATGTGCTGAATTTTCAGCTGTGCATCACATACAAGTCAAAACTGCCAGAGTCTTCCCCACCATTTACTTACATAGATCCATAATATGGTTTCTGCAAATGGCACAGTTATCAACCACAATGTCCCATGCCCACAGAGCTACTGCATTCCACTAGAGAGAAGGGGAGGAAAAAGAAAAACATAGTTTTGACTGAATTTACAGCACAGTTGTTTCTCAAAATCACATGTATTTTTTTAAATGGAAAAGCTGGGATATTTAAAAAAGATACGTTAGAAGTCCAGAGTAATCCTTTATCATGGGTTCAGATTACTAGAAAGCAGTAGTACACTCCTCTCACATACCTCCCAGACTCAATGTCTCCTTACAACTTCAGAAACAAGGTAACTCTCATAGTCCCCTTTTTTGTTAAACAAATGCAAACATCTGCATTTCTATTCAAGATCCAGAGGCAAGGTTGCAGCTCAAGCCATGTCGCCCAATTCTGATGGAAAGGACAGTGCCTTAGAGAAAAGCCAGTTCAGGGGCTATTTTAAAAGGAATTTCCATTATTTGCAGCAGTTCTTCTAGTGATCACCTCCATCAGAGCAGCTGGGGTCAAGAACTAAAATCATCACTAATGCTACACTTTCACTGACTCCTGAACAATATCTCCTCTGTTCCATGCTACAAATTTCCATGGCAATTTTAGAAAACTGATTCAGAATGAGGACTTTAAGATAAGCTATGCAGAAAAGCACAGTGCCTTTTCATTCCTCTGCACAACCCCCCCCTCCCAGTAATCAGGTCTTTTGTAAATGTATGAAAAAGGTGGAGTTGCCTTCAGCATTCAAAGCAAATCATATTGGTAGCCAGGATAATCTTCATTTACTAGGTAAGTAATCTAGATATTTTGTTTCCTTCCATTTTTTTTTTCAGTATATGATTTCATTGACGCTACTACAGTAAATCTTCTCTACCACGTTCAGTTTCTGTTTTAACATTCTCATTGCTTCTCCTCAGTTTGGGACTGAAGGAGAAACGTAGACTGCCAAATATTGATAAGCAGTAACAATTTGATCAGTACTTCAATATTTCATTAGTGCCGATATAAAAAGCCACCAGAATACTACTACATCATTTAGGAAATGGGTCAGTAATGATCTGATTCCCCCCCACCTTCCAACTTCAAGTCTAGCCAACCTCCTGGGTCTCAAGGACTTCATCCACATCCCAAGGCAGTTAGGACGAAACTTCCCATCACCCTTCTCTCTCCCACACTCTCAGCCGATTTCATGACCCATCATAATCTACTCCTACAACCAGAGCCACACACACAACAAACTTCGAGCTGGTACCTTGCTGGGGAGGATAAATGCCACTGACACATAAAAGGTGCCGCTTCCTGCTTCTCTCATGTGCCCCTATTTCCTAAGGACAAGCAATCAACGTCACCCAGCCACCTCCTTCAGCATAAAGCTGCAGCTCTGTACAGAGGCTTCCACCACCAGTGACGACAGCTGCATTTCAAACACAGCACAGAGCACTGGAAATGTTTCCTGATAGCCAGCCCAGGAGTTATTTTCCGTCAAATTCTACCTCAGCACAAGCTCACACAGCCTCCCCACCTCCTCTGCTCCCTCCTGCAAGAGGCTGGGGCTACTATCACCATCCACCTGACAAACTGGTGGGTGACAGCAGACCGTTTGCTGACTACACACACGATGTTACGGCTCGATTTAAAGAATAAGAAAATAAAAAAGAGAAACATGAATTTGCGCATGGCGTCTTAACGCAGCACACGGTGCGGCGGGGCCGGGGCTGAGGAGGAGGCGGCGGCGGCAGCAGCAGCAGCACTGCACCACTGCTCCTCGGCCCGAGCTGCTCAGAGAGGGCGCAGGCGGCCGAGCCCCGGCAGAGCCGCAGCACTCGGCCCTCCAAACCCTCTGACAGAGACAGCCCTTCCAGACCTCCCGCCGGCCGCGCCCGCTGATTGGCCAGGCTCCGCTCCACGTGCGGCTGCCCGCCTCAACTATTGGCCCGCGTTCACGGCAAGGCTTCCCGCAGGCACCACCCCACCCCACCCCACCCCTCCCCTCCCGCCGCGCCGGTGCGGGACGGAGAGCCCGGCTCCGTGAGGGGAGCAGGAAGAGGTCCTCTCCCCCACCCCGCTCGGCGCCACCAGGCCGGCCCTTGCCCCCCGCTCCCTCCCTCGAGGAGCCTGCCGGCGGTCCTCACTTTCTTCACTTCGAAGCGCTTCTTGCCCGCCCCGCTGTTGGTGCCGCTAGGGGTGTCCACATCCATCGCGGCCGCCATTTTTGGTGCGTGAGCCGACCGTGCTGCCCTGCGCGCATGCGCGGAGCGGGGAGGGACGGGGGGGGAGAGCGGAAGGGGGTGGGCGGGGCCACCCCGCGGCACGCCCTCCGCCGGCAGGTGCTACATGTCACGTGACTGTCGCGCTTAAAGGCGCCGGCCAGGGCGGGGTGGCGCAGTTACCTCATCCTGCGCCATGCGGTGCGGGGGGTGCGTAGCGGTGGTCGGGGACAGGGGCGCAGACACCCACACACGGGGCGGGGGACAGGCGGTGGTGTGGGACCGAGTCCGCCTGCAGCTGTTAGTGACTCCTGCGCGCCTCCCTGCCCGAGGGATCGCCTCTGAGTACAACCCCAGGCCCTGCTTTGCCCTCTCGGGGTCTCATTCCTCACTAAAATCACCTGGGAGTTGTCCCTGTGCCCTCGTATGGAGGGCTTCAGCCCTGAATAAGCGTTCAGTTTGTTTTACTACATTTAAACTGGTGTCCAGCAAGTGCAGACCGAGGAAGGGTCATTGGTGTTAACTGCTGTAGCCATTCTATTCACTATCAGTCCGTTTATTATTTTTAAATGAAACGTTAGGTTGCTAGATAGAACTCACAGTGTTCAGACTACTCTTTTTGCACGCAAATTAGGCTAACAATAGTTATAACTAACATGGGATTTACTTGCAGCTGCCTGAGCCCTGCCTATTCTGTTGCAGAGATAGATACAGGCATGGAAGTTAGTACTGGGAGGTTCCTCTCTCCATCAGCACAGTTCAGAGTACTTCTTTGAGGGGGTCAGTACCAGTATTCCCCAAGATATGGAAGCTGGGGGGAAGATATCTCCCTAGCATACCTTGAAATGTCACCAGCTTCGCACATCCTGGTAGACATGCTCTCTCTGGAGAGTCAAGCCTTTAAATCAGTTTGTACACCACATTGCTGCATGCATGTGAGAAGGAGGAGGTAGTAGAGAAAAGCAGAGAAAGGGCGTTCTCCTGCATATAAACAGGGAAGCAATATCTGTACTGTACGTGTTGCAGGCGTTTGGGACAAAAAGCGCTGTTCTGGTCTGACTCCACCATATCCGCCTTGTTGTATACACACAGCCTTTACCAGAGATCTAGTGCTTGCTGGGATGGGATGTCTGGCAATCTCCAAATAAATTTTAACCTCAAGTAGGGGCCTGTGATAAGCACAAGGTGATGCTGCCATTGGATGTGTTGGGATAATTTTCAGTGGGGTTCATATTTAGAATCATAGAATAGTTAGGGTTGGAAAGGACCTTAAGATCACCAAGTTCCAACCCCCCTGCAATGGGCAGGGACACCTCCCACTAAACCGTATCACCCAAGGCCTCGTCCAACCTGGTCTTGAACACTGCCAGGGATGGAGCATTCACAACCTCCCTGGGCAACCTATTCCAGTGCCTCACCACCCTAACAGGAAAGAATTTCCTCCTTATATCCAACCTAAACTTCCCCCGTTTAAGTTTTAACCCATTACCCCTTGTAGGGGTATCACTACAGTTCTTCATGAAGAGTCCCTCCCCAGCATCCCTATAGGGCGCCTTCAGATACTGGAAGGCTGCTATGAGGTCTCCATGCAGCCTTCTCCAGGCTGAACAGCCCCAACTTTCTCAGCCTGTCTCCATATGGGAGGTGCTCCAGTCCCCTGATCATCCTCGTGACCCTTCTCTGGACTTGTTCCAACAGTTCCATGTCCTTTTTATGTTGAGGACATCAGAACTGCACACAAAACTCCAAGTGAGGCCTCACAAGAGCAGAGTAGAGGGGCAGGATCACCTCCTTCAACCTGCTGGTCACGCTCCTTTTGATGCAGCCCAGGATACGGTTGGCTTTCTGGGCTGCAAGCACACACTGCCTGCTCATGTTCATTTTCTCATCGACCATCACCCCCAAGTCCTTCTCTGCAGGGCTGCTCTGAATCTCTTCTTAGTCCAACCTTTAACACTTGTGCCTTGAGTGAAGCACATAACTAAATGTGTGCAGTGTCAGGCTGAGCCTGAAAGTTACATATGCAGAGTAAAGGTAAGTTTGAAGAAGAAAAATGCCATCTGTCAACTATACACCTTGTAGTTATCAACGTGGAAATCTCCCATTTCACCTAACTGCCCTTTTCCCCAGATGCTGCCCAGTTGTGGTGCATATCTTACTGCTGTCAATGAAATGAAGCTGCAAAGATTCAGGGTTTTGTCCTGTTGCTCCTTATTCAGGACTGTAGTGTGAAGGCCATTGCAAAGGAATATCTTAAAAATGGGATGTGGGTGCTTACCCCTAAGTCTGTATGGTAATGACCCCAGTAGGACACTAGTCAGCAGGAATCCAGGATGGTAAACAAACATGTAGAGCAGGGCAGGTGCATACCAGAGAAATGTTAACGTTCATTTTTACTTAAACGACTACTGTGATGCAAAATTATAGTCTTCCCACCTCAGCTGATGTCACCACGAGGAGATGGTTGCCAATGGGTAAAAGCCATGTAGCCAGCAATCATGTGGTCTGGATTGATCTTCCTGTATCTGGCAGCAAAAGGAGTATAGCAATGCAGATCTTGCTAAAAAGGTGGAGGTGCTTTCAGGAAAGAAATATAACAGACATGGTGCAGAACAGAACCTGTACCTGCGTGCTTATTTAGTTAGTATTTACTGATTTGCTGACAATGGGAAGAACATTAAGAGAACTTCAGTGTGCTTCACTGAGTGAAATCAGTGATGGTATTCCCCAACAGTCCTGCACATCATAAAAAGGTCTAAGTTATCTAATTTCCTGCACACAAAATATCTGTTTTCTGTCGATTTTAGTGTCTCCTCCCATCTCCTCCTAGGAAAAATGCAGCCCCTCAGACCTGTTTTCCCCCTGCTATATGTTATAGAGAAGTGTCAGTGACTGCTGCAGGAAGAAAGGCTGTGGATTTGAAAAGCATCAGCCTCAAAAGAAATACAACACTGTGGTCCAAATTACCAGGGATGCTTTGAAGAATGGATCATTTTTCAAATCACTGGGACATGCAGGGAAAAAAAGAGGAGACTGCCAAGCTGAAAAGGCAGGGAGACAGACAGCCGAGGTGACACATGACAACTGCTCTGAATATCGTTAGTCCCAATTAAAATGAGACAAACTCCTCCCAGTTCAAACCATTCCAACAGGTAAGGCACCAACAACCTGGTGACTAGTGCAGTTACCTTCCAAAACCAGTCTCTCATTTTGGTTGTTGCCCTTCTCCTTTATATTCATTCTGTTGTCTTTTGTGTTTTTTTTTTTCTGCAGCCAATTATTTTCTTACATGGGATTTATCCCCATATGACTGCCTCCCTCTCCACCGCCATGCGTTCACCCTTTGAACCTGTGTGTCTGACTGGAGTGCTGTGTAACTGCTAGTGGAGTGGCAGCTGCTGGCAGCCCTGGCTCTCCATGACTACACCTACATGGGGACCAGGTAGAAGGCCTTGCAGCAGTGGTACTGACAAAACTCGTTCCTCCAAGTCACCAGAACAGAGGGATCCATGCAGCAGCAGTGTGGATCCATCTATCCCAGAACTATCCAGATCAGAAGGAAAATGCACACAGGACAGGTTGCTTTGCTTTCCAGTCTTCGCTGCCTGAGCCTTTTGCATTTGGCTCCCCAGACCCTCAGACAAGATGAGCATCCTCTGTTACCACCACTTGTCCTCAGTGCAGACACCAATGCCACAGGATCTCTCTGGGACATGAGGGTCACTCTCAGGAATGAGACTGTTCTGAAAGACAGGAGAAAATTTCAACACTTTCAGACACTCTTTAGAGAAAATTGCCTTTTCTGTACAGTCACGAGAGTAGGGATGGGCCTTCCAAGACTGCCAGGAGCAAAGAGTGGGGAGAAAAAATGGGAGGTGGCCCCTTTCTAAGTGCTTGCAAACCTCAGGTTTTTCTGTTGCCTTTCTGTGCTTCACCATCTCAGTGCTGCCTGCTTAAGGCGTGGTTTCAATGGTGCCCTAAGCAGCGTCAAGCAGGAATTACCTGGTATATGAGACTAGTTCCCCTTCAGTGGTTGTAAAGCAAGGAGTAAAACTCAAGTACATTGTTCTACATTTTGAAGGACTGTAGGGCTGGCCGGCCACCCTCTAGTTGCTGATGCTACTAAAACCGTTTGAATTGACTGAATTGGGATTTCTAGCACCCTTTGCTTTTGGATGCCCAAACCCACAGACAGCATTCACAAATTACTACTGGGGCAAAACTGAATCTACCGTTTTACCCATGTTGCCACAAAACTTCCCAAAGTTCATGAAGTAAGCAAACATCCTCCCACCAAGGCTCTGCAGCATCCCCAGCTGATTCAGTGTTCTTGGCTGGCATAGGGAAGCTGAATTCAAAGAATAGAGACAGAGGGGTATATTAAGCAATATATTCCATGGATTTCTAGACCAGACTGTGCCTGGTTTCTGCAGAAACCCAACCCCCCTGCATCTGTGCATGTCTTCCGGATGATGGTTACACTGTACCCCCTATAGTATCCCTGGCTTTGTGATCCATTACTAAAACCTCAGGCAAGAACCAGAGCTTCCAGGCTCCAGAAATCTAGCTAAAAAAGAATGGATGAGATTCTGAGAGAGGAGCAGGTTGTAGCATTTAATGGGATGGTGACTAATCATTGCTCTTCCTTTCTCATGACATTTTACCTAAAGCTGCTTGATAACTTGCAGATAAAATAACATACAAGCATTGTGGCAGCCTGCAGGTAAGTAGGTGTCTGCAAAAACCATGCTATGTAACGGCTGTGCCCCATCTCCTGCAGACAGCTTTTCCCCACACACGGGAGAAGGTAGCTGGGGGTCTTGCTCCACGGCTACCAAATGACACTGTCCCCACAGTGGAATCTCAGGCCTTCACCATACCTGACAATCAGCTGCAGCTGATACAAAGGAATGTGATCAGGAGAGATGGACCCCAGTGTGTTACGGTGAGGATGTTGGGCTGATTCCACCCCGCTTCAAGAAAGGGTTTGAAGCAATCCCTCCTATGCATCAACACCCTCATGCTCCCCATCCTAATCCTTGCCTCCAACTACGGAGCTCCACCTTAGGAAGGAAGGAATCCCACCCACACCAACCCCACCGCCTCCCTGCCACCCCTTTGCAGCTCTGGCCGCCAAGCTGCAGCTGCGAATCGCGTCCGCCTGTGCTGCCACCTCCCGAGAGAAACCAGCATGCCAGTTCCTGCTCGGGGGAGAGGACGTGTTCTGCGGCCAGGCATGCAGCCTGCGCCGGAGGTCCCCAGGGGAGCCAGGGCTTTCCGTGCTGCCCATAGCCTGAGGAGACGTGACTCAGGCCCAGGAGTCACCATACCTGCAGCCTGACCGCCTCTTCTATTCACAAGGCTGAAAAAAAGAGGTGGGAGAGTGAAACTGCCTACAGCAACCGCGACAAAAATGCATACGCAGGAAAGTGTCCTGCTTTAACCTGTGAGCTGGGATCCTGAAGAGATGTCAGGGACAGAGGCTGAGGCTGTAATTCAGAAAGACGGCAAGTCTGTCAGAGGGTAACAGGAAAGCGGTAGCAGGGGAGCGATAGTTTTTAACCCAAACATCCCAGGAGAGCTGTATGACATGACAAGAGTCTATGGGATAGTCCAAGTGCAAGATACAGCGCCACTAACCACACTAGAGACATCATTTGAGTACCAGGTCACAGTCTGGACCTCCTTCATTGCTTAGACAAGAATCTTCAAAGTGCCTTTTATCCTTAAAAGGATGATGAAAAAAAAAAAAAAAAGGAAGATGTTATGATAGCTCAATACAAGTAGTTTCCAGTATTGCATGTAATAAACATTGGAAGATCTGCCAGGCTAATTAACAGTAGCCAGGAAAAACCATGAGAGTAACCAGAGTAGTAACACAAGCTTGCCTGCTTATAAATCAATGAACTCCTACTGATCTGGGAAATCTATGAACCTTCAGTAACACAAGGAGAGGCAGTTCCAAACTGCTGTGTGGGAGACACTAAATATGTTTATAGTTATTCTTATCCACCACTTCTCCCTGACAGTCCTCAATGTGAGGAAAAAGTCACAGAGAGGGAATAAGCAGTAAAATCAGAAGGCAAAAAATCACATTATCAAGAAAGGGAGGCCTAGAAACTAACTCCACTGAGTCAAAGGTTTTGATGCTGTTTGAAAGGAGATAAAACCATTCAGCTACAGCTTTGCATTTGTCTTTCCCCTTTAATTTTCTGTCCTTTTTCCAAAATATATAGTACCCCCAAATCCCTCTGAAGATCACTTCTAACTGAAGCAAGCTCCTAACTGCAGGCCCTGCTCAACAAGACACCATTCATTAGCCTTTGCCATCCTTCTTTGACATAAATGCTGCTATTGGTAAAAGCATTTTCTTGAAGCCCTTCATAGTAATAGGAAAGGTACCATTTGGCAACTAAAAACTGTAAAAATCCAACTCCAAGATTACTGGGGGGGGGGGGGGGGGGGGGGGAAGGGGGAGAAGGATGGAGGCAGAATTTGAAAGTGCAGCTCAGATGTGATTTCTGGGCAAAAAAAGTAACTAATTTTACACCTCTTCTTCTCAGAAAGACACAAAGGAATTGGAAAAACAAATTAGGGGGCCCACAGAAATGTCAATTACCAGGGTAAAAACTATATGGGTATTACAGAAGAGACCAAGAGTGAGGGACCCAGCAGTCCCCTGTCTCCCATACCAGTGTAAGTCAGAACAAAAACTGTGGTGCCTAACTCAGATAGTTCTCAGAAGGCAGAATTTCAAATATTTCTGACATTTAACTGCTCTCTGTCGTGAATGTCTGGGTAAAGACAATATACTGAGTTTAGCCTTACATTGGACTCCACTGGAAAGTTCATTATGGCATCTCAGTCAGCAGCTCCCACAAGAGATGGTCTGCCTGCCAGTCTATCCCAAACAATAAAATAAATTAACAAACTGTCATACTTCTTTGCATTTCATATACCTTGAGCGTATCTGGCTCTGTCAAACATCCTCTCCTTTAATTTCGAAGCTCAGCACAACTGGATCTGCAGAACTCCAATGGAGAGAAGGGCCATGTGAAGCAGCAAGCTTTCACTGATCAGCTTTCATGGATCTTCCCAATCCTGACTCTTTCAGGAAATGCAGAAAATAGAAGTGTAAGGTGCAGGGCCTAGTGCTTTGGTAATTTTTGCTTTTTGGTTGTGTAGCACTGCAAAGGATGTAGTCCCTTCTCCCCTCCAGTCACTGTGTGCTTGTTTGTTTTTCTTCTTTCACCACATTCATAAATTGTATTTCTCAACCCAGTTTAAGGATTCACTGATTCCTATCTGTGCTATGAGGAAGAGGAAAGGCATATCCAGCACTAGGAATATTCTCCTGCCTACCTGCAGTATCAGCAAGACTTTTTAAAAAAGGAACAGAACAAGATGCAACAGCTTCAGGGAGGTTTTAGCAAGATACACAGATAGTTCTATATCAGGTGAGTGTTTACTACAACTACCAAGGAGTTAAGTCCCTTACCTCAATATATAGAAATACTCATGAGTTTATCATGGATGATCCTTGTGTTGAAGTTCATCCACATCTCATAACCTTCTTTTGTGAGTCTGCAATCATTTAGGACAACCAGTTGCACAGGTCTGAACAGGAGTATGATAAGTAACTTTGAGGAACCAGGAAAGCTGCTAAAAGGAAGAGGCCAGAGATCTGGCAATGCCATACAGAGCCAAACCATCAGCAGCTACCAGCCCCTTTTGATTCCCTGAAGGAGGAAAAACAAGGCCCCATTCTCTTAACTTCCTTTATTCACACAAAGACTGACAAAGTACCTACCTTTGCATTTAGATACATTTCTCTTGCTGGGGGTTGGACTGGCAAAGATATCTTCTGCAAATGCCTGTCAAACAGCAGCCCTTGGTTAGAAAGGGGCTTGAAGCCAAGGAAGAGCCCTTAAAATTCTTCTTTCATACAGCAAAACTGAATTAATAGAAACACTTTGGAGAGTATAAAGAAAACTTAATTTTCTTTCTGCAGTCCTAGTACAAGGGAAAATATGGCAGATGACAATTTATCAGGGCAAGAGTGGGGTGGAAAGGCTGAGGGACCAATAGCCCCTAGAAGTTTGCATAAGTGCAACTTGCACGTTACCTGATTAATAATTTAGTTGCTTATGCTAAACTAGATTTCCATCAATTTACCCTACTATTCCCTTCTGCTTACTCATTTCTTTCTCTCACAGTGTGTTTTATTGCATGATTCTGTGATTGTATGTTTGTATTTCACTGTATTTTTAAACTCAATCATTAAAACCCAGGTTGTCATTTTGTTGGTGTGTAGAAATTATCAAGTAATCATTCCCTTCTAAAAATACCCATTTGTATTGGGTTTGTGTGGCAAGGTTTTGCTGGGGGGGGGGGGGGGGGGGGGGTACAGGGGTGGCTTCTGTGAGAAGCTGCCAGAAGCTTCCCCTGTGTCCAACAAAGCCAATAAGCCAATGTCAGCCAGCTCCAAGATGGACCCGTGCTGGCCAAGGCTGTGCAATGGTGTTAGCGCCTCTGGGATAACATATTTAAGAAGAGGGAAAAGTTACTGTGCAGAGCAATTGCAGCTGAGAGAACCAGTTCTGCAGACAGCAAGGTCAGTGCAAAAGGAGGGGAAGAGGTGCTCCAGGCACCAGAACAAAGATTCCCCTGCAGCCCGTGGTGAAGGCCACGGTGAGGCAGGCTGTGCCCCTGCAGTCCATGGAGGTCCATGGTAGAGTAGGGGGATGCCTAAAGGAGGCTGTGACCCTGTGGGAAGCCCTTGCTGCAGCAAGGCTCCTGGCAGGACCTGTGCCCTCATGGAAAGAGAAGCCCACTGGAGCAGGTTTGCTGGCAGGACTTGTGACCCCATGGAAGGGACCCATGCTGCAGCAGTCTGTTCCTGAAGGACTGTAGCCATGGAAGGGACCCATGCTGGAGCAGTTCATGAAGAACTGCAGCCCATGGGAAGGACTCACGTTGGAGAAGTTTGTGGAGAACCATCTCCTGTGAGAGGGACCCTACACTGCGGCAGGGGAACAGTGTGAGGAGTCTTCCCCTGAGGAGGAAGGAGCATCAGAGATGTGGTGAACTGACCACAATCACCATTCCCCATCCCCCTGCACTGGTGGAGGGGAAGAGGTAGAAAAAAATGGAGGTAAAGTTAAGCCTGGGAAGAAGGAGGTGGGGGGGAGAAGGTTTTTTTAAGATTTGGGTTTATTTCTCATTATCCTATTCTGATTTGATTGGGAATAAATTGAACTAATTTCCCCAAGTCAAGTCTGTTTTGCCCATGACAGCTTTTGGTAATTGGTAAATGATCTCTTCTGTCCTTGCATCATGAGCTTTTTGTTCTATTTTCTCTCCTCTGTCCAGTTGAGGAGGGAGAGTGATAGAATAACTTTGGTGGGCACCTGACATCCAGCCAGGGTCAACCCACCACACCATTTCATTCCATCTTATTTGCATTATATGAATTAATATGGATTATGGCTCATTTTCCATCTGCCATTTCTTTGATGCAAGACCAGAAGTCTCTGTAATTCCCCTGTAGACTTATGGGTTGTGAAGATAAACGGGCTCCTCTGCAGTCCTGTAAAAGTCTTTGGTGAGGCATCAGGAGAGAGGAATAATCTACTCTGTAAAAGCACCAGACCTGCTGGGAAGGCAAGCTGAGGGTTGGAAATGTTAAGTATCCCAGTCCCTAGCAAACACAGAATAGAGGGGGTTTTCTATAAACTCACTGCTGATCTTTTTAGCCTGTGGGATATAGAGGCCTCCTCCTGCTGGAGTCTGGTGAGTGCCAGCCATCTTGTTCACTGTAATTATAGCTGTTAAGACAGAAAAGTAAGAAACATCCATCTTTTGGCAGTCTACAGGTTTATAAACGCAGCTTTCAGCTGAACCTTGGATATTTGTTTGTAAGCTTCTTGCCATGGTTTATAATCACCTCTCCCTTTCTGACAGAGATGAGCAGACTCCACTCCATTAACTGCATCTCCCTCAGGTTCTCTGCTCAAGTTAAAAAGAAAGTTCTCATAGAACTTGGAGGGCACATCTGGGACTCGTGCACAACACAACAGTGGTTTGTTTGCAGCAGCTTAATTTAAATTGGATTTCACATCAATTTGTTGAACAGCTGAGGAACCCCGTGTGGACACACTTATTTGCCTTAAAAGCTGGCTTAAAATCAGTTCCTTATCAATTTAAGCTCCACTGATCAGATTTAAATATATATTTAAAAGGTCAACACAACCTTTTGCATTGATTTAATGAAATGATATTGAAAGCAATGCTTGAGTAAACTGGTGCAGCTCTGTGTAAAAGCTGTCCGAATTAGGGTAATATGGATTGTCAAAAGATGGAGAAACATTTCTTCCCATCAAAGCTTGCAAATTCAATCTCTTGATTGGATGCTAGCAAGACACAGGCTGATGGATCTCTCCTCTGATGGAACCATGTATTGATTTTACCATTAGATATACAAACCAAATGCCTAATTCAGTAATAGGCACATTTTATGCCTTCCCTTGATGGTGTTGATCTGAGCCCTACAATATATTCATTTTAGCTCAAAACCACATATAGTGCCTCTTCAATATGAAAGTTCAAACTTTAGGCCTGGATATGTTTTAAAACTTATGATCTTTTTAAGATTATATTTGGTAAAGATAGGACCTTTTAAAAAATCTAGCTAAATAACAGCATGAAAGGGTCATTTATGTCAGGAGCCTATTTCACTGTTTAACAGGTGCAGCTATTCACCATAAATTAAGTCTCATTTGTGCTGATTGCTTGAATTGCTGAGGAATCACTTTACTGGTATGTGAAATATTTACTATGTATAGCTGGACAGCTTCCCAGAAATTCTGATGAAGCACATTAATGCACAAGAAAGAACATCCTTTCCTCATAAGACTTATGAAAACATCAGCTTTGCTCCTCCCAGCATCTTATACACAGGCTTTTCTTGAACTATCTGAGTTACCCATACAAATTTATCTAGATAACTATTAAGAAAGATCTTTCTAGATAGAAAATTCTCTATCTGTTGAGTCAAGATGCTGTTATAAACATGAATAACCAAAACAAAATACACTTTTACATTTTCTTTCACCCTAGTTAGAAATTGCATTTTGTTTACAGGAGGGTGAAAAACCACATGTTGCTTTAAACCATTTCAGATGCCCAGAACAGAGAACTGATATTGGGATCACTTAAAAAGCAAGTGAACTCAAAAGCCAATAACTAACATTTGGCTGGGAATTATTTGCATGTGTCCTTTGAATAAGGTGCACTACTTGCTAAGAATGATTAATTTAGACAATTCAGCTATGGATGTCTGGATCTGTGGAACATCCAAAATACGGTACAAAGGTAGGAAAGATTTCCAGTTACTACCTAAAAGTTCTGGGTTCCCACCTGTAATAGGAGATCTGGGTTTGCTATGTAATTATCTGCATGAGAAATATAGGCAAGTTTAGGTCTTAGAGAGTGTTACAATATGCAAGAATTAAAAAGAACATCAATAGCATGTTTACACAGACAAGAAAAATTTCAAACAAGCATAGGCCGCATTCCTTGCTGTTGAAGAGCCACAAAAAAACCTCAGCCAACCTAAATTAAACAGCAGTAAAAGCCAATATGAACTGTGTTGTATTAAAAAGCTAATACTGAGAGAGCCATGAACGCTCAAGAGTTTACATGAGCAGCCTATAAAATGCTGATGTAACTAGCACCAGGGAACTCTGTACAAACCATCCCTCTGCAAACACAAAACTGTATTAAAAAAAAAATCCAAAATCAGACTACTTCCAGGGCCAGGAATAACAGACATACACAAACTCGCAAGGTTAAGATTTGTTCTCTGCTCCTAATACACAGGCGTGTGTCACCAAAGTGTTCATATGATTTTCAAGGATATGTTTCTCTGAGGTGAAAGCAAGTTTCCTGTCCTGCCTGGTATAAACTCTGAGTTTAAGTTCAGGCAACATGAACCCGAGTAGTACAATTTCTTTTCCATCCTCTGAACATTATGGCTATGCAGTGGACTCCTCATTATGGTCTGAAGAGCTCCTTTAGACTGGCTGTGAACAACAGTACTTATATTGTTTTTTCACAGATGCTTGTGAATTTTGTGTATTTTGAACATTCATGCTTTATTCAAAATACACGAGACTAGGTGCACAGGGCAGCGTGTGCCCTGGCTTTGACTCTAGTGTGAGAACATTTCATTCTCTGAACAGTTAGTGAAAGAATGTAAAAAAGAGGCAACAATTCTGTGTTTACTTACTACAATGCACAGCAAACTGCTGGAAAGCAGTCAGGGGTCAAATCTTTCACATCTCTTTTCCCAAGAAGATAGAAACTGCCCAAGTAATAAGTGGATGAAGCTTTTCTCCATGAACATTACCTACATCAGGCTCAAACCACTGCACTAGTTTATTTTAAAACTGCAGAATAAGTGAGAAAGTGTCTTTTTACTATAACATGATTTTAATTAAAAGGGGAATTGTGGCTTCTGCCATTAGTGTAGTGCAATTCATACGGATTTGCAAAAAGGAACTTACTTTCTTATAGAATGGAAGTTTATTTCTGGCCCCATATGCAAAAGCTCATAGAGAGCTTGCAGTCTCACTATATCCAACTAATAGAGCAGCAGTTACATGGAGAATGGTCTTTTGAGTAAAGGACAAATTTTTCCCATAATTCAAATGCATTGTTCATACTTAACGTTTCAAATACTCATTAGAGTATGACAGAGAACACCAGTCACTTCCATCAAGACTGGAATCCATGGGAGTAGAAGTACTATCCTATCAACTAAAACATTGCTGGGATAACACTGGAAAACACTTGTTCATGTTTCCATAGGCTCAGCAATACTTCAGCCGGCCTTTTTATGAAGATCAGATGAGGATATGATAAGCAGTAGCAGAACATACAGAAATCATACTTCCAGTCCAAGGCTGGAATGTGCCACTTCAAGAGCTGTCTAATCTCAACTGTTTACTGAGGATATTTAACTGCTGGGAGCTGTGAGTATGATACTCTAAAACTTTTGTATATTAAAAAGATACAAAATTAACCAAAATTAATATTATTAACTTTTCTACATGAATTCATCTTCTACTTAAAATGTTATCTTTTTCTTATAAATGTGTTCCTTGAATGAAAAAGCAAAAAAAAAAAAGAATCTATTTCCATCTTCCCCAGATTTTTAAAATAAGAAATATTTTTAGTCTTCTTATTTATATAACAATTTCAAAATTGGGGAAGAGGATACAATGTTTGCAACAAGCATAAATGTCAAGAATGCTTGTAGTTTCCATGTGGTAGTTAAATAATATTATTTTGAAAAACTTAATACACACAATAAAGGAGATAATGCAAATTGTTGGTCCTTGACACTGGTGACCTCCAGAAACTTCCCAAAACAGATGATATGCTATCGTCAGTCCAGCTATCTGCAGATAGAATGAAAGAATGATTTGTGCACATGAAGATTCTGAGACTGAATGTCAGATCCTGAAAAGCACAATTCAAAATGTATAGAGGCAGACTGGGTGCAAAATCATACATAATATGACTGACCTGAAAAGAAAGAGGGTATAATGAACTCAAAATAAGCAATAGAGACTGCCCATCACTGTGTGCTCAATTTGCAAGTGCTTCATGACATAGTCATTTCTCCTGGATTAATTACTGAAGAGAGGAAAGTAGAAGTATATCTGCTTCCCCCTGTCTGAACTGAAAAGGAAGCATGTAGAAAAACACACAGTGGGTGTACACAAGCTCCAAGTGTGGAATAAAGCTCTCAAGGAGACATCATTCCAGTCAGTGTTTGGGGTTGGGACAGGCTGCCTGGGTCAGTCTCCTCCAGACTTCTCCAAACTTCTTTCAGAGCAAATCTGGGTTATGGACCCTGTAAAAGGTTACCCCTCCTTTTAACTCCACTGAGTGTCATTCAACATCTTCCAGCATGTAATCTGGAGCAAGCTTTCCAATGGAAATGTTCTGAAAACATCAGGTGACAGGATGAAGATGTCTCCTGTCACACTATGTTTGCTACCTAGTAGATATAGTAGAGCTAGATCAATACAGATTTACCAAGTGGGCTGGGAAAGAGTTGGAGGTACATGCAATTTGTATCAAGCCTGTCAGATTTCAAATGAGAAGCAAGAACAAAAGACACTGAGGATTTCAAGGGAAGAGCTTTGCTACTGAGGAGGTTAAAGTGATCAAATGTAACAGAACAGTTTCAAGACCAGGCTTGAAACTGAAACACCTGATTCTAAATCCAGAATGTAATCTAACAGGCAACATTGACTCGCAGGATTGCTACTCTCCAACTCTTCAGGATGTGGATTTTGTCTTTCACTTTGTGTTGGCACAAATACTCCAAACCTAGGTGATGAATCAGGGAGCAGCTGGAAGACTTAGATAATATCTGGACTATGCTCATATCCTGTACAATTTCTTATTTTATGGGAACAAACATGATGGCAAGAAGAGGGGGAAGCCCTGGGGCAGTATGGATCCAGGTCCAGAGGAGTCACTTTGCAGCCCCCTTTCACAACTTTACATTTAATTTTTTAAATGCACAAAGATTATGTTAAGTACCAGGTTAAAAAAGAATAAAAAGAGGATGACACTATTTACTGGAAGACATGATTTTCTTTCACGTGCATATATGTGTCTAAGATCTTTTCTGCCAGAGGAGTGTCATGCAACAGGTATGTCTCTTCATTGCTTATTTTCTTCCTTTCCTTTCTGCTTCTTTGTCCTTCTAGGTTTGTTTCCCTTGCTAAACTGTTGTGTAGCTCTGGGGACTCTGAAAAATGCAGCTCCATGAGGACGTGAAGTTCAGAGTGGTAGATATTTTTATAGAAGTACAGTCATAGTTCCATAGTCAAGGCTAAACTGTACCCAGAGTGGATATCCAAACTCTTCATTAAACATAAAGTTGCTTATCTTCCCTATGCTTGTTGGGAGGCAGGCAAAAAAAAGGTGTGTAGATGTTTAATGATGGGGTGGTTAACAAATGACTGAAAGAAACAATTCCCTATCTCATCCTTCTCCATCCCCCATCCTTCAGACGCCTTACTGAGGATCTGCTGCTGTCACACATGAGCTACCAGGCTCAGCACTAAATTGAGGAGGTAAAATACAGTGACTGTAATAGGAAGGCGCTCAAACTATTTGATCAAAGGGTGCCTCGTACCCTCTCATTCAGTCACTGTTAAGCAAAGATATGCAACATTCTAGAGGATTTTCAACTCAAGTCTTCTATTACCTTGTGACTCATT
The DNA here is from genome assembly GCF_033815535.1 of Pezoporus flaviventris. Taxonomy (NCBI): domain Eukaryota; kingdom Metazoa; phylum Chordata; class Aves; order Psittaciformes; family Psittacidae; genus Pezoporus; species Pezoporus flaviventris. Next base: position 1,920,049 of record NW_026892559.1, read on the forward strand.
AAAAATGGTCTCCTTAAGAAATGTAGCATTTGGTGCATTTCTTGTCTAAATGAGCTTAGAGAAACAGCTTATCAGTCTTCTAATTTATTATTAACATTCACTAGAATTTCAGAGAGAGTTGCACACCAGAGGAAAATAGCTCTCATACCTAATGGCTGAGATTAATTTGCAGTTACCAGTATATTAGGAATTTAGCTTTGCACTACAATACTCCTTTTCATTAATTGCTACACTTTTCTGTTTTATTTCCCTAAGAACCTAAGTTAGAATGATACATTTGGGTTCAAAACTGACATAGTTACAATTGTGAATTTTAAGGGTAATAATCACATCTTTCAGATAGCACATTCTCACCTTTTTTGGAAAGGCACTCAGGGGAGAATCACAGAATGCTGTCTTCTCAAAAACCTCATACTGCAAGGAAATGACATTATAAGACTGAACCACCTCCCCCTCCACGCCAAAGATGGAGGAAATGTTAAGGCAGTGATTTACAGTAAAATAGATTATATATTCCTATTATTCAAAACCCCAAAATTATAAACCCTGAAAATTCTGAGATAAACAAGAAATCCAGATAAAGCATAAAGAAATTAAAAGTATCTAAACAATCATAACTAAGCTTGGAGAAATGTCTTCTAAATCTCTAACTAGCTTAAAGTCACAACATTTGTTTGCATAATATGTCTGTGTTTGTATATATATACACCAATACACACATGCTTTTGAAGATGAATCATACTTTTCCACTTTATAGTGTGCAGCTGAAAGCTCATGAGAAACCTCTCTCTGTTCTGCAATGAAGGTGAAAAAATACAGCATGCCTTTAAAAATCTCTTAACCATAACCAAGTCCACAAATGTAAAACTATTTCTATACAAACTGTATGTTTTTGTCTGGTTACAGTCACTACAGTAACACCCATATAGCTGCCAGAAAGCTCATCTCCTGGAAAAAAAAGAACAGGGTAAAGTATAAATTAGAAAGCAATCTACATACCAGATACCTGCGACACACCACAGGAGCCTCAGCAGCAAGTTACGGACTCTGACAAAAAGTCATTACAATGAGCATGCTGGAGGCTATGGCTGTTTCAGCTGCACTCTGGTACAAGTCTGGAGGGGGAACAGTCAGAACAGTCGGAGACTGAAGGCCTCTGTGACAGGGGCAGCTGCATGGTGATGTGAGGACTGCAGATTCCTGAGCCGTGTCTCTCTGCCCTCTGAGAACAAGAGGATGTGCAACTGAGCTGAGGGAGCATATGCACAGTGTGCAAGGAGTCAGCCAGACCTGGCTCTGCAGCAGTTTCAATCCCATGATAGGAACTTTCTTAATCCCTGATGCCATAACAAACCTTGTCTATCCAAAAAGCAAGGTTAAACATGTTAAGCAGTTACTAGATCAAAATGGGATCCTGGCAGCACATTAAGACAACAGCATGGAAATACCTACACAAACGATGAACTTCACAGAGGCCGCTTGATAGTAATGATCAGTCTGCCAAGTAGAGGCAAGAAAGGTTGCTCATAGGCAGTAAGGAACACCAGGTTTTGTAGCCTGGAATGAGACCTGCACTGAGAGAGCTTAAACCCCAGCCCCTTTTGTGCCATTAACAGCTGCACTTTCTCTGAATGACTACAATGTTTGTTACCTGTACAGAACTGAGATGTAATATTTATTACAGAGGTACTGGTTGTAGCTCCCACAGGCAAAACTGATGTGTTATACCTCGCACTCTGTGTGCACATTAGACTGGAAAAGCAAAGTATATTATCCCCAAACTTTAGCATTACTTCTCTGAGTAAAAGATTCACATGATAAGAGATTATCTGGCATCTGCTAAATATTTCCTGGTACAAGAGTCAGACTGCTTAATCTCAATTTGGATCAGGGGCCTAATCCCATTTTGCATTAATTTCCCAAAAGTGCACATTGAGGCAGAAGTCTTGTTCTGCCTGGGAATAAAAAGAACCTGAGCCTGTCTTCCTCTCACACACTATTGTTCATATTCACCTGATTTCCTGACAAAAAACAGTGAGCCAATTTCCCTAGGAAATACTGCATTTCAACCAGTTTTTGCTGGACTGCAAAATTCTAGTTGATGACTGAAAAACAGGCTGAGTTTTCCCAACTTCTGCTGCCAGAATCATGAAATCCTTTAAAAAGCCACAGCCTCATGGTCTTGAGAGGAGAAAACCAACAGAGCTTCAACCACTGTCAGTTTTGGCCAATGACACCATGCTGGAAACCAGCATTTGCAAGAAGCGCCCAAACTGAGACTGCACATGGCTCCTTGCAGTGCTTCTTGTTTCCCCGGCATCCAAGGAGGAGGAACAGACTGAAGCCTACAGGAGCCATTCTCACTCCTGGGCCTACAACCAGCTTTCTTGTTAACTTCTCATTTGCTCAAAAATCTCAACATCAGACTTAACACAGACAGGAAACATTTTCATTTTCTTTGCCATTGTTAATGGATAATTCTGTCATGGTAGTTAAAAAGGCGTATGTGGTATGAGTCAGCAAGAGAAGGTAACACACATGGAGGACCTGGAAATTCTTCCTTGCTCCTTTCTGCCCATCTTCTGAAGAGTCTGGTTTTGGTTAACCAAATATCAGGTAGTGTTTCAGAGAAACAACCAGCTGGGCTGAGGCACCATAGCTTGTCCCAGGAAGAGAAGGGTTCATTGCTCCACTTGCTGCTAGTGAGGAAGAGCTGGGGCTGGCAGCCAGTTAAGACAGCAAGACAAACTCTGAGAAGGAGAAAGTAGCTTAAGGGAGAAATTGAGCACCACGGAGATCACATGCTTCACTGCCCATCTCAATTATAATTCTGCTTTAAAATATAACTTAATGTTACACTTCTGAAATACAGTGAATATTCTAAGTCAGATCCACTCCTAGAGCCAGCACTGTGACAGAGTCCAAATGATGATTTTTAATCAACTGGAGGCTGAACATGCATGTAGGGAGCACATTTAAGAGAGATGCTGTAATGATCCCAGAAAATTATAAACTTCAATGCAGTTTAGATCTGCATGCTAATGAAGAGATGCCTAGATGGGATTTGGGACAACTCAGCTCAAAAGAAATAAAAAATGTCAATTTATTGCAGTGTAGAGTTTTGTTATCCAATTACACAGAGTATTAAAGCATCTCATCATTATTAAAGCATTTTTGTCACTTATCTTGTATAGATTTTTGTCTAAATTTAACCCTAACTCTTTCTGCTTTATGGTAATTCTCCTGGGAGTAATTACTAAATTTCCACAGCAGTAATTTGGGAAGCATAAGACCAGGTAACCTCAGCCTTGCTCTCTCCATCATAATGAAGATTCTGTCTAGAAATGTACCTTTTCTCCTTCACATTATTTAAAATATGACACATGATCAATAACATGAAACTTCAAGAAACTTTCTTATATGATAATTCTATTGATTTTTAAAAGAAATAATTAAACTAACTGTTAAGACCAAGTTCATCAATACAATCTGACTCCTTTGTTTCCCCCTCCTGAGTAGGACAAATCGATCAGGACCTGCTGGTTAACCAGTTTCCTGAAGCTTTTGCACCATACTGACAACACACTGCACAGCCATTTTACACCCTGCTGTTCTCTGCTTGCTCTTGCATCCACCTGTACGCATCCCCACAGCTCCAGATCACACTCTTTCCCTGAATCTTCCCCACTGCATTGTATATTCCCCCAAACCTCCACCTTCATTTTCTTTTACATGCTCCCTCAATTTGCCTCTTCCTACACCACCAGGCTCCTTTGCAGAATTCAATTATAGGAAAGACATACTGTATTCTTCACAGATAACAGAATGCCAAATTGCATAAAATGACAAATTTCTTTCCACTTGGACGACAGAAGCATACCTGCAAATTAGCACCTCTGCTCAGACCATATGTTAACAACAGGATTTTACTACTAACTAGTTCTCTGCAAGGCAAAGCAGTCCCCTGGTAGAAGTTGAAATGGCAATGACAAAAGCCTCCCGGGCTTCCTCTGAAAGCAAAGCAGCTTTTCCATAGGGGTGACTGGCTTTCATTTTCTCTTAATTCTGATACCCTTAAGACCAGTTGCAATAAAATCTCTCCCCAAGTGAACTTGCATATACCTCAGCTCCCCTTTCGCTTCCAGTGATCGCACCAACGCCCTCATGAAGCAGCTGGTGACTTGTACTGCCACCAAGAGCTGCTCCTGCACCCAAGTGGTTAGAGCGAGGAATCTCTTCTACGGCAGAGAGACTAAAACTGGCAGTATGGGATTGGCTAGTGAGGAGGTACACACGGGTACCTGCTGCTGGAGAAGGGATTCTTTACAGTTTCTTGATGAAGGTCATGTAAAATGTGCATGGATTTGGTTGTATTCAAGGGACACTGCAGCATATGTGTAGGTTCCAGATGATACTCTGGTTATCCACCTCTGCAATGACTGAGAAAAAGCCTTCAAAAAATGCAGGTTGATAAGACTCAAATTTAATACACTCTGCAAAATGCACTCTTCTTTACCATGACAATGGAACAACAGATCCAAAACATTAGCAGCAGCTTATGCTGCAGAAATGGCTGAGTGCTGTGCCAGAACTACAGAATGTGGAGCAATGCACAGCAAATCAGATATATGTGGCACAGTAGGGCACAACAGCCCTAGCAAATCCATTACTCCCCACTCAGCAGTCATAAACACTTCTTTACCGGCAGAAACTTTCGTCCATAACATTCCTAAGATCTAATGGTGTCTGCAAGTTGCAAGATATTTCTGAGAGGAGTGGGAACTAGTGCGTGCCTCCATTTGACAATGTTATTTCAAATTCAAGACAGGTCACAGATAATTTATAAATGTCCCTGGAAAATAATACTCTTTCTGGAGGTGTTTCTATCTATTCAGTAGCCATGTATCTTGATGGCTTAACAAACTACTTTCTACAAATTGTTTTATTTTAAAAATAAGTTTCAAATATGCATTTCAAAGTGTTATTTATAGTAGGTACAATTATTAACTTGGCTAGTTCACGGGCAGACGTGCAGACCAGCACACACATGTAGCTCTCAGTTAATGTTATTTTAAGTCTCTCACATAATTCCAAAAGCCAATTTTTGTCTCAGTTCACATGGCTCCAACAGGTGTAATTGAAACCACAAATGTGTTACAGACCAGAACCACATCAAAAGTATTCATCAGTTCTGTACCCACACTTAACATGCCTTCCTGCTAACAATTTATACTGTATGTACCACCGTAATGCATGAGCACCAAGCAGATTCCATTAGCGGATTCCCTTAACCAGGTGAAACTTGATATACTATACTCTGTAAAAGCAGTTACTTTTCATCATGTTTGAAAAACAAAATTATAGCATGTCTTGGCTGCCCTTCAAGTGTCCAATTCAAACCCCAGTGCATGCACCCAGCTTCCACTAAAAGCAATGACAGACAAAAGACACTGTCCATTTGGCCTTCACTAAGTGAAATGAAACACTGAGAAGAATAAAAAAAAAGAGAAACCCCCCAGATTTTGCTCAAGGTTACATAGCAGCAGAGACAGAGGTCGACCTCAGGAACCCTGACTACCTTCCCCACATGCTTCTGACTACATTTACTCTGGGGAATTAGGGTAAACTGGGGAAGAGGCAGTGATGTTGATTAGAAAGCAAAATGGATTAGGACGCAGTCACATTACAGTGGGTCAAAGACAGACAATACAGGAAGAGAAAAGAAAAAGAAGGAAAATTGAGAATAACAGATGAAAAATACTGAAAGCTATCATCAGAAAGGAAGTATAATGTGATGCAACAGCAAGCATAAATTACAGGACATGCACTGATGAGAGGCACTTTTCAGACACATTAGATAGCTGATTGTCAAAATATTTTCAATAAATAAACAGATGCCATGTTTGCCTCTAGTAGGTGAATTTACTACTGTAAACATTGGTCTGTGCTTTAGACTGATGTTAAGGAAAGATAACTCTTACCCTTTTCTTGTCATCTGTCATAGTCATCACATTTGCAGCTGCCTCAAAATTATTATCACAGAGCATTAGTTACTGACTGCACTTGGCAAAACCCAAAAGGCAGCTGTGATCATGCCCTCAGAGTTTTGAAAAAGAGAATTACTTTAAAATCCATATAAAAGCCATAGAAAGACTCGAGATTTGCCATAGGGCAGAGTCTTCAAAACATACACTGCTGAAGTTGCTGGTACTTACAGCATAAACCAGAAAGATATTGTGAGTGTCCCAGAATTGGAAACCTCACATCTAGGTGACAACCAGCAGCTCACCAATAAAGCACAGCACAGACAACACTGCCCTGCTCCCAGGGTAGAGGCGGGCTCAGAACAGGACACACATGTAGAACAAAAAGAAGAGAATGTAGAAGACAGCAAAAACTGGTATGTCCAACCTTCTGAGTCCTGTCTGTCCTTTCTGAAATTACCAAACACTCCAATAAGCTCAAAGACCAGAAAAGATGTTTTTCCCTGCTGCTGGCCTATTTTGCATATGCCTGCACAAGGCCCAAACACATCCTTACACTTAAAATACTGTAGGTGTTCTCCACAGGCTTCAGATAAAACTACCTCCCAACCAAACCCATCTTCCTGACTACCAAAACCCCTCCTTCCAGGGCTCTATAAAAATCAAAGCTGTCTGACACACTTTATCCCCCTAAAACAGCATTTATCAAAGCTTCATTTTTAAAATCTATTGTGAAACTACTGCTGAAGGAGAAAAAATGGGGTGCAGGCCTGTCTCAGCAGCTACACCTATGCACCTGGAGAGGGACCGGGACAGAAGCCCTGCTGGTGGCACTGATAAAATTCATCCCTCCAAGGGCACCAGAACAACTGGATCTGCACAGAAGAGGGATAAACCCATCCCCATGTTCTACAACAGCTCAGCACCAGCACTAATCAAATCAGAAGGAAAATGCACACAGAAAAGGTTGCTTTGCTTTTTCACCCAGCCTGTCTTAGAAATAGCCATCAACTGTCCACACCCTCCAGCACTTGACAGCTACAGGGATGTGCATCCTTGGAGCCTTGCTTCTCCCAAAGAGGATGAAACAGGCAGAGAAGGGGCATCATGACTTGCGGCCACAGATCTGCTCGATGTCGTAGATCTCCTTGGGACAGTCAGCAGACAAGATGAGAGGTGCACCCTCTGTTATCAGAACATCATCCTCAATGCGCACACCAATGCCACGAAACCTCTCCGGGGTGCTCAAGTCATCCTCAGGGATATAAATGCCTGAAAGAAGAAAGGGAATTAAAACGCACAACACACTCCAGAATAACACCTTTCCCTTACTGCACCACCATGAGAGCAGGGTTGGATTTTCAGCAACATAAAGTGAGTCTGATTCCCGAAAATTTTTAATAAGGGAAGCTACTCTCTCCCTTCACTCATGGCAGTCGGTGGACAAAGAAAGGAAAGTGTTCCTCAGTACCGACAGGCATGTTAATAGAAACTTCCACAATTATAGCTGGCCTTTCTGCAGTTCTTCCTTTCAATGCTATATTCACAGTGATGATTTTAACAATGTTCTGAATAGAGAGAAAGAGAGAAGAGCTAGGCATTAAATATCAGATTCCAGCTGACAGCTCCAAATCCAGTGACAAGCAGAAAGAAAGATTCAATGTGAAATGCCTAATTTGCAAACCTAAGTTGTGAATGCCTGTAATTGCAGACTGCAATGCTTGAGACTTCCACTACCAGTGACTGGTAGTAGTTCAGCCACAGTAACACAAACCACAGCACAAGTGAATTGACCCTGCTTCTCTGCACTATGATTGACCTGTGCTGCTGTGGGTCAAACACTAACAGTCTGAGGTCTACATTACTCTCTTCTTGCTGCACAGACACAGTTTGTCACCTTGGCTGTGTCTGGGAGGGAAACGGCTTTTTCTAATACTATATTGACTTTGGGAGGGGAATAACTTCAGGTTTTCCAATACTGTAATTATTTTCAGTTTCACCAGAAAGGACCTGAATGCTTTGGTCAGAGGGACCAACTAACTGCTGAAAGCAGTACTGTTACCCTCAGTGTTGCATGTTTTTGTCCACCACTGACTATCTTTTTACCTGGTTCAATGGTTATCACCATGCCTGGCTGGAGCGGGAGCGATCGGGATATATCTGGGGTATCATGAACATCCATGCCCAAGTAATGGCCCACATGATGTGGGCAGTACTTTCGAACCGCCTGGCAGAAGACAAAACAAGTGTCACAGAAGCAGTTAAACACATCCCAACCTGTTGTTCCAATACAAAAGATGGGGAGAAGAGACAGAATAGTTACGTGCTCGACTAGCAATCATACTGCCATGACTAGTTACAAAGGCCTGCTTTCCATTTACTGGACCTGGATGGCCCTCAAAACCTATCAGTACCAGGTGCCTATTATGAGCATATTGTACTCTGCCTCTCCTCCTCACTGAAAAGAACAGCCTAAGCCTATCACCACCTCAGCATGAGGAAGGACTTTAGTTTTCTGCCCCAACCCTTTCTATCTCTTAAAGATCCTAGCCCTTCATTGCTCCCATCAGCAGACCCTGTCAACTGGCAGTAGCTGACACAGCTGCTACGTGATGTGGCAAAGAGATCTTCTATGCACAACAGAGCAGATGCTGTGCTGATTTCACTCCACAGCTGCAGCAGGATTTTAATTCACCTCTATAGAACACAGATAACACCCTCACCACCCCCTGCCACTCGAACCCCCCTCCCTCCACGGAGGAGCTCCTTGGCAGCAGGAATCAGAATTCCCACTCTGCCCCTGCTCCTCACATTCACTGGGAGCTGAGCTGCAGACACTGGTCTCATCTTGCTGTGCTGTCACCTGCTGAGAAAAAAATGGCATGATAGCCTCTGTTCACAGGCAAGAACTTGTACTGTTATTGCATTGACACTGCAGGGCAATTAAATCTGGCAGAAATCTGTCCTACTGCCAAAGGGGTAGTTCTGTCACCTGGTTCTGCCACCTTTCTTGTACTGGTATCAGCAATCATGCAGGTTTGCAGTGAGCGGGAACAGAAATAAACTTCTCTAACTGCAAACCAATCCTAGTCCAGCTCTAAGGCAGAGCAGTTTCCCAATCTTGTACACCAGGTAGCTCTGAAAAGCCCAATACTGACAAAAAATGGTGCAGAAGAGGCAGCCCATGGAAAGACTGAGAAGAATGGGCTGCACCTTTTGGTGACACTGCAGATTTATGCTATGTTATACAGACCACAAAACTGTGACTAACTGCCTGCTGACAGCCCTGAACTCAGAATTTTGTGTTATTGTTATATCTCTATAGATCCCTTCAAATGGTCTGTACTTTAAAGATGCATCTACACTAACAAGCAGTACAGACCAATGGGAATGGATATCCAGAGTGAAATGGCAAGTGCTGAGGAACAAATATTCACACTGTGTATATATAAGACTTCAGACCAAATTGCACACAGGATGGTTGAAATGCACCCTCAAGTTTAGCTGTGTAAGAGAGAAATCCAGTCCTATGTTGAGATCAGCCCCAAACATGAACTAAAGCACAATGTATAGCTACGATTTGAAGATGCGCCTCAAAAGCACATTATTAAGGCAAACTAAAAAAACTAACATAACCCAAGGAGAAAACAGGAAGGTCTAGTAGGGGGAAGCTGGAGTATAAAAACTTCAAGTACCTTGAAGAAGTGGCTCTCAGTGATGCTGCTCTTTAGGACCCCCAAATCTTTCAGTTTCTGTCCAATAAGACTCAACATGAGACTGTAGATATTCTCTAGACTCACACCTGGGGAGCAGAGGCTCACACAGGATTTTTGGATATCCAGGACAGCCTGGTACAGTTCTGCTTGGGGTTTGGTAAACCTGAAAACCAGTGAGAAAAGGAAAAAAGGACATTTCTCACAATTAAACCTCTAGAACCTGTTCTAGGGATGGATTTAGTTCAATGCTGGAGCAGGAAAAGCCAAAAAGGAAAGAAACTGGCTCCTTACATGAAATGCCAGACAAGGCATCACTGCAACATGCCCTTCAATACACTGGGTAGAGGCAGGGTTTCTCATCTGAAAGACTAACCCCAAAGCAAAGCAAGGCAAAGCTAGTGCAGAGAAAAGAATGCACTTGAGCCAAAACATACACACATACATACATACACAACCACAGCACATCACACCACCAAATTCACAATTGACAGAACCATGTACAGGTCAGCTGAACTCGTCTTTCTGACATACAACCAAAGTCAGCCACAGCTGAATGCACAAAAGCCCTCTCTGCACTTTATGTATGCTGGAATAGCTGGAAATAGCAGTAATTACACATATTCATGTAGCAATTAATGAGGCAGTGGGGAATACAGCTTCTCATGCTGAAAGATTACTTTATATAATTTGATTACTCTGAAGAACCACAGAATGGGACACGTTAAAGCTACTCACACGGAGATTAAACACACATACACTCAATCCATCAATTATTTAAGAGCTCCCAAAGACCTTCCAAACAGCCATATCACAGCTTACCTTCCATTGACAGGCCAGGTACGTGTGATGTCACTTACGTAGCAGGCAGACTCACACCCACCATCCAACAAGACCAGTTCACCATCCTGGAAAGTAACAGGAAAAAATGCCCTGTGTGTCAGCCTGGCTATCAACTGAATTGATTTTTCTGTCTGAGAGCAGAAAAGGAGATTATGTATTTATTTTTGCAAAGCAGCTGCAGAGATGTGAACTTCTTTTGCAGAACAACGTCCCAGATACTACTGTTTATAAATAGGCTATTCCAGTTGAATTGTTTCACTGCAAGGTAGTTTCTGACTGTTACGCTTTTCTACAGCCTGAAATCTTAACACACTGATTTGGAAACATTTTGGAGTAAAAAGAGACATTTTCCTTGAACTAAGCTGCGCTCTGAAACATCGATTCCATTCACATCTGGGTCGCTTACTCTAGCAAATGACACCAGTGACCCCTTTCACTAGAAGTTCTCTGCTAGTGATGGAGACAAAAGGGGTTTGCAACAAAAGCACAGATTTCTGAGCTACCCACAAGATCATTAGCAGCTAAAGATTTAGCCTTGTCACAAGGTAGGAGGACTCAGCAAAACCACTTCTTTGACAGTGCATTACTAGTATAAATGCCCTATTGAATAGTTTGTATCATCTTCCCTGTTCTCTTCTGGGACTTCCTTGACTGCTCTAAGATACACTTCTGAATCCATCTGCTGATGAAGAAAAAGCTTTTCGAAGAGAACCTCCAATTCACATCAGCAAAACTGTTCATTGTCAATTAAATCACTGACTGCACATCTTCCAAAAGCCATGCAAAAAAGCCCAAGGGCCAGGAACAAACCTACGGTCTTGCTTTCCCTCCTTTAAAGAGGCTAACAAGAATTAGAGCAGTAAGATCTGTAAAAAATTCAGACTAAATTCTCTATGGATTTGCACTGCATGGAATCGAAGGCCTTTTATAGAGATTGACTCCACAGATCCGTGACTGTGCCAGCAGCCATAGTGTGAAATGACAAGTAATAGTTCTAGTACATTAAGCGGAAAAATAAGAAGCAGAACTTCACTGCTAGCACAATGGCCAGTGCCAGCTACTATCATTGTGTACAGTTAAGTGCCACAAACACTTACACAGTAGATTAACAGTGAGTAGATCTCACTATCCCACTGAATGGACAGGCCTTTAAGTATCCATTTAAATAGTTGGGCTTTTTTCCAGAAAAACTCAGTTTTTTAAGTAAAATATAAAAAATTGCTGCCCTCTTACAGCAATTAAACAAGCTAAGTAACAGGGAATTCAGCCTGTGGTTTGATTAGCCAGTAAAGTGCCTTATGTTGTGCATTTTGTCCTCTTTCTTTAAAGCTGAGTTCACTAAGTGGTGGATTGAATAAAGTCTACATGAGGCCATAAGCAGCCTTCAGATACCTTCCAAATTAGACACTTTCTTAGCTTATTTGTCAACAAGATCTGTAAGAAGCAGCACACAAAGGAAAAGAAAGAGTCAAGTTTATGGGTTTAACCTCCTACTTAACAATTTTGGAAAGAAAAAAAAGTCATGGGCATTTAACTGAAGTAACTGGAGTTACATGTGCATGCCTGACCTTGGAAGTCAGTACAACAGAGGAGGCTTATTTCTGCCCAAAGCAGCCTGTCATATCTTTTATGTTTGTCATATCTTTTTGTTTGGCTCTGCAGATCATTTCAAGGTTTGCTCACACGCCAGCTTCAAGAAAAGATAATGCTAGTGGGAACGTTTCATCCTGCTTTAAGACAGAGGAAAAACACACTCCTCTGAAAAGTGCATCATGAGTAGAGCAGTGGGAGAATGCTGCTCCTGAAAATCCTTATTCGAATCTGAAGGTGTATTGTCAGGAAAGCTGGAGAGGGTTCAGTTCAATAATGTGAATCTTCAAAATAAGACAAGACAAATTAATTTCCCTACAGCCATCTAATCCACCTCTCAACATTTAATGTTGATCTTTTCCCTCCTTTTTCTCCTTTCCTGGCCTACCTGGAGTCCAAAATGCTTTTCAGCTTCACCAGAATGCACTATTGCACCTTCTGTTGCAAAGCATGGCCAAGCAATGCAAGTGACAGTAGACGACCCCCAACAGTGCCTTCACTCTGCCTGCTGCAGGAGTCCCTTTTTCTTCTTTTGTGACCAGTGTGGGAGCAGACATGCTTGCTAAATGAAGTGATGTGCAAGCTTGTTCACAAGTCCTTCCACTGTTAGGAAATACTGCAGCAAGTGCAAAGAGGACAGAGACTACATTGAGTGAAGTTAATCTGTCACTGACAGTAAAACTAACCAGGAAAGGATTCCTTTCCCCTGCACACTTGAAGAAATATAATTAAGTGGTTTGATCTGTTCATTCAAAAAAATGACATATATGGGGATGGTGTGGACTGCATTTTAAGTTACTAAACAGCATATGGTTTACCTTGATGAGCTGATTGTTCTTCACATAGTGCAAAGTGTTTGATCTGTTGCCACCAGCAACAACAGGGGGGTACGCCAAGATGTCAGCACCACGAGCCCGGCACTCAAACTCAAACTGGAATTCCAATTCAGAGAGAAGGAAACTGTTAGTGCTGATGCAGTTGATTAACTGCTATTATAATTTATGTTCTACAACTGTTTGCTTAATTTGTACATCACAAAGTGAAATAGGAAAGTGAATTCACTAAATGAAAGCAGCCTTGACGGTTTTTGAAGAAGACTGGAGAGAGCATGCACTACCTAAGCCTCAAGACCTTTACCTTTCTGGAGTGATGAAGCTGATGAAAGCATGGAAATGAATGAACTTACATCTATAAAGATCCCCTATGTCCTCAAGATATTAAGAACATGTCTTTTCTGTAATTACTGAAACCAGATGGAACAGAACACTCCAGGATGCCTAAGTGTAGTAAAGCAGGTTTTACAGTCTTGACCTGGAGTGAAAAAATTATCTGTAAAATAAACTTCAACTAAAATAATTTTCTTTACAAGTCAGTGCTGCTGCTCAGTGCCATGTCAGCACACGCTCACCTATGTTGGAACACAGGGTCAAATCCTGCTGATGTTTCTAAAACGGGCATCTTACTGCAATTCCTTACAAAATTCCTTACTAAATGCGTCAGCCAATTAGTCCTTATTTTGTAAGAGGTGCATCTACATTGCTTCAAGACAGCTGTGGCAATCTGACATAGCAAGAGGCTAGAGTCAAGAGAAGCAGGCTTTAGAAATAGGTGCTATAACTACTTAAATTCTGCACAATAGGACTGTATTATAAAATAACTTTATCTCTCATGGTTTAGAAGGTTTTGTATTTAAATACAGTAGAAAAAGACATCAATAGCAGGTAAACTTAGACAACCACTACGTTCCTTCAATAAGGGTACAAGAAGTACAACTGAAGAATTCCTCACACTGACATTTCCACATGTCCTTGGGCGAAGGACAAACATGCTACTCACCTTTGCATACAGAAAGGCTTCATCCACTGGGGATTTGCTGGCAAACATTGTCTCTGTGAAAGCCTATGAAAAAGAAAGGCCTTTCAGCTACCAAAGGAACCTGAATTTAAAGAAAGTTGTTTTTTTTTTTACGTGCTGTCTTTTGAGGAAGGCCTAAAATCAGCTGGCCCAGACATAGGAACGAGAAGCACCTGAAAATACAGAATGCTGCCAAGACTAGAATCAATCAAGCTCTGTTCCCTGTGAAACTGTATTTAGAGACTGATTGACTGTAGTTTTTGAGAAAGAATTAGATGATTGAAGCTGATCCCATGGGTTGGCATTTAACAAGTTACCTCACCTATGGATTTCCCCATTTAAATAGGAGTGCCTTATGCAGCTTTTCCTTCAGAAAAAGACAAGCTGTACCTCTCTTTTCTATCTGGCTATCTACTTCAATAATATTTACAAAAACATAATTGCATTTGAGGTATCTGTCAGATTTGTTTCAAAGGGGGCAATGAGTTCAAAAGATATTTGAGGGAGAAGGGGTAATATGGAGACATAGGCAAAGTGTTCACAAAATCCCAATTCCTAAAAATCAACAGGATAAATGGGAAAGAAAACGGCATGGGGAAGGAGAGGTAAAGCTGAGAAGAGAGTGAAGAGACTACCCCTGTTCCTGGGTAGATACTGCTTTTAAAGAAAGTCTAATAGCTCCTGGCTTGTCTTCACAGGAGTTAACACTAATTGAGAGAAGCTGGTAGTCCAAGCAATTTCCTGTTTCTCCTTGTCATGTTGAGGGAGCTGAGCCCAGCTAATGGTTAAGACACAGCAGTTCAGTAACAGATTAGACCAAAGCTATCCTTCCAACCCATGCCACCCCATCAACAGCCTTCCCCCCCTTCTTCTTTAAAGGAATGCACTGGTTCATTTGGAGAGCACACAACCCATACCTCTGCTGTCACTCGTCCAGCTATCTTCATCCTTTCAATCTCTGCAGGAGATTTGATGAGACGAAGGTTTTGCACTAGGTGTCGGATGTGCTGGATGTGGTTTTTGTTCCGAGCTTTTATCTCAGCCAGGGGCTGCAGGTAGTCAGAGTGCAGCTCTGTATGCACTGGTTTTGCCAAGTCGTACCAAACAATGTTTGACTCACCTGGAACACAAAATGAAAGCTGAAATAGACAAAAATAAATGAAGAATGTCTTCCCCATTCTGAACAAACCCACTCCTCCTAAACTAGACCTGTTGCCGTGTTTGAGAAATTAATCTCCTCTGAATCTGCATTTACAGACCATATAGACACTTTCACTGTCACAAGATACTAGTGATCTCTTTGAAATCTTGAAGATTACCGGTTCATAGCATGTAGACCGGACAAATCCCCACCTCTATGCAAATACTGTTTTTTACAATTACCACTGAATATATGTATCTTGCAGAGATTCATGAAGACTTTGCATATCAAAGTTGCACTTGTATAAGCTAAGTAGCCATTGCACTACACTGGTGCATGTTCTGAATCAGTCTCTCTTTTAGCCTCTCCCCAAAGCCGTAAGGCAATTTACCTTTTACCCATTACATGGAATCTGCTTAGAAGATGAACTTACTGAGGACAAACATATTTACCTATATGGAAATTTTTTACAACATCAGAGTTAGCACCCACATTCTCCCCACAGGAGCATTTTAAATGGGAATTGAGTACAAAAGCCATGCCGAGTCCCAGCTAAGTCCACCACTGCCCTCTTTCTTTGGTGACAATAGCCATTAACAGGTGCTCAAAAAGGTCTTTAAGAAACTGGGTGCTAATGAAAGAGTATTTCCCTTAGCACAACCTCCCCACTTTCTTCATTTCAAGGCTGCATCTTTGTAACAGCGATAAACTGCTTTTCATGAACCTCTCACCTGTGGAACCAAACACTTCAGAATCCACTTTTGCTTCTGACATACCAAACCTTCCATGGATGATCTACAACTTAAAAGGTGTCAAAACCCACCATGCAATCATTTTATTCAGTGTTCCCTTTGTTTGGAAATTAAGAAAAAGAGTAACTAATCATTCCTACTCATCCTCTTAGTACTTTCCATAACCTTACACATCTCTCTCACACACCTTACTTTCCATTTTCTCTTTTTCAAACTGAGCAAGTTCAGCGTGTATCACACACACTCCATAGTTTTGATCATCCTTATTGTCCTTTCTGTGACTTTTCAATATATCCTTTTTTGAAACAAAAGAACTAGAATCCAAGATGCTATTTAAGACTCCAGAATTCACTCTTATTTGTGTAATACCCCAAGCACTTGCACTTTTTGTATTGTCATAAGCCTTTAGCTTCAATTTCTAATACATTTAAGTTCACCTTGGACTGTAAATATTGAGGCTACATGGTGAGCTTAGATGCAGAAGAACCTATCTAAAGGACCACAATGTTCATAACTCAACATTTAGACAAAAAAGGCAAGTGGGTTAACAACCTTCCTTTGTAGATCATTTTCCAAGTCTATTATGAATAAAATAGCTTCAAGTTTCCTACACTTTATCTGGTTCTAGTTCTGTCAGCAAAAGACATGACTAAAACAGTAACATGGTTTGCAATGCTCTGTTACTTACCTGCTCCTCATATTTCACAGATGTGCAACTGGCATTCAAATGGATCCACAAGCAATTCAGAGGGGAGGAAGAAGTATTATTTTCAAAACTCTATTTCCATTGGTGACCCTCAAGAAGCTAACAAGAACTTCCAACAGCCTTTGTCACACTGTCATATCCCCTGCACCTCTGCAAGTTCATCATAGTCTTCAATTATCACCACAGACCACCTTCCAAACCCATACCATCAGAACTTGCAAACCACATCTCATTTCCCCTCCACTTTCTGTTACCTTTTAGCTTGGCCACCAAGTGCCTGAACTCCTCAATGGTGTAAGCTTCATCTACTCCTGTGAGAGCAATTGCCCCGTCGGTACCTGATCTGGGCCCATCCCACAGCTCTCGGCTTGGATCTCTCCGGGGAACAAAAAGTATGGATTTGTGGGATGGCAGTGCTTTGCCAGGAATGCTCTGCAGCACCAGGATGCTGTCAGGCTCCTGGAACCCACAGAGGTACAGGAAGTTAGTGTCCTGGTGGAAAACGTAGGGGATGTCATTGCTCATGTAGTAGGTGGGGTTGGATAGCAGAATCACTGTGTGGTCCAACCCATCCCACCCACTGGCTTCCTTCTGGATCAACGCCATCAGTTTGTGTCGACGAAGAGCATACTCCACCTGTGACAATCCTGGGGTTACTTCTCCTATGAATAAAAACCAAATCAGATTGAGAAATTCAATGCACTTGTGCTATTTTACTAGTTGCATGCCTAATTCTCACCTACTCCCTGATGCCTTTCACAGGCACGGCTGCATTGTAATCCCTCAAAAGCCTTTCCATTGTTCTCCCTTGCACCTCTTCAGCTTCCATCCCTACAGCACATCCTCACTCAACTGCTCCTCCATCACGCAAAGACAGAAATGTGTTTTAACCAATCGGATTTTCTGTTATGTACTTTTGCACATAGGCAGAAATCAAAAAACCTGGTAGACTCAGACAAACATTCAAACCAGAGGAATGTTTGCTGAGACATGTAAAAAAAGGGGAAGGGGCAAGGCAAACTGAACTTTGACTGCTGAAAACTGATGGGGTTTATAGCACCTGGACATTGAACAGAAGATTATCTCCTGAGGCTGAGCATGAATTTCCTCAGATAAAGCTAGAATGTGTATTCAAATACACGCTAAGTCAAGTCATAGAGTAACTAGTTCTAAACCTTAATGGGCAGACTAAGTGTTACAGATACTGGGAGATCAGGCAGAGACACAGAGGTTGCAGACTCTAACCAGTCACAGGATTTCAGGCAGAAACAAACCAAGATCTGCAGGCTGGCATCAGACTCCAATTCAGAGAAAGAATCCTCTCCAGGGCAGAGGTAGCTTTGCTCAATAGTAACCAATCTGCATTTTTCCAAAGTTAAATGCTGTATTCCTGATGACTCTAATTACATAAATGATCTTTCAGATGGAAGTACGTTTTGAACTGCTTCAGTCACAAGAGATACAAAGTACAGCAATCAAGATACTCACCAAAACCAGACTGAAGTTGAAAGAATAATCAACAGCTGCTGAGGTATGTATTTTTTTAAATGTGAGACTCCTTAACTATGATCTAAATTAATACAGAAGCCTTAATCAGTACTTTAGCTAATACCCAATTTTAACACAGATTGCATTTTCATACTGTTAACCTTTTAATTTAATAATCTTATTTTCCTCTAATGAATTGTGCAGAATTATAGAATAAAAATTGAAATTTAATTTGTACTCTAAGTTAAATTTCAAGTTAAAAAGTAAGTTAAAAAGTGGGTTCTTGCGTGAGTGGGGTGGGACGGGCAAATTCTATCCATAAGGTTTTTCCTTGACGAAAGTGTTTAAGAAAATCATATATGTTGAATATGCATTAAACGTTACATCTTTTCAAAGTCCTAACACCTATTTGGTGTAAAAATCTAAAAAAACACAAACCCAAAACCACAAACCAAAAAACAACAAAACCAAAACAACAAACAAACCATATCAAACATCAAAACCACCATATTTGGTTTACTCTATAGATCTGGAAATTACAGAGAACACAGAAACTGTTTCAAAACAATCTGACCTCACATTTCTGCAGTATTATACTGCAAATTTCCCATGCTCCACTGTATTCCAGTCAGCCTTCTAACTACAACAGTTCAGTGAAGTTTAGAAGCTGCAATAGGGCAGAACATGGGATTCCCATTTGTCTTCTGACTGTGAGGCCTGAAAATTCTCTTTGCCTTAAAGGCATTTGCTTTTTAAAACAATAATTGCAATAAAAAATGTATTATTTTAAGGAACGCAGAGCTCCTTTATTAAATGCAAAATTACTGGGGACAACCCGAATTCACTTGGAGTGTTTCAGTTGTGAGTACTTCTAAAGGATCGGCTTCACTTTCTGAGAGCTGCTAATCAGTGCCCTGAGCAACCTTATCTAATATTGAAGTTAGCCTGGCTTTGAGCAGAGGGTTAACTTTGTGAAGTTCCTTCTGACCTGAATCATTCTACAATTAAATATACTAGTATACCATTATGTATTAATCTGTTCTCTCTGTATACCTATGGAAAAAGAACACAGAACCAGAATGGTCTCCTGAACGTATTCTTGAATATAATTTTATCTTTTTTATTATTTAATCACAGTCATCTCATACCTACATGCTCATTTTCATTAATCTCAAAAAAATGCACAACCTCAGGTCTCTTTCACCCGTACTATCTAACTTTGTAGCCACAAGTCTCCTTTTCCTCACTGCTTGAATATTCTGAAGGGGGCATGTTCTTTCGTCCAATGTTGTCCATCTATCAGTGTCTCCCCAGTCTCCTTTTCTGAATGACACCTTTGTTTTGTGACTCACAAAACACTGGATATGACAGAATCTGGCAGTTCATCATCTTGCACAAAGGCCTCCTCTTAATATAAACCATATGTATTTGCATGACAACAAACTCACAAAATGCCACTGCCATGAAAAGTTTGCACTACCCAAGTTAAGTGACACCAAGCACTTCACGAGAAAAAGGTAGAAGCTAACATGTCGAAGCCTATTTCTGGAATCAGTATCATCTCAGACAAGGAAATGAGCTACTGAGCTACTAAATATAATTAATGACTAATGAAGGTAATCATAAACAGCTGAAACCACAGATACCTGTATGATGCAGAAAATCAATACTTTGTCCTGGAAACCTCAGAAAAATAGAGACTAGAAAGAATAACAATGACTGGTTCATACAGGACCTGAACCTAACCTGGTTTGAGAAGGTGAGGGTGTGTGAAAGGGCTGGGCTGGCCCAGATACCGGTTTGGAATCTTCTTCTGCTGGGCAGGCTGGATGGAAAATCTTCGGAGAGCACATGACTTGCAAACTAGAGGAAAAGAAACGCACCAAGTCAAGGTAAAGACCTTTACAGTTCTGACTCTAAATATCATTTATTCACCTTATATGGCATGAATATCCCTCCTTAACTTCTCAATTTGTTGTGTACCACAATAGTTTACGGAACAACATGCACACAACTCAACTAATAAACAAATATTCCTAAAACATTGAGAAAAATAAACAATTTAATTTTTTTCTGCATGAAAGATACTCAAAGAGTCCCCATTTATGTATTTAATTTACTTTATAGTGGCAATACCCAAACTGGAAATGGTTCCTCAGAAGCATACAGTTACGTACCCCACTTCCAAATCCACACACAGCCAAAACAGGCAAGTTCTAAAGTGAATTACAAGTGTGCATTTGGAAGCTGGGGGTACATGTGGTACCCTACCCTACCTACATGGTAGGCAAAAGCTAAACTTAAATACAATTGTCACAAACTTTACCAACTTTGGAATTCTCTGTTACAGCCTTTTGCAGTTGGAAAATTGCTTGTGCTGGATACAGATCATAAAACATGTGGATGGAGGCGGTAATCAGTTTCCTAACATCTAGTAACTGATGTTTTGGAAACTGGTTCTCTTTCATGTCACTTGCCATGTGGCTACTAAAAAATCAATCCATGCGGCTACTAAAAAGTCAATCCATATTGCCATAGCACGACACTGGATTCTTGGAACAAAAGATAATCAAGTCATTGCGAGCATAAGCAAGCGCAACCCAAGCAAACCAGCTGCCTGACTTTCAGGGGATTGAGACTCAAAGGCTTACAGCAAAATGTACAGACTGTCAATTTTCTGTGGGAGTCTGTATTATTAGACACGAATAGATTACTGATGCATGCCAACTAATAGTCATAACATAAAGCATTCACTATGTGATGACTGATGGGAGTAACAGTCTGGAGACCCAGGCAGTGAAATATTATTACAGCTTTTTGTGTGATTTCATAGACTCACAGACTGGTTCAGGTTGGAAGGGACCTTAAAGCTCTTCCTGTTCCAACTTCCTGCCATACGCAGGGGCACCTTCCACCAGACCAGGTTGCTCCAAGCCCCGTTCAACCTGGCCTTGAACACTGCCAGGGATAGGGCAGCCACAGCTTCTCCGGGCAACCTGGGCCAGGGCCTCACCACCCTCACAGTAAATAATTCCTTATCTCTAACCTAAATCTCCCCTTTGTCAGTTTAAAGCCATTCCCCCGTGTCCTGTCACTACCTGCCCTTGTAAAAAGTCCTCTCCAAATTTCTTATAGGCCCCTCTAGGCACTGGAAGCTGCTCCAAGATCTCCCGAGCCTTCCCCAAAAAGAAGAGTGTAAAGTGTTTTCAGTTTCTCTCCATTTACACAGAGGAGAAATAGGATAGCTTGCAACAGAACGCATCCAGCATTAAGCAAAGCAGTATTTTGAAGACTGCGAGGAGCTCTCCACGCCGTTACTTTATTTTTCAACCAATAAGCCACTTCCCCCTCATTCAGCCCTGATAGGGGCTGTAACTCCGCTGCCGGACCAAGCTGCCTCCCTCGCACCCACAGCGACAAAGGTGCCGAGGGCAGCCTCAGCCCTCGCCCGCCCTGGTGAGAAGGACGGTCTGTAAGCGTGGATAACCCTTAGCGTGTCCTGGGCCGCCTGTCACCGGAGCCCGGGAGGCGGACGGAGCCCGGCGGCACTGCACGTGTGGGGTGAAGCAAGGCCCGTTAAGTGGGGGTGGTGTCTGACCTGAGCAGCCGCGCCAGCCCCTCACCGCCGCCACAAGCCCCCGTCCCGGAAGCGGCGACATGTCCGAGGGCGCGGGGCTCAGCTCCCTCCCCTCCTCCCTTCCCCCGGCCCGCGCATGGCGGGACCTTCCCCTGCAGCGGCGCCGTGCTCTGACACCATCAACGAGCGCGGGCACCGTGCCCGGCCCCGCCGCCAATGAGCGGCGCCACACCGCGTTAGGCGCCCGCGGAGGCCGCCTGTCCCGGCCGGGGGGAAGACGCGGGGAGAAACCCAGGCTACGGCAGGACAGCTGCGGAGGGAAAGGCGCGCGTTAACGCTGCGCAAAGAGCTCTGCCGCTACTCATCACCTTGCCCCGCTTCTAGAACGTTCCCGCCTTGTCGCGGCGGCGGGGCGGGGCCAGGCCCCGGGGGGGCGTGGCCTGGCGGGGAGTGGGGCGTGGCGTCGCGGTGAACAGGGCGGGCTGGAAGCTTCCAGTGCGCCGCGCGGCGGTTGGGCAGGGGAAGTGGGTGTGCGTGTGCGCGGTGCCCCGCCATGGACGCGCGTAAACTGAGCGAGCTGCGGGCCTTCGTGCGGCTGTGCAAGCAGAACCCGGGCCTGCTGCACACCGAGGAGCTCGCCTTCCTCCGGGACTGGGTGGAGAGGTCGGTCACGGGCCGCGCTGCGCCTCCGTCAGAGGAGGCCGTGAGGGGACTGTGATGGCGGGGGGGGGGGGAGGGATGGGTGGTCTTGCGCGGGACGCGGTGAGGAGAAGGGGGAGAGGAAGAGGAGGGTGCGTGTCTCAGTGGTGGGGGAGGGGCGGCACGTGTGCAGGGACTGGGGCGTGGGGTCGCCGCTGCGGGACTGGCCGGGTGCTGCTTGATGGGTGATTTACACCGCACCCGTTCCCATCCGTGTTACAGTCATTAAAGAGGTCTGTAATTGTTGTGTTTTCATAAGCTCTGTCTTTCCGCTGCAAAAACGTGCCCCCCGGCCGTCTCAGTCAGTGGCTCAGCTTTCCAGGCTGGAAGGCCCCAGAGTTATACTTAACCGAGCTAATTCTCGCATTATGCTGCAGAGTTGGCTAAGCGTGTCTTAAAAGGAGCTGAGTTTTGTGGGGAGGTGAGTGGCGCTGGTTTACATCCTGGTACCTGAAAGCATAAGTAACGCGCCAGTTTAATGCGTGGAGTGGTTCCTGGTCAAACAGTGCTTTGTCCTTTGAAGTTTGATGTATCGGGTAGTTGAAATCTTGCTCCCCTGTGAGGCACTTCGGGCCTCTGCTGGTTTTGCTGCACGTAGGCTTTGTGCACCTGTGGCCTAGCCTGGCAGATGCTGCTTGATATAAAACCACCTTCGAGCTCCACCTTCAGCACCCAAAAGCACCAGGTTGGAAAGGCTGAGAGGCTTTGCTGCTGGGAGGGAGTCCACAGCACCCTTGTATTCACTAGGCGTACCCCTGCTTGGCATCTGTAGCCACAACCCTTGCTGCTTGGAGAACTGAGTAAGGAAAACTCATTGCAGATACACCTTTTATGAAAAGGGAAGTTAAAAAGTTTTTATCTAGTGACAGACTGGGGTTTGTTTTAGAGAGTTTGCTTTAAATTTTAGTCTGAAAGTATTTTAACTGTACGTTCTGCTGTATAGTACTTGTAAGTAGTTTAGTGAGGCTTTTTTAGTGTGTTTATGTAAGTAAGTACTTGTATCTCACAATACGTCATATGATGAAAATTACTACAAGGAGCTATTTAGGTTTTGGGTTTTTTTTACAGTGATATTTAAACTTCCATGCATCTGAATGTTAGCGTGGTTGTAAAACCACTCCTATTTAACTTCACTTGGTTTTGCAGTACTGAGAGTAGCTGCACGTATGCCTAGGGAGGAGGTACATACCTGTTTGAGCCTACTACAGGTCTTTAGTTCCATTTGCTACTGTGTAAAAAACTTCAGTACCTAATCCTCCGTTACCTCCATTCTTGAGCAATTCTGAAGGTGTGAACAAAATATTTTGAGAGGGAGAAAAAGAGCACAATCTTATATTGATCAAAGAAAGTGTTAGGGAATGGAAAGGTGGTCATTGGATTTCTCATTTTCTCCATGTTAATGGAGAGGGCTCTAACTTGCAGATTAATTTTTAGTTTGTGTTTGGTTAATAGAAGGGTGCTTGTATTAAAGGTATAAACATGAGGGTTTGAATTGTGGAATTTTTGTTATTTTTTTCCCCATTCCATAATCTTCCCTGATTATATCAGAAGCTAAAAATTATTTCAAAGTAGAACCTCCTATAGCTCTCAACCTTTCTGGTTTTCCTTACATATTTGTTCTAAGTATTTGGGTAAGTTCTACCCTTGGGTATTTGGAGTGGTACCCAAATTACTTTTAATGTCAAAATGTTGGAAATCTGGTGGGTTTCCCTCTGCCCTTCCATGATAGTGCTGCGTGCAGTAGGACTATTAAGTGCATTTATAGGGTTTTCTCATTCTTTGGAAACTGCTTGAAACTAAGCATGGCAATAAGCTGGAAATAAACTCAGCAAGTCTTACAGCTCTGTCAGGCTTACCTGTATTAATATGAAAGACATGGGTTTAGTTGCCAGGGTAATGTTGTGATTACAGAATAATGACTAAATGATACTGAAATCCATCATTAAAATTATCAGTTAAAATTCTGATAACTGGTTGTAGTTTTTTTTTTTTCCATAAAGATAACTATTCTAACTTAAATGATGCTAACTGCTAAATGTGAAACCAAAATGGGTTGGTTTATTCCTGATTAGTATTGCATCAGAAACCTTAAGCCTTACCTGGTTTTATGCACTTGTTAGCTTCTAACCTTTACTCTGACTAGCTGTTTTACTTAATTTCCATATAGATGTTCTCTGTATAGAAAGCGTTACACTAGTGTATGATTATGTTTGGAAAGTATTCTGACATCCCTTTTAATTATGCCTGCGTTTTCATAATTACACAAAAATACAAATAGTTTCACTTGAATTGTTATTTAATGAGTCATTAAAGGGAATATGTTTCAAATTGGTTTTGCAGTTGGGCAAAGAAACAATAGCAGTCCTTAAAAGTAAAGCACAGAATCCCTAATTAATGAACGGGGCTTTGTCCTCCCCCTTTTTGGGGGGTGATGTTGTTTTGTTCAAATAGATTTTGGCCCTTTGCAATTCAGAGTAATCCAGTTTCTCCCTAAGTTGATTTTGCTGTCAGTGATGAGAGTGGATGCAGATGTAACTGTTCTTCCAAAAAGTCATAAAAGCAGCACTTCTCATCACTGTGGTGAGTGGAAGTACAGAGTCATTGTTGCAATGGAATCCTGAGAGCTCCCAAGAGGAGTTACTGGAGTTGCACAACTCCGTTTTAGCACAAAGGTTTAATTTAGTTTTTTGTATGTGTGTGCTATTTATATGGCTCAGTACTTGCTTTTTCCTACGAGAGTCTCTCGTATATCTGTGCCACTGAGGTTAAATACATTACTGTCTTTGTATATATCCTTGCTGTGCATTTAATCGTTGTAATCAACTACTGGTTAAAGGGATTTTAGAGTAACTTGCTTTTGAATTATTTTTGGGTTGCAGCTACTTTAAGTAGAGGATAACTGGATAGAAAAACATTTTAAAGAATTTGATTCCTGCATTGGAAGTCGGGAATTTTGCTGACCTTTTTGAGTTAAGAGGGTTCTCGGTCTTCTTCAAGTAAGCCAAGCTTTGAAAGTTACTGTTTGGGGGATGGCCGGGGGGAGAAAAAAATTGTTGCCAACAGCCATTAGATAGATCTTGTGAGCATTATGTTACCCTGGATATTGTTTGTCAGCACTACTAAAATGCTTCAGAATTTATAGTTATTTATAGCTTCCTTTGTGCAGGAGAAGTTCCAAGCCCTCTCTAGAGAGTCCTTATAGTCCTAGAGAAAACTTCGGGGTTTTTTGCATACTGGTAGAGAATTATGTGTGCTATTGCCAGCCTACAAGGGTAAAAATTCAGGAGGAAAAAGTTACTACATGTACTGTGTTTTGCCTAGCTCTGTAATGCTTTGTCTGATAAACACTGCTTTATCAGTTTTTTAGTTCTTGCAGTCTAAAAAGTAATGTCAACATTCCAGAGAAATCTACATTTTTGAAATAGTTTCAGAACATGCTGGGTTTTGTAACTTGTGGTATATTTTCTTGACAGTTTATCCTTATAAACTAGAGGTAGTGTAGTGCTGTTTCCTTGCCTTTTGCTGCAGGGCCTTCTGCCAGGACTTGTCACCTCCTTTTCCCTTTCCTATCTTTTCTCCCCCAGTTCATCCCTATCTCTGTCTTGTCTGACCCCATCCAGGTTTGTTTTCATCTCGTTTGGGGCCTGACTGTGAGACAGTGCTGTTGACAGGAAGACGGAAAAGAGCGGAGAATGGGACTGCTGCTGCAGCCTGTCTTAAGCTGTAGGGTCTCATCCTTAGGATGTAGTTTTATGCTGCACTAATTCTTGAGAGCAGATAGTCCTGCGCCCTTTCAGTTCCTCCTGCCCACTCCTCTGTCCACTGCCTTCTTTCCCCTGCATCACAACTAAGCGATTATTTTGTGCCCCAGGAAGGCAGTAGAGCCTGTTTTGTTGAGGCATGTAGTTTTGTTTCCCTTTGGAGTGTGAATGGCCAGAGCAACTGAAAACATCTCAGTAGGTGGGAATGCAGGGCAGAGGATGGATGGGAATGGTAGTTCTTGTGGTAGCCTGCCATTAGGTGTGATTAGATGTTATATGAAACAGTTGGAGAATTCAGCCTGTGCTTATTTCTGGCTTCTAACCAAAGTTGATATAGTATAGAAGTTCATTCTATATTGAAAGAATGCTGACTATACAGAGAATGCTTCTTAACTTGTTGCTAAGGAAAGGCATAAGTATTGCAGTACGTAAGAGAAAAGGCATCAATTTTGTAATAGCGTTAACGTTTTAGGTCATGGTTCTCATGAATTGTTTGACCTCTGTTCCAAAATTCTAATTTTAGTAAGATCTATAAAAATAGTATTTAGTTTTGGCTTAAAATGTAAATGGTATTGCAAGAACAAAATCTGTTTGAGCCAGTGAGGCAAGTTTTCCTTATGAGCGTGGGTGAGTGGGTGATGTTCATGAGTACAAGTCACAGTGGAGTTCTAGGTGAAAAAGTCAACAGAGTGTGCATTATGTTACACTGAGAAAAGCATGGTGGATGTGTGCTTTTTATTTGCTACAGCAGATTGGATCATCATGTCTTGTGTCACAACAAAAGCCAAGATTATCAGCAGGATTTGAGTATATAAAATACATGTCAATGTTTTGATAATCTGTTTTGTTTTTTCTCTTCTCTGTTTTGCTCAAAAGTATGGGAGGCACAATACCACCTGCTCCAGCCAATGCCTCCACAGAGGAGACGAGGAAGGTGAGATATGAAGAATTTACCATAGAAAAGTAACATTTAGACTCTGCAAAAATTACTGAGCAGGAGCAGGGAAAAAGTTGCTGTCAATTTTCATTTGAATAGGGTGGGTGAATCCACAAGGGTGAGTGAGTGTGACAGTTCAGGCTGAAGCCTGCCCATTGCATGTTGTAGATGACTTGTCACAGATGGCTCCCTAGTTCATTTCAAGTATTATCATGCTCCATTTCCCTAATCTTGAATGCCTGATGTTCTGTGCAGTGCAAATGCCAAACAAAATCTTGGTGTCTTTTTTTTATGTTCTTGCTGTCGGTGTATGCGTTTGTTCTGTAGTCATTAGTGGATTAAATTATAATCTTTGCATGAGAAGAAATATGAGTGAGCATGATGGGTAACAAACAGTTGAACTATCAACTTTTTAAGGCAATATTATAGAAGAGATTTTAATTTCTTTTTGTTCATTGTTTTAAGGGAGAGAATAAATCTAGCGTGTAGATATTTATAACAGGATTTTCCCCAAGCTGAAAATTCTTTTGAAAGAAGTAGCATTTTTGTTTTGATTTAACAAGAGTGGATGCTGGAATCACTGGCTGGTGGAGGGATTGTGTATTTAGTGAGTATAGTCTGTGACACTGAATAGGAAGACAAGCAGCTTATGTCTTGTGCTAAAGCAGGATGTGCCAAGTTACAGGATTCAGAGGAAATCAGTGATGTAGTTAGAAGCTGACAGGAGAATATCTGAAAATAAAAACGTTCTCTATATAGTCTGTATATAAGTGACAAAGACCTCTGACCTTTGCAAATGGAAACAGTATTCTAGTCATTGACAACAGTTTATTGTTTACTGCTAAGGGACCTTGGCTTAATAGTAATAGACAGAGAGTTTTTGATCCAGAGAATGTGTGAGGGAAGGCAGAAAGATTGGAAGGGTTAGTTAGTAATCATTGCAAAACTGATTCTGAATTGGGTGTTATCTGGATTTTGGTTTTATTATTGAATTGCACAATTTGAAGAACAGGCTTTGCCAGTAATAGAAGTTCATGAGTGAAGATTTGGGCTCTGAATTATTTGCATGCATGGTAGGCTTAGTCTGAGAGGAGGAAAAAGAAGACTTGTACCTTTAAAATAGCTATAGAGCAGTATAATACTTTGAAGATTAATTTTGGATTTTCTGATGTGTTGTTACTTATTAGAGTGGGACTACAGTATCAGTCAGAAATAACGTATGCTTACAAATACATTTCTCTTTCAGGGCAAAGCAGAGGAACAGCCAGAGGAGCCGGTTAAACCGCCTGAACCAGAAAGTGAAGAGAGTGACTTAGGTGTGGAAAATAGATTGCTTATCACATTTTACCAATTTATGCATGATTCTGGAAATCCTTTTTCTGTTTGTAGATGGAGCTTAATCTTAATTTTTGTTTTTCCTGTAGAAATTGACAATGATGGAGTGATTGAACCAGACAATGATGACCCACAAGAAATGGGAGATGAAAATGTGGAGGTAAGCACATGCTTTCCTACTGCCACAGACATGGAAAATATAGGGAGAAGTTTTGAGTTTAGTCAAGGATAGTAGCTGAGACGGCTTGAGTACTATATTAACTAGGTAGCCAGCTGTTGCTATGGCCCTTTTCTTCCTAACACACCCCACACCCCCCCCCACCCCCCCCACCCCCGTTTAGTGGCTTCAGAACCACAGTCTTATTTAAGGTTAGACTCCATCAGGAAGGTCAGTGGGGAAAATCAGGTCAGAAAACACACAAAAAATCTGGCAAAACACCCGTGAAAACTAGGTATGTAGAAACCTGCCATTATTTAACTCAAACTTTTGAGCATTTTCTAGCTAAAAATAATGGTGGGTTATGTCTCCAAGCTGAAAGCAAAGGATTTTTGCCTGTTTTATTTTATTTTTTGAACTATGATTTCAATGCAAATTAAGAACAAGATTTTGGATTCAGAAAACTAGCTCCCTTCCTTGGTGCTGTTGTAGCATGGTAATTCTGGCCTTGACTCTACAGCTTTTGGGGTTTGTGTGGTTTTTGTTTTATTTTCTTAGGTAACTGAAGAGATGATGGATCAAGCTAATGAGAAGAAGATTGAAGCAATAAATGCTCTTAGTGAAGGTGATAAATATTTTTTTTTTTGGTACATGTTCCAGGACACTAGGTTTTGTTCTTTTAAGAATGGAAGTAAATATCTTGAACCATTTTGAATGCTTTTGAGGGAAAGAAAACCTACGTCCTGTTGGATGCCCAAAACTTTCTAGAACATGACAGCTGCTTTAAGTAGCTTTCAGAGCTTCCCAGTGTAGCTCTAATTTTGGGCAGGGGGGATGGACTATGAGCTACTGCAGTGACTTAATTACAAATTGATCTTTATAGTACTTCCCTGTGTATTATGAGTAGTGTCTCTAGTGGTTTATCTTAATGCAGTGAAAAGCTGTGTAATAGAGATGACTTCTTGTTTGATTGCATGCAAAGTTAAATGTACAAATCTAACTGGAAAAAGTCTCTTCTCTGTTTTAGCATGAATTTTGGACTTTGTACTGCAGTAACATAGCAAGAGGGAGAAACTGATTTTTTTTTTTCTTTTGTTGATAGTATTCCATTTAAGAAGTGCCTAGGGGTGTCACACCCTGTAAGGCAGGTTTGGCAATTTTGATATAATTTCACTTGTGTGATGATTGAATCTGTATTGGTACTCAGGTGAACTTCAGAAGGCTGTTGACTTGTTCACAGATGCTATCAAGCTGAATCCTTGTTTGGCCATCTTGTATGCCAAGAGGGCAAGGTGAGTGATTTGTTTCTACCTGTTCTTTCCTTTTCCTTAAGGAACCTAAATACAATGGCAACTTGAGGATCTGTGTAAACTTAAACCACATGAGGGAAAGAGAAAAGCAGACTTTGTGTTTTCTCTTATATGTGATTAACCAGATTTGCTGAAGCAGCTATATAAAGAATCTTGGTAATAGAATAAGTAACAGTGATGTTCCAGAATGCATTATGATAATATGGCTTTTAGTGTGTTGAATTAGGCACTTGTAAAATCTGAAGCTTGTTTGAGGATTAAGATGAAAATAGAAATCATGTCCTCTTTAGAAATGAATTCATTCACTATGGAGTAGATTTGTTTCTGTTGAATAGTCCTACGTTTGAACAGGACACACCTATTTCTCAAGCCATCCACCTTACTGCTAATTAAATATATTAGACTGCAGGTAATCCGTTGGGAACACTGTCAGATTTGATATGTAGTAGCCATAACTTCATAATGCCAATAATTCATTATAAGGTAGGAGTGTGAGGTGGGGGTGTTGTGTGTTTGGGAGATGAGGGGTTTTGTGGAGCCAGCGGCATTGCAGCATTGGAACGTCTCATTAGTGGTGTGTATCTCTGGGACAGTTTCCTGACATGTTGTTCACCTCCTGTTACTAGAAGAGAATGTGTGACTTCATGCTTGCTCTATACCTAGCCTTCATAATGAAGTTACAGGCTGATAAATTGTTTTCAAGTAGATGTGGAAGAACAGAACTTCTCACTTGAGTTATCTTGACTATCAAATCTTTTTTTCAGGAATGTGGTGGTGTTTTGGTTTTTTCTTTTTTGTTGTTTTTTTTGTTGTTGTTGTTTTGTTTGCTTGTTTTTGGTGGTTTTTTTTTTCTTTAGAAATCTTTTAATTTGAAATACCTAAGCCTCCTATAATGCCCTGCTAGTTAACCTGATATGCTTGTGTAATGTGAAAGTTGCAGTTATTTCACTTTGCTGACAAAAGATTGGGACTACCTTTTGGGTTCGCCTTTTGTTTTGCCTCTGTTGATTTTGATAACTCGTATCCTATCTCCTTTTGTAGTTCCTGATAATGATAGCTGTTGATCCTTGTAGGCTGTGTGATAACTCATACTTTCCTTCTCTTGCTGTTTTAAGGATTGTATAATATGGCATGCATAACATTACTGTTCTGTTCAAATTGCTAGTTCCTATTGCCTGTAGATGCCAGATACCATGGAATTGAATTATCCTTTGCATTTTATATCTGTTCCTTGTGCACTAAAGTTATTCTTGCTGGCAAGGCTTGAGTGTAAACAATGAATTCTTTTGCATCTTGCTAATGATTCCCCTACAGTGGCAGAGATGGAACTAAATTTCAGTGACTTCATTATCACTATGAAATCTTTTTGAACTCGGCTCTTCTCTCATTAGTTTGCCTGTTAGTCACACAGAATTATTTCCAGCTTAAGTTAGTAACCTGGTATTTTAGTACATATAATAAATGTTCTTGTTCTGACAGTGTTTTTGTGAAGCTGCAGAAGCCAAATGCTGCCATCAGAGATTGTGACAGAGCCATCAAGATTAATCCCGACTCGGCACAGACATACAAATGGAGGGGAAAAGCACATAGGTAATGAACTGCATATGTACTTGATTCTCTCTTTGCTTACTTGGTGAACAGTTTTGTTTATGCATTCTCTCCTTCTCTTAAGTCTCTCTCTGTCTCTTACCTGAGAGCAGTAGCCATAAGCCAGGAAACCACTGTGCTGAGTGTATGGCTTATAGGGAAGAAAGGATGATGGGGATTTATTGATGGCAATTTATGAGTAGTCCTGTTGGCCCTGTCATCTTTTTCTGTCTCCTTTTTTTTCTTAGCATACATTCTAAGGCATTATTGCTCTTCTGAATAGCATTTGCTAATTACTTGCTGAAGATTGAGTTCTAGGACTGTGGGGTTTGTGTGGAGTTCTTCTGTTTTCACTTGGTTCTATTTTTATGTATTAGACTTAAACATTTCTCTGCTTCCTTTATTCCATTAGATCATAGAGCTCTTATACACAGTAAAATGAGATTAAACTGTCTAGTTATTAATAGAAGCAGTTGTTGCAAGCAGTGTAATTAACTAAAATGAGATTAGCCCATTGTGTATCCTCCCCAGTTATGTTTAAACTTTTAAAAAACCACAATACATCAGTAAAAAAAAAAAGACACTTATGGCATGTCTAGAAGTGGAAGGAGTAAATGCTAAAAAACTGCCCCTTCTTTAAAAAGGGGCATTTTAAACATTCTTCAGAGAGAAGTTTGTTAATGTCTACAGTTTAATAAAAGTCATGGAGCCTAATAGTGAGAAGACTGGAGTGTAGTTTGTGTGAATACCTCTTTCTGCAAGCAGAAGTGCTTAGACCATTTAGGAATACCATCATTTGCCTAAATTTATTATCAGACTATAAATGAAAAGTTAGTAAGTATGCACAGTAGCTTGTATGACCTCTTTGGCGAAGACATGGTGCATCCAGTTAGCTAGGATGTTTGAGTGCTGAGTAGAGAGAGTCCACTTAAGCTTGAGATAGTGCTGTAGACTTGTACAGAACGCTGCATATGTAGTTTTATACTGAGCACCTAATGCTGCAGAGTATCTTTATTGACGTGTTTCACCTGGTTAGGGTACTTTCTCCCTGTTAGACCCTTCTTGTTTATGGCAGGCAAGGACATTAGCTGATGGGGGAGTTTTTTCCTCATTGTTACTTCAAGCGAAAGTCATTGGTAAAAAGTTAAGGGTATGAAGCAAGCAAGTATCCTCTTAATGCCATTGTAGTGTACTGATTATAGAAAGTACCCTGATTGTTGGATGTTAAACTTCTGTAAGTCTGTATAACTGCAGGTAAAAACACTGAATACTGCATGATTATAAGTATTTTGAAGAACTGTAAGAGTTAAGTTTGCTTTTTCCTTCTGAGTGTTGGTGTTGTCTGAATTTCAGACTGTTGGGTCACTGGGAGGAGGCTGCTCATGATCTTGCATTAGCTTGTAAACTGGATTATGATGAAGATGCGAGTGCCATGCTGAAGGAGGTGCAACCAAAAGTAAGTGGGGAGCACAATGGAGGTCCATCCTCTCTTTTTGTTTGACATTTCTGCCTTCAGATTCTTGCATTGTCTTGTGGGAATGTGTTCATGTGTCATCTGACACTTCAGACCGAGTTATACATATTTGTCTTCAATCATTGCTGTTTATGGCTATGTGTAGAAAAGTTGAGTTTCTGGGGCTGGGCAGGTAACCAAACTATGAAATAATGCATTCCCTTTTAAAAACCTTACAGAAGAATCTGAAGCAGTTAAGTGCCGGGCTAGATTGTAGAAGCTAGACTGAAGACATGCAGAAGAACAAGAGAACACTGATAATGGATTTTTATTTATTTATTTATTTATTTTAAAGCTACTTCTAATGGACCAAAGTTTCACCCTAAACATGTTTTACAAAGGAAGGGTTCCCTGCTGTGATTTGTACTTTTATTAGTCTGCCTCCTGAGGGCAGTATAATCTGTGTAAGACTTGTTTTCAGCTTTACTCAGGTGCTTGACCCCAGCGTTCTTCTAAGGAAGAACTTTTGTGTAACAAATATAATAAGATTGTTGATAGCAGGCTTTCTTTCTCATCTGCTTTGCATTTTCCTTTAAAGTGGCTGATACACGACAGATTGCAGGTGTTGCATTGTATTTGGTTTACAAGGCAGGGTTGGGGGAAGGCAGAGACTGCAGGGCTGCCTTCTTGTAAGAAGAAACATGGGGATGCCTCTGTGTCAAGCAGCTGATTCCAGCTGTCTCCAAAACGAGACCACAGAGATGATAGGCTGGAGATGTGTGTGAAATGTTGGTATTGTATTGTAACAGGCTCAGAAAATTGCAGAACATCGCCGAAAATATGAACGGAAGCGTGAGGAAAAGGAAATCAAGGAAAGAATGGAAAGAGTGAAGAAGGCACGGGAGGAGCATGAAAGAGCACAAAGGGTGAATACTTAGGCTTTAATATTTGTTAATCATTTGGAGAATGTAATAATTATTTTGGTTCAGTTATTTTGCTTAAAATGAACTGCAGAGGATAATTGCTTTCCTTGGTGTTAAATACTG
Organism: Pezoporus flaviventris; assembly: GCF_033815535.1. Lineage (NCBI taxonomy): Eukaryota > Metazoa > Chordata > Aves > Psittaciformes > Psittacidae > Pezoporus > Pezoporus flaviventris. Next base: position 1,953,982 of record NW_026892559.1, read on the forward strand.
CAGAGAGTCTATTTCTGTTTTGGTTACTTGACCAGTATTGGAATCCAGAGAAGAGGGCATTGTGCTGCTTTTATTGCTTATGACAGAACTAGACTCTGGAATCTCTACTAATGCTGTATTTCAAGAAGTCAGTTATTGTATGACTAAACTGGAGTAATTATCACTTAAAGTACTTATGTCCCCCAAAGTCTGAGATTTTAAATTCAGGATAATGCTTCTCTTCCTCATTTCTTGACACATTTTGCTTGCCTTTTCTTTGTACTATACTGATGTATTTTAGTATGTTGGGGGCGGGAGTTCTAAAAATGTAAGTTGAAGAGCTAAAACAAATCATGCAGTTTATATTCAGTAAAAACATACTAAAGTAAGAGTAGACATGGCTATTTCTTGTCAGTGGTTTTTCACATAGTGAAGTGTTTTGTTTATTGGATTATCTACCTGTCTGAAATGGTCTCGGCTGGTTTTCTTTTTATCTCCTAAAGCCAGTTGAGCAGTAGAAAGCAGGCTGCACTTGTGTTGCTTTGTGTGGAATGATGTGCTTTCATCTGCAGGAGGAAGAAGCAAGACGACAGGCAGGAGGAGCTCAGTTTGGTGGCTTTCCAGGTGGCTTCCCAGGTATTTTATTTTTAAGCACCAATATTTGAGGCAGAAGTGACTGTTGTTTCCATGTGGAATATTATAATCACAGTTTTGATAGCATTTGTCCTCAAAACAGAGAGAAAAGTATTTTGTGAAGTTTAGAACTTGTCTACAAATAAGTCTTTGAGCACTAGCGGGAAGAGGGATTGGATTCTTAAAGAGGATTATTGCTGGGTAGCAAGTAGAGGGAAGACAGAAATCAATAATGATGGATAACAGAATTACAGGATTTAAGCAAGAAAAAAACAGAAGTGCAGTATTTGCTTGATAATATGTGCTGAAAAACTAGTATAAAAATATTTTCTAAATCACCCCAGGTGCCTTGGACCCATTCTGCTGAAGAACTGTAGTGTTAAAATTGAAAATTCAAATGGTCAGGAAATTTGTGCTGTTTACAAGCTGTTGTTGAACAGAATAGTTTCTCAAAGGAGTTAGTGCAGTTCAGCTTATAGAAAAGCTGGCCTTGAACAGTTGAAAAAAAATAATCAGGCTTTCCATGTTATTTTGGGGCACAATAAATTGGGGAGAAATAATAGTAAATACTAATGCTCTTGAAGATTGAGATGTAGTTGAGGTAGGCTGTGTGCATGCTCCAACCAGATCAGCCACCAAATAGAGATCATTATGTAGCCTGCTCAGTACAGCTGGGGTAGCTGCTGATTAGGGATTCAAAAACAGAATTTAGCTTCAGGTGTCTTGTTTCTTTGGAAGTGTAATTTTTTCAAACTTGAAGTTGCCACCAGACTTGGAATGTGTCTTGGACATACCACTACTGATCTGTTTTTGTCCTGAGTGGTTCATCCCAGGCATTCAAACTCATGTTCCTGAGCTTGAGACCTACCTGATTTAAATTCACCAGAAAAAAAAAAATGCATCTGTGTACAAGGTGCTGGAACACTTGTGGCAAGGCTCCTACTCAATTCCATAAAAAACTTGGATGAAATAAGATGTAGGTCCTCACAGAAAGAGGAGGTGAAGCCTCTGCTTTCCATTCAGTGGACCAGCTGTAACCTTAGGGAAGACATGGCTTTAGAGGTGTGGCAAAGGAAGTATCTTGGTCTTTCTCAGTGACCTTCCTGTATAGTTGAATTCACTGTTTTTAATCATGCATTCTTCTTGTCTTGGGTTTTCAGGTGGGTTTCCTGGGGCTATGCCTGGAGGCATGCCAGGAATGGCAGGTATGCCTGGTGTCAATGAGATTCTCAGTGATCCAGAAGTCCTTGCTGCCATGCAGGTGAGTATTAGCTAAAATCAAAGCTAAATGTTCTGAATGAGGGAAGAACAGCACCTGTGAGCTAAGAAAAGGAAGAAAGATGTGACCTGGATAGCACAGTGGGATACTTGCTTATTTCTGTTGTGAAATTCCGTGTGTGTGTGTGGCACCAGACTGTCTGGAATCAATGTTAGCCGTTTTTCAAACTTAATTAAAGATGCCTCCCTTTGCCACTGAGTTCTCGTCTACGATAGGCAAAACTATGTTTTATAGAGGTCTTTAATTTATTTGGAGTATCTTGAATGGTTATTTTCCACGTGGTCCTTATTTTCTACTCGCTCCTTTTTTGAATGCCCAAACAGAAAACTATTGTTAATACTGTTGCAACACAATATATTGCAATAATACTGAGAGGAGAATTGCTTTTCTCTTAGGGGATTAAGTGTTTGGATTTTGCCAGAGGCAAAGTAGTATCAGAATAGTTCTGCTTCTGGCACTTTCTAAATTTATGTTTAGAAAGCTTACTTCCCCTGTGGGCTTGCTTAATTGCTCAGTTAATTAATTATTCAGTGTCATGACTTCTTCACAAGCATTTCAGCAGATTAAATAGAACATATCTGACAGCATCAATTTTAGGGGCAGGTGGGCTAGGAAAAATCTGAACTATACATTTATATTTGCGTACTAATATGACCACATATGAAGGCGTTTTGTTACTTTTTCTGTATTGCTATGTTCAAACTAGAGTTACATGTTGTTCTTGGCTTATTGAATGTATATGATCCCCATCTAAATAAAAGCATCACAAGGGACCCTTATTTGGTATGGCCTAAAATAAAAACCAGGCATCACTTCCCATACGAAAATTCCAGGGTTCCCCTAATGTTTGATGGTGTTTGGAAACATGCCTACTTAGGCTGCCACAGTCAGCGATGTTGCTTTGCATGCAGACCATCCCCAGAAAAAGCCTATGACTTGTAGTTGTTACCTGGCTAACTTATGCTGTAATAAAAGAGTTTGAAATTAGAGTTGCTGAAACAAAGCTTTGAGGTGCATCTAAGTATTAAGTAGTTGCTGTTTGCCTTTAAGAAGATTTCATTGCATGCTGATTTTATATAGATGTATACATGTATACCCCTAGATATTGTAGGAGTCTTGCAAGAATGTGTGTTGACAGTGTTTTCTGATATTGCAGGCTTTAACGTGTAGAAGCTGCCAGTGCAGCCTTAACTCTCAGCTTCACACGTAGATATGATTTATGCAGCATTTCACCTTTTTGCACTGCCACCTTTTCCTAAAATGTCCAACAGACTATGGTCTGGCCCTCTCTGAATTGGCAGTGTATGCTCTAGTCTTAAAAGACAGCAGCTGCTACTGCTTGGCTTCTGTTTAGTGTTTTGGAAATCTGCCGTGAGCCACCTTATTTTCATAAGGAGTGATGTGCAAGATGAACTTACGGATTCCTTATTTGACATGCGGTCAAATGGTAGACCCAGACTTCCACTAAAATGTGTTAACTTGGGAAGAAGAGTGATAACTTTTCCCTCTAGGGTATTTTTCATCTTGCAACTAAAGACTAAAGCATTAGGAAAAAATGTTTTGCCAATGCCATTTATACAGTGGTTCCCGTTCCACCTTATATGCTAGTTATTTACCTATGGAAATGTTGGTATCTTCAGCCTTAAACTTTATTCTGATAATATTGCTCATCAATGTCTAACAGATCCAGGGCTTCACATCTTTATAAACACAGTGTAAGATGGAGGGCTTCCAGGGAGTTGCACAAATACAGAATAATTTACTTGCTGTGAATTCTTAGGACCATAAAATCAAATATTTAAGATTCATTTAGGTGTAGTTTGACACAAACCAGTAACTAAGCTTAGTCAGCTTTTTGTTCTGGATTGATATACAGGTGAAAACATTAACAGCATGACATGATCTTTATAGTGATGTTCCCTGTTTTGAAATAGGCAATTCAGAAAGTTTGAGGCTGTGAAATTTTTATTCTTTGCATAAGAATCCTGTAAAGTGGAGAAAATATCTAATACCTGTTCTGAACTAAAGCATCCTGTTCTGTCTAGACTTTGCAGCTTCCCTTTTGTGAGGGAGACAAAACACTTGTAAACCCTTCTCACAACAGACTGGACTCTTGGCTCCCAACATGTATAAAACATGGCAGAACTACGTGGGTGATTTTAGTGGAGCCCACACCTACCAAATGCAGTTTTGGAACTGACTTGTTAAACAGCTTTTGTCTGTGTCTGATGCTGGAGTAGATGCAGCATGGTGTTATTGAAGCACAGGCAGCTCTGAGGACACCAGCTGATTTTCAATGGTTTCCAAAGAATGTATCTGCAGTAGCAGTGGGCTAGAAGTCTAGGGAAGATTGTATTTTTCAGTGAAACTACATTAATGTGCTGGAAAGAACAGTAGATGAAATTACAGCTAATGCAGATGATTTGTATCAGACATAATAAATTGCTTTCAGTTTAGCTCAATTGAAAAAAAAAACTTGAATCTTTGCAGAAGTTGCTTGTATCAGCAGCATTTTTCCAGGCTGAGATGAAAATTGGTCTATACAGATTTATTAAAGGGCACTGTTCAAAGTAAGCACATATAAAATGAGTAAAACCAGTTCTAGTTCAATAGGGGCGAAAGGTACACTAGAAGTACAGAAAAAAGGTATTAATGCTTCTCATGCTAAATAGAGAATATAAAGTTGTTGGGTTTTTTGACCACTGATTTTAATGTATGTGTGAACTTATTATCAACTGCACCACGGAAGTGTGATGAGAAAAAACAAAGTTCTCTTCCATTTCTCAGAGGAGGTGGGAAATGACTGAGAATCCTCTGCATTTTTAAAAGCCAAACATTGCCACATCAGCTGCTCATAGTCCAGGTTAAATTTTCTGCTGTTAGAAGGAAAACTGGTTAAAGGGAACAGTAGCAGCTGTTGCTTAGTGGAGGGTCATCCTATCATGCATGCTACACACATAGAACTCCTCCCTCCTTCAAAACGCATCTGAAAATGCTTGAATAGAAGAAATCCAGTAGGTGTGGCTGTGTTTGAATGTTCCTGTTTTGGGGAAGAAGAACTCTTAACTTATTCCCCTTCTCATACATTGAGCTATTACTGTAACATGTTCAGTAGCGTTTACTGATGCAGTGTTAACAACACGCACTATATCGTTGGGCTCTCTTTAGAGACTTTTTGCCCAGAACTCTTGTCTCGTCATGTTAAGAGCTCAGCAAGACTAGATTTGTGTTGGAACCACATAACTTTTGTAGACTTGTTCTGTAAATGCCCTAATTTTTTTCTTTTTGTCCTGTAGGATCCAGAAGTTATGGCTGCATTCCAAGATGTTGCCCAGAATCCAGCAAATATGTCCAAGTACCAGAACAATCCCAAGGTCATGAATCTCATCAGTAAATTGTCTGCCAAATTTGGCAGTAAACCATAAAATCCCTGGTTCTTAAAAATCATATCTGAATGGGAAGGATTGGATTTGGCTAACCATTGTTGCAATAAAACAAACCATGGTACCTCTGATCCTCTTAAGAAGAGAAATGGGGTGTTTTAAGGAGAACTGTTCTATGTCCCCAAGTGTTGACTTTATTCAGTGGTTGGTTTATGGCACCCAAACTACATTCACATGATCTAGTTTCAACCATCTCTCCTTACCCAAGAGTTACAAGCTTTTCCCAAGTATTACAGTCAGTTTCCTTTGAATGAACACTTCTGTAAGAAATCATAATACTCCAGGAGTGCAAGATAAAAACCTACTGTTGTGTTGGTTTGGATTTCTTTTTTTTTTTTTTTAATTTTTAATTATTCTCAGTGAGCAAAGAGGAAGGAACTTTAAGGAACTTTAACAGTTAAAGTCTGTCTTAATCTCTTTGGGACAGAAGAGTTGGCCTAGTCACAGTTAGCAAAGGTGGGACAAATCTGAAAAAATAACTGGATGAAGGAATTGTCTGCAATCTAAGTCCTTTATATTTTCTAAGTGGGTGACTGACTTTATATAGTTATTAAAGTTATCAGTATAACCATGCAAGCTAGTTACACACTGGAACTTCTGGCAGTACTGCAAATAATGTAATATTTTGATCACCAAAACTGTGTAACAAAGGTACAGTCCTGTCCTTTATACAACTTGGCATGAAGTACATATTGCAGAGGCCACAGAGGTTTTGTTACTTGTTCAGTTGTTGTCCAGCACCTTTATGTAATGTATTTACCAGCCTGGGTATGGGAGAGCAGCTCACAAAAGTGCTTCTGCTCTTGTCTGTTCCCAGTTGTCAGGTCCTCCACTGGTTGCACTCCCCCTTCCTTGGGGCCGTGCTTACCAGGTTTCACCTATTTGGAAATTTTAGGGAAGGAATCATGTTCCCATCACTACCTCTGTCCCGCTAAGCTCAAGCCATCCAGAACATGTAAATGCAGAGTTATAAATCAGTGCAGGGGAGAATCCCCGACAAAATTGCAGCTCTGAGTTTGAGTCCTTACAAGCTTACTGATTAAAATTTCTTGGCCGAAGTCCTCCTGTCTCTTTAGAGGTGATGACTCTTCTTTCACTGCATACTGTAGTCTTCCATTTTTCTTGTATCCTTTTCTTTAACAAACAACAAACCAACAAAAAAACCCACAAAAAAATCCCAAGAAACCAAACGCTTGTCATGGTTTCATAGTTGTATGTTTTTGAGCTTGTGATATGGAGGAAAAGGTGAGGCTAATTAGAGGAGACAGAAGGTTGTTCTAACACTTGCGGATTAAGAGCATGGGTATCTTTGGAGCGGTGTCTGTGCTGATGATGTTCAGTTCATTTGTCTACCAGTAAAGACAGTTGTTGCTTCTGTTTGTCTTAGCTAAAGCATGATGTTTCTGTGTAAAAAAGACCAGTTACCTGTTCATCCCTTAAGACTCAATGTTTGTGTTACTTTTTTGTAATTCTATATCTTAAGCCATAACTAAGGTTACCAGTTCAAAATAAATCTGGATTGGTGTAGGAACTCAACTACAGTTGCAAAAAATAAATCCCCAAATGCTTTTTCTCATACTAATGACCCTGCAGAATGAAATGTGAATCTTTTTGCTTAAGAAATATAGTTCTGAATACTTCTCTTAGCCTTTAAAAAATAAAGTATGGTTTTGAAAAAGCTTTTTGGGTTTCTGTAACTTTCTGATAAAACCTATTTTGCTTAAATGTGGAAGTGCTTTAATTAAACTGTATATTTAACTTGTGGTTTAATAGGAACTAAATGCGTAAGGGCTTGTCTTCATGACAAAATGAACTCCAGTTACGATTGAGTGTTGCTGTGTGCCTGGCTTTTGGATCTGCTGTTCCCAAGAGGAGATACTTGAAGTAGGTCACCCCTCAGTATAGGCAGAAGCTCAGCTTTGTCATTAAGGCTGGTGCAGATGGGCTGTGCATGAATCAAGAGTATCTTGAATATAGTTTTATTCCCCATAGTTTCCTGTTAATCCATCCTAGCTGTTTGTGTGTGTCTACCCATGACTAGTCAAAAGTATGGTTACTCCTAGCTAGTAGAAATGATCATATCTGTGTCCTGGCTGCTGTTATTCAAAGCCGACTGCCTCAGGATTGTCCCTCATTTTGGTGTTAGCATGAGTAATCTAGCCAACTTCTTGTCTTTTGGGAATGCGCATACAAAGACTCCCTTGGTGTGTGTGTGTGTGTTTTTTTTAATGTTACCCAGTAAATTAATTGAGATGGCTGGACCTCATCTCAGTTCCCCAAGTTGGCATGTGGACATCTAAGCAGCCAAACTGGTTTGAATAGAAATGCACATGGGGAAAGTTAACTGTACAGGAGGTGAGCAAAAATAAGTTTCAAATGTGGGATATAAGTGGCTATGATGAAGTTCTCATTTTCATTGTTTGCTTCAGTATTTACTGGCAGCTCCTTCAGGCTGTTTGCTTCCATTGCAGCAGAGTGTAGGGGTAGTTCTTGCAAGTACAGTGGCAATAACTGGCTCAGCTGACAAATTGACTCTCATGTATGAATGGTTCAGCTAGCATGGTGCAATGTCAGACATGCTAATCCAGGCTCAGGGATGGCTGGTGGATCTATGCTATGGAGCAACAACAAAATTCAGGTGACTGGGCTACAAGTTGTTGTCAACCTTGGGAATCAGCTTAGGTAAGTCATACTCTCCTCCTGTGGTACTCACAAACAGGAACTTTATGTGAGACAAACCTTCCTTCACCCGCAGTGACTGGAGGTCCTACTAAACATAAATATTGAGAATTTTCCTGCACATCTGAATCTTGGCAACGAACTAAATTGAGATGTTACCCTGTAATCTTGCTGATGAAATGTTACTGCTGTACCTATCTGATGTACAAATAGGCTTTTGAAATGTATATTCTAGATGGATGGTCTCAGACAAGCTTGAGATCTTGTCAATAAATAAATATATTTGCAGAATGTGTTATGACTCTTTTTGTTAAGTAAGTGGGTAACAATCTTTGGCACCTTTGGTGTTGCACGTATTTACTAAACCCAGGATTGTCTTTTAGTGTACAAATGTGACAGTGGCTACAAGGAATAGAAGTTCCTAGTACATGTAAATAAATTAGATACAAAAGATTACAAGATTGAGAGTAGCAGTTTATCTTGGAATTTCTTCTGGAAGTACAGCAGCTGAAGCAGTCTGATGGTAAGCATAATTGGTATAGGTATAAAGGTATTTAGAAAGACGGGGTACTTACTACTCAACTATAAAGTTAAGTAAAAAGGAGGAGAGGTCTAGACCAGTTAATAGTGAAGGGAATCCAGTTATTGCAACCTTTTAGTTTTATAAATCTCATGTTCTCACTCTAGAAGATAAGTTTCTAGAAATGAGTTGGCTTGCATTTTGCATTTCAGAAAGAAAAGTGTCATAGCAGAAAATCAGAGCAGTTCATGTAACCACTGGTGTGCAGTGTTCAATAAAATTACCTTTTTAAATAGACTGAAGGTACAAATTGTTAGGAAGTCATCACAATTAGTTGAAAAAAAATCAAGGTATTACATTGAGAATGAGGTTCCTGAGCAGCTGACACTGGCATTGGCTCTCATTAGAGAAAATTCATGCTGAAGCTCAGCTGCTAGTGTTTGGGGAAAAAAAGAAAGCAGAAGCTGCCACCTGTGCTTTCTTATTTCAGGTTTTAAAAAACAGATCTAAAAAATGGCTTATTGCTAGCAGTTTATGAGGAAAAATGAACACAGATGTTCTAAAGGAAGATCACCGTGGCTTTTTTGTTGTTATCCTACAATATGGAAAAGTACTTGAGGAAAAAAAAAAAATAAATTCAGAAGCTATTTTGTAATCCATGATATTGTTTCCTTAGTCTGTTGTGTGAAAACTTTCCAAACCAGAATATAAATCAAACTGGAATGAATTACTAGCCTTTTCAGGGAAAACAAACAAAAGACCACAAAAATAGGCAATTAGAACAGATGTTAGATGTTTATCAAGTAAAAAACCCAAGCGAACAGAACAGAGCAAGGCACTGAAATTTGTGCTCGACAATTACTTAGTCTGTAAAAGTGAAGGTGGCTATGGAAAATTTGGTCTGAACTAGGAAAGTGGTTGAACAAGTAGTGTAATAGGAGATTAATAATGGCAAATGCAAGTAACTTCCATTGAAAAGCATTTCAATCTCTGACGTCCCTAAGCCTAGATGAAGCGTGTAGGGAAGACTCAGCAGCATCCCAGAGGCTCAGTCAGAATCTCTTCAGGCAAAGCACACACATGCATACATACATAGGAAATGGGATTTTTAATATGTTTGTGATTACAAGGCTTTCTTCTAGAGCAGGCTAGTCTTTCCATGGTCTTATACTTCAGCCTGATCTTGCCCTGTTTGCGTGATCACACACTGCACTATGTCATGGATTCAAACTGTCAGCACATGCAGTCTCATTTGTTAATCTCTAGTTGCTTTCATCTGGATGTACTGGGAGTATGATCCAGTTTATCAACCTTTTCTGAAAGATAAAGTTTTGCAACAGATTCAGAAATGCTTCTGAAAGTTGTCATTAAATCTGTCCTAACATGTTTCCACTCTAATGAATCAAATTTCTAAGCAAAAAAAAGGAGACATGTTTTTTTTTTGTTGTTTTTATTTTTTGGGGGTGGGGGGTGGGGCAGGGGGGTTGGTAAATTAATGTTAGAATAAGGAGAGCACTAGGGTAAAGTTTGTTTAAGTTCAGAGTTCATTCTTTATTTGCTAAGGTAAGACACAGTGCCCAGGCAGTAAGTCTGACTTCTGGACTAACTTACTTTGTCATGAATTAGAAGTAAAGGTGGGGGCTGGCCAAAGAAAATCTGTCAAGGTTAATGTTTCTCAAGATCTGTTCCTCCTTCTACAGGAATCTACAGAGTTAAAATCATGCAAACAAGGAATTACTGAAATGCAGTTCACATACAGAAAATGTGTATTTGAGGCTGCTTAACTTGGGTCACTTCTAGGCTTTCTAGTAGAATTGACAAATTGGAGGAAAAGGTAACTTGGCCCTTCTGTACTTCAGTAAGCTCCACTTGCATGTATTATGTGTGTGCCTGGAAACCTGTTGAATTTGTGGTGTTTCTGTGAAGAGCTATTGTCTTTATGAGACTTTTTATAGGTAGGTTCCATTTCCACCCCTGCAGAAGAGACTGGCACGTCTTGTTTAACTTAATCTGTAGCGTTTCCCTTGTTTTTCTTGGGCAGCTTCACTAGGTCTGTGTGTTCCAAATTAAGTTGGGTTTGGAATACTGCAACTGTTACCTGCGTTACCTGTTAATACTCTGTTTTGCAATATATACAGGGCATAGTGTCTTATAAAAGTGTTGCAAAATAGAATAGTAATAGTATAGAATGATTGGGTGTACATTTATGATGGAAATCCAATCTGCAGTACAAACTGACTCTTAGTGAAAGCGTTCTGCTGCACAAGAGGGACAGAAGCACAAAGAACATCAGTAATATGAGTTTATGCCCTGCTTGAAGGTGTTTTTTGTTTCCAAAAGCATCTGTGCCTGCCTGTGCAAAGTCACTTTGCATAATTGTTCCCTGGTTTTGTAAAACCTAATCTACTCCTGGCTGCATTAGTGATGGGAGACAGCCAGTGAACTGTGTACACCTTAATTCTGCATTAAGGTTTGAGTCTTTCCCATGCAGGGTGGGTCTCAGAGGTGAATTATTAAGAGAAGCCATCATTGTGGGGTTAACTAATAGGGTTTTATTAATGATTAAACAATGATTAAAGGATAATTAATTGATGACCAAATGAAAACTAAATAGTAATGGAACGGTTATTAAGCAATAATTGAATGGCAGTTAAACAGTGATTTGACAATGGCTTAGATTTGGATTTAAACAACTCCACTCTTTACTACACTTGTAATAATTAAGCTATAGCTGGATATGTATTAGGGTTAGCATACATATTGTATGCTGCATACAATACACTCTAGGTATGATGTCACTTCATTATAGGTACAAGATGCTGGGTCAGGGGTCTCTCAGCCTTGAGGTGTAACCTTGAAAGGCATCCCTGCTCAAGAGGAAGGTCATTGCCGAGCAGCCCACTGGTGCACGGGAGAGCAAAATGTGCTCATGAGAGCTGCAGATGCAGCATAAGGTGATTGACTCGTGGTCAAGCCCCCTTTTGGTGTACGTGCAGCTGTGCAGCTGTAGCAGTTTCAGCTCTGTCTAGGCCCAGCTCAGGTGCTCAGGTACTGTTAGTTCCTGGTAAGATGTGCCCTAACTCCTTCATTCCTGAGAAGATGAAGCCTAGAACAGTGCCCAGGGTTTGCATGGCCGGACTCGTTTCAGTCAGGCCTGCTTATCAATGATGCCTGAAACAAAGTACTGCTCACTCAGAGTGGTGCACCCATCACAGGGGATCTTATTAAAAAGAAATATAGGGACTACCAATGGTATCAGTCTTTCATAAAAGAATTGACAGTTGTGGCCTCTTAGTTGCTAGTGTCAGCAACTGATGTTGGAGCACAGGGATGTTGAAGCAGTGCAATGGAGGAATGTTTTTCTCAGACAAAGACTTGCCTCAGGCAGATTAGCCTGTGTTCTTTACAGCCCTGCTCCCTCACAAAAGATCATGGGATTTGCCTTGAGGAAGGATAAGTAAAGACATGTGCTCTGTTATTGGGCCACCTTACGAAGGAATGTCTTACCAAAAGGAAATGGCCTGTCGGGCTCTGTGGTGGTAAAACTCTTGGGCAATGTGTAATGTGCTAACTGCCCTGTTCAGATAATGCACGGTATGGTGATTCCTACCATGGGTGTAAGTGGTAGGAGCTCTTGCAACTCAACCAGGAGGCAGCAGGAGAGCTATGGTCAAAGAACTGCAAATATGAACAAGAAGTTATGAAGTTATTTTTTCTGTTCAGAAAGAGAATGAAAGATGACGGAGTAACACGATACAAAGCTAAGGAGAATGTTCATTTTTATCTTCAATTACCATTTTTCCTTAGGTATAGGTGACTACGGTAAGAAGAGGGGAAGGATTGTTAACACAGGCAACGCATGAAGGTATCCGTTCTTCCAATCCAACTGCTTTTTAGCGCCCAGGGTTTCCAGTGACACAGCTAGGTGCTCAAGTTCCCTGCCTAGAGCCTTCCCGAGCTGTTCCCGCACCCCTTCCGCGGGTGTTGGCAGCCTCCCTGCGGGACCACCGCTGTTTCCCGCTCGGAAAGGCCGGCTCCTCCACCGCTCCCACTCAGCGGGTGATGCGCATGCGCGGGCCCAGCCGGAGGGCGGGGCCAGGCGTGACGCGCCGCGCGGGCGGGATCATGGAGCGGGAGGGTGTCGGTGGTGCTGGGGTTGCATCGGGGCGGGCAGCGGCCGAGCCCGCGAGAGCCGTGGCCATGTCTTCTATCGCCTCTTACGAGAGCCTGGTGCATGCCGTGTCCGGGGCCGTGGTGAGCGAGCGGGTCGGGGCTTGCGGGGCCGCTGCTGGCGGCGCCGGGTCGGGGAAGGGGGCGTCTCCACTCCCGTTCGTGGTGACGCGGCCGAGGCCGAGGGGTCTGGTCGGTGGGGTGTGCCCCGGGCCGCGGTGAGGACGGGCGGGCGGGCGGAGCAGCCGGACGGCAGGGTGGGGGCCATGCGGGATAACCGGCAGCCTTAAGCCTTTGACTGAGGGGCCGCGGGAGGGGAACCCCGCGCTTGAGGGGCGGCTTCGGGGGTGTGGAGGAGGGTAGCCCGGCTGAGGGGCTGAGGTGGGACCAGGCCCTGCATGGTCACAAGGAGAGGGGTTTGCGTGAGGTCGCCTTGACACCGAGACCCAGCTCTGCCACCCATCCCGTGAGAGCACGCTTGCAAGCCCCCTCGGTGTGTTTGTCTGTAGTTTTGGATGTGGGGTTTAATGAGCACCACAGGAGCTGTAGGTGTGCTCCCGTAGACAGTGAGCCTCCAAGCGTCTGAAGTTGGGCATCTAATTAGCAATGAAAATTTAAGCCTTTCAGAAGTTCGGGTAGAGGGACATCTTCAGCTGTGCAGTGTAAGAGTTGTACTAAACATCTGCCTTCTGCAATTGTCTCATAAATCAGAATCAGACTGGTTTGTGTTGGAAGAGACCTTAAAGCTCACACAGTTCCAGCCCCCTGCCACGGGCAGGGACACCTTCCACTAGACCAGGAGGCTCCAAGCCCTGTCCAGCCTGGCCTTGAACACTGCCAGGAATGGGGCAGCCACAGCTTCTCTGGGCAACCTGTGCCAGGGCTTCACCACCATCACAGGGAAGACTGTTTTCCTAATGTCTAATCTAAATCTCCCCTCTGTCAGGTTAAAGCCATTCTGCCTTGTCCTGTCACTACTGGCCCCTGTAAAATGTCCCTCTCCAGATTTCTTGTAGGCCGCCTTTAGGCACTGGAAGCTGCTCTAAGGTCTCCCTGGAGCTTTCTCTTCTCCAGGCTGAACAAGCCCAACTCTTTTAGCCTATCTCCATTGGAGAGGTGCTTCAGCCCTCTGAGCATCTTCATGGCCCTCTAATACTTAGAAGTTGTGAAGGAGGAAGTAATACATAGGTGTTAACCAAAGCATAAAGCAAGCACAGTGCAGCTAGAGGAGGATTGTATGGATAATTGAATTCAATTTTTCATATGACACTTGTAAATTAAAAAGTAGTGTTTAATTTATGTAGATTTTCTTCTATGCTCAAATGACTGCTAGCTCTGTAAATAGCAAATCAGCCTTGTACTTCCAATAGATTGAGAATTTTAGCTCAATGTAGCATTTTGGACTGGACATTCTGATGGGTTTCAAGCGAGCTGATGTAGCTGTACTCTTGGGTTATTCCATACTGGCAAGAACACCTAAACTTGTGTTTTGGCAGTTGCCAATGTACTGTTCTGGCCAAGCTTCCTGTTCTAATTTGAGTCTTTAGAAGAACTCTCAATGTCTTCTGTAGGATGAAAGTTACTAAATGTTATTGAATGATAAGGGCTGATTCTAAAGGGAAAAAATACTTTAAAGGGTTTTTTTGCCTTTATAATAAATAAACATGGAGCTATTGTCTGCTCTTCAAAGTGTTTTATGTCTGCTTATTTAAGTATCAAAGGCAGCGGGGATTTTGTTTCCACTTTCATGAAATAGAACTCTTGAGTGATCTTGTTATTGAAGTAGTGCTTGCTTTCTTTTTGCTAGTCTGTACAGAAGCTGATAACAACTTCTAGCCTTCACTGTTAGGTTTTCACTCTCGTCTCCCGATCATTATAACCAGGCTGTACTTCTGAAGAAATTTTGTGTTATAAACCAAACCTATAAATCCAGCCATAAATTTAAAACATGTAATGAAATGGTATCTCGAGTCCCTTGGTGGTGTTAATAAGGTTAATAGAAATTCACAATTGTACTTGAAGATGCTTATATGTCAGCAGTGATGTTGCTATGAAGGAAGACAGCTTTTTGAAGCTCTTGGACTTCAGTACCCTTGTACAGAAGTCCTTTCTTAACTACCTTATGCTGGATACCTTGATATTTTTTTCTCATAATAAAGGTGTACTTATCAATTTAGAGATTTGTTTACTGCTGTAATATATAAATTTGGAAAGATCTTTGACTTGGGTACTAACTGTTCTGATATTGTCTCACCATTTGCTTAAATTATTATAAAGCACATTGATGTGCAGATGTGGTGCAAGACTTTAAAGAAAAAAAGAGAAAAAGCACCCCACAGAACTGTCCTGAGGTAATGAGTCAGAAGAACGTGCCAGATCACAACATGATAGTTTCTGTTTCTGTTCAGCTATGGTCAAAGTTCATATATCTTGTAGGCTGCCTGGTCAAACCTGAGACAACTGAATAATTCTGAGCAGCAGAAAACTCAGGGCTTGATTTCCTGTGAGCTTTAATTGAATTACAGAAGTATTCCTTAGCTCTGCATATAGCTATAAAGTAAACCTTCCTGTTACAAAAGCTGTAGGAATGAGAATTTTATAGGCGTATTATGAGAGTAGTCAAGCTGCTTTTATATATATATTTTAATTATTGTTATTTTTTAGGAAACCAAACTTTAGGCTGCATACCTCTTCTTGGCAGCAGTCGCCTCAGTCCATTGGTTCTGGCTGCTTACTGCCACCTCTTGGCTACTGCACTGTTCTATATGGTGCTGTGGCTCATCAGGGAGGGAACTGATCAGGCTAAAGAAGTAGCCCAGTGGAAAAAAAGTTGTTCATTCAGTTACATTAGTTTCCTTCTTGCATCATTGTGTAGGTGCCCAAAAAGTTATGCCACCAGAACAGAGGAGGCAGAGACGCAAACACAGTTGACCAAGAGCTGGGATTGCTTAAACCAGTTTGTACCTGTCCTAGTGATTATCCAGCAATAGCATGACTTGACGTGGCAAGGCACCAAGATTCAGTGCCAACAGGGAGGTGGTGGGAAGGCAGACAGTGAGGCCTCACCCTTTCAACAGTACAGGGTCATGCATTTCAGTATACATTCATGAAGTCAGTAATAGGAGTTACTTACTTTTCTTGCTCGCCTCGAGTGTGATCAGTAAGGAATCTCAGCTCATCTCAAGGTGTTTTGTTGCTGGGGAAAGGGCTGGTCTTGCTCATCCCTTTCTTTTCCCTTACTTTCAGCCATGAAATCATGTCTCCTCCACATGATGTTTCTGGCAGTCTCCTTGCCTTATAGTTCAGCTGTTCCATTTATAAAACTAGGAGAAAAGTAACTGCTTTTCTGAGTTTCTTTTCCTCAATTTAGCAAAAGGAGGGGAGAGGATACAAATTACCTTTTATTGGCAGTAATCTGTTAGATCAGCTGACTTATCTCTTGACATTCTGTTGGGCTGTAGCTTTATATATGTTTTAAACCAGTTTGAGCCTGTAAGGCTTATTGCATGGGAATGATTCAAAGCTTCATCAGGGGTGGCTCAGACTTCATATTAGGAAGCATTTCTTTGCTGAGAGGGTGGTCAAACACTGGAACAAGCTTCTTAGAGAGGTGGTTGATGCCCCATCCCTGTTGGTGTTCAAGAGCCATTTGAAAAATGCCTTTAATAACATGCTTTAACTTTTGGTAAGCCCTGAAGGGGTCAGGCAGTTGGACTAGGTCATCATTGTAGATCCAAATGAAATACTCTGTTCTGTACCTTGTGTCCACCTATTTGTCCTGTGTGCTACCACCCCAGCTATTTCCCCATTAACATTTTCTGATTTTGAAGGCAAGTGTGTGTGTTGCTGTAGGATGAATTGCCTTGAGAGTACAGTTCAGGATAAATCTCACTTCAAGAGGGTGAAAGCAGGATAAATTGAACAGGGAAAGGTTGGAACTTGCAGTGACTGTGTAGTATTGTGGCTGTTCCATGCATAAGTGTGTGCAATTGAGTTTTGAGGTTGGTTTCAGAGCTGCTGTAATGCAGCTGTCATTAAGAAGTATATTTTGGCTCCTTTTTGCACTTGTTTTTGTGCTGTCTTCTAACCAAAATTTATTTCTTGTAAGTTTTTAGTCAGATGGGTTTATTAATCCTACTTTCTATGCAGCTGTGAACACTGTAGGTGCTGAGAATGAGCAGGCATGGAGCAAGTATGTGGGAGGGCAGAACCAACCCTTTTGACTAGAGCCGAGACTAAATGGGTTAAAATAACCAGGTAATTATGGCCAAGTGTTTCCTTTCATGTGTTTCAAGTGTTTTGGCCAGGAGACCTCCTTGGATGGATAAGGAGCTTCTAAGGAAACTTCAAAGGCAAAAAGAGGTTTATAAAAGGTGAAAGCAAGGACACGTGGCCTGGGAAAGAATACAGCAATGTTGTCTGGGAAGCTAGGGACCAGCTTAGGAGAGCTAAGGCCCAGTTAGAATTTAACTTGGCTAGGGATGTTAAAGATAACAAGAAGAGATTCTACAAGTACATAGCAAATAAAAAACAGACTAGGGAGAATGTAGGCCCCCTCAGGAAGCTCTCAGGAGAACTGGCTACACAGGATTTGGAGAAGGCTGAGGTTCTGAATGACTTCTTTGTCTCAGTCTTCACTGGCAAATGCTCTGACCACACCACCCGAGTCTTTCTTGGAAGGCAGACGCAGGGACTGTGAGAATGAAGACCTTGAGCCCACTGTAGGAGAGGATCTGGTTTGAGACCATCTTAAGAGCCTGAATGTACAGAAGTCCATGGGACCTGATGAAATCTATCCGTGGGTTCTGAAGGAGCTGGCAAATGAAGTTGCTAAGCCACTGGCCACCATATTTGAAAAATCGTGGCAGTCAGGTGAAGTTGCTGACAATTGGAAAAAGGGAAATATAATCCCCATTTTCAAGAAGGGGAAAATGGATGACCCAGGGAGTTACAGACCAGTCAGTCTCACCTCTGTGCCTGGCAAAATCTTGGGCAGATTCTCCTGGAAGGCATGGAAAACCACAAGGTGCTTGGTGACAGCCAGCATGGCTTCACTAAGGGGAAATCCTGGCTGACCGATTTGGTGGCCTTCTATAATGGGGCTACAGAACTGATGGACAGGGGTAGAGCAGTTGATGTCATCTACCTGGACTTGTGTAAGGCGTTCGACACTGTCCCACACAACATCCTTGCCTCTAAATTGGAGAGACATCAATTTGATACGTGGACCACTCGGTGGATAAAGAACTGGCTGGAGGGCCGTACACGAAGAGTTGTGGTCAATGGCTCAGTGTCCGGCTGGAGACCGGTAACGAATGGCATCCCTCAGGGATCTGTATTGGGACTGGTCTTGTTCAACATCTTTGCCACTGGCATGGACAGTGGGATTGAGTGTGCCCTCAGCAAGTTTGCTGATGACACCAAGCTGTGTGGTTCAGTTGATACCCTGGAGGGCAGGAATGCCATCCAGAGGGACCTCGACACACTTGTGAGGTGGGCTAATGCCAACCTCATGAAGTTTAACCATGCCAAGTGCAAGGTCCTATGCCTGGGTCGGAGCAATCCCAGTCACAGCTACAGGTTGGGCAGAGAAGAGATTCAGAGCAGCCCTGAGGAGAAGGACTTGGGGGTATTGGTCGATTAGAAAATGAACATGAGCTGGCTGCAATATGTGCTCACAGCCCAGAAAGCCAACTGGCTTTCTGCCTGGGCTGCATCGAAAGGAGTGTGACCAGCAGGTTGAAGGAGGTGATCCTGCCCCTCTCCTCTGCTCTTGTGAGACTTCACCTGGAGTATTGTGTGCAGTTCTGGTGTCCTCAACATAAAAAGGACATGGAACTGTTGGAGCAAGTCCAGAGGAGGTCCATGAGGATGGTCAGGGGACTGGAGCACCTCCCGTATGAAGACAAGCTGAGGAAGTTGGGTCTGTTCAGCCTGGAGAAGAGAAGGCTGTGTGGAGACCTCATAGCAGCCTTCCAGTATCTGAAGGGGGCCTGCAAGGATGCTGGAGAGGGACTCTTCATTAGAGACTGTAGTGATAGGACAAGGGGTAATGGGTTAAAACTTAGGGGAAGTTTAGATTGGATATAAGGAAGGAGTTCTTTACTGTGAGGGTGGTGAGGCACTGGAATGGGTTACCCAGGGAAGTTGTGAATGCTCCATCCCTGGCAGTGTTCAAGACCAGGTTGGACGAGGCCTTGGGTGATATGATTTAGCGTAAGGTGTCCTTGCCCATGGGAGGGGGATTGGAGCTTGATGATCTTAAGGTCCTTTCCAGCACTAACTATTCTATAATTCTATCTGCTACCTGCTATTATGAAAGCTGGAAAAACTCAAGTCTTGTTAAAACTTCAGCCAAGATTTGTCTTAGTGAGGAAACACCACCTGAAAAATAATCCTCTATTGCTGATTGTAGAGATTGGTCCAAGCAGCCTTCTCCGGAGCTTGAGTGTTTCCAGAGCCAAAACTTACTTAAATGTATGGCATTTCTAGCTCTAGGAAAGTTGAAGTCACATTGTGCAGTCTGCACTGTGCAGTTTGCTTTAAACACAGAGCTTGTTACGAGCTGTATCCTGTACCTTGCCACTGTTTAAATGCTTTGCATGGCTACTAATAGAAGAGTGCCACAGCTTTAGCAGCCACTTAATGCATTTAACACTACTGTAGAGAGTTAACAGGCTTTCCACCAAGCTTGGGTCTTTTTGAGTTAGATATCCTTTCCAAAAGCTATATAATATTAGTGCTAGAGTACTAAAGAAGAAGGAAGCTAACTGATGGCAGGGAGAGAGGGGCAACAGCTCCACGGCTGTGTGGTGCAGTTGGCATGCTGGAGGGAAGGGGTGGCATCCAGAGGGACCTTGAAAAGGGCATATGCAGATACTTAACCCTGTTGTAAAGGAGAGAGACTGCCTGCTTTTCCATTTAGAGGCTTTAAAGTTTGGATCACATAGGAAATGAAGAGGGTGTTGGATTACAAGAAGTGAATCTGGTACACCTAGGCCATGTAAATGCCTCTATGCAAACATACGTAGCATGGGGAATAAACAAGAGGAGTTAGAGATGTGTACACACCTTCAGGGCTATGATCTTATTGGCATCACAGAGATGTGGTGGTATGGCTCCTATGACTGGAGTGCTGGAATGGAAGGATACAAGCTTTTCAGGAAGGACAGCCAGGGTAGATGAGGAGGAGGAGTCACCCTCTCTGTCAGTGGCCAGCTGAGGTGCATGGACATCTGCCTGGGGGTTGATGAAGAGCTGACTGAGAGCTTATGAGTCAGGATTAAAGGGAGGGCAGAGATAGGGGACATTACACTGGGGATCTGCTACAGGCTGCCTGACCTTTAGCAGGAAGATTGCATGGATGAGGCCCTGTGTAGACAGGAACAGCCTCATGTTCACAAGCTGTGGTCCTCATAGGAGATTTCAACCACCCCACTATCTGTTGGAGGGGCAACAGAGCAGGACATAAATAATCCAAGAGGTTCCCAGAATGTGTTGATGAGAACTTCCTTCTTCAAGTGATAGAGGAGCCAATGAGGAGAGGGGTTATGCTGGACCTTGTTTGCACTGAAAAGTAAGGGCTGTTGGGGAATGTGAAGATCAAGAGCAGCTTTGGCTGTAATGATCATGAAATGCTGGAGTTCAGTATCCTTAGGGCTGCAAGGAGGGTGCATAGCAAGCTCGCGACCCTGGTCTTCATGGGAGCATACTTTGGACTTTTCAGGGATTTTTTGATAGGGTATGACATGATAAAGCTCTGGGGAAAAGAGTGGCCCAAGAAAGCTGGTTAATATTCAAGGATCACATCCTTCAAGCTGGTGCATCCCAACAAAGAGGAAGTCAGGCAAGAATGCTAGGAGGTGTGGATGAACAAGGAAGAGCCCAAACACAAAAAGGAAGCTTGCAGAAGGTAGAAGCAGGGACCAGTAGCCTGGGAGGAATACAGAGAAATTGTTAAAGCAGCTAGGGATCAGATTAGGAAAGATAAAGCCCTGACAGAATTAAATCCGGCCAGGGACATCAAGGGCAACAGAAAAAGCTTCTGTAGGTGATGTTGGTGATAAAAGGAAGACCAGGAAAAACGTGGGCCCTCTCTGGAAGGATATGGGAGACCTGGTTACCCAAGACATAGAGGAGGCTGAGGTATTCAATTACTTTTTTGCCTCGGTCTTCACCAGTAAATGTTCCAGCCACACTGTCCAAATCACGGCAGGAAAAGGCAGGGACTGGAAGGATGAAGAACTGCCCTCTGTAGGAGGTGGTTAGGTTTGAGAGCATCTAAAGAAACTGAACGTGCACAAGACCATGGAAGCCGATGAGATGCATCCATGGGTCCTGAGGGAAGTGGTGGCTGTAGTCGCCAAGCCATTATCCATTATGTTTGAGAAGCTGTGTCAGTTTGGTGAAGATCCACTGTCTGGAAAAGGGGAAACATAACCCCATTTTTTTTAAAAAGGAAGACCCAGGGAACTACAGGCTGGTCAGTCTCACCTTAGTGCCTGGCAAGTTTGTGAAGCAGATCCTCTTGGAGACTGTGCCACAGAAAATGAGGTGACTGGTGACAGTCAACATGACTTCACCAAAGGCCAGTTGTGTCTGAAAAATTTGGTTACAGCATTGGCAGATAAGGGAAGAGAGAGTGAAGTAATCTACCTGGACTTGTGCAGAGTATTTGACACTGTCCTGCATGACATCCTTGTCATTAAACTGGAGAGACATGGGTTTGATGGATGGATAGTTTACTCAGTGGATAAGGAAGTGTCTGAATGGTTGCACTTGATGTCCAAGTGGAGACCAGTGACAAGTGGTGTCCCTCAGGTTGGTATTGGGTCCAGTGCTGTTCAACATCTTTGTCGGTAACGTGGACAGTGAGATTGAGTGTGCACTCAGCAGGTTTGCCAATGACACCAAGCTGTGTGGTGCAGTCAACACGCTGGAGGGAAGGGACCTTGACAGACTTGAGAAGTGGGCCAGTGCCAACCTCATGAAGTTCAACCAGGCCAAGTGCAAGGTCCTGCTCTTGGGATGGTGCAGGCACAAAACAGGCTGGACAGAGACTGGACTGAAAGCAGCCTTGAGGAGAAAGACCTGGGGATGTTTGTTGACAAGAAGCTCAACATGACTTTGCAATGTATGTTTGCAGCCCGGAAAGCCAACCATGTCCTGGGCTGCATCAAAAAGAGTGTGGCCAGCAGATCGTGGGAGTTGATTCTCCCCCACTGCTTGGCTCTAGTGAGACCCCACCTGGCATATTGCATTCAGTTCTAGGGCCCCCAACACAAGAAGGATGTGGATGTGTTGGTGCAAGTCCAGAGGAGGGTGATGAAGATGCTCAAAGGGCTGGAGCACCTCTCCAATGGAAACAGGCTGAGAGAGCTGGGCTTGTTCAGCCTGGAGAAGAGAAAGCTCCAGGGAGACCTTAGAGCAGCTTCCAGTGCCTAGAGGGTCCCCCTACAAGAAATCTGGAGGGGACTTTTTACAGGGGCCAGTAGTGACAGGACAAGGCAGAATGGCTTTAACCTGACAAAAGGGAGATTTAGGTTAGATATAAGGAAGGAATTATTTACTGTGAGGGTGTTGAGGCGCTGGCACAGGTTGCCCAGAGAACCTGTGGCTCCCCATCCCTGGCAGTGTTCAAGGCCAAGTTGGACGGGGCTTGGAGCAACCTGGTCTAGTGGAAAGTGTTGCTGCCCATGGCAGGGGGTTGGCACTGGATGAGCTTTAAGGTCCCTTCCAACCTGAACCATTTTCTGATTCAATTCATCATGTGTATTTCATGCCATAGGGGGCATCTTGGTAGACAGATCTTCGTTGCCTAAATTAGAATTTAGTACCATGCTAGATTAAGTCCTGAGAAACATGTACTGTCAGGTTTTAATGCACAAAAGTTCAACTGATACACTATATAGCCAGTTTATTTTGTTTTTCAGGGCAGTATGACTGCAATGACTGTGTTTTTTCCTTTGGATACAGCTAGGCTTAGACTTCAGGGTAAGTGTCAAACTCTAGTTTCTTTGAATGATGGTGTTTCTGTTCATCTTGGCTGGGGCACTTGTGAGGATGGTTGTAGGGGGCCTGTCTTGCATGAACAGGAATCTGACCTGTGTAACACTAACACCATTTAATCACTAACACTATTTTTCAGCTGAAGGTAATTCTGCCTTTTGGGAGATGGGGCAACTTTTTCACTAGCTGAAAAGCTGTGTAGTCTATGGCCAGACATGGCTTTTAAATGGTTATCTAAGAGCAAAAAAAAGAAAAATAAAGATGTGAGATTACACAGGATTACATTTGTGTGTTGTTGCTTTTGGCTGCTGAGAACACTTCAAAACACGGGGCAGTATCATGGAAAACTAATCTAGAATTATTCCTGAGGATGGTTTAAAGGGAAAAGTCGGGGTTAGAACTGAGAGTGGGAACATCCAGTATTTACGCAAATGCATCTGGGTATAAAATTTGTTGTTCTAATGCTCTACCAACTAATCAAAAGTCACAGAATCACCAAGTGTTTTAGAGCTGTGCCTAAAGTGATATTAAGAACTAGGAGATCATCAGCCAGGTCATCAGAAATCTGTGGTTGAGAAACGAGCACCATGTTGCTGTTGAGCAGCTTTTAGTGAAGGAAGAGACAGTGTTTTGCTAAGGCTTAGCTCTTCGCTTTGCTGGAGGTGCTAGTCTGGAGTCCAAGGCATCATTTTGACAGCAGTTAGGCAGGCCCAATTCTGGCCTCTTACCTAATGGGAACCTACCTTCATGTTGCAACCATCCAGTTAGGAACATATAATGACAGATACTCCAGTGCACAACAGAATATGCCAGTCTGGCAAAGAATAAAAAGAAAAAAAAGTAAGGAAGGAGCCTTACGTAGCAGATGAAATGAAGGAGACACTTTCTGGTTTTGCTACAGAAATAGGTAACATCTGTTCTTTATGAGGAAATGTGCTTTTCTGGGGTATATTCAGAGTAGGAAGGATAAGGACTTGAAAATGAGTGCTAAAAATTGGAATAGTTTAAAAGGTCAATTCTTCTGTTTTCCAGTTGATGAGAAGCGGAAGTCTAAGACAACACCAGCAGTCTTACTGGAAATAATCAAAGAAGAAGGCCTGTGAGTAGAATCCAATTTTCTGCTTGTTTTCATGTAGACAAGCTCTAAAACTAGTTTGGATTTGCTTTTAAAGTGGAATAGTTAGCCCATATCTGTGTGGGCACATTTTTACTCTGAATTGTCTTCATGTAAGCGTGATATGATTTGCATCATCTTATGTGTTCATCTTTAGCTGATTTGGATTAATTTTCTTGAGCACCGTATGCAATTGATCTGCTCAGTGATGTAACTGTGCTTTCATTAGCGAGGTAGCTGTGCCTCCTTAGAAGTGCAGGTTTGTACGCAGACGTACTTTCATGTACCTGATAAACCAGCTTCGTCTGCCTGGAATCTTGGGTGTGTCCATTTCTCATAACTAAGATGAAACTCTTGGGCAGCTGAGCCAC
This sequence comes from Pezoporus flaviventris, assembly GCF_033815535.1. Lineage (NCBI taxonomy): Eukaryota > Metazoa > Chordata > Aves > Psittaciformes > Psittacidae > Pezoporus > Pezoporus flaviventris. The sequence continues at coordinate 1,978,178 of NW_026892559.1, forward strand.
TTTCAACAGGAGAATTGAGATATGCTTCCCAGTTGGAAGTTTTCTGTCCTCCAAAGTATGTGCAAGTAAACAAGGAGTAATTCTTTATCCTGGTGAGAGTCAAGATCTATTTGAAAGTGGTTCACTTTCAGCGATGCTGTGCTTTAGCATTTGCCACACAATCTGAGCTGAGCTGGCTGGGAAAACAGCTGTATGCCTGTCTTTGTTACAACTAATTTTCCTAAGTGGATCCGTGGAACTCTTCAGTAGATCAGAGGTTCCAGGACACTGAAGTTGCCGAAAGTTTGGCTTGGCCAGTAATGTTTTGCCAGCTTTGAACTTGAGTGGTTGGTATTTGCACACACAAGTACTTCTCAGTCAGTTGGTGATCTCTCTTGTTCACGTTCCCTCATTACTTTGTCACAAGAGGGTGGCAAGTAAACTTTCCTTTAAAAAAAAGAAAGGAAAGAAAGAAGAGGAAAAAAAGAAAAAGAGGTAAATTGAAGTGGAGAGACTGCAAAAGTGGTCATCCTACTTTTCCTATGAAAGAGAAAAAAACAGTAATTCTAGCAAGAGGGGAACATTGTTACTTCCAAAGGTTTTGGGAAGGCCTGGCTAAGCAATGAATGATACTATAGTTTTAGGGAAGTATCTGAGACAACAAAAAACCCAAACCAACAATAAATCTGAAATGTGATGCAAGATCATAAGCTTAAACAGGGGAAGTTCAGGTTAGATCTAAGGAAGAAGTTCTTTACTGTGAGGGTAGTGAGGCACTGGAACAGGTTGCCAAAAAAAGTGGTAAATGCTCCATCCCTGGCAGTGTTCTAGGTCAGGTTGGACAGAGCCTTGGGCGACACGGTGTAGTGTGAAGCATCTGTGCCCGTGGCAGGGGTTGGAACTAGATGACCTTAAGGTCCTTTCCAAGCTGAACCATTCTGTGATTCTGTATTGTTTGTGTGAGTTTGTAGACACATCACACTTTAGTGAGACTGCTTTTCTTACCTAGATAAAGCAAATGGGTTTAACTAATGGACATTCTGTAGAAGTTTTATTAAACAGCTTTGCTTTCATCCTTTTCTAGGTCAGATGAAAGATGTTCACTGGTATACACTGAGTTTTCCTCAAGGTTACAGGTTAGGTTTTAAGTTAGGTTTTATTTGTGTGCAGAAGGATCTGTGTGAATTACAGGTGCTAGCACTGACAACTCAAGTCATTAAAATAAACTATTGTTTCTTGTCTTGGTTTTGTGTTTTGTACTGCAAGATGTTTAATTTGAAAATCATTAGAAGTTTTTCTTACTAAATCAGGCAAAACCAAACTAAACCTTTCAGAGGCCATGGCCCTTAAAGGGTGTTTCTCCCTTTCTTTTTCAGCACAGAAAAGATAGGTGATGCAAAAATTGTTTTAATTCTACCCATGACTAACTGTATAGTCAGTTAACTTGTAACTGTTGGGTTAGCTAAGCCTGAAGCTTCAGAGACACTCTTAATACTGTGCTGTATTCCCACCTACATGGAAGGGAGGAGCACTTGATGCATCCAAGATGAAAACCTGGCATTTACATTATAAGAACAGTCAGATGCTGAGGTGAGTAGCTCAAGAGAGGACGCCTTCAACACCGAAGCAGGGGGGAGATCAGCATCCAAGAGCCTCAACTCAGAGTGACAAGAGCCACCGAGGGAGCCTCAAGTCCTCCACAGGACCTGCCCAGGAGCCAGCAGCTCAGCTGACGCGAGCAGCTGACTCACATGGGGCGGAGTCTGAAGCAGTGGCACCAGCCCTGACTGGTTAAAAACCTGCCTCAGGGAGTGCAAGCGATCAGGAGCGTGTCAAACGGAGTGGGTCGAGGCAGTTCGCGCAGGCAGGCGGGCGGGATGGTGAGCACTGGCTGTATGACCAGGGCCTGGTCCAGCAGCTCTGCTCTGGCTGCCCCGGCGGTGGCCAGTGTAGGCACCCAGACAGAGCAGATGAGAGGGGAGGCTGCAGTGCAGAGCTCGGGGTGTAGAGAGTGCCTGCACTGGTCTGGTGAGGGGAGGATGCACAATGGGCAGGGCTGCACTAGGTGCTCCCTGGTGGAGGTCCTCCTGCAGCAGGTGGCTGAGCTGCGGGATGCTGTTAATAGGCTGTGAGATGTCAGGGAAGCTGAGAGTAAGCAGGAATGCTTGCTCCTGGTCCAAACTGTGCAGGGGCCTTGAGCTTCACCTCTAGCTCATGAAGGAAAGAAGGACGCCATTAACCTGGGAAGCTGGGAATTAGTGACAAAAAAAAAAACAACAAAAAAAAAAAAACAAAAACAGGAAAAGGACAACCAAAAGCAAGGGGCTTCCCCTTAAATCCCCTGTCCCCACGCAGAACTGCTTTGCTGTCCGGCAGGGGGCTAATGAGGGCTCTGGAGCTCAGATAGTCCTTTCGTCAATTCTCCAGGATACAGGGGAGGACCTAAAAAAAGCTAGGAGGATTAGCCAATGGTTAAAGGGTGGTGTCATAGTCAGGGGTTTGGGTTCCTTGAACACGGGACCCAAGTTTGTAGGCCAGGTCTAGTGGGGGCTGGTGGAGCTGGTCTGATAAAGAAGGGAAAGAGCAGTTTTGGTAGGAGGCTTGCCAGACTGGTCAAGGAGGCTTTAAACTAGATGTGTTGGGGGAGGGGGGCATCATTCCATCCCAACACACCCAGTCAGTTGCCAGCACCTATGATAAATGCTCAGAGCAATGTAGAGATATCCCAGCCGCTCTAGCCAATGAGCCGGCTTCATTTGGAGCTCGGCTCAGATGCCTCTATACAAACACCTGTGGCATGGGGAACAGACAAGAGGAATTAGAGATGTGTGCACATCTACAAGGGTATGATATAATAGGCATTGCAGAAACATGGTGGGGTGGCTCCTATAACTGGAGTGTTGGAATGGAAGGTTACAGGCTTTTTAGAAAAGACAGGCCTGGCAGGCAAAGAGGGGGAGTTGCCCTTTATGTTAGGGATAGGCTGGAGAGTATGGAACTCTGTCTGGGGACAGGTGAGCAGTCCACAGAGAGTTTGTGGGTCAGGGTTAAAGGGAATATAGCTATGGGAGACATTACTGTGGGGATCTGTTACAGACTGCCTGATCAAGGAGAACCTGCGGACGAAGCACTCCATAGACAGATAGGAAAAGCCTCATGCTCACAGGCTCTTGTTCTCATGGATGACTTCAACCACCCTGACATCTGTTGGAAGGATGGTACGGCCCGGCACAAGCAATCCAGGAGGTTCCTTGATTGTGTGGAAGACAGCTTCCTTCTACAAGTAATAGAGGAGCCGACAAGGAGAGGTGCCATGCTTGACCTCGTGCTCACCAACAGGGAAGGGCTGGTTGGAAATGTGGTGCTCCAGGGCAGCCTTGGATGCAGCAATCACAAGATGCTCGAATTTGAGATCCTCAGGACAGTGAGAAGAGCGTGCAGCAAGCTCACTGCCCTGGACTTCAAAAGAGCAGACTTTGGCCTCTTCAGGAACCTGCTTAGTAAGGTTCCATGGGATACAGCCCTAGAGGGCAGGGGGGCCCAAGACTCTTGGTTGATATTCAAGGATCACCTGCTACAAGCTCAGGAGTGTTGCATCCCAACTAGAAGGAAGTGCAGCAGGAGGGCCAGGAGACCTCCTTGGATGGATAAGGAGCTCCTGAGGAAAATTCAAATGAAAAAAGAGGCTTATAATAAGTGGAAGCAAGGACAGGTGGCATGGGAAGAGTACAGGGATGTTGTCTGGGAAGCTAGGGACCAGGTTAGGAAAGCTAAGGCTCAGTTAGAATTAAATGTAGCTAGAGGTATTAAAGATAACAAGAAGGGATTCTACAAGTACATAGCAAATAAAAAACAGACTAGGGAGAATGTAGGCCCCCTCAGGAAGCTCTCAGGAGAACTGGCTACCCTGGATTTGGAGAAGGCTGAGGTTCTGAATGACTTCTTTGCCTCGGTCTTCACTGGCAAAGGCTCTGACCAAACCACCCAAGTCTTGGAAGGCAGACGCAGGCACTGTGAGAATGAAGACCTTGGGCCCACTGTAGGAGAGGAACTGGTTCGAGACCATCTTAAAAATCTGAACATGCACAAGTCCATGGGTCCTGATGAGATCCATCCGTGGGTTCTGAAGGAGCTGGCAAATGAAGTTGCTAAGCCACTGGCCATCATATTTGAGAAATCATGGCAGTCAGGTGAAGTTCCCGATGACTGGAAAAAGGGAAATATAACCCCCATTTTCAAGAAGGGGAAAATGGATGACCCAGGGAATTACAGACCAGTCAGTCTCACCTCTGTGCCTGGCAAAATCTTGGAGCAGATTCTCCTGGAAGGCATGCTAAGGCACATGAAAATCAACAAGGTGCTTGGTGACAGCCAGCATGGCTTCACTAGGGGAAATCCTGCCTGACCAATTTGGTGGCCTTCTATAATGGGGCTACAGAACTGATGGACAGGGGTAGAGCAGTTGACGTCATCTACCTGGACTTGTGCAAAGCATTCAACACTGTCCCACACGACATCCTTGTCTCTAAATTGGAGAGACATCAATTTGATGGATGGACCACTCGGTGGATAAAGAACTGGCTGGATGGCCACATGCAAAGAGTTGTGGTCAATGGCTCAGTGTCCAGCTGGAGACCAGTAACGAGTGGTGTCCCTCAGGGATCGGTGTTGGGACCGGTCTTGTTTAACATCTTTGTCGCTGACATGGACAGTGGGATTGAGTGCGCCCTCAGCAAGTTTGCCGATGACACCAAGCTGTGTGGTTCGGTTGATATGCTGGAGGGCAGGAATGCCATCCAGAGGGACCTCGACACGCTTGTGAGGTGGGCTGATGCCAACCTCATGAAGTTTAACCATGCCAAGTGCAAGGTCCTATGCCTGGGTTGGAGCAATCCCAGTCACAGCTACAGGTTGGGCAGAGAAGAGATTCAGAGCAGCCCTGAGGAGAAGGACTTGGGGATGTTGGTTGATGAGAAAATGAACATGAGCCGGCAGTGTGTGCTTGCAGCCCAGAAAGCCAACCATATCCTGGGCTGCATCAAAAGGAGTGTGACCAGCAGGTCAAAGGAGGGGATCCTGCCCCTCTACTCTGCTCTTGTGAGACCTCACTTGGAGTATTGCGTGCAGTTCTGGTGTCCTCAACATAAAAAGGACATGGAACTGTTGGAACCAGTCCAGAGGAGGGCCACGAGGATGATCACGGGACAGGAGCACCTCCTGTATGAAGACAGGCTGAGGAAGTTGGGGCTGTTCAGCCTGGAGAAGAGAAGGCTGCGTGGAGACCTCATAGCAGCCTTCCAGTGTCTGAAGGGGGCCTATAGGGATGCTGGAGAGGGACTCTTCATTAGAGACTGTAGTGATAGGACAAGGGGTAATGGGTTAAAACTTAAAACTTAGGGGAAGTTTAGATTGGATATAAGGAGGAAATTCTTTCCTGTGAGGGTGGTGAGGCACTGGAATAGGTTGCCCAGGGAAGTTGTGAATGCTCCATCCCTGGCAGTGTTCAAGACTAGGTTGGACGAGGCCTTGGGTGATATGATTTAGCGTAAGGTGTCCCTGCCCATGGCAGGGGGGTTGGAACTAGATGATCTTAAAGTCCTTTCCAACCCTAATTACTCTGTGATTCTATGCTATGATTCTATGCTGCATTTACCATCCTTGCACCTTTTATAGTCTCCTTCTTGGGGATCCTTATATTCTGTGTGTTCTCAATATTCTGATGAATACTAAAGTGCCTCCATGATTACTGCTAGCTGTTGAAGAGATTTCTTATGGCACTTAATATGATACCAGTTCTCTACCTGTCCCATGCAGTATCAGTGTACGGTGTGCAGAAGGTGTGTACCATTATCTCTTTCTGGATATATTGTAAACATGCTGTTGAGTTGTCCTTTTTTTACAGGCTCTTCAGGCCTGCCAGAGAAGGGAGCTTTGTTAGTCAGGTGTTACGAAATCATTTTAAAATTAAGATAGATTTAGATGATACACAATGATGATTACTCACAACACCTCAAAAATAACACAGCTGTGAATCATAAGGCAGTATTCAGTTTTTCATCTTTTTGATTGATCTTGTTAAATTTCAGTAGGTGATGTCTGTTTCTTGCTTACCTGACTGATTTGCTCTGGATTCTAATGGAAGACATTTGTTAGAAATTCCTTCCACCTGGAGATCTCATATGTCATATGTCTCAGGTTGCATCCTTCGGAAAACTCCTCTTGGTGAAATACATTCATTTCAGTAATTAGTCCTTCTGGTTTGAAATGTTATGTGAGAATTCAGACATTTTTTTCTTCTTAAGTGTTTGGGGTGTTTTTTTAATTTTTTTTTTTTTTTTGTCTTGAATGGGTAGTTGTCTTTTTATTTTTTGTCCGGCTTTATTAAGCATTACTTTGTTTCCTTAGAGATTTGAGCATCTCTTTACTGTTTTTTTTCTTTTGTATTGGACTGATGACCCTGTTTCTCAACAAAGATGAGAATTCTTGTCATGCCTTTGTGTGTTTTAGTACTTGGTTTGAACTGATTGTATCAGTATGTATACTAACGTACAGACTGCAAACATGTATTCATCCCCTGGATGTTTGTAATTCACTGCTGGCTGTTGGTAGAGAGCAAATATGGTGGTAATACTCACTTTTGGAGTGAGTGAGCCCCAAGCTTCTCACTGTAAATATATTGTACCTCTACAGCTCCTTTTCAGTGCAGTTATTCCTGATTACTACAATTCATATATACAAGTGTTTAAGGGGTTTTTGTTTGTTTTTTGTTTTGGTTTTATGGTGCAGTCAGAAGTTTAGTATGGTTTGTTACCATTATTGATAAAGACATATCTAGTTAGTGTTGCATGTAGAATACCATATTATGTCTCTGGGACGATCCATGTAACATCAACCAAATCAGAAATATTTTGCTGATCCTTATGACTTTTTCCTCTCCATTAGGTTGGCACCATATCGAGGATGGTTCCCCGTTATCTCCAGCCTTTGCTGTTCCAATTTTGTTTATTTTTATACATTTAATAGTCTTAAAGGTCTCTGGGTCAAAGGTCAGCATTCAACCACTGGAAAAGACTTGGTTCTTGGGGTTGTTGCAGGTAAGACTGAAAAACCTCAATTTAATCCAAAATTGATTTTCAGTATACCTAATATTTTTGTTTATGAAGTGGAGATCACACTGAGTGCTTACACCTCCCACTGTATGTAGAGCTGCTTCGCTGTACAGCTCTGGTTTGCTTGTGTGTCCTCCCTGCCTCATAAGTGCATAAACTGTTCTACAGTGAATTCTGGCACAAAGCACAGTATTTTATTTGTCTGGTGTGTTCTTTACCATGGTGTCTAAGCATCATTATTGAGATTTTGAAGACAAATGGCAAGGGAAGGTGATAGTTTATTTCAGAGGAAAACACATATATGCCAGTTCTAAGATATTTTCAATTATGGTAAGTAAGTTTTTAATGTAAGTATTTGGGTGTCTCTTTTCAGACCTTTTTAGGGTTATCAACTGAAAGTGACAGAAAGTACCTAGATATATTCAGGTCAAGTGGGACTATATGTTCTTTTTCATCCCTACTTCTCATGTGGATGCTAGAGTGGTTTTTTTGAAGGGATGATGACATTAAGTGGCTTTTCTAGCAAACCCAGTGTGAAAAGTCACTACCGTGTGCCTGTGTTTGCCAGTAATATTCCACAGGAACAATTGCTCGTGCAACCATACTGAAAGAAGCTGATTTAACAAAAAAAAATTCTGCATGAAAGGCTTGTGAGGTAGTGGGTAGGGGGAGGCTTTTTGTTTACTTTTTGGTAGTTTCTTGTACTTTCAGTGTCACAATGAATGGCTGAATAGTCGGGGGAAAGTAAGGAAGGAAATTCTTAAGTTGGCTTTATACATTCTGGAACAAAGGCTACAGGAATTAGGGTAACAGCTTGTTAGCTAAATGACTTCTTCAGTGTCAGTAGATTATATCCTTATAGTGGAATAATATCTGGTATAAATTGAAAAATTCCACTTAAGGCGTTTACTAATTCTTTCTACCTACCTTTCATTCCTACTACTGCTAGCAAATATAGATTAGGAAAATACATTAAAAAAACAAAACCAAACCACACAAAAAACCACCAGAACAAACAAAAAAAACCCAAAAATGTTTCCAGTCTGGAAGATAAAGTTTTATGACTTTTTCTTTTAACCAGGTCTTGGTGAAAAATTACAAATAGACTGTGCTCTAACCTTTTCCTCCTTAATGTAATCACATTGACTTTGGTTAAGAGAGATTAATGCAGCTTGCCTTTTCTAGTTCTTGATTTTGTTAAGAACATCTTTGGAGAGCTCACTGTAGTCCTTATGAAGGATACTGAAATATATTTATGTTTATATTCTGCTTTTCTGAACCCTCTTTAAGGAAAAGAAAAAAGAACAAAGAGGCACAATGTAGGTGGTAAAGTGTCACCTTTGTCAGATTTACTGTTCCTCATAGTATCTCAGTGTTCCTGATGTATCTCAGTGTAACTGAATCTGTCACTTGGATTCCTACCAAAGCAACCAATGTAGAAGCAATTGCTAATTTCTGTGATGCAGAAATATTAGTAAGAAAGATCAGAAACTTGTTTTTACTTAGTTACTTCAAAGTAAGTGCCTCTGTCATTACTGGACAGGAGAGATCCGTATCAGGTGATTGCAGAAGAGATGTCACTTAATCCTTTACCCCATCCTAGTTTCTGGAACTCAACTTTCAAGCTTTACTGCTGAGTTTTGTTATTGTGTGTAATCTCTTGCCACTCTAAGCCTTAGAATATTTGCAGAATCCTGTGTTCTCCACCTTCAGTGTACTTAGCGAATCTAAAAGCTAGATATTCTTTTGGCAGTGTAGGAGCTCTGTTCTGGTAATCAAGCTACATGCATTTATCTGTTTTGATCTCTCATTATAAAATAATCCTAACATTACCACTGTGTTTCTGAAAGTAGGCAGGCAGCAAGTCATAATGGAGTGAAGTAAGACATGAAAAAGTAGAGCATCTTGTGCTCCAGTTTGGTGTAGTATGCAGCAAGATAACAAGTTCACTTAAGATTCCTTCAGCATGTTCACATTTGGTGTATTTTGTTGTCTGGTGTGACTTTTTGTTGGGTTTTGTTTGGTTAGTTGGTTTGGGGTTTTTCTGTGTTAGTTTTGGGGAAGAGTAGCCAGGGATGTCTTCCCGCTGTGTGCAGTGGTGGTGGCACTGTGGGCGATACCTGAAGTACCTCATTAAAAAGTACCACTGTACCTTTCCCATATGCTGTGTTAATTGTGTTTCCTTCTTCCTACCAGTAATTTCAGTAGCCTGTGAATCAGGGTAAAACTAAATAAGAAAACATTTGAAATTATCTTCTGGTTCTTGCTGATTTTTTTGTGCTGTGTTTTGTATTAGGTGTAGTGAATGTTCTCTTGACCACTCCTCTTTGGGTGGTGAACACGCGTCTGAAGCTGCAGGGAGCAAAATTTAGAAATGAAGACATCGTACCAACCAATTACAAAGGCATAATAGGTAAGCGCCTGTTATTGTCTTCAACCAAAGAAAAGTTCATTAAATTAAATATATCAAGGACTGTGAAAAGTTTGAAGGCTTTTGTTCACGTAACTGATTTCACTCTGGAATCTGTATGCTTCCCTTCTGCTTTGCTGTATTTGAGTTTTGCAGGAAAGTGGCCGTGACTGTTTCTGATGGTAATTAAGAGTTTATAGTATGCATACCTGTAACTAAAACACCTTTTGTAAAGGCAGGTATCTTATCATAGAAATACTGGAGTAGTAGTGAGCTCAGTGAGGTGGCAGTGGGGGGTCTGAGTTTGGACAGACAATTTGCAGATTAAACTTCACTCACTTTAATCTCTTCCTCGCCCACATGTTCAGGCTGTCTTCCTTTTAAAAATATAAATATATATTGTTGTAATTTTGAGGAAGGTTTAGAAGACCTTAATGTTGATGCTGAGCTTGTACTAAAGAAAGCAAGATATCTGTGCAGGTGATAAGCTTTGTTTATGTTACGGTGATATGTGCAAGAACCTCCTTTGTCACTGTTTTTCTGTTAAATTCCAGATTAGAATGGAAGATTAAACAGTTACAGAAAAGACTGCAGTGGGCTGTTAAACACTTGGAATTTTATGCTTTAACTTTTCTTACCTTCTACAGTCAGAATTTTGTACTCAAAATTTTAATGATTCCTCCCTTCCCCCCTTTCTTCTCAGATGCCTTTCATCAGATAATACGAGATGAAGGAGTCTTAGCTTTATGGAATGGTACTTTCCCCTCCTTGCTTCTGGTCTTCAATCCTGCCATACAGTTCATGTTTTATGAAGGCTTTAAACGGAAGCTTTTGAAAAAGCAGCTGCAGGTGAGTATGTTTTGAGGCCAGTTCATATCAATATGTTAAAAAGTCATCTTTTTTCCTCAGGAGATTATTTTTACATGAGATCTTGCATCATAAATGAGGCTTGGGTTTTTACCATCTTTAGCCAGTACTGCAGCTGTAGCACTCTGCTTGTGCCTGGTGGATCTGTCTGGTTACATTATGGACAATACATCTTTTGAATTATGAGCTTCCCTCTGCATCATTATTTGCCTGCTGGCTAATTGCTATATTTATTTCTCATGTTTCTTTTAAATAACTTAATTCCATCTTAAATTAGGGTATGCTTTGTCCGTGATCAGTGGAGAGGGAAAATACATTTTTCCCCTAGCACTGGTCACTTTTATTTTTGACAACATTTTTCTCCCTATTTGATCTTTTATTGTCTTAAGTATATCGGATTGACTTTTGTTTTCTTATGATCTGCATGAGTGTGCATATTTCTGATTGCAGTCAACATATTTTGCAAATGTGAAGCATGTTTTGAAATGGGCACGTACTTACTTTCAGTGATTAATTCAAGCTGTTAGACTGAGATAGGCTGTAATCAGTGAGGCTGTAACTATATTTGGTACATGGTGGAACACTCTGGGCTTTGGAGGTGAGTTTAGGCTTCCAGGTAGTGTTCTTATGGGAGGAGATTTTTAGCCTATGTCATCAAGACTAAAATTCTGCCCGATAGTGTAGTGATTACATCTCAGGATTATAGAGTGGTGTTCAAGGAGTCTTTTACTATCACCTTTTCACAAGTGCTGTGTGACTTGTTGATTTAAATGATGCAAAAGCTGAAGTACTTACTGATTGATGGTATACTTAAATGCTATCTCCTGGTCTTTTGTCTACTCTTGGTGCTTTAAATTGGTCTAGTTGTATGGCTTTCTCCACTATGTTTTAGTAACCTAGTTACAATGAGAAATGCAAAAGCATGTGAGTAGGTAGAAGCTACAAATAAACATTAGTTGTGGGAAAGTAAGTTGGCTGAAGTATAACTAACTCTTTAAAATGAGGAGATGCAGATACTTTGTGAGATCTGTATGCCAAAGATACTTAGACAGCCCCATAGCAGGTAGCAATACAGAACCCTCAAATGCGTATGAGTAATGACCGTTTCAGTGCTGTGTGGAAATAATATGTTCTTTATCTATTGAACAGCTCACATCTTTGGATGCTTTTGTCATTGGTGCAGTAGCCAAAGCAGTTGCCACCACCCTCACTTATCCTCTGCAGACAGTACAGTCAATTCTGCGGGTAAGTAATAATTTCATTCCAGTGTAGCTGCCTCTGACTTGTTCTGTATAATGCAAGCCTTTTTCATATGGCTTATTCTTCTTGATGTTAATTAACTCTTTAGTTTGGGAAATCCTTTTGCAGAATGCAGGCCACTGATAAGGATGCCTCTCTTTTTTGATTCTGTACTGACAGATTCTGATAGAACTTGGTATTACTGATGCATATCTGTTTCAGACAGTCAGTAGGGTTGATAACATAATGCATTGGTATAGTGTCTCACAGAAGATGGTGCACCATACTACAGAAATGTAGCTTTTCCTCTTTGAATATAAATAGAAAACATGTCAAGTGGGAAGTTAAAATTAAATCCTTTAAACCTGGTTTGTTTCCAGATGACCTAAGGTAATCCAGAAAAGTTCTGTTCATAGGTTTGGTTTTATTCACATGATGGCCTGACGTTGTCAGTAGCCAGAATATGATTCATCAGGGGATGCTGAGCGCCCTCATAAATAATACCTTTAACCACTTGTCTGGCCTTGTACGCTAATTGTAATGGTAATGGAAACCATTGCATTTATTCTCACTTGTGATTTGTAAGTATGCTGGATAATGCTGATACCTTCAGTGTGTACTAGTACATAAGTATATTCTGTGATTTTTAATCTCTTTTTGTTTCTTGATGGTTTCTATAACAGCTAAATATTAATAAATGTTACCTCATGAAATATGCTACTTTCCTAAGGAAAAGCCATAACTTGCCTGTATGTTAAAGCCATTATGTATGTTCTAAAACTTGCACAAATTTGGAGAATTAGTTGAACATAAGCCTTCCATGCCTAGTGTCTAGTCTTGTCTAGTGGATTTTTCTTGTTAATTGTTCATCTGGAAAAGTGATTTTCATCCAAGTTTTATAATTATTTTAGTTTTTCTTCTCTCTGATTAGAGTGGGCTTACATGTATTTTGCTTTTTGATAACCTGTAAAAAATTAGTTTGGATGCTATATTTCTAACTAGCAAGATTTGAATATGTTTACTGTGTGGTATTGCTACCCTGAAAAGACACTAGATAAAAGTCTCTTCACAGCTTTCTACTTCAACACCCTAATGGTGCAAAATGGCATCTGCATTGTAGGTGTGTGAGCCACATGTTAATTTTGTCAGCAGTCATCTTTTCTGAAGTTTTCATAATTTTTGATGATCAGTGCCTTCATTCAATGTCTTGCCCTGTTTTAATAGCCTGGACACATCTCAGGAATTAAAAGTAGTAACACAGGCTTCTATTACTGAAGTGACAGATACAGAAAAACATTTAACAAATACAGCTTTGTGTGGAGAAGTTGCAACATCAGTCTGTTCCCAATTGATGTGTTTTCTGTGTGAAGCAGAACTGGAAAGAAGGCTGGAGTGATCTATTTTAGCCTTAGCATTGCACAGCAGTGCAATTTTCATTGGGCTACATCAATATAACAACTTCAACCCTCATTCCTTTCTGTAGTTGCTATAGAAGTGGTTGCAATTTTGTGACTATTATTTCATGTTCTGTCTATCTCCTTTTGGCTTTTTGAACAAAATTCTTCCCTCTCTTGCTGACAGCGTTATCCTTTAAAAACAGGGCCACTCTGGTACATTGTGCTGCGAGTTTGATGTACTCAGCAGCTGCTGATTACTGCTCACCTCAGCTGAAGCCAGTTAGTTTGCTGCTGGCTTGCCACGGTCAGTTGCCTTTCTGCTAGAGCACAGCTAACCATCAGCGGCCTGGTGGTAGGCTTTTTCTCACAGTGGCCCACTGAAATAAAGTGGCCTATATGCTACTTCTTGATGCCAAACCATTCTCTCACTGTGATGATGGGGAATACAAGAACCCTGTCTCTAGTTCTGCAGTCACTATGGAGGACTTGTTTCTGTTTGCTCTATGAAAGAAGTAATAGCCAGAAACCCTGAACACTTCTGTCGAGAACAGCGGAAATGTGCATCTGTGATACCTGTGCTGCCCAGTTCAAACTTGTTCTACTTCATAATCAATCATAGAATACCAGGTTGGAAGGGACCTCAAGGATTATCTGGTCCAATCTTAATGTGTTTTCTAATCTAAAGCTAGCATTGTTATATTTGATGATGCTTTTGTCACTCACACTGATATATATATATATATATACATATATATATATGAAAAAGGTTATAAATAAAGGTTTAGTAGTTTCAGAAATATTCTGTGTGAAGCAACATTTTGTATAGTTGTGGGGTTATTTGAAACAATTTTAGCAGATTTAAGCACAAGCTAATACAGTCTCTGTTCATGATTTATAAAAAGCTTATGGTAATCATTAAATATGAATCATTAAATATTATTCATAAACTTACACATAATTAAGTTTATCATCAAAGTAGAAGTACAGGTCTCTTTTTCAATCCTAAGCCTTTAGAAGCTTACTATTATTTGAAAGTTACTAGGGTTCTTTGTAAAGAAGTCACTGAACATTTGCTTTCAGCTTTTTGACAAAGCGTTCTTCTTGCTTCCATACAATGAGCAGTTACCCTGTGTAATGGATAGCGGTCAGCATGTTCCAGCCTTGCCATGTCTGTGTCATTTTCAGTAATTAAAAACACACGGGACAAGGGTTACTTATTAGGCATTGAAACTGTTCTTTAGTTTATGTGTTGGTAAAGAGTGGATGAATTAAATTTGCACTGGAGAAATAGCAATAGTGTTAATGTTCTTAGTCATACTGGGTGAAAGCGTTCTTGTTAAAACTCAAGCCTCTTTTCTCCAGTACAGAGAATGCCAGTCCTTTTGGGAAATCTTCTGCAGTAATCAGTGAAGTATTGATGACCTCCAGAGAAAGTAACTTTTTTTTTCCCTTTTGCTGAACCTTTGTTTACAGTACAAAAATGGTCCAGTGGCAGAGAAAAAAGGAGAAAGAAACACCTAATCCTGGAGTTGTTTGGAAGCCTATGAGTAATCTGGGCAGTGACTGGCATTGTTGCTTGGAACATAGCAATTTTTGGGGGTGTGTCTGAGTCTTTGACAGTAATCCTTAGCACTGATTTCTGAATGTCAAATGAGTTACTTGTTGATGAGAAGATAGTGGATTGTAAGCAAATATTTGCCTAATAAAGGGAGATTTCCAACAATGTTCTGTCACTGCTGTTTCAAAGTCTTTAAGACATAGTGAAGAGACCTGTGTCATCCTGGCATTTTCGTACAATTTCTGAACTGCCTCAGTCTGTTTGCATACTCTATCTACTGTCAGTGGTAATTTCTTACACCAAAGAAGTAGCAGTTGTCTGAGTAAGTTCTGGGTGAAACTCATCCACAGGCAGTTGCTCAAGTTCACCTTTCTTAGCACAGAAGCATAATACAGGTAAAATAGCTTCAAAAGCTGTTTGGCTATGTTGTTACAAATACAAGTGTGGCAAACCTTGTATATTAATAATTCATGGTTACAGCTTGCACAGTTCTATCAATCTGTGTCAGATAAGAGTGTCCATGAATCCTAGAAAAGGAGTTGCTGACATTGCTAGTTTAACTCTGAGACATAAAATTACAGCAGCAGCTATCATGCCTGCTGAAAAACAGTTTGTGCATAAGCAAATGCAGTGAGTAAGAGAGGATTATTTAGACCAGGTAGGTGGATCAAACAATTTTGGATTCTTCCACAGCAGTTCACATGTAAATGTTTTGCTCTGAGATGCATCACTGGGCAGATGAATTTTGGGTTCAGCTCTGCAATCTCAGTGTAATAATGGTTTGTAGGTGTATGAGGCTTTGAATCTTTGTGAAATGAAAACTGTGCAAGCCAGAAGTTGTTTTGAATATCATGTCCCTACTAAGGCTGCAAATTACACTTTTAAGATCTTGAAAACTGTTTCCTCCAGAGCAATTGAAAGAGAGCATATATGGCTATGTGTAATTTCTTAGAATCCATCTTAAAATGAAAACCAATTACTGTAGCAAATACCATTTTAGTGCTTTCTGTGTAAAGTTCAGTAGTGTCAGCTTTGGCCTCAGTTCTTCACTGATAGCTAGTACAACCTGGAAGATGTTAAAAGAGGTTTAAGATAGGCTTTCCAGATTTCACATGTGTTGGGTTCTTTGCCCAGCACCATGGAGAAATAGTGAAACAAAATGCTCTGCCTTTATTTGTTTTCCAGTTTGGACGCCACAGGTTGAACCCAGAGAACCGAACTCTAGGCAGTCTTAGAAACATTCTTTACCTTCTTCAACAGAGAGTGAGGTGAGTTTTCTGTGTTGTTTTTTTTTTTCTAACATGATATAGCAGACATGAGTATTACTAATATGTTGAAAATGTCATTGGATCTACATTGGGGGGGGGTTACCTCCCTTAAACTTGCCATTTGAATCAACCTGGTTTTTGTAATATTGCAGAATAAGTACACAAACACAAATTCTTCTAAATATCTGTACAGTAACTGGTATCAAGGATATCTGTGGATATCAGTTCACCTCTCATCTTGAAAAGAAGCAAGTTTCTTGCACAAAAGACAACTTTCTGCAGAATTTTCTCTTTAAAATATTATTAAACATAGCTGGCACTCTAGATCACGAATGAATTTAAGATTCTTATGTTGTGATTAATTGTGATATTAATTGTTCTTTGTAGTGTACTGATTTACTTATAGGGGGCTAGTCACACTTGTTTTCTTGTTGGCTTGTTTTCTTTCTTAGGCGTTTTGGATTAATGGGACTCTACAAAGGCCTTGAAGCAAAGCTCCTGCAGACAGTCCTCACTGCTGCTCTTATGTTTCTAGTGTATGAGAAACTGACTGCTGCAACCTTCACAGTCATGGGATTAAAGCATTCTCGCAGGCATTGAAAAAGGGACCTATGCCAAAGATTATGGGGTCTAGAAAACACATACAGTTTCTAAGACCAGACTGGGTAACAAAGGGTGCTCACTTCCTCTATTTCTTTTTAGCCATCTCCATTATTTGGAGAAATTTGGAGTACACTCTATAGGGCCTGTTATCAGGAGTTCAGGAATAGCCCATTCCTTATTCTTCTGTGGACTCACGGTGTTAAGGAACAAAGCAGAGACCTTATTTAAGCAGTTGATGTGAGATTTTAATGGTTTGGTTGACATTCTTGACAAGAACTAGTCTCTCTCACTTTGCTTTGTTGTTTTCCCTCAAATAATCCTTAACTGTTCTTCTACCTTTACCTTCTGTCAGCAGCTGCTGGGGCTGGTTTTATGCTATTCCTTGTCCTGTGTTTATGTCAATTCTTAGGTGGTTCATTAAAATCGTTCATAAATAACAAGGTTTTTGACGTGGTTTTCTTTTAACTTCAAGTATGTTTGTATCACAGGATGATGGGATATTGTCCTGAATATCTGGTGGTGAGATTTCTGTACTGCTAGAATGTGCATTACCAGTGAATAGGTATGCTGCCTTCTTGAATCCACCCATTTTTAATCCTGAAAATTTCAAATGCGGATACTGACTAGATAGGAAGAACATAACCTCTTGCTTTTTCAAGATGAGTACCTCCAGCTGCCTCAAAAATGGACTTCCTGCTCAGAAATACATGAAGTTCTGTAACCCTGTTTCTTGTGAGTGTATGTGAATTCACACCATGTTCTCAGAGCAGACAAGGAGCTCTGCCCTATGCTTCAGAAGTGGTGTGTCCTTTCAGAAATATGCTGTAATTATTTTTATACTGATCTTCCCAGACACTTTCCTGACCACAAAGCTTAAAGGCCATAACTGTTGTCCCAGTTAATGTGTTTATGTTCTTTTTCTATAGTTTTGGTCAATAGTCTTAGGTTGTATAGTCCAAGTAAATCCTGCTGTGTCCATCATTAAGAGTGCAGTAGGATTATTCTGAAGAACAGTTTTATATTTGAAGTATTGAGAAATTCCATGGTAGTTTAACACTGAGACTGTCTGGGAGAAGAATTGGATGCTTCAGGGAATAGATTACCAAATTGCTAAATGGCATCTTTTTGGGGGTCTGAATTGAGTTAATTCAAAGTATGAAATTGCAGTGCAGCTTGCAGATAATGCTGTCTTTTGAACAAGCATAAAAACCTTTACACTGACTGCTTCTGTAAGAGAATGGTGGTTATCTTTACACAACAAAAATACTCTTCAGTGCTGAATGCTTTTCAGCCCAAATGAGATTTACGCATGACAAGTGAGAACAAAAAAGCATAATGATTATACTGTAATTATACTTTGATAGATGCCATGAAATTTAAGGAGAGACTGTGACCTTACCACTGAAAAAGAAACAATCACAATCCTGAGAATTTCAGTGGAAATACTTCTTTGACTGAAATGAGTTATCCTAGGGAAAGATAGTCTGGTGTCTTTTTGGTGGTTTTAATAGAAATTCAGAATCAGTAGTGTGACTCTTGTTAAGCTACCTCACTTGGAAATTCCTGCTCTCAGGATCATTGTGGGGAAGCTGAGAGACTGTTGGCTTTATGCAAATGAAAAGTGGTTCTCATGTCACTTCTTGGGCTGCAATCTGTGTGGCTGCTAGAAGCTGTAGTTCAGTGTGTCTTGCATTTTTCTGCTCTGTGGCAGGAAGGAGCAATTCCTGCAAATACAGGAACATTTTTTTTCTGATTGCTGTATCTGTAAGAAGAAAGTAAATGCTTGCTTGCTATCTAGCCAAGGAAATACTTGCCTACCAGCCAATGTGGTTTCACAGACATAAAGAAGTACCTCACTCTTGCAAAATAACCCGAATGCAGAACTGTGTGGAGGGGAGTTCTGCCCTTCACTTTGTCTGTGTGACCATTAAATCTAGAATAGCCATTTTGCACGATACACTCTGCTGACCAGTTGTAATGAAACAGCTTCATAAAGGGATGGAAACAAAAGCTATTGAAGATGAGAGCATCTCCAGTCTCCTTTTAGTGATAGACCTATGGTATTTAAATAATGCATTCTGCAGTGTTGGTTCAAACATTAGACTGAGCTAAATGAAAGGCTACTAGAGATGGCTGAGTTGTTCGTGCAATCAGCAGGCACCATTCATGTTACAGGGGGTACCTCCACCTAAGATTTCTCAGGTGTAGTTTGAACAAGTGATTAACATTTCTGTTAGAATTCCTAAACTTATCTCAGGCTTCAGAGATGTATGTGAGAATCTTTGATGTTAAAGAAACATAATGTAACAAACTATGAAAGACAATATCTCTAATCTGGGTATTGAAGTTGTATGTCACCTGTAGTAGAGAAATACTGTTCAGAAATGAACCCAAAATACAGTAATTTTACTCTATTTCAAAATATGTTTAGATAAAGTATTGTTTCCTGACATCACCCTCACAAGGGGGAAGGAATGCAAGGGGTGAAAGGAATGCAGGGGAAGCTTCAGGAGGTGCTGTGAAGACAAAATTCAGCTACTCTGAATCATTTCATTGGAAAAAAAAAAAATGTTACAGAATCACAGAATGTTTTGTGAGGGACCTTAAAGATCATCTAGTTCCAACTGGAAAGATTGTAGGAGAGCTAATGACAGATTGCCATGATGAGCAGTACAAGAGATACAAATGTTCTTAGTGACTCCTAATCCACCTGGTTTTGGCATTTGAAACTGGAAAAAGGTGCAGAGGTGGAGTACAAGGGTGGTGTGGCACAAGAAGCTCTACACACAAGTAAGTACCTGCAATGAAAGCCTTAATGCTGGAATTTGCCAGTGCGCTGCATTTCCGCTGTGTGGTCAGTACGTAACTGCATGTTCCAGCCAAAAATTGGTGTCAGTTCACTTCTAAAGAACCTAACAGAAAATATTTTCATGTTGAAGACCAGCCCTCCTCCTTCTCTTTAAAAAAAAATAATATATATATATATATATATATATATATATAATTTTCAGGGACAAAAGAAGGGAGAGATGATTACGAAAGACAGCAGTAGAGAGGATCTTCTGTCTTAGCCAAGTTCTATCACAGATAATTCTGTCCCTAGCTCAGTTTAGGAGATTTAAATTTAATCCGATCCTGTTCTTTCTCCTGCCTGCTCCACACTTTAACTGAAAGTAGGAAACCCCTTAGGCACCTTAGAGACTGCAAAGCTAGTGGCTTCTCAGGTATCTGTAATGTTTGGAATGAATTCTGCTATTTGTATTCTAGACCATGCCTCTCATGACTACAGGTTGTTTGCCTGTGCAGTAGAGCAGTATTTAACACATTTTAGCTTACTGTAATGTTCTTCACTAAGCCTCAGGTTAGAGGTTGAGAGCTGATACAGTATAAGGTGTACTCTCTGTCTTTAATAATGTTGAACTGCTAAATGCTTCTAACAGCAGTATCTGTTGCCAGAGCTGGCTGTACTTCACAAGAAGAGTCACTCCATTGTACGTTTTGCCTTTGCAGGCTGCCCTGAAGAAAGTTACTGAAACCTGAAATCTGGGGCACATACCCAGTGTGGAAGAAAAAATGAGATTTGCCTCCAGTCTGTCCAAGAGGAACAGAGCGTGATGCACTGCAAAGCTGCTTGGGCAGATTAATCCTTCCATTACGCATCTTACTGCTCATCCCTGAGGAAGGAAAAGGGAAGTGCTGACCCTGTTCCTTGCTTGTCTTTTGCAGCAAAGGCAGGCAAGTGCAGTCCATTCACAGAAAAAACAGGTTTTTCCAGACAGGCATATCCCTGCACAGAGGCTGTTAAAAAATGCAGTCATTGCCATGGATGGAATTATTTTTAACCTCACATGTGAAAAATGTTTCTCAACCGATGAGCATGGGTCAGGAGAGCAGAGAGCCGTGGGAGATCTCATTTACTTTGTAATATTTATAGCTTCCAGATTGTTGATAGCACTAGATAAAATAGGTTAGCTTTAGGATTTGGTAAACAACAAAAAGAGCTTGTTTTGAGCTGGTGCTGCACCATGCAATAAGCTGCCGGGTAGGGAGTTCTATTTTTTGTTTTGTTCATCAGGGAGATACCAGTGCAGTTACTGTGGCTGGAGGAGAGAGAAGAGCTGTAATTTGGTGGTGGTCCAGATCAGAAAGCTCAGCAAAACAAGAGCCTGCTCCTGTAGCTAGCAGTGATGGAGATGTACAAATGATAGCAAGGGCAAAAACTGTCTCTGAGAGGTTCCAAGGTGCGCATCCCCAGCACATTAACAGATCCCCATGAAGCACTTGTGCAGTGGGATCTGACTCATGGGGGTGCTATCGCAGCAGTAATGAACTACGCAGTTCACATCATCCCTTCAGTGTATCAGCAGCAAGAGTCTTCATTTTTACAATCACTGGCTGAAAAATTTATATTCTCTTGGAGCTGGAATTGCCTGGCTTTTATTTACTTGCAGACTATCCCAGCACTCGGTGCTTTTCATTTCCAGTGTTGCTTGCTGTGATTCTTCAGATCAGCTGAAGAAAATCATAGGTGTATCCAGGTTGCTGTTATTTTCACTTGGATTTTGATTGCTGAAGTTGCTGATATGCTAGGTTGTAACTGAGTCAGAAACAACTGAAAAGGCACAGTTACATGTTGGGAACAGCATCTCAGAGCAGCAGATTTTGACAACAGGGAAATCCTCACAGTGTGTATTTGTAGCTTTGTCTCTAATGCTGAACTTCAGTTGAGTACATGTGTGCTGGGCACAGGGGCATCTATGCAGAAGGCGACTGGGATCAAACCCCACCTGCCTAAGCATGGCGGGATCAGTCCTGGTTTATCCATAGGAAACACTGACTTCCCCAGTGCTCAGCTCATACTGGGACAATTGCAGTCAATAGCATTTGTTGTCCTCCTGTCGTCACAGTGCACATTGGTCTTATTCTTAGTAACGGCTAATCTCTTCTGTATGCTTACATCCAGAGATGGGGGACATGGGTTTGGGTTTTTCCTGACAGGATTTATTTGGAATGAGAGACAAAAGCCAACCAGGCTTTGTCAGGCTTCACTGTGGCTTCTTTACTGAAAGTTGTTGCTTTACAATTCTTGTCTTGGCCTTTCTGATCTTAATCTGTGATGGACAGAAGATTTCAGCATGTCTGAGTGGATTAGAGACGTGACAGGCACCCCCCCAAATGTCCCGTTATCTCAGCTGAGTGATGCACATGGAGGCAGAGAGTTTTGTTTAGAACAGAAGAATCTCCTGGCCCTGTTGTTGTTAGAAATTCACTGTTTTACTGTCCTTGAGAAGCTGCAGTGACTCGCTGATGAGAAGGCTTTATAAAGCGCTGCCTTTCATGAATGCTGATGGGAGAAAACTAATTTGATGGATTTTTCCCTTATGCACATGTCCACGCAGTCCTGAGCCTCAGTGTCACCCGCTGCATGCAGAATAAGCGTCTTCCTTTCTTCTGAATTACTTCTCTTAGGCTTGCCTTGTGGCCATGAATCAAAGTACACTTTGACACCACAGTTTTGTGATTTCAAGATTCCCCAGATTGCAGCAGGCAATGTATGAAGGTTTGTATGTTTTTTTCACAAAAGAAGGCAGCCTTTTCTCTCCCTGCTTCATTTCTACTCTTCCTATAACGTTTTGAAAAACACAAGTCAGAGACTTCATATGCTGCTTTTGAAACTCTTCAAGTATTTATCAAGAACAAAACAGAATGTTCCAAGAAAACTGAAATGTGTTTAGTGCTAGAGGATAAAGTGGGAGAATGTTCTCCCTTCCTCATAAGCAGAGAAGAGGACAAAGAAATGGGGAAAGAAGTAATAACTCCTGTTTCCTCATTGCTTTTCTCTGGAACAAATACACATAAGCTTTACCTAAAGCTGAAGGAAAAACACTCACAGAAGCCCTAACGGAGCAGTATGTTTGTCTGACTGACCTTTTGAAAATGAAAACTGACTCTGGAGACCTTGCAGCTCCTGCCTGCAAGATGTAAACTGCTTCCATAGCCGAGTCTAAAACTGCACTCAACCATGAAGCTCAGCACCCTTGAACTCAGCAACCTTGATGATGCACCTTTTCTCCTTGAGGAGTCTGTTTTATTCCTGCTGGGTTAGAGGGGACTCAATGTGGGGAGCCGGGAAGCAGTGCCTGTGTTACTTGTATTTTTAGTATATTCCGGGTTTTTCTGTGTTTTCTGTGTTTTTTGGTGTATGGCCGGGAGGAAGGAGGCCGAACACCCAGCAGATGGCAGCCAAGCTGAAGATTCTGAACCTGGAAGGAAGGAAACACCAGGAGCTGTATATGGGGAAAGGGTCAGTGCCATTCTGCGTAGAGAAGCCGCAACCCCTTACAGAGGGGGATGCTCTCTTTTGGACTACACTGTCTGCATCATACACAGCTCCTATAAATTGGTGGGGTAATTTTTTCCCCTGGTGTCATTATAGTGAATTAAAGCCCCAGATGAACTTAAAGCCTTTGTTTTAATACAGGCAAAATTTGTTTTGATGCTGTGTCAGAATATTAATGAATATGCTGCCTGTTGTGTTGAACGCTGCTGGGGAAGAAATGCTTTAGCTGAGTAAGTATATATTGAAAGAAGTGAGGCACAGTTTGGTGGGAAGAAAAGGAAATAGCCAACTAAGGAGGTGATCCTGCCCCTTTACTCTGCTCTTGTGAGACTTCACCTGGAGTATTGTGTGCAGTTCTGGTGTCCTCAACATAAAAAGGACATGGAACTGTTGGAACAAGTCCAGAAGAGGCCACGAGGATGATCAGGGGACTGGAGCACCTCCCGTATGAAGACAGGCTGAGGAAGTTGGGGCTGTTCAGCCTGGAGAAGAGAAGGCTGTGTGGAGACCTCATAGCAGCCTTCCAGTATCCGAAGGGGGCCTATAGGGATGCTGGAGAGGGACTCTTCATTAGGGACTGTAGTGACAGGACAAGGGGTAACAGGTTAAAACTTAAACAGGGGAAGTTTAGATTGGATATAAGGAGGAAATTCTTTCCTGTGAGGGTGGTGAGGCACTGGAATGGGTTGCCCAAGGAGGTTGTGAATGCTCCATCCCTGGCAGTGTTCAAGGCCAGGTTGGACAAGGCCTTGGGTGATATGGTTTAGTGAAAGGTGTCCCTGCCCATGGGAGGGGGGTTGGAACTGGATGGTCTTAAAGTCCTTTCCAATTCTAACTATTCTATGATTCTAACTGGTGTGTTACTTGGGCTGGCAAAAGTAGACGCTGTTGCTGCCTGTGATTGTTTGCATTTTGGGCGATTTCTTTCTAGCACTTGGCTTAGAGATATCACCAAATAATTCCACAGTGCAACAGTGACCATGACCAAGTCATGATTTCAGTCTCTGCTTTCTGGTTCATACAGTTGAGTCCTTTCTGATGAACTGAGCTTGACCCGTGTTCCTCTGCCCGTCTACAACCTCACCACAGCTCTCATCCTGCCTAAGTGCACTCTTTTTCTGTTTTCCCCTCTGAGGAGTTTGCTTTCTAGTGCATTAGAAAGTTAGAGGTGAATGAAAGGATGTAGTTTGATAGCTGTGGAAACATGCATTTTCCAGTTGTAAAAGCCTGTGCAGTTTGTAGGGTGGTTGTACTTGTGGAATTCCTTTGTTTGAGGGAACACAGAAGACTTCAAAGCATTGTGTTAAGAAAACTGACTCCTTGCAACCAGGCAGCCACCTCTCCAGAAAGTCAGAAGCATTTAGGTTAGCTGCCAACTGGGAGAAATGGGAAGGAAAAGTCAAACTCATCTGTTCACTGGATAGCACAATGACCTTGAACTCCTTTATTCTGTCCTGACAGATCTTTGTGTTCTGTCATTTTCTGTTCATAGAAAAAAGTGTGCGGTTCTGGCGGGTAAACAAAGGGAAAAACAATGCAGCCTCACCCTGCCGGGCACATCAGCTAAGGAAGAACGTGCTTGTCAAAAGGCTTCCTGCAGCACTGCTCTGCCACCATAATGACCAATTAATGTTAAATTGCATTAATGAATCTTGACTGTCCCTTCCGAGCTGCTTGAGCAGCTAACGTGATATATGATACGATGCCTGAGCACAAAGCTCTGCTTTCTAATGCCACACAGAAAGACATCTGACCGCTCTTGGCAGGGTAGGAGGTGGCAGCCACAGTGCCATGGCAGAGCTTCCCCAGACCCTGCTCAGTCAGCTGAGAAGGCTTCTCTTTCCAAGGCATCTCTCCAAGCCAAGATAGGGGAATTGCTCTCTAATGTTTCCTCACTGCAGCCCTCTTTGCTGAGGGACTGACGAGCCCTTAGGCCACCGTATCAGCAGAAGTGAAGCTGTTGCCTGTGGTGTGAGGATGATGGGTCCTATGAAATGACTGACGTCTGTGTACAAGCCAGGCCATCTGGCTAGTGTTGCACACATTGCCCAGCATCCAACTTGCTCTACTGTGTGATACAAAAGGAGGACGAGGCGTACAGTGTGGCTTGGTCCATGAAAAGAGACCCTCTGTAGCTTCTCAAGAAGGTCTGGGAGCTACCAAGCTCAACAGTGCGGGCTCTGTGATCTTCCAGCTGTCTTGGTCGAGTTCAGATTGTGTTGTAAACCTTTTCCAGTGTCTCACGCTGTGTAGAAAAAGGAACATGTGCTTGATTTTACAGCAAAATCTGGTCCTTTTGTCTGTCTCATGATTGGTAAAATGGAGATAACATCCAACCACACTTCCCAAGAGGAGAGGCCTTTATAGAAATAATTTCCTTGTTCAGTGCTTTGGGGCCAATGCAAATGCCATGTGAATGTGAGTGCTCTTAAGCTTGAAAAGTGAGCTGGTTCAGTCCTGACTTTTGGAGCAATCAGTGCTGACACAATACCACCAGCTTGCAGAGATGTGGCCAAATCAAGTTCAGGGCAGATTACAGCAAATGAAGTCCATCTCTGACAGCTCACAAAGCAAGGATGCTTTCATCACCCCGTCTACCCTGGTGGTACTACTGATAAGATGAAGCAGCAATTACACCTTGATGCTCTTACAATGCACTGCTCCCCTCTAGACGCAGCTGCAGAAAGTCCCTTGTCCACTGAGCACAGTGAGAGATGTGAATGCAATGTGTTTCTCGTTTTTAGTAACCACAGGCAGCAGTGCTTACAAAAGCCCAGCGTTACCCCCAGGAGAGGCTTCGAATAACCCAGGATGGCAGCTTAACATCTTTCTTCTCTTGGCCATGATGCAACCAGTGGCTGGGGAAGTGTGCTGAGCCCTCTCAGCCAGTGGGGGACCTTTAGGAGACCTCCTACACCTCAACAACTCTGCCCAGAGATGTTGTAAGCCCAGGAATTCCCCCTCCGAGGGCTGCTGTGATGAGCCAGGCTGAGCTGCTTGATGCAATCAGCTACTTGTGGACAGGAGTCCATGCTGTGCCAGCACTGCTACAACTGGTAGCAATATACTCCTGCCCTGTCCTGCAAGGAGTCTGGAAAGAGAAGCCAAGAATTGCAGGGACCATGGAAGCTGCCTTCCTCCTGGTCTCCTACTGATTGTCCCTTGTGTGATGCACCCTGCGTCTTACGGTGAGTTTGTATTTTCCATCCATCATTGCAGTGATCACTACTACGGAATACAGGTGAAAAATGCAAGAAATGCAAGTACAGTTTGAACTCATTGATGGTTGTTTTCATTAGAGGAATGCCTGGAAACGTGAGTTTGGTGTGCTGGTTATGCTGAAGGCATCAGAGAGCTTCTTATTACTTCTTTAACTGAGAAAAGGCCTGGCAGGAATGAGGACAGTCTCTATCAAGCCTTTATTAATCGTTCTGCTCTCCAGTGTTGATCATTTAAAAAGATGCAAACAGAAAAGGAAGAAAAGGCCTCCTTTTCTCTTTCTGACTTCACTGTGCAAATTCCTTTTTGTCACAGTAATGGGTAGAAACCTTAAGCTTTAAACACTTTCCAGTGGAAAGCAAACGTGAAGTTCCTGGTTTAGTTTCCCATGTGTCACTTTGCTAGGACAGGTACTAGGCAGAAAAGGATTAAAAATAGTTTCCTTCCCAATGGCTGGAGTTATTTGTGCAAAGTAGAGGCATAACTTTTCTCTCTGCTTTTCAGTCTCAGGATGCAAGGTTGGTCGGAGGGGGAAATTAACTGGTTGAACCGAGTCTCCTCAGGAGAGAATTAGTAATTTTACAGAGAATGAGTAATCTTTCCCCTCCTCCTTTTTTCATAGTAAACCCAACAAAAAGAAGTTAGATGGGAGCTAAAAATACTCATGCATTTTTCTTGTTTTCGTCCTTATCTGGACTATTGCAGCACTCAGGACTCATAGCATTGCAGATGGATCTTCCATAAGTCAAGGGGTGATTTTGGCTGCGAGTGCCCAGCAGTGGAGTGTTCCCTGCCACTTTGCCCATGGCAAGAGCATACGGTCCAGGATAGGAAATGAACCCCCCCCCGTGTGCACCCAGTAAATGAGTTCAGGTTGGCCCCTGCACACTCACATGAGCCGTTTTCATGGGCTCCCTCCCTGCCCTCACACCGAGGGTTCATGTCCAATTTATTGAGTCCATTTTCCCTTCTTCCCAGGCTTGCTGCTAAGCCAAGGCCAGGCCATTCAGGGCAGGGCAGTTCAGCCTGGAGGAGTCTCCTGGGAGACCTTATTGCAGCCTTTCAGTTCTTAAAAGGGGCCTATGAGAAAAACGGGGAGAAACTATTTAGCAGGGCCTGTTACAATAGGATAAGGGGTGATGGTTTTAAACTAAAAGAGGAAGATACAGGCTGGATATAGGGAAAAAACTTTTTACAATGAGGCTGGTAAAATACTGGCACAGGCTGCCCAGAGAGGAGGTGGATACGCCACCCCTGGAGACGCTCGAGCTCAGGCTGGATGGAGCTCTGAGCAAGTTGATCCTGCTGAAGATGTCCCTGCTCATGCAGGGGGGTTGGACCAGATGAGCTTTGAAGGTCCCTTCCAACCCAAACTATTCTATGATTCTATTCTATGTATTGGTGAGCCTGCGGGTGGGAGTCAAGCAGCTTCCTGTCCAGAAGGGTTGGGGACCATTACCTTTAGGCCTCCTTTTGGGCAAGCCTCACCCCGACGGTGGGCTACAGCCAGAAACATCTGAAAACTCTTAGCACAGGGTCCACTTCTGAAACGTTATATGTGTGTCAGAAAACAAAAGGGAAATAAATCTGTGACTTTTTCTGGAGCACACAGAAGAGCTTGGGACTCATCTGGAGAGAGAGCTGGTCTTGTGAAATTTGGCCTGTTTGGTGAAAAATACCGGATGCCTCCAATTTGTGATGCTGGTTGAGAAAAGCTGTGGGATCAGGGTTGATTTTTTGAAGCAAGAACCTCTTGTTCTGGTTCAGCTCTCAGGTGGGTATCTGGGTTGAAATCAGCAGCAGCCACCCATCTTGTATTAAATGGTACGTGTAGAGATGCTAGGTAGTTTGGATATATTTTAAACATAAAATTACTCCTATAATTTCCACCTCCCTTCACAACCTAGACCATTTTTCCAACCATTTGCAAGTTTAATTATTTGATAGATTTGTTATTCATTAAAGCATATTGAAGCCTAGGACAGTGTGGGGTGGATGGAGCTGGCACAAGCAGAGCAGGGGAAGCCATCACTACATCCCCTTGAGCCAAAGCACATCTGGACAGATCAGTCCCTGGTGTTCCTGGCTGGGGTGGGTGAGAAATCCACTTCTCCCTTATGCAAAGGTTCCTGTGCATCCCTCCCTTCCTACCCTTGGTCCTGGTGCACTTCCCGCCCACCTCATTCCTGCTCAGACACCACCAATCCCCTGCTCCTTTGTGCTCTGCAGCTTTCTGCCCCTGACCCACAGCACTGGTTATTTTGAGAACTGGAGGCTGACAGTGTGGACATGCACATCCAACAGTGGCATCAACAAGTGCGGACAGGATATGGGTTATGCAGAAGAATGGGCCCCTTCTTCCGGGCTCTGAAGCTAGAGGACAGGTGCCCCCCTCTCTTTTAGCCATTATTAACAACGGGAGTCCTTCTTCACCTGTCCCAGCCATCATTTGGTGCTCTGGCACTTCACACCCATTCAGCTTTGCTTCCTCCTGCCTCCATCCAAACCCACCCTCCCACTAGTTCTGCTTTGAGCCACAGCATAATCCGTCAGGCAATCACAGCTCCATCCCCTCAGCATGCCAGAAGCCCTGCAAACAGCAAGACGGATACTCGGATGCTCTGCAAGAGAAAGCCAGCTCTGTTTTATCAGGTGTCAGACGCCCTGTATGCACAAAGGCTGGTGGTGGTGGAGGCACCATGACAAGAGTTTGTGACAGAAAAGAAGGAAACTAAGTCACATTTCTGTACCATATCCCGTTCCATTGCGAGTACCCATGTGAGGGTGTTAAGTGAGAGCCTACAAAGCTCTCGGAGGAGGTGCTGTGGGGACAAGTGACAAGGATTGCTGCCCCCCTGCTTTTCTCATTCTTCCTGCCTCTGTTTTCCCACTCCAGCTCTCATTTTTTCCTCCCTCAGTTCATTTTGTGCTGATTCAGCTCTCCTTGATGGGAGCTCAGGCTGCAGTTTTAGCAGGACCCGCAAGTGCTGGCAGGGAAACACACTGGTATTTTATCCTGCTGGTGTTCCACTTCTCCCTCTTCTCAGAATTACCTTCCTGACAATACTCAGTTATCAGCAACAGAAAATCACAGCTCCTGTGATGAGAGATGCTCAGGAGAGGCCTTCAGCATTGCTGGGGATTGGGAACAGGGAGCCACATGCGGGCTCTGGCTGTGTTCCCAGCCCCATGCCGGCAATGACGTGGAGGTCAGGACTGAACTGTGGCTTGGATGTGGGGGTTTGCTGTGGCTGTGGCTGTCCTTGCCCCACACCTTGCAGTACTGGCTGTGCCAGACCCTGTGTTTGGGCCCATTCTCACTTCGGGAAACCCTGTGGAAAGGGACTAACATCACCTTGATTCTTTGGTGGGTGGTTCAGAATTTCCCCCAAACCCTGGGGTTTTCTCTCTGGTGATCCTGTTCCAGGTGTATCCTGAGGACACCTTGGTGGGTGCCAAAGATGTGCCCCATGTGTTCCACTCTTTCTCCCTCCTGTCCACAGCTTACAGGAGAGTTGTGCACATTGCTCCATTTGCTGTTCCATAGACACCAGGAGGAAACAGAGGGCTCATGGGGATGTCCATGTGAGTGGTACAAGGTTCGGCACCTCCATTCCTGAGTGCTGTAGAAAAGGGGTGCTGACCCAAACAGCTTGGGAGCTGCTGCTTGGGAGCCCAGAGGCAGCCAGCATGAAACCAGGGATAAAATCCTGCCTGCTCTAAAGCAGGGCTGGGGCAGTTGAGGTGCTCCAGGAGCCAAGCTGCTGCTCCTCAGCATCCCCCCTTGTCTCCTTGGCCAGGCAGTGGCTCCTCTGGCAGCAGCTACAGCCTGGGTCACTGGAGGGAAGCTGCTGGCCAAAAGCAGTTCCTCTTCTCTTCTGCTGTCCTGGGGCAGCAGCCATGGGACGGCCAAATCTCCTCGGAGCAACCAGACAATAGCAGAGGGAACTTGTCAAGCTTTTTTATTGTATTTATGGGTAATTTTAGCTGTGACATCACCAATGAGGTTGAATAGTTCAAATCACCAAACAGTAAAACCGAGGCTTATTTTGCACAGAACTTCCCTTTTGTTCTTTGCTGAAGTACTCTTGCTTAAAATGCCCTTTGACTGTTATTAATCCCATCCACAGCTCTCTAAACAACTTCATCTGTGGAAATCAGTTTGCAGGGAGAGCCAAGATCTAGTTCATCCGAAAGTGATATTCCAGTCCCTTTTAATCGTAACAAATTTGCATCGATCCTTGCAGCACTGTAAAAGCAAAGCACGAGCTGTACAGCGGAGGATAAAAATACACCCCAGTGAAGCCAAGTAAATCAACTGCTGTGGGCTTTGCCATTATTCCCTTGCCTCCAGGGCAGGGCTGGGTTGCAAGGCTCGCAAACA
The DNA here is from genome assembly GCF_033815535.1 of Pezoporus flaviventris. Classification (NCBI taxonomy): domain Eukaryota; kingdom Metazoa; phylum Chordata; class Aves; order Psittaciformes; family Psittacidae; genus Pezoporus; species Pezoporus flaviventris. Next base: position 2,008,551 of record NW_026892559.1, read on the forward strand.
TAGGTGTGGGCAGAAAGGCACAATAGTCTTCTGTATTTAATATGGGCAGAAGGACACAGTAATTGTCCTCTGCTTTTTAGAAGCACACCGTGACCACCACATTAGATTCTGTCACCAGCCATTAGAAAGGGGCTAAGCTGCTATTTCTGCTCCCAAGCCTCCCTGCTTGATGCATTTGATTTCAATGCATCAGAGTCTTTCACGACTGATGCATGAGCAATCAAACGACACAACCAGCCCCCAGAATAGGAACAAACTCATTATTTTATTGAGGAAATCTATTTAAAACTGAAGGGAAAGGTGTTTTTTCACCTGCCTGGAAACACTGCTTTTTCAAAACAAGCAGGTAAAATCTCCCCAAGGACAGTGGGAGGCTGCTGCAAGGGTGTTACTATTTAAGGTTGCTTTTGCAACAGAAATTACAGTTCTGGCTTCTTTAAGGGAGGGGTATCAGCACCCCAGCCTCCCTGGGATACAGGAATCAGCATGTTATCCCGCCCAGCTGCTGGCACTATAGAAGGGGTGTCCCCAGCTGTATATTCTCTGGGCTACGAAGAATAGAATTGTAGAATCATAGAGTCATTTAGGCTGGAAAAGATCTTCAAGATCATCAAGTCCAACCTTTATCCCAGGACTGCCAAGTCCATCACTAATCCATGTCCCTAAGCACATCATCTACTTGTTTTCTAAATACCTCCAGGGATGGTGACTCAACCACTTCCCTGGACAGCCTGTTCCAATGCTTTGGGGGAAGAAATGTTTCCTAATATCCAGTTTAAGGCACAATTTGAGGCCATTTCCTCTTGTCCTGTCACTCATTACTTGGGAGAAGAGAGCAACGCCACCTCTCTCCATCCTCCTTTCAGGCAGTTGTAGAGAGCGATAAGGTCTGTCGTCTCCCACTCTTCCCCCCCCTCCCCAGGTCCCTCAGCCATTCCCCATCACACTTGTGCTCCAGACCCTCCACAGCTCCGTTGCCGTTCTCTGGACCTGCTCCAACACCTCAATGTCTCTCTTGTAGTGAGGGGCCCAGAACTAAACACAGGATTCATGGTACAGCCTCACCAGTGCCCAGTACAGGGGGATGGTCACTGCCATGGCCCTGCCGCCACACTATTGCTGGTACAAAGTGTCACAGCCAACGTGTTTATGATATTTGTTTTTAAGCAAAGTTGTCCACAGGGGATTCCAGCCCTCAGTCACTGGCCCAGGTCAATGAGGCTGTGGCTCCAGCAGGCACACAGCCAGCATGGATGCTGTTGAAGAGGCTCAAGTGCTTCCTCAGTGCCTTTTCTTCCTCTGTGTCAGGGGAAGGGAAACTTCCAGTGGGTACAAGCTCACACCCAAGGCTTTCAGGACACTCACCCATTTCAGCTTATTTGGTTCCTGGTTTTGCTCCCTGATTGTATCTCAGCCTGAGCTGAGCACGATGTTGGCTTTGCAGGTGTGGAAGGAGAAGGTCACCATGAAATCTCTTGCTGCCCTCAAGGGTAAACCATGCAGGTGGGTTTGGGGTGTTGGTGATTCCCAGCCATATCCTGGCCCTACTGCTCACAGCGTTCACCCCACAGCAAGGGAGGACACTGATAGCTGATGCTCTCCAAAGCCACCCAAGTTTGAGTGTGGACAAACTTGTCCTCAAGAACCCATCTCTTCCCATGAGGATTCAGCCAGCACAGGCCAGCCAGCTTCCTTGCCAAGTCCGATCCCATTTATCACACCATGCGGGACTACTGATGGCAGCTGGTTGACTAACAGCTCATTTCCCAGTACTAGGAATAGTTTTTCCTGTTGCCCATTGCCCGTCTTTCATTCCTGTAATCCCAAGTGGACACTTTTGCTCTGGTTTTGGTTTATTTTCCTCTTAAGAAGAAATAAACACATTTCTTATTTTCCTGCTTGGAGCAAAGTGGCCAATTCAGGACTAAAACCACCTCTGAGTGCCTGCTCTGGGTGAAGGCCGGAGTGAGTGGCTGTAGAGCATTGCCTCAGTTTCCTCCATCCTAAATTCATCTTCCTACATGCTTCAGACAGGACTTGGCACAGCCAGTGGCCATCCCTGCTCTTGGGCTCCCCATCTTTCAGCAGTTTTTCCTTCACCTCTGAAGTCTGGAAACATCTGCATCATTGCAGCCACTGCCAGCAGCTGGCCAGCCCTGCCAACACAACTTCCAGCCAGCTTCTCTCTCCAAGCCCTTGTGCATCCCAGTTTTTCCAGTAAAGTCTCCTTGTCACTCCAACAGACCATGAGCTTTGCCCAGCCCTCAGCGTGGCGCAGAGCTGGCACCTCGGGGACCCTCTGTCCCCTTGCTGGGTCTGGGGAAGGTGCTCACTGCTGCGGTGGAGCCTTGGCCAGTGGGGGATGTTTTCTGGCTTTGCAGGTGACCAAATGTCAGTCTGCTCCTTTTGGAGGGGGGTCAGCCACACCAGCTCTTACACGGCCTGGCCTTGTGCATTGCAGTGCACATCGAGTGCTGGTGTGGGCAATGCCATGAGGGATCTGCACCATCCCCAGGAGCTCCCGTTTGCTGTGAGTCTTTCAGCTGTAGGGGGGACATTCCTGGTTGGAGGAGGCAGGGCACGGTGGCCAAGCCACTGCAATCCCATTTTGTTCCCCTCCTGGGAACACTTCAGGCTGAGATGAACAGCTTCAGCCCGCAGAGGAACACAGGCAAGGGGGTTGAGAGAGGCTGCATATTTTACACTACTAACTCACAGTGTTTCAGGACAAAGGGTAAAAGAGTTCTCACGTCTCTGACCCCGGGGACTGCAGGCAGCACTGTTTGTCCTGCGGCACATGAGAAATCCCCCAAACAACCCATGGAATTTCTTTGGCAGGCCCTGGGGAGCTGAGCCCAGCACCACCCCCTTTCCCGGGTTGTCCTCTTTGAGCTGTCCCGACATTTGTGTAATCAAACAGCTCATGACATCCTGCCTCCCAGATCTCACAGGGCTTAGTCTGTATCTGTACCCTGCTCAAGTGCTTTGTCTCACCCATCCCACACTCAGGCAGTGCCAGGGCAGGGGTGACGCAAGGACAGGAGCAAGTGGGGCCACCCTCACCCCAATGTAATCCCCATGGAAGCTTTAATGAGCCAGCACAGGGAGCAGATCTGACACCACCACTTCCCCCCCGCCCCTTCTGTGTGTTCTTGTAAAGCTCTGCTTGATTTTATTCTATATTTTTCTAAATTCGACCAACTCAGACTGGTTCTCCATGGGATCAAACAGCAACTTTGCCATGGGTGTTCAGCAGGGCGGCTTCTCTCAGTGGCAGAGCTCTCCTGCCAAGAAGGAGAGGTCAGGGGACCATAACATGGGGTGGAAATCCAGTTTAGGAAGGAAATGCTCATGTTTTCATCACCAACCAAACTTCCTACCTCCAGACCAATGGATGGTAGCACCATCAAGCCTTTGCAGCTTTGTTTTCCTCTCTCCCATCTGACAGAAATGGAGTAGTAAATCAATTCCTTGAGTGATAGCAATGTAATAAAACATAGAATCATAGAATAGTTAGGGTTTGAAAAAACCTTAAGATCATCCAGTTCCAATCCCCCTGCCATGGGCAGGGACACCTCACACTAAACCATGTCACCCAAGGCTATAGAATCACAAAATAGTTAGGGTTGGAAGGGACCTTAAGATCATCTAGTTACAAGCCAAGACAGGGGACACAGGATAAAGAGGACAGACAACAACAGCCTAGAGGTGTTTTCCAGGCCATGGGTGAGATTAGGCCTGAAGCAGTGCTTCTCTCCTTCCCAGGTGACTGAGACCAGCTCTTCCAGGGCTTTGCTTGATGAAATCATGCCTAGAGAAGTCAGAACCAGCTGGAGCCATGGGGACTGAACATTATTAGGGCCTCTTGGAGAGGTTCCTGCTCAAACAAGGCATGTAGGCAAGGGCTGGCTGAGTCACGACTGCAGGAGGGGCTGCAGCCAGCAGATCAAAGGTCTGCATCACCAGGAGCAGTCAGAATGAGTGTTAAATGAAGTAGAAGAGAGACGTGTTGTGCTCAAGGCTTAATTTACGGTTACTTTTCACCATGAAAGCTCACACTCATGCTTTTACTATGCCCCCTGCATTTTAACTGAGCTCTATCACCAGCTATTTAGCAGCAGTATCTCCATGGGGTTCAACCCACGTCCACATATGGGCAGCTCTTTCAGGGCTGTGGTGAACTTCAAAAGGAGAACCGTATAGAGCACCGAGTAAGCAGAGCTTGGGCTGCAGGAGGCTCTGAAGTGGCAGCTATGGCAGCAGTGGGAAGCCCAAAAGCCATGCAAGAGGAGCTGAACTGCAAGTAGAACTGGGGTCTGTGGCTGTGATTTGCGGGAGAGATTTTATTAGGGTGTAACACTGAGGGTGTCATCCACTTCTGGGTGGTTTTGTATTTGCAAAGCCAATTCACCAGTGAAATCCTGTGCAAGGACTGTTTCCCTGTTGCACTTGGAAACTTTACCTTTCGCTGCTTCTTTCTGCCTGTTGCCCACCAGTCCCCTCAGTGGCACACAGAGCTCCCAGGGGTCTCCATGAACTCATTTCCCCTCCCTCAGATTTCCCCTGCCTGTTGCTGCAGCTGGTGACTCACACAGCTGCTCCTTCTTTATCACCAGAAGCTTTCAAGGGAAGGAGCTTGTTAAGACACAAATCTAGTTGAAGATGTCCTTGCTCATTGCCGGGGGGGTTGGACAGGATGACCTTTGAAGGTCCTTTCCAACCCAAACTATTCTATGATTTCTGATACAGCGGAACAATATGAAGGTGAGGAAGGGCACTTTCCCAACCACTTTTGTTTACCATTGAGTAGTGAAAAAAGTGGGAGCAGAAAGGCACCCCTTTTTTTCCATGTGAAGATTATCTCTGAACACAGGAACAGACCTGGTCAGTGGAAAAAAGCAGGGCAGCCATGGAGACAGGTTTCCTTTGTCACATTTGCTTTTCCCACCTTAGTCATGTGGGTGGCCTATGGGCATCTGTCTGCAGTTTCCAGCCCTGAGCAGGCTTTGGGATGGCTGGAAGTGCCCGTATGGCCACAGAGTATGTGGCGTGTGGTTCCCCTCTGCTCTGCTGGGGGAAGGCAGGCAGGACCTGTGAGCCCCATGCTCACACTCAGGCAGGGCTGGCCATGCTCATGGCTGGCCACCTGAATCCCTGGGGCTGCATCTTCCTCAAGGGCTTTTTGTTGCAACACTCCTCTACTATACTAATTGATGAGTTTACCCTACCCTTCCTCTTGTTTAAAATTGCTGATAACACCGATGAGTGATACAGGCAGAAAGCTCTGTGTTGGGTGTCTGTCCACAGCCTGTGTTGTCTCAGGAAAACTTCAGCTAAAACAATTCAGTCGTTCCTCCAAAGCTGACCTGGGGAAACAGGCTTTGTTAGCTTACACCCTGAAACAGGGACTTCAGATGTAAAGCTGGTCTGTCTACTACCCTCCTGTTGGGATTATAAACCTTTAAATAAAAACACAGAGCACCAACAACTTGGTTCCTACATCTATCTCCCTTGGCACGGGCATGGCATGTCCCCAAAGCATGTGCCATCCTCGGATGGAGTAGAGCCTTCCTGGGAATTATTCCTCCCAGTTGAAGGATACTATTATGTTCTGGCATTATTTTACCCAGTATATTATTGTGATTCTTACAGAATCACGCGTTCCTGGGTACATTCAGGGCTCCCGGTATTTGTGTTCAAGTGTAGGAGCTGGATATGTGTTAGTAGAGGGGATAAAGGGGTTAAACTGAAAAAAAAACCAGGATCTGTGGGAAAAATATCAATCAGAATAAAAATTTGGAGAGCAGAAGACAACAAACAGGATCTAAAAAGAGGGAAGGATGGGGCTTGGGAGGAAAAGGACAGTGCAGGACTTGGTGGCAAAACAAGAGGGAGGATTTAAACCCATCCCTGTGTGCTTTGTCAGCTGAAGGGGCATTGCAGTTCATCTCCCCACCCTGCATTGGCTGAAGCAGTCCAGAGACGTCTCCAGCAGCACTGTCACCCTGGGGCTGCTGTGCCGAGCAGAGAAAGAGCAGAGCACAGCCGACACAGCACGTCTCCCGCTGCCGGGGGCTGCGGGCTCTGGCCAGGGGCCAGCCGAGGAGCCTCTCCTGCAAACAACATCCAGCTGAACAGCTCTGAGCGCCGATTACTGCTATCTCGGAGGGGATGACAAACACCGAGCCTGCGGTCTTTGTCCGAAGGAAGATTGCAGACGTTGTGTGTGCTGGTAGTTCCTGGGACGCCAAGTCTTGTGAAACACACCAAGGATTTTCCCAGATAACATAAATAAGCGTGTCATTTGGCAGACAGTTACATCTGCAAATACATGTGAATGAAAGCATCCTAGAGCACTGCCCTTGAGATAAAATGCCCCAAAGCTCAAAAATACAGAAAGTGCCCTAATGGCAGCATGTTCCTTTTGCCTGCCTCTTCCCTGCCAGCAGCACCTAGCCGGCCTCGGTGCCAAAGCCCTACAGAGAGGCAAGCACTGGGCCAGATGCCTTTGGCACAGAAAGCATGGAAGCAGGAAGGAGCAGAGTGATGGCTCTGCACGGCCCGGTCCTGCTGGGGCCAACCAGTGCAGGGACATGTTGGCATGTGCTCCATTGTGCCATCCCACTTTCTGGCAGGAACCTCAGGCCTTCTTTATCAAAGCATAAACATGGAGCAAAGAGTGCTCATTAATTGCACATTTGTTTGGTTTAAGACGCAAAGTTTATGCAGTTTAAAACTTCCATGTACTGCTTTTACCGGTGCCTCTGCAGCCCGGTAACTTGTATGCGACAGACAGAAATAAGCAGCAGAGCACTTCGGCATGATCTAACAGAGGAGTTATGTGATCTGGGGTTTGGTGTGTACTGAAAATACCAGCAGTTAATGTACTACAAACATGGTGCAGCAGCTCTTTACCTCCCTGCATGCCCAGGAGTCAATACTTCATAAAGCTGAAGAGGATGCTCTCCTTCACAGCATCTGTCCCGCTGATCTAGCTATCAGCCTTGTTTCACACACTCATCCACCAGATCACAACCATGAGTATACAGATATTTCTAGCCTTCATTTTAAAAACCCTTCATTGGAAAATGGAAGGAGTCTGCCTGGGAAGGTCAACTTTGATCTCTGGTTTTGACCATTAACTGGGCTTTAAATTTCCACATCTTTAAACATTTGTTTTAGCTACTGCTACAATTTTCTAATACAGTGTATAAATTTAACGACTATTTTTATTCTTGCCTGAAGTGTTAACATCTTCCCCACTTGGACTGAACATGCTTTATCACATCTGCTAAACCCCAGGGACACTCCAGTGAAGAGAGAGCACTGCCAACATGAAAAGCAGTGACATTTTCTCAGTTTCAGATCCCTCATCTGTGCCAGACTCATACCCAGATCAGACACCTTTTTTTCTCTGCACTTAAAGGTCACCAGGGAAAGAAGGAAACCAAATAAAGAGAAGAAGAGGATCAATTCTGTAAGAAGGCAAATCACTCTTGTCAAATTTATTTGTTTCCATAACTGGAAGAAGTACTTTTTATAGGCTTTTTATTTTAGACATGGAAAATCATGATGTGTCCATCCTCTATGTGCATTGCCCAACAGAAGATTGTGCCATTCACTATATGCATCATTCACTACACATGCCAGGTTTCTGTTCCATTTTAATTTATTGCTTCAGAGGGGTTTCAGCCTCCCCCTTTTGGGGATTGTTCAAATCAAACAGAGATTATTGTTGGCTCTTTCCAATTTAGGCAGGCACCATCACTGTAGTTTTCTGAGTGGCTCCCACGTAAAAATCCATAACAACAGTGAAGCTCACAGAGAACTCAATGTAGTATCTGGTACTTTTCCTCTTTCAAAATAACTACTTGGAGGAAAGGTTTTGTTTGGTTTCTTAGGCTTTATACAGTTACCTATTTTAGATTGCTTTATTTAGTTTATAGTTTTGTTCCTTATACTGAGCCAAAATTTTCCTTTTCTCAAATCCACTTGAGCCCTCCAAACCACCGTAACAACTCCTTCTGTGACATTTATATCCTTCAGTCCTTTTATCACCATTCTCTTCTACATGTAGAGTTGTCATTCAACCAAATTATACATCTGATTACTTTAAACATTTTAAAGCATGGTTTCACCAGGGAAAATTAAGCACCCTTTTGAAGTCTTTCTGAACTTCAGGCACCTGCAATACCCAATATCCCCTTTAGATCAAATACTTTTAATCTTTGGCTTGCTATTTGCCTCCTGGCAAAAGCGCAGCCACTGACAGAGAGACCCAGTGACAGCTCTTGTGACCCACTAAGTACACGTGAGGAAGAGCCAGCCCAGTGCACAGCTCAGGATGATGCATGCATTTCAGGTGCAAGAGCAAATGAGGATCAGAGGATGTACCTATCTATGGCAGCAAGTGATTCTATGCTAAGCAGATACAGAAGACCAGATATACAGCAATTGTGTGGCTCACCTCACCCTCAGCTGGATGGCTGGACACTTGCTGGGCAGTTGGGGCAGAAGAGACTTATCTTTCAGAGTATCTCATGCAGGCAGTCATACAAGGATACCACGTGAGGAGTGAACGTCACTAGAAGACACAGCCAGAGTAGGGACAGCGAACGCCACAACCTTTGGCACCATCAGGGCCAGGATAAACCTGCCATGGAGCCAAACCAGGGTAATGCTGATGAGGATGTGCCCACAGGAGGCAAATGACCAATCAGCAAGAGGGAACTTCCAACATCTTAGGGAGAAGATTGGTGAACAATGGCTAAACATCAGTCTATGGACACAGCAGTGAGAACAGGGATGCTGGGGAACTGCTGATATCCATAGCAGAGGGAGCGAACATGGGGTCGGTCTCTCAGTATAACTGATCCCACTGCCCATATTCCAACAGATCCAACAGATGAACTACTAAGGAAAGACTGAAGGTGCCTGGAACATGGTGGCAACAGAGAAGATCAGACTTCTTCACTGCAGCAGAAACATCCATAGAGACGCAGACAAGGTCCAAAAGATGGATGATGCCTAAGATACAAGGCTGGACAATATTAACTTCAGAGGTGCTCTGAAGACTGGGTTGCTGTGGAAAAAAAAAAGAAAGAAACATAGTCACAAAATACAGATTTTTTTTTTTTCTTTATGTTTGAGATAAAACTGAGTGATGGAAAAAACATTTCAGTCAGTACACATCTATCTACATCTGTCACACTGCTTTTCTGCCAATGAAAGTGGCCTGGAAGCAGCCTTTGAAATTCCAGCTTGTACCTTTACTAACACACCCCAGCAGTAACAAACATACCAAAAGAAAAAAACAGCAGAAGATTACTCTCAGAAAAGTTCAAGAGAAGAATAGGATAATCTGCCCACACAAGAAGTAATTTCTAGTCATGGGCTTTCTGAGTTGTTCTATGCTCTGAAGCTAGTGGGATTTTATCCCCCAAACATGAAAGAGAGAATAAAAGTAACAACCTCTGTTATCCTCTTTCCCCCCCTCTAATCCTATTTAAGACTTAAGCTCTCTTTAAGACTCTTGTTCTCAGTGATAGCCTGTGAAACTCATAAATAACACCATTCTATAGTACATACATTTCCTGTACACCCGTGTCATTATTCTGTAATAAATACACTCCTGTTGCGCATTTTAAAACGTGCTACCTTTCAGGTTCACTGAGTCCTAATTCAGTATAGGAGCAAGCAGCACACCACAGAGCACCTTTATAGTCTTCAGTATTTTCTGCTTTTCTATTATGCTCCCTTTTCTGAATGTCTCCCTGTAAACTAAATAATCACAGGGGGCTTTAGCACAGCAGTGTTTCCCTCCCATAATCATATTTGTCCTTCCCAACCCATCCCCTTTCTCCAGTACCCATTTTATTGCAACATGGTCCCCCCAGTATTTCAGGCAAGGCTGCCTCTTGACATTTCATACTGCCACTGCGGGCATTTCTGAAGAAATAAGCTCTGCAGAGAGCACTTTATCATCAGACCCTTTAACCAGACATTTGACTCTGACAAATGGCTCCCTGCAAGCAGAAGGAGTTGTGGAATATTGGCATCCAAGATGCTGAGCACTCCCTAATGCTAACAAACCGCCCACAGGAACTTCTCTGATTTACGTGGGCTCCATCAGGAAAGCCCTGGCCAGGATTCTGTCACTCCTTCTATGTTGCCAGCAGCTGGAAGAGTCTGTGGTGTCTGCTAGGCAACTCTGCCACACAAGCATATTTTTATTTGGGAGCAAATTTGTCTGCTCAGTTTCAATGTTATGCTGCAGCAGGAGCAGGGGAAAATGGAAAGCAGCTCCACTTGAATTTCATTCTTACTTCCTTTTATTGTGCTTCTTTTATTTCTGGGACAGTCATTCCTAGATTGGTTATTCTGTAGGAACATCAGGCCTGTCAGAGAGAGGCTGCTGCTGTGTTCTCCAGACAGCATTAAACACTAGTTCTTTTTTCCTTTAATTTGATCCCTGTTTTCTCAGACATAAATCAGAATACTCTAATTTCCATCCAGAGCTTTCCCCTCCACTGCTTTTAATATGTATTTGAAATCACATTTTAAAATATTTATTATCACAATTGTACATCTTGTTATTAAGGCTGGAAGGATGAATGTTATGTTAACAAGCTCTACCCAGACTAGGGAGAGTTTGATGGTGGTTGGTTTGAGACAAAGAGATAAAGGTAAACTGAGGCACGAGGAGCTTGCAGTCAGATTGTCAAATATCAAGTGTGCTCTGCCATTGTGCCACACAGTTTCCCTGTCGATCATCTTTATCTGGGCACTGCCAAATTCCTGCTCCAGGGACTATTCAATGTAGCTAAGCTATGTGAAGATGATTGGCAAGATCAAAATGCCAAAGAAACACTTTCCCAGTGAATAGTGATTATTTTCCTCTACTAATTTCTTTGTGGTCTGTTTGCTTTGAAGCCTGCGGGGTAAAGGTAGTATCCAGTTTTTACTAAGCCTCTCGGACAACTTGGTCTCAGTCGAGCACCTTTTCCAGCAAGTGGGACCCCATGGAGCAACTCCCCCGAGCTCTGAAAATAGCTCTGAACTTTCCCAGCCTCTGCATGTGTTCCTTGGAGCTGCAGCCCTGCAGGATGAGTCAGCTCTTTCGGGATGACATGGTAGCTGAAATCAGACCCAGGCTTTGCAAACAGAAATCCAAAGATCCTCTTGTACTCACTTGCTCCGCAGGAAACATCTAAACAAAGTAAAGATGAGAGTATCACACACTTCATTGCCCCATGCTGATTACTCACATCTCTGGGGAGATACTGGGGTTGTGTGGGGATTAAATCTCCTCTTTCTAAATCCTTCATCTACACTTCCTCTAGCAATGAAAGAACCTTGGAGAACATAACTCCTTCAAGAGACGTGTTTGGAGTCAGAACTGCAGCTGAGAAGTAAGTAATACAGTCCTGATGAGGATGTGCTTAACGAGAGCGGGCTCAGCACCTCTTCCTTCTTCACAGCAAGCCACTGGAAGAGGAGGCTCCATCCAAAACACTGGTCTGGCACCAGAAAACCCTTCCCAGCTTCCTCAGCTGTTTGATTGTCACAAGCTCTTGCTGCACTCAACATGCCTCTGTGAAAGGAATAAAGTATGGTGACTGCTGCCAATGCAGCTGTAGGCATAGAACCACAGGGATATAAATCCACATGCAGACTCTTCTCCAGGTCATCATACATTTGCATCACTGGGATATTAGTGGCACATAATGTCCATGTTTCAATTAATATTTTGGGATTCAGTCTTAATACTGAATGGCAGGATAACAAGTCTGGCCCTTGAAATGTAATGGCCTTTTGAAAAAATGATCTACTTTGTAGCCTTGCTTAAAAATAAAAGGCTAGCAAAAGGGCACTCTGTCTACACACTAAGTTGCCTCAGATGTTTCCACAACAGTTTCAAGTCCAGTGTAATGAAACCTGTTGCCAGGTAAGTAAAATTAATGTGGAAATATTTACTTCTGTCCCTTAAACTGGAACATGAGTGGGTTTTCTCTGTTCTAAACACAGATGTGAAGATGACTTCTTTAGCTCTTGGAAGTGAGCAAAGAACTCTGAGCTGTTGTGGGGAGGGGTAGCTACGATTTCTTTCTCCTGAAGGCTAGAAACCCTCATTCCTTACCCTTCAAGGATCTCATCCTTGTTTGTCTGAGAGTTGTGTCTGTCTTCCTTATGCAGTTTTTTTAAATCAAGTTGCTGTAATTTAGCTATCACTCTGCAAGTGGCAGAGCCTGTAGAGTCTTCCTCTCAGTTCTCTGAAGCTACTACTTTCTATTACAAATCATTGCATTGCATCTCTAGATCCCAAACATTTTGTAGCGGAAAGGCCAGAGTACCAAGACCTTGTAGACTGTAATTTTGCCTAACATTTTCAGCATGGCAGTGGAAGGAACTGGCCTCCAAACTGTGTTTCCTGAGACCTTGTGTAATACTTTCTCCATTCGATATGCAGAAGAAGAGACCAGTACCCAAAGCTTTGATATAATGTGTAGTTAGAAAGGTAATATTTGTAACATCTGAAAAACATTTCCTCTCAAGCTGTATGGGAAGGTCAGAGTTGGATTAGTGCTTTTGTGTGTTGCTGCCTGTTGCCGCTGCACTGTGAGAACAGACCTGGGAGACAGTGAAGCAGTATTAGGGAATCAGCCTAGAGGAATGGTCAGGAAATGGGGCTTAGGGACACATGATAAACTCTCTTGCTATATAGTTCTCTGTGATGTGAGGGAAGCTGAGTTCATTGCTGGTGAGTCACATGCAGCTGGAGGATGTGAGTTTGGCTCCATCTATGGGAAGCAGTAAAATACTACAATAGCCCCAGAAACGTGGGAAGCGTCCATTCCAGCTTTTTCAGACAAGAAGATGATGGCCAACCTTCAACTCTTCTCTTAAACCACAGCGTATCTTTATCACTGTACTTTTGAACCGATAAGTTTTTAAACTGTGTTTACTATGGTAAACACCTTCCTACTTATGTGGATCACAGCTTGGAAGCCACAGCCTTAAGTTAATAATTATGTATTCTTTTACAGAAGATACTGTAATTATTAAGCTTGAACTCTGATACAAGTCGGTGAACTTTTTACATGCACCTACCACTTCCCCAAATAATTTATCAGAAATTCTCGTGTTTGGTGTTTGCCAAAAGGACAAAGGATTTGCTTTCCTTTTCTTGTATGTTACTCTTTCTTTGAGCAGCTGAGCACACAAAATCCTCTCTTCTTGAAAAGGACAAACAGGAAGGTGGATTGCTTGGCCAGAAAATCTTACAATAACAGAAAAATGTTGGTGTTTACTAAACTGAAACTGTTGACCCATTTCAAAACAGAAAATCCTTAGTAAGATTAGAAAAGAGGTTGTCTCTAATGCTTTGAACACTGAACTACCTCTGGATGACGTTTATGTCCTCTCCTAACAACTTTCTCAAGAGGTACTTGTACCATGGGGATTATAGGACAATAACTAGTCACTGATGTGCAGGACATGGAAAATAAGTTTAAAACCATTCAAAGAACACAATTCAATTACAAAAATTCCAAACAACTAGCCTCTCTGAAGGCAGGGAATCATGTTGGACATTTCCTTCAGTTGTTCCTTTTTGTTTGTCAGTACTTGATTAAACAAGACTGAGAACATACCATCTCTTCCTAGTTTCACAACACAACCCCAAACTCAACTTTTGCCCTTATAGTTCCCAGAGAGGCTAACATAGCAGGACTGTGGTACTACCCCGGGTGTTTTCACACCCTTCTGCTCTCCATTAGGAGCCCAATCTTCAGTGTCCACAGCCCACTTCTCCTGTGTACTCTAACACACATGCCTGAACTCCAGCACCTGCTTCTACACCCTCCTATTCCTTTCTCTGCCCATCCCTGTCAGGCACACCCTCCTCATCAACCTCTGCCCTGCAGCCTGAGAGGAAAGTGTAGGCTCTGGCTGGAGGCCATATACAGAATTTGAGCTGCTCAAGTAACTGACAGTGCTTGGTCTGGTGGACGACCTCATCCAGCCTGAATGCAGGCAATTATGGTCCAGCAGAAACCATCTACACGCAAGTGCTCTCCAGAGCTGTTGGGGGAGAGGTGCCATAGAGGTGGCTTCCCTTGTTGTCCAGCTCAGTATCTTGCAGGAGCCTGGCCACGGCAGCTGGTGTAAGCCCAGGGCTGGCAATCACCCCTGTCTGGCTAAGTGCTCTGGGAGGAGTTTCCCCAGGGCCCTGGAAAGCCCCGGCACATCTCACTTATGTACACACACACACACACACACACACACACGAGCATCTGCTGCTGTAGCCCATGTAACCACTGGAAAACCTGAGATCTTGCTGTGCTGCTAAGATGTGTGTAACTACTCAGAAGTCAAGTTAGCAGAATTCACGACTTTCACAAACATTAAGCAGGAATAGTTAGCTTTGCCAACCAGGCTCTTTCTCCATCAGATGATTTGTCAATCAGCTTAATGTCAAGACAATAAACATTGTTAGGCATGTTCAGAGTTGTTGGGTCATTAAGGTTTCTTTAATAGCTTATGGTTTTAAGCAGAGTCATCTTTAGATGGATGAACACCATGAAGCCTTTAAGGTTAAGCTTAGCATTGAGACATTTTAAGAACTTTATCTTTAGAAACACTCTCTGGGACACGTTTTAGCTTTGCTCTCTTTTGGAGTTGGTTTTGTGTTTTTTTTCCCTTCCCCAATTCTTCCTGCTTTTCTTTAAGAGACAGGAAATCCGAACGAAAAACTGAATGTAATGCTAAGTCAATGATGGCTGAGACATCAGGTTAGGAAAATCAAATATATCTGTGCAAGATTTCAAGCTTAGTTGTTCATGGTAGGCACCCAAAAGTAACTTGATTTTTTAATTATGCAACTGAGTTCAGAACTGCACTTAAAATACTGCAGCTAGATTGAATTCTGCTGTATTCTGTTATATCACACTGGTGTCTTCTTTGTTCAGTGTAAACCTTCAGCTAACATTAAATCAAATAGAAGTTTTTTAATATACTTGATCTACTGCCTTTACCAATACTGCACACTGTTCTTGCTCATCAGTAAATGAAACGGGAATTTAGTTCATTCATTCTAAGTCTTAAGGAAACTTAAATCTTCTGAAAATAACAAAGAGACCTTCAAAACTAAACCAGAAAGAATAGCTTGCATGTAATACTTGTTCTTAACTTTTCATTATTCCTGGTGAAGACAGAAAGTTTCTATGAGCAAACAGAACTTCTTCTTTCGGTTTTCCCTGCTATATATTTATCAAGGCCTGAAAATACCTTTGGAACTTTAGAAAAACATGCTAGTAGACACCAAAAGCAATCAGTAATATGAAGAGTTCACAAATCAGTAGGGACATTAGCAAACCAGTGAAACAGAAATGTACTTAAATGCTCATCTGTTTGAAGGAAGATACAACCTGGTGAGTAGGACTCTGACTTGTGAAATGGAAATATGGGCATAACTGTAAGCTTTTTGTGGTATCATAGAATCATAGAATAGTTAGGGTTGGAAAGGACCTTAAGATCATCTAGTTCCAACCCCCCTGCCATGGGCAGGGACACCTCACACTAAACCATCTCACCCAAGGCCTCATCCAACCTGGTCTTGAACACTGCCAGGGATGGAGCATCCACAACCTCCCTGGGCAACCCATTCCAGTGCCTCACCACCCTAACAGGAAAGAATTTCCTCCTTATATCCAATCTAAACTTCCCCTGTTTAAGTTTTAACCCGTTACCCCTTGTCCTGTCACTACAGTCCCTAATGAAGAGTCCCTCCCCAGCATGCCCTTGAACGCATCATCTGTTCCCCCTGCTCTGTAAACAGATCTATTAACAAGTCTCCTAAGCAAATGATTTCAAGAACAAGCCATGAATTATTGTTGCTAAAATTGCCAGTGTAAAACAGAAAAACATCCATACTTTCTCATCCACTTGGCACATTTATCTCAGATCCCTGAAGGGCTATTCTTAGAAAACATGGGAGAAAAGGAAGGTAAATATTCCTGACTTGTCATTAAACCTAAAGCTCCCAGAATTATCATCATCCATGGGAACATTTAATGTTTTTTACTTCACTCTTTCACTAAGCTACTTCTGGAGGGCTAACCCTGTCAAACAGCATGGAGAAGCATTACGTTACATCAAGATTTATGTGCGCAGCCAGAGCTGAACTGGATCCCTGGGAATGAAAAGCAAAGAGCTGTAAATGTCAGTATTGGAAACTAGGGCAAGATAGTGGCTGACTGGCAGTAACTAAGTATTTGGTTCTTCTTAACATTCTTGTATCATTAAGCTTCTTGTCATGAATTTCATAGCCTAATTGTACATGGCACAAACATTTTTTCCTAACTACTTCACATAAATTGCTTTGCAGTTATATCATGTCCTCTAATTCTTTTACTACACACGAGAATAAGAAACGGGCAATTATGCCTTCTCTGTACCATTTATTGTTGTACACCTTCCTCGTGCCCCCTTTCCTTTGTTCTGACAGGCAATACTGATTTTTTCAGCTTCACAGTGTGACACAATCCTTCACAGAGCATTGTTACAGCCTCAGTCACGATTTGTGTCTGTAACGTTCCTTTGAGATACAATATGCAGGGGTGAGAATAGCACTGCAGGTAAAAGCACACTATTTAAAATGATATTATAACAGTCTAACTATGATCCTCTGTCATGCTCTTCAGGCATGGCATCATTCCCCTATTTTCTCGACAATCCCACCCCAGTTAACTGACATTTTCATCATGTGCATTTCACCCATTTGCGATTTCTTTTCCCAGCATCATATTAAATAAAGAACAACACACTCCTTCAAGAGAAGCACACCATCTGGCCACACATTTGGAACTTTCAGCTGCTGAAGGGGCAGCTGAAACCTCCAGATCGGTTCAAGCCTCTAAGTTACAGCTCAGGTAGTGACAGCAACATGGCACCCAGCCTCTCTCCACCACCTCTGCAGGGAAACTTCTGTTCCCCCGCTGAGGAGTGCCTACTGGGCCCATCCCAGGCATTAGGGGCCTGGGTGGCACTGGCAGGCATGTCCTGGGGCTGGGAGAGGCAGGACGAAGGAGGCGGCCAGCTCAACACTAAGCTGCCCTCACCTCAGGGCTGCCACGGCGGGCCTTGCCTGGTCCCATGGCGCCATCTCAGCACCTAGGAGCCCTGCCTGCTCACCCGCCAGCACCAGCCAGCTCTTTGCTGTGCAGTTTGGAAAACACTCCCTTATATAATTATACAATATAAGTCCAAAGGTTATATATAAAGCGGTTAAGCGCCACGACAAACCTGCCCCCCAACACACGCGCAGGCTATAAGGGCACCACCGTCCCTTTAAGGGGCAGGACCCTCCTCTACCTCCCCTCGTCGCCTTCCCAAGGGACGCCCCGCTCCCGCCCCTTCACCGATGACATCATTGCTGCGTTCCGATTGGCTGCCGGCCCCTCGGTGCCCGCCCTCCCCCTGCCTCGGGCCCGTTAGCTTCCCCGGGTGCTCGCAGCCCATTGGCCAGCCTCTGTGGCGCTCACCCGCGCTCCTCCGCTCTGATTGGTGGAGGCCGGAGCGTGTCGCCGAAGCAGGGAGGCACGGGGAGGGCGCTTCCGCGGTTGTGAGGCGCCGGTCGGCGGTGGTGAGGCCGGGTGGCAGGCTCGGGGCTAAGCGCGGTCTCGGCGGGTGGCGGCTCCGCCAGCGACGGGCGGGGTCGGAGCGAGATGGAACCGTGACCAGGTGGGTACGGAGCTGCCGGGCGACCTCTGTCGCCACAGGGGCAAAGAAAGAGGGTGTGTGTGGGGGGTGGGCGCGGACCCGCCCCGCAGCCCGGACCTCTCCTCAGCGGCGGGGGCAGCGCGTGCCCCCTCATGCCGCCACACCCCACCTTCCCCTCGTTGTTCTCCCCGCACCGGCGGTCCCGGTGTGAGGCAGGTGGGTGCCCGGCGCGACTGGGCAGCTCAGTTCCTTGGAGCCCCGGCCTGCCCCGAGGGGCCTCCCCTCGCCGGGGCACTACCGCTTTCTCCAGCCGTGGGCCGGCTTCGGCCCCTCTGAAGCCCCCAGGCGTGTTTCTCCTCCGGCCCTGCCTCGGTTTTGCCCCTCCCACCCCCTCTCCCGTCGGCCTCTCCCCGCCTTCTTCACCTGAGAGGGGCTCGGCGCTCCCGGCTCCCCGCTCGTGTCCCGAGAGCCTCGCGTATGGCAGGCCGGCGGTGGGGTTTTGTTCAGGGCTCTCTTTCCGGTTTTACAGGCCTGGTAGTGGCGACAGTAGTTGACAAGGGTTTGTGTAGCAGCAGTATCCTGCCGTACCCACAGGTCCACGCACATCCAAGTGGTATTAAGCAGAGTTAATTTTTCCTACTGAAAAGATGCTTGCCCGTGCTATGGCTAGAGGAATATCTAAAGTAATGTCTGTGTGACCCAGGTGTCTGTGTAGTGAGGACTAGATGTCCCTTTCTGTGGCTGTAAAATCTTGTATTGGAGACGACTGTAATTTCACATAACCCCAGTCAAGGATGAAGACTGACTATTTGCCTTGTGTGCAAATGGAAATACCCTCCTGAGATCTTTATGGTGTGCATCAATGTACGCTTATTCTGCATCATGCAAACTTTATGTTAAAATGGTTCTGTGTGATTCTTAACTAGAGATCCTTGAGTGGGCTGAATAAGGGATTTCATGCTTGCTGCTGCTTATAGCACTTCCTTTCTTGTATTATTTTTGTCCAGACAATATCAGGGCCCCTGTCATGAAACTGCATCTTCGTCTATTGTCAATAGAAAATCCGTTTTGAAAACATTAAAAATGTATAGGCATTGAAAATGTTTTAAAATACTTCTGTTTGTCTGTAGCTTTGTTGCTGGATCATGCCTTTTATTTCTCAATAGGATTTCAAGACACAGCTCTCAATATTTGGAAAACAAAATGTAGCTATTCTGGGCTGAATGTGTCTATCCCAACATCACCAGCAAAGGCATTGAGAAAATTCGGAATGCAATTCTGTCTTTATTGTCAATTTTCGTTTGACATAGCAATGTTAGGGCTAGTTACCATGGTCAAATGGTAACATTTGACATGTTATCATGGCTCAGCTGACTTACTGAAGGTGTGCTCTCTAATTGAGTGTGGCTTTTACTTTCAAAGTATATCTTGCTGCTTGCACAACACCCATCAGTAGGCTTTTGTAAAGGCACCGTTAAAATCCATATGGTAGAACTGTTGGAAGTGTAATGCCTTTAGATCTTCAGAAGTATTTCCAAAAATACTTCAATCATTTCTGAATATGAAAAGAGAGGGACACCCATTTGTTCCCGTTTACTGCAGTGATTAAATGAGTGATCTAATAGTTGTGATTAAATAGAATCTAATAATAGATTTTAAAATAAGAGTATGATCTGGAGCTGACTGTGAACTCCTTTTCTGTTCTTTAGATTTGTGCTTTCTGCTGAAAGGAGAAAGAGGCTCAGGGCTGAAAGCAAATGCCATGAGCTTTTCACAAGGAGGTGAATTTGCCCTTAATTACCAGATACTAACTCAGTGAACCCTTTTCAGTTCTCCCCCGCTTATAATTTAGATACCAAATGTGATTTCACAGAAAAAAGTGAAGAGAGTAAAATATTGCTAATTATAGCTTCTTGAGCATCATATTGTTCTGTACAAAATGTAAATGGTGCTGTGTTTGCTGATTCCAACAACTGTAGAAGCAGCTTTAATTTCTATTTAATTAAGGCAATCCCCTCTAACATCATAGGGGAGAAGATACCCTTCTCCTCCCCCAGTCTTCAGGCAACAAGCAGATCATGAAATAAAATGCAAAGAGAGAGGTTACAGAGATATTTTGCCATAGGACTGAGAGAATATGGATTTTTTCTAAAACCAGTCTTTATATTTTCCTCCTCATGAATGTGAAATAATAAGAAATGCTTGGGTTTGGGAAGGAGTGCTTGCCTGTGACTTTTTTATAACTGGCTTCTGCTGGCATAGTAAAGCAGCAGCATTTTTCACAGACCCTTTCATCCTTGGATCTCCAGGTGAAATACACATTCAGGCAATCAAAATAGTTCTTAATAATAATAATAGAAAGCCCTACTAGATTTCCTTCACTATCGAGCCATGATTACATTATTGTGTGGTATTTGGTGGGGGAAAGGGAGCTGTACTAGATGTAGAGAGGTGGATCAGAGGAAAAAGGGTTTGGATGTTAGAGCAGAAAGCATATAAATTCTTAGAATGTGTTAAAACATTATCACGGGATTAGTTGCTACACTCATTTGGAATGTATGAGATGTCTCCATATATGATTTTTACTTCAAGAACACAATTGATAGCAATTTCAAGTGTCTTCTGTCTTTACACTCTATTCTTCCTGTGTTGTAGATGATACAATTGGGCTGTCTCAATGCCTGTTTACTTACTGATAACTCAGTATTATGATTAAGATCCCTTTTGAAGAGTACAGTTGATTTCCTCTGTGTGAAAAGAGGTAACAAATAGAAAATCTCATTTTAGTTATACAGTGCTCTTCCTTTATTTTTTTTTCTTTTTTTTTTCAAATCAACTGTGTCATGAGGGTCAGTGTCTTTTTCTGAGAAGCTGTTGAAGAGGAAGCAGAAAAAACACAACTGTTCAGTGGTCTGAAACCGTCAAACACCTACTCTGGGAAAGCCGAATCTAATTATTTCCTGCTGTATACATTGCTGAACTGAGGCTGAAAACAGAGGATGTGGTTACACAGACATTTCTTTTAGTGGTAGCCCTGTCTTAAGCAGCTCATATTCCCATCTGCCTTTTTTTTTTTTTTCCCCCTCCACACCACGTGCTGTCACTTCAGTAGCAATGGTGTATCCGTGGGGCTGCATGCTGAGCCAGGTTAAGAGACCTGGTTTTTGATTTGTACATGTTCTGTTCCTCTCCCCCTCAGCCCCCAAAATAAAAGATGGGGGAGGGCCAAAGGAATGCATAGCTGGAGTGGAGGGACTGCAGAAGCGGATTACTCAGAGCTACAGCTAAAAGACAGTTTTGGAACCATGGTTTAAAACTGTTTCTATGATTCTTCTTTTATGTGTGTGTGTCAGATGAAATGGATGTGTTGGTGTGATTTCAGAAACTGGTTCCTTTGTCAAATGCTCTGTTCAGTCCTTCAGGGACATAATGTGTGTGGTTAATGTGTATGTTTTACCTTCCCTTCTTTGAGTGCTTTATGTAGTGCAAACACTGTTAAGTGGCTTCTTCAAGGGAAATGAATGGCATTGGGGTGAAGACAGTTTACATTACCAGGCTTAGGTATGCCACAGTGGTCAGCCAATGCTGTGAGATTTTTTTAAATGCAGGTTGTCCTTGTGGAGGGCATATGGTGCATGTAGCTCATACAGGAATCTGTCATCCGTCTGATACAATGTTTTGAGACATTAAGAATCAATGCTAGTAATAGTATCTCACTTTTCTTTGATTCTTTTCTATTTCTGGTATGAGACACTTTTCACACAGATGAAGTTTTAGAGTTTGCTACTGAGCAAGGTACTATAATTGTTTAATTTAGTTTGGTTTATATTCCAGAAATTGAAGTCATGAATTTAGGTTGTGCAGCATTCCTTTCCCCTTCCCTCCCCCATTTTCTTGTGTGTGTGAAGCATCATTTTTCTTGTGTGAAGAAATATTTTGGATTGAGGCACACAGCCGTATTGATAACATCTCTGTAAGAAGGTGAAATTTAACACACAGTCACAAGTCTTCTTAAATCTTGTAAGCTAAAGGCTGAGCTTTTAATTGGGGATTTTCTTTTGCACCTTAACCTCATGCCATCCATCTACTTTTGCTCTCCTACCACAAACTAGCATGTTGACTACTTCTACTTATCCTTCTTAATTAACTTGTGCTCCCTATTTCAGCTTGGTTTGGCCCTGCTGATCCAGAAAAGCAGGGTTTTTGTACAGTACAGCAGAAGGAGCATGCTAACTGCTGCTGCATGTGCCAGCATGTTATTTGTTAACAGCTGGGCATTGGTGGCTGCCCCTGTGGCACTGAAATAAAAATTCTCCCCTGGACATGGTCAGGAGCGGCTGCTGCTGAAGTCTCTGCTTGCCGTGGGTGCATATTGAAGTGCTTGTGTACCACAGTGCAGGAGCCTCTGGCAGAAAGCAGTGGAGAAAATTCCTATTTTGCCACCTTCTGGTGGGGCAAATAAATGCGCTGGCTACACATCATCTTCAGAGTACTTTCACATTAGGGGAGCAGGAGACTGAAATGATACGTCTAGTTTTGTAAAGCTAATTTTGTTTTGGGATAGGAGTTGACATCACAGATTGTTTCAACCTCAAATTAATACTTCATGTAATACATGGCAATTATGACTAGTTCTAGCCACACTAGGGAAGGTGTGTGTATATACTGTGGTTCCTTGAGTTCTACCCTTTCTGTGGTTTGGCAGAGACACTGAGGATACTTCTTTACTGCACAATTGATCCATACGGTTGACACCCTATTTAGGCTTACTCTGATGAGATCATCCTTTACACGCAGCCATACCCATGTTATGATGAACTCATTCTTTCTGCAACTGTTTAGATGTGTGGAGGTACAGTTTTGAGCAAAGGTGAGACAGGATTCGCTTTGTCAGTTACAGGGAAACTTTTCCTCTTTCAGGAAGAAACTTTTGGAAAAGCATTGAAAGACTCTATTTGAATGATTATTTTAAAAAATATAATTTTTATGGCAATACAAGAAGCTTCCCAACAGAATGTGATTACAGTCTGCATTGTAACTTAATTTCTGTTTCACTGTGTAAGGTGGACCCAAACCTGCGTGCGTGGTTTCTGTGAGTGATTGGTAGGGCCAAGTTAGTGTTAGACCTAATATCATGTCTCTGAATTTGCTCTCATAGGTCCTGTTAGGCATGCTTTACAGGAACTTGGAGTCTGAACCTTTGTCAAGCCTACATCTCGGAGGTAGTATGGCTGTTAGAAAGATGGGATGTGAATTCTTCACTGTGTGTTCAGATCGGACTTGTGAATCATGAGTTTCTGTGTTGTTCAGACATGCTAAAACTCCAAGTCACCAGTGAAGGCTATAAGCCATTGTAATCACTGGAATAGCAGCCATTTGGCTTGAACATGTAAACAATGACATATAAACATTTCCATTGGATGGAGAAGTTTATCAGCAAGATGAGACTTCTGCATTTCTTAGAGATGACGCTATTTTTTTCTTCAGAAAATCTAGGACAGTAGAGTTTTGCCTGCATTGACTATATAGTGAGAGAAAAAAGGAGTGTTGGAGGAATGTTTTGATCGTGCTGTAAGCAAAGAATAACAAAAGTGTTTAACTGTGGAATTTTTCCAGAAAATGTTTCAGTTATGTGATTAATCTTTGCTCACTCGCTGCAATATAGAAGGAGGAGTAAAGAGCTTGTCTTTCATTATAGCTGTAAGGCTAAATCTTTGTAAAGTCTGACTTGTTTTGAAGGTGGGGTGTGTCTGTGTTTTCTGTTGTTCCGTCTTCAAGCTGGATTGAAATTCCATGGAGTGACTGAATAAAGATAATGTTAGAAATACATTTGCAGCATCTCTTGGCTTAATGGCATTTACATTAGGAAAAAAAGTCAATGACTGTCCATGCCCATTGCAGACTAGTTTATCTCCTACTCGGGGTTCAGATGACTAAGCAGTAAATTGCAGGATGTGAGACTTTAACTGCCTGAGATTGAACAGAAACTTCCTTGGCAAATAGGACCAAAAGTTTCAAAGTTTCCCTTTTATTGTCCATAGTATATCAAATAAAACTTCAGTTCTTAGTAGAGGCAGATAAATACATGCAGTCTTAGAGGACAAGTTATGCATGGGAGAACAAGGATGTCTGGACACCTGAGAAGGTAAATGGAAGTGCTGGAAACTCGGGGGAGGTAAATAAACCAAGACAAGGAAGTTAGTGAAATAGTTTGTGCTGTTTTCTGAATGTGTGTTTGCATGTATACATACACACACACACACGCTCTTTTCTGAAGGATAATGGTAAGTTTTTGAAAGATGTCAAAAATCACTGAGTGTCTGCGTGTATCTATATAGATATTTTTAATCTTCATGCGTGCCTTAAAAGGTAAGACTTCAAGGTCCTCTTTATTGTGCCAGGTGAGATGTCTGTCCAGCCTGGTGTGCAGGTAATGAGTGCCTTGGAAGGAATGTAGAACTGAGGTGTACAGAGAGGTTCTTCCCCTTTCTGCTTCGACCTGTCAGCTGATTAGGGATAGCTTGGTATATTCTTCAGATTGAAATACTGAATTCTTGGTTAACTGCTTCCTATCTTTGTGGGAGACTTTCCTTGACTTCTTAAGTTCTTCCTTCTTCTGGGATTTGCAAAGTACGTTGTAAGTATGTACTTGGTGTTGTAGCCTTGCATTATTATAATGTTTTAATTACAGATTATCAGCTTGGCTACTTCGTTAAAGAAAAAATAATTACTTGTTATGGATTCTCATGTGAAATTAAGTGGCTGTAAGTAATTCCAAATATTGACCTGATGACAAATAGTGCAAAAAGGTGGCAATATGACTTCTTGATTCTGTGATAGAGCCTGGAATAATGTGTGCTGACCCATTTTATTCAAAGAAAAATTGAAACATTCTCTGAAAGAGGTCATAAGGGAAGCTTCTAAAGTAGTAGCGTCATAGAATTATAGAATCACAGACTGGCTTTTGTTGGAAAGGACCTTAAGATCATCTAGTTTCAAACCCCTGCCATGGGCAGGGACACCTTCCACTAGACCATGTCACCCAAGGCTCTGTCCGACCTGGCCTTGAACACTGCCAGGGATGGAGCATTTACCACTTAATTCAGCAACCTCTTCCAGTGCCTCACCACCCTCACAGTAAAGAACTTCTTCCTTATATCTAACCTGAACTTCCCCTCTTTAAACCCATTACTCCTTGTCCTATCACTACCGTCCCTGATAAAGAGTCCCTGTCCGTCATCCTTGTAGGCCCCCTTCAGATACTGGAAGGCTGCTGTGAGGTCTCCATGCAGCTTCTCTTCTGCAGGCTGAACAGCCCCAGCTTTCTCAGCCTGTCTTTGTGACCTTTACTTTTTAAAATTTGTGTCAGTATGGTAAATACCTTCTCCTGCAAGTTGTTAAGTGTAGGAGAGTTGACCAAGTAGGTATGCAGTTCATTACCTGTAGCTGCTTTGAAACAGCTTCCTTCTCTTATTTGTTTGGGATCAGGGACCTCTTTCAAATTTTGCAATGCCCCGATTATCCAAGTGTCTAACTGTGGTCTTTCTTTCTTCAGAAGAGACTAATCAGTCTAATTGGTCTTATTCCTTCTGATGCTAAAGTATTAGCTCATTCTATTTTTTTTCCACTCCAGCTATGTTAATGCTTGTGTCCTGAGTCCATCCGTCTGAAGCTTGTATTTCGGGAGGTGCCTGGGTTCTTTTATTGACAAAATACCATAGCATCTCAGCTGCAGTTCTGTGCTTCTGGTGTCTAGGAAACCCTAAAGTCTGAAAATCTTAGAGGAGGAAATAGGATGGAAACACTGTGTTTAAAACCTTCATATGATGATTTGTATTTTTTTTTTAAAGTGGCTAAGGAAGTAGGTGTGAAAGTATGGCAACTACAAATCAGCTTCTCATTGTTTTTATTGCTATTTGCAATAATAGTCTTCTAAAGTCTCCAAAGTAATTATTTTCTAATCAAGTTCTGCTGTGCATGCCTGTTAAAACTGTATTGCCAGAGAAAAGTGGTGTGTTAATTCAGTATGTTTGTGAGTTTGTCTTAAGGTGCTCAAGATGTCCCCCCTTCCATTGCTTTAAAGTGGGATTTCCATTGCAGTCCTGACAAGTGATTTCAGTACAAGGACAGGAAGACTACGTATGTAATTTTGTGGGTATTCTGGCTTAGTAAATCTCAAACAATGCATTCTTCAGAACTGACAAAACAGCAGTCCTAAACTAAAAAGTTCTGCTCTGCAAGTAGCACAGGTATGCGCATACAAGTGTGGCAGCCTTTTCAGTTCAAATTCTGTTGTGTGTGCCAAATGAATGAGATTTGTACGAAAAAAGAATCCTGGATAAAGGACTTTGCTCCTTACTCTTAAAGGAGAAAATAGGTGTGGTGGTTGTTTTATCTTATTTACTTACTTTTTTATTTTAAGATCTCAGTATTTATCCCCTGTTTTCCCTTTCAGTGACTGAGGAGAGAGCTGCTGGCATGGAATTGAGCTGGGTTTGCCCGTGGGAACTGTGAGTAAGGTGTGTATTGTGTTCTCTTTGCTGTCTTTAGTCTGGACCTTTTCTTATGTGCTGAATTGAAAATTGCTTGTGGTCATTAAACATGAGGGGTAGTAGTGTGTTAGAGGTGAAATATTTTGAATTTGTACTAGCATGAGATGTGACAGCTGTCCAGCAAAGACTTTATGGTGTAAGAGTATAAATTACATGCTTGTCCACTTTTCACTGCTGCCTAGCAATGTCAGGCTCGTCACAAGTTAGCTGGTGGTTCTGTGTTACAAACTTTATTCAGTGTTACTGATCCTTGGCTCACTAGACTGATTTATTTAAGTATATAAAGGCAGGCAATTATATCTATACAGTAAAATAATAATGTCTGCAAAACTGTTACTGGGCTTACCATGATATGGCAGCACTCAGAGGATGATACATTCAGATGTTATCTGTGGTCCCAGGCTGAATCTTATAGTAAAGAATAGAAAATGTTTTAATCTATTCTAGCAGCAGAACAAAAGTCTTGGTTTAGATGTCCTTCATGTGCTGCCTTCTAGTACTGTTGCTTTAAAATAAAAAGTATTGAAGGTTGAATTTAGTATCCTTTGAATTGGCAAAGAACAGCACTGTCAATTCTCCCACTCCTTCGCCATGTTCTTTGCCCACATTCATTAGATTTAAATGTTAGGGAGCACTTCTTGAGTACTTAATACTTCTTTTCAATAAACTGGTTAGACAAGACAGTAATATTGATATATACTTCTCCCTGAATCACTGAAAAAAAAAAAAATCTTACCTGTTCTTCAATAGTGTGGATATCCAAGGATGGAAAGTCAGCTCTTGTAGGGGAAAAAGGGAATAGAAGATGTAGTGACTCAGCCTCGGTTGCTGGACTTTCCACTTAAATGAATGTCATGCTTGGTAGCTGCATTAGGAGATGACAATAAATTCAGAGAAATTTGGATTCCATGTCCAGTGTCCATTGATGGGAAGGGTAGGCAAAATCAATTCAAATTAGTTTAATTTATTGTAGACAGATTCTGACCGTTGTGACTGAAGAATGTGACTGGGGTCAGAAAACTTGTTTAATTTTGTTTAAGACTTTTTTTTCACACTGTGCCTAGCATAACTGAAAGCCGTCACTTTTCAGTGGGCCTTGTTCCTCTAGTTTTTGTTTTTGTTTTGTCATGGTTAGGTTTTGTTTTTTTTTTCTGGGGGGGGAGTGGAGGATGAGATCTAATAAACCTGTGGTTGCAGGGTTCAGATTGCTAGCACAGTGGGAAAGGAAGTATGTTTCAAGGTGTAGCATTCCATCAGAACATCAAGCTGAATTGACTTGCTCTGTGGCTGCAGAGCCACTAGATATGAAGAAGTGAAAATTTCAAACTGAGGTGAAGTGATACAATATGGTTATATACTCTCAGTCACAGCCGGTGATCAGACTGAATCATATAAAATGTAAAACTATTTCCTCACACACACAACAGTAAGTTGCAAAAAAAACTTGCTGTAAACTCCTGTAAGATTCTTCAGATCTCCTGTTTTGCCTGCTGCTTTGTGCTGACATGAATGCTTGTGCTGGGAACTGAACTGACTGAAATATGACTACTTTACCTTTGTCTTATTTTTTAATTTTCAAAATTTATTTTCTTTTATTTTAGCCTACATTGGTTCTCTGAGCTATGTTTCCTTGCCCAAGTCACCACTTTGTTATGCCCTAGTAAATCCAGTTCTTGTCCCCAAAGTTCTGCAAAGTTCTGCATTTGGAAGCGTGTTGTTTCTTGTGAGGTCTTATTTCCATTCTCCTCTTGTCCAGTGACTTTCTCGTCCCAATCTGCTCTAAATTTACTTTCAGTATGAGTTCCTTCATACTTTCTCAGCCCCATAGTTTTCCTGACAAGAATTTCCAAGTCAAAGCTCACATCTGGCTGCAGTTCGTCAGTATTCCCTTTTCTAGTTTGCTGCAGCCTCTCTGCTTCCACTGGTTGTTGGCATCCGTTGCCACATGCCTTTGCTGCTGGCTGAATCCATTGCTTCATCTGCTTGCTCCTTTGGGGTGGAGAGGAATGCTTTGCCTCTGACTAGAAGGGAACTTAAAAAAATTCATCGGACAGCAGTTGCAAGGAAGTCAGTCAGAAGTCAGTGTTCTAAACAGTCTGTAGTTCATAATGTGGTTCTTTGGCACCAGTGTGGGCTTAAACAGCTTGTTCCCTTTCACGGCTCCCTGTTTTGCTGGCATAGCTGTTTTGTGGCCATGGTGAGCCACTCTGGGGAACAGATCCTCCTGGAAAGAAGTGGCTTTTTTCTAGATTATTTTTCATCTGTCCAGTACATGTTGTTTCCATAACATTTATGCTAATTTCACAGTGAGGAAGGTATGAGAGTGGGAATGTGTAGCGGACTGCTGAAACTGGCACCACGGCTGGATGTTTAAGTGTGCTCTTTGGCACACTTAAGTCGATTTTGCTTTTAGTGAGCTGCTGTTATAAAGGCTGGTCAAACCTCTACATAGCTGTACACTCCTGCTTCTTCCTTTGCATCAGAGCTAGTGATTGTGCAGGCATAGGGCACAACCAGCTAGCTGACTGATCCAGTAGAAAATAGTTTCTGATCTTTTGCAGAGTTAATCATCTGCTGGTTCAGCTGACCTGAGTCAGACCTTGGGTGCACACTCATTAGATCAGACAAAAGGGAAGCAGCAGGAACGAATAGCTTGGTAGCAGAAGGCTGCATTCCTCTTTTAGTTATGATGTTGAGCTATATCATGACTAAGAACTAAAATATACCAGCATGCCCATTGACACATGAGACCTAGACATCACATCTTTTTTTCTGCTCTCTTTTGTTACTTGAACTTCAGCAGAAATTGTTTTTTAAGGCTCAACATCATCTTAGAAGGACGTTTTCCTCATTTGTGCTTTGAGTTTAAGTAAGAACTTCAGAAACGGGGAGAGTTCATTCTTTTTGAGCAAGGATTGTTTATTATAAATATCATTGTGATTCTTAAAACTATTTTTGGTATTATCAGAGTTCCTTGAGCTTGAAAGACACAAAGTTCCTCCAAATGCATATTGAATCATGAAAAGCATTTCGTAACATCTGGAATGCTAAACTACATTTCTTAGCCTGCTATTTGTGGTTTTAAGAAATTGATGTTTAATGGTGATTTTTCAAGATCTCTTAAAGACTTTCTATCACTGCTGGACTGAGTGAAACAAATGCCAGTGTCTGATGAAGGAAATGCTTAGGGCTTGAGAAATACAGTTCTTGATGCGTGGTTGTTAAAATCATGTCTACAGCTGAAATTATGCAGTGAATTGCCTTGCACTAGGTGTGTTCTTTGAATCTTTTACCTTCTAGTCCTAGCATCTCTCTACAGCTATTCATGCCTTTTGCCTGATAACATTTCTTGCCATTTTCTTGTTGACCTGAGCATGTTTTTTTGACTCTTGTACTGATAGATTTGCTGGAGGTGGTAGAGGAGAGATTTCTGGTGATGATTCAAAGATGTCCTCTTTTACTGTAATGTTACTTGCACATTATACTTTCAGATTCATATCCTTTTGCTCATATAGAAAGTTGTACTTATCCATGTTTTACCAGCATCTTTGTTCATGTGTTGCAATCTTTGCATGTTTTGGCTTTGTAGGGCAGTGGCTTGTGGTCAGGGTAAGTTGGACAGTTTACACCTTCAAATTACTGTTCTGTTTCTAATCCAGAATTAATTTAGTAGCTATTTGACTGCTTTTGCCTTCCCCTCCCTTACTGTGAAAGTGAAGGAAGTTGATGACTGGTTGATTTTGCAGAAAACAATTGCAAGTGGAATTCATGTATTAAAATAAAATTCCCTAACCGAAGACAGTCTCTTTTTAGTGGTCTGCATAGTTTGCTTTCTGAACTTTAAGTGGTTCCTCAAGAACAAGCTATTACACTCGCAGGGTGATGCTTGCCTTGTTGCTTAGTGTATTGTATATACGTTATGGACAGTGTCATCAGTTTAACTCTCAATTAACTGGAGAAGTAATTATAACAACAGCTGTGTGCCTGTGTTAAGCTAACTGACAGGAAACTGAAGTTGTTCAGGTTTTGTTTTTTAATGACATGACCTTGAAGGTGTTCCTGTTGGTGACATTTCTTTTAATACCTAAAGATAAGAGGACTGTCTCTCACTCTAATTGATATAACTTCTCAAGCTAATAAGATGCTTCGGTTGCTAACTTCACTTCTTTTGGGTTATTCTTTTGATTCATGATGACCTGGGGGTTATTGTTGCCTTTGGGCGTGGCATGACATCCTCTTCCTCTCTTCTCACTCATTTCAAAGATTCATCCACTTAAAGCCGTTTTGCCCACAATTGCCTCTTCTCTTGGCTGGATGGTCTCAGCTGGCATGATCATCTAGCAGAAGGCTGCTCTTAAGTTTAAAATAAAAACCTTCTGTCTTCTCAAAATAGCCCAGATGTACACACATGCACTTGCTCTTAGGTGCTGGAGGTTGCTTAGCAATTCTTATATTGGTAGGAAATTGCTATTACCCTGGTAACACAGCCCCAAAATGCAAACAAGGGAAAGCTGTTTATAGAGATGTCCTTGCTTCATTTGGGAATTGTGCTCTTTATTTTTTTTTCTTTCATGTGCCTCTCTGATCTTTACTTACTACTTCTGAATTTCTTTTTTTTTTTTTTTTCTTCCATGTGTTTCACTCTGGTTATTGAGGTTTCATGTTAGGGAAGGTGGTTCCTTGGTTCATTTGGTTCTTTGGTTCATTTAAATACTGACTGTCAAGATTTTGATGAAGCCACAAGCGTGTAAATATTGCCAAAATTGAGAGAAGTCTAATGCATGAAGACTTAGTGCATGTGTTCAAGTCCAACGTGAATGTTTGATTGAACTGTATAACAACACCATGAGGTGACACTGCTACCAAAAGTAGCTATCCTGATTTCTTATTTTATTACCTTGTCTCTCATTTTTCCTTATGCTAGCCCAAGTTTTTTGGGTTGGTGGGCAGCAAGCCAGATCTGAAAGTGACTAATGCAGCTTAAAACTAGTAGTCTGTGTGTGTGGCCAGGTCAGATTTAATACAGATCAGTTTCTTGATCTGGTTCAGCCTTTGTTGGCCCACAGGAGCTGAGGAATGAGAGGCTGGGCTGTTCCTTTTGTTGGCAATGCCAGTTCAGTGTCTAACCAGAGGATGTGGTCTTATGATAAAGCCAAGTTGATCTAAACTTGCTCTTGGCAAGGGGGAGGGCTGGGATGCCTCTGTTGCTTCCTTGTGCCAATGTTGGTGCTTGTCTAGCCTTATGATGGGATGATTAGTTTCCTGCCATTTCACCTTCATTAATCTTAATCCCTTCTCCCCCTCCCAGGTTTCTTTTTACTTTCTTTTTGCTTCTTTTGCTGAGCTAGTTTACTGTGGGTCAGACAGGTTTCAGCACTGCTGTGTCTATTTTGTTTCCCTTTCAACTCTCAGGATTTGAGCTGTCCTTCAGTGATTCTGGATGAGCAGCTTTATAAGCAGTTTCTATAAGTAATTTTGTCATATAGTAAGTGCAAACTAGAATACTTTTTTCAGCAAGGTGTAATGTAATCTGGTTTACTGTTGTATGATGTTGCTATGGCAGGAGGATAAACCTAAAAAGCTACCATGTAGAAGCTGTGGAGTAATTTAACCTTTGTAATGTGCAGGTTTGATAAAGATAATCTTTTT
The DNA here is from genome assembly GCF_033815535.1 of Pezoporus flaviventris. Classification (NCBI taxonomy): domain Eukaryota; kingdom Metazoa; phylum Chordata; class Aves; order Psittaciformes; family Psittacidae; genus Pezoporus; species Pezoporus flaviventris. Next base: position 2,040,473 of record NW_026892559.1, read on the forward strand.
CCAAAAATTCTCATTGGCTGTGGTTCTCAGTCTTCTACCTTGTCCAAAATTGACTCTGCCTTGTTTGTGTATCTGAAATTGAAATCTCTTAAATGCTTCCAGAAATCAGAAAGGGATAATTTATATATTTGAGTTGTCTAATGTCTCTTTTGAGCAGTTCCATCTTCTCCCTAGTGCTGTGGTCCATGCTCGTGTTGTTGTGGCAGTGTTTTAGTGCTTTGTAGCAACATAATTTGGACGCTGAGAGCTCACCGTTGCCTCTACGTTTGGTGGCACAGCTGTATGTGTAGATAGGGCCTAGGACTGGGGAACTGATTTTGCTGAATACCCAGGAAAGATGACTGTCTTCAGCTAAATTGATTCCCCAGTGAAAGATGGGGCAGTGTAGTGATAGAACTGAGTGGCTGGACAGTGGAGGACTTGAGGATTGCTTAAGCTGATGTTGCTGCTGTAGAACATCTGTGGGATCACAGCCACTCTTGTCCTGGAAGCAGCTGGGCCAAAAGTAGAAAAATGCCGTGATAGAAAGCTGCTGTCTGGTTAGGCAACAAACAAATTTTATTACAAATCCTGAGGGCACTCACCCTGAAGCCCTTATTGAGGTTAAGGAATACTTGTTCTTAATACTGTACATTAGCTTTTGGATGAGTCACTTGAAGACTGTGTGGCACGTTTCTTTATGGGAAAATTTCTAGTCTGTTCAGAAATGGCAGGAAAACAAACGTATTAAAATTTTAATTGGGTTCTAAATATTAATGCCTGTAGCTAACTGATTGATCATTCTACAATGACAGTTATAGAGTGGTGTAACTGTCTGGGAAGTCTAAAAACAGCCTTACTGTTGGTTGCGGGAAAGGATTCCCTGGCTTTCGCAGGACTTCTATATAATGTAGCATGGATGATTACAAATCCTCAAAGCATCTTATAAATCCTTCTATGTCTTCATCAGACTTTTAATTGAAAACAAAAATCAAACTCACCCAATTGTAGCTTTTATTGTAGTCCTGTGCACTGGATGCCTGTTTTTTAAAGTGGGGATATGTTGCATGCTGAGATTTGGCATTGCTCTGAAAAAAGTTCTCTTTCCCTTAGGCAGAGCTTAGATGTTTGAATGTACTCATGGTGGAAGTCAGTTCTTTCCTCTGTGCTGTGCTGGCACAAGCACTGTTAGTGTGTAGCTGCATGGCAAACTGTAACAGGGTCCTGGTATACCTGTAGTGTGAACCAGAAAACTGACTTTTACACTTGGATCATTTTTATCCTGTGTCACTGCAGATTCTTGTGCTGGCCTGAAATGGGAGGGGATGTGGAGGAAGGAGAAGACAAAGTGGTGTGCATGCACTGATTTCTTGCTCTGTTTTATGCTGTAGCTTGCTACTGTACTTTTACAGAAAGGGTGTAGTTTCAGTGGCCTGGCTAATGTGAATATAGCTAAATTAGGGAAATAGATTCTGTTTTACAACATGGGTGTTAAAATGGTGTTTGAAATGTCATTTTCCTAGTTTATACAGATTACAAATTCCTGTTTAAAAGAAAATCCAGTATGTTAGAAGTTCCTAAGTACATTTGCTGTTTACCTTGTTGAAGCAGATCTTACATAGTTGAGACATGTCAAGCTTTTTCCTCCCCCTCTTGAAAGGGGAAGGAACTCTTTCTTTCCTTGGGTAGACTGAGAAAAGTAGGTTGAGTCTCCTGCCATACCAAATCCCTGCAGGGTCTGTCACTTCTGGATTTGGGCCTGGCTGCGCTTGTCCTCCTGCATGAGCTAACCGAACCATCATGTGGTACTAGGCAAAGTGTAATAATATCTGCAGTACATCTCTTCTGATAAAGTAGATAGAGGCTTTGGCTCCTCTAAGATGGTGACAGCCAGCCTCCTAACTGAGCAATTACTCTTCCTTTCAGCCCCTTTCCACAGGTCTCCCATCCTACAGGGCAGGGCCTGAGGTCAATTCTATTGGTTATCATTTAACTCCTTCCAGCCTTTGCAAAGATTATGACCGTTTACCACACTCTGTTATTCTAAGTCTGTGATTTAAAGGTGTGTATTTCCAGACATTCTGTATCCATTATAAAGAGAAGGGCAGAATCACAATTTCTTTCTCTTTGCAGATTACCATTAAAATTTGCTCTCAAATGGATATGACTGGTGTTTGCTTTGGACAGGGAATATGTCAAGGAAGGGGTAGGCGCTTTCTAGCCAAATTGTAGCAAATACTTCATATGACAGTAAGGTTTGGCTCTGTCTCATTTGTTTTTTTGTAACAAGCACCAGCTTCAGTTGGTGGTTTTTGTTGTTTTCTTTTGTTCCATCCACTCTTCTTTTCCTTGCTTCTCTTCAGATCATGACATAAGGTCCTGGGAATGAATGTATGACAACATGGATGAAATAGTGCATATTCATTACCAGTAAATACTTACTGTTGCTTGAATATACACTGAACAAATTTTTGAACAAATGTATTACCACTTACAACTTTGTTCTGAGTATCACAGAGCAAACATGAGTAATCAGCAGAAGTATGAAACTGAAATGGAAGTGGAGAAGCTGACTATTAGAGCTACTTTATCAGCTATTAATGTGTCAATATTGTCACACTCAAGTTAATAATGAGTGTTAAATGGTGAATACTTAATAAACAACTATTTTCAAAACTTCCTTTGGGTTTATGCCTTCTAATTGATTTCTGAAGGATTATCCTGATGGTTTTTACTTTGCTTCTCTGCAGTTTGCTTTGCTTGCATCTTTTTGAAGCTGAAAGCTAGCCTCTGGAAATACCTTCTGCTTGGCAAATTACCACAGTGCAGCAGTTATGTAGTGGTAGTCTTCTGAGTTTTAAGTGGTTGAAACAGCAGCATATTAAGAAGCAGGAGACTTCCATCTTCATTAATCAAACCCAAGTATGATTTGTCCTTGGTATAATGTCTGTTACTGTTTAAATGTTGACACAAAAACCATTTCACCAAACTTCCAGCTGGTTTGTTTCTGTTTAAGTTACTGAAGGGAAAGGACTTTTAATTTTAACATAGTTGTGGCTTTTAAATACTTATTTTAAGAATTATGGAAATATGAAACATTTAAAAATTGTGTATTTCAGTAAGACCTTTTATATAGTGCAGATTTTGGTTACTGTAGCTGAGGTTTTAAACAGGAAAGCTTTTCTTGTTTATGTGAGAATTTTTCTTGCATTCATTTTCACTAATAGTGAATGGAGAAAATAGACCAAGATAATGATTTTTTTTTCTTTTTTTTTTTAATTCAGTGCAATTAATTTTACTTGGAAATCCTCATTTGTTGTACTCAGCTGTCCTTCCAGGTTTATTATGAAGGATTACTTTATCTGACTGGATTTCATATTGATGGTTGTCCTGTTAAAACACTACTGTTGGTATAAAAAGACAGTAATCAAGAGTTCAGCAAGGTTCTAGATAGGCTGACTTCACTGGAACAACTTAATCTCTGTCTTCTCATGACTGGGTTCCTCAAGTACAAAAAGTTGAGAATGTTCTCCTACTTATCTGTAGTTTCATCAGCAGTTTCTGTGGTGATGCTGTTGGAGGTTTATGCTGACTTTATCAAGTTTCAGTCAGTAGTTGGCTTTGAATTGATGATGATAACACAAATGCTCTGCTAAAGAACATGTCTCTCCAGAATACGGAGATGCCATCATGAACTGGACATATGGGTTAAGACTGACGTGAGATTTATTGTTTGGTTTTTATCTGGTTTGTCTCTCAGGTTGCCATCACGAAAGCCAAAGTGGATTTCTCCGGTGTGGTGTGCCTGCCCCCTTCCGTCATTGCTGGAAATGGGCTGGACGGAGGAGGGGCTGGCGAAAATGATGATGAGCCGGTGCTGGTGTCGCTTTCGGCGGCCCCCAGCCCTCAGAGCGAAGCTGTTGCCAATGAGCTGCAGGAGCTCTCCTTGCAGCCCGAGCTGACCCTCAGCCTCCATCATGGCCGAAACCCCAACCTCCCTCCACTCAGTGAAAGGAAGAATGGTAAGTGGTACAGTGCACTCATGTCTCATGAAGCATATCCTCACCAAGAAAGTACTGTGTTGTCATTGTATGTGGTCTCATGACAGGCCTGTTTCTTGTTGCTTCTTGCAATGTTCTATTTGCATGAAGAGCTGCATGATCATCCAGAGTTGACAAAAATGATTTACATTGTTCAATGGGAAAGACTGATGTTACAGGCTGTGGAAGTTCCAGAGAGCTACAGTGATAAATGCTTTTGATTATTGTTTTAGTTTAGCACCAGCCACAATTTCCATGTGCTTTGTGGTGACTAGAAGTTGTATAAAGCTGAGACAGAAAGTCAAAGAAAGTGTTAGCTCATCTTCAGACTATAACCATCTGTAGATTTTAATTTGCCCCTTTGGTCTGAATTTACCAAGGGTAACTTCCTCACTGCGAATGTCTGAAAGATTCTGTCAGATTTGTCAGAAGGAGCCACAAGATCTAGTGTTAAAAATGAAATATCCCGGTAGGCCTTCTAATCCTAGAGTGAGAATGACCTGCCTATGTTTCTGAAGCTCTGGACAACTTATGGTATGAATCCCTCTAACCATTTGGTGGGTAACAGAGGGGTGCCGAAGTATAGGGTCATTTGGTGACCAGAATTCCAGGTTTTGGAAAGATGTAAACTATCTGAAGCTCATAGTTGCCAGGCTGCCATGAAAGCCTTTGCATTTTCAACCCCATCCTGTGACAGACTGAAACCATTGGATAACTGGTGGCTTCTGTTCATGACTTCCTCATGGGGATCTCCCGTCACCCACTGGGGTATATGTTGTGGGCTGTTCGCAGTATGAAGGTCTTGCTACAGTCTGAATTCTTGCTAGGAGCTTTACCTGCAAAATACTATGAATTAAACCATGGTTAAGTCCTGGGTGCCTTGTAGTGTTGGGTATTATATGTTGCATTTAATGCATTACATAGAGTTGCATGGCCCAGCATGCTGGAAATGCTGGTGAGGTTTGTAGTGGCTTTATAGCCAGAACATAATGCTTAGGGTAAAGTCATTTAGAGTATGTGAAATGCAGGATAGTAATTTGGATTGGAGTGATACCTCACTTGACATGCCATTCTTTACTTCCAGAAATTGAGCGTGCCCTTCTCCGAACAGTGTATCAGTGTTTTCCTGGTTGGAAGAATTAATTAACTTCAAACACAAATACGTTTTTTTAAGAGGATAAAAAGAGTTTCTCTGTTCATATACATTCTACCATCATTAGGTGATTACAGTCATGTTTACAGGCCTTAAAAATGGAGAAGCTATAAACTGTAAAAACAGAACAAAAAGCTTCTGATCCTTAATGTTTGCAGTCCTCTAAGTATAAGAGAGAACAGATAGAGCTAAAGGCGGTGTTGATAAATAAAAGAGAACAAATTGGAATATTAGTCAGCATGGTAGACTGTGATCTGAACACACCTCAGCTAGCGGCAGACTTGGGCATTTTATAGTTATAAAGGCAAGGAGAGATTTCAAATTAAATTTAACCAAGGTAATTTGGAAATTTGTAGAGGGCTTGAAGGCAACATGGGAAGAGCATAGGAGCCTTTGTTTCCAAAACCTGACAGCTGGCCACCTGAAGGTGACATTGGGATTTTACTGGAGGCAGGGTTCTTCTCTTTTAGTGAGTAAGATGTGATTAAGGGTCCCTAATTGAGAAGCAGCAGTTTATCCTTGATGCCACAGTGAAAGTGATACTAGGGCTGGGAATGGGTAAGAGCACCTTCTTAGGGAAATGAAACTTGTAGCCTCAACTTTGAAGTGGCTACTTTGAAGAAGGACAAAGCAGTATTGTTATGGTCAGAGGAAAGGATACTCAGAATTAAAGTCTTTATATGATTCAGTTGTTTGGATAGGTTTAAAAATTGGCATCTTAGGGATATTGTACAGAAATAGATAGTTTTTCATTATCAGAATAATGTTATTATGGACTCAACCTTGAAGCTGTATCACTGTGGGCTACAAATCTTCTTGACTGGAACAGGTAAAATAGAGTGGGGCTTAAAAAATATTTGGAAAGGAATACTTCTGCCCGTGCCTTTTGCCAAAGAAAATTAGGATATTCCCGGAAATGACTCATTAGGTGGGTCTCTTCAGAGCTGATTCTTTATCAGGGCTTGGCACAATAGTGGGAATTTTACTGCTGGAGGTGCAGCTTTTCAGACAAGGCACTAAGTCCAAACTCCCTGATCTAGACTACTAAACAGTCCTTATCTTCAGAGGTATACAATGGCCTTTTCTCCTAGGCTGCAGTATGTTGTTACGTGTTGTTTGTGTGTACATTCATTAAAATATTGTGGGACTGAAAAGTACCGTTGAAATACGGTTATCTGTAAAGTGTTACAGCACAAAAGGAGACTTGGTTCATTGAGCTGATGAGAAACAAAGCTGGTGCATTTTGAATATATGGGAATGTTTCAGTTATCTTGGGGTAGAGGTTGTATGGCTGTTGAAAGCTGCTGAGCTTGTTAAAGCTCCTTTTAAAAATGTGGTATATCTTTGTTGTTGTGCCTTTGGTGTATGTTAAAAAACCTTTAGAGATGATCTGCCAGTTCAGATGGCAATTTGCTTAAACATTTGATCAGTCTAAATTGGTTGTAGGAGCGTATTTTGAGTATTGAAACTGCTTCTGTGGCAAATTGCCAAATTCAAGGTGTGAGGAAGATTGAAGCCGAGTGGCAGTGAGAGGGAAGGAGATGGTAAATAAGAGACTTGCTGGAAGCTGCCTATCTGTGTCAAAGGGTCTCCTCTTTGCAGTTCTAGACAGGCATTGCTGACTCACAGCTCGAATAACTACTTAGGCTGAGTGATTCTAACAGGTTAACCCTTTGTGTAACGTTTGCTTGCAGAAGACTTTGTCTGTAGATGCCTGTAGAAAAACATTACATGGCTTTGTACTGAGTTTGTACTTCAGACCATGGTTCTGGAATGTAAACTGCTAGCAGAGTTAAAATAGAAATCTGTTTGGCATGTGAAGCATCATGGAATTCTGTATCCCATGGGAGAAGTGGAAGTGCAGGCCTGTATGCATATGCTGCCATGTGTCCTAGGACAGTGAATTCCTTTTTCTTTTTTTTTTTTTTTCCCTGCACTTAGAGAACTGAAGAGCAGCAAGAGACAAGGTTTTCTTGGTGTTTTTTTTTCTTTCTCCCCCCCTGACCCAGATTCCTCTTCATATTCTTCTCCATTATAGGTACAACTTGTTAGGCGTGTGTACCAACAAAGATTGGTACCCCTAGAGATGGGCTTAAAGACCTTAAACATCTCGACTGAATAGTTGTTATTAAGTTACACTAAATTAAAGTGCAATAAAAGCTGTCATGTGTGGAGTATTGGAACATAATAGATAGGAAACAATTCCCTGTCATTTCAGTGGAAGGAAACCTTATGTGGTAAGGTGATAGTAAAATATTTTGACACAATTATTAGGTTCTATTCAGACATCAAGCTTGATGGAACACTGAAGATGTAGTTATTTGATTTGTCTTTGTGCATCCCAGTGAATTTTCTATCCAAAATTCGTATCCTTTCTCTTTTATTTTAATCCACGTTCATCAAGACCTCAACTTTCTTTAAGTGAGAGAGATTACCTGTGACTGACTCATTCGTTGCCACATAAGGCAAAAAAAAAAAAAAAAAAAAAGTCATTGCAAAGTCATCTGAAGCTCTTCAAGTGTATCTTGATTGTTCTCTGTCAGTTATATTAAGATGCCAAGATAACTTTTCCTAACCCGTAGGGCAGGGTTAGAGCAAGTCCCTGATAAATGTAGTTACAAAAAAAGGGGAAACCAAGTGAAAAAACAATACACATCTTATGCAGATTGATAATTTCTGATCAAAACTAACCTTCTGTTTAACCTTCATTTGAAGTTACGATAATTGATCCTTTAGCTTATTGACCTTCTCTCTTGACCCAGGAAAACCCAGGTGAATTCATAGTTACCTTTGTTCAGAGGTCATGAAAAACACTGTGTTAGAAGCCTAGAGCAGTCCCGGTTTCTTCTTACTTTAGGCTCATTTAAGATCAGGTGACATTCTTTCAAATAAATTGTTGCATTTTATGATTACAGGTTTGGGCAAAACTTGTACTAGCTTGTCAGTTGGGGTTTACTTGATCTGAAGTGAAGTACTATATGTGCTGGGGGGAAGGAGACTAATTGGAATGTGTGGAATTTCAGTATGACTTGAAGTCATGTTAGAGGTATGTGCTTTGCGTATCAGAAGGTACTCCTGTTAATGTAAAGACTGAGTACTGTATGAAGCATGATATTCATTGTTGCCACATAAGCTGTTGGTGATTATACTGACTTACAAATTGCAGAGCTGATCTTTTGAAATGTTTCTAAGGAGCTAATGTAGTGCCTATGTTCCTGTGCCCATTTACTGTTAAAAGTCAGTAATGGTATTTTAAATATTTAGTTGGGCATATAATTGTATTTTAAAGAACTCTGTAGGTTATTGCTTCTGTAGTTCTTTTTTTGGGTTATACATTACTATCTCCCTCCCTTTCTTTCCCTTTTCCATCCTGGATTGTCATTACATTGAATGCAGTCAGATTCAGGATTTATTTCAAGTATAGCTTATTACAGAAGCTTTGCAGATTCTAGAGTTGCCCACTTGCTACTGTGAGTTTAAAAGCATTGGTAATGTTTTCTTAAAATCATGTCATAAACTGTCCTTTAAAAAAGTGACTTATGAACTCATTTAAGATGTTAGGCGTGTTTGTGTATCAACAAGGGTAGTATTTTGTTCCCTGTAAACTGTTTTAAAGGACGCATTCCTGTGTAACATTATCTAGGTGTTCCTGCTCCGGCAGGGGGATTGGACTAGATGATCTTTCGAGGTCCCTTCCAATCTCTAACATACTGTGATACTGTGATACTGTGAAAGGGACAGGATTATTCTGAAATTATTTTCTTATTTTATTGGTGGATTTTTTTTTTTGTTTGTTTGTTCTAGTGATTTCTGGAATAGTGACTTAAAGTTACATCTAATTACCAAGTGATGACTTGCATGTGAAAAAGATTAAGTCTGTAACAAAATGACCAAGTCTGTAACAAAAGGCCTAAGATAGGAAATACATAGCTTTGTATGTTGTCCTTCACACATGCTCCACTGAGCCTTGCTGTTTTCTCTGGTATGTAAGGGGAATGGTTGTTAGAATAAAAACAAGGAGTCTATCTTGGATATATTTGTCTTAAGACAAATAGTTATGTCCCAGGAGACTATAAATTTAGCATACTGTCTGAATGTTTCTGATAAAGCTACAAGATTCAGAGCATGATAGAAATGACTGGCCTGTTGCTGATGGGAGCTAATAAACATCTGAGAAGTGGTAATCTCTTGAAATATTAAAAACAAACTTTTAAATAGTGATGGGGGAATTGTTGAGCTGGAAAGAGTAATGCCAGAGACAGCTTAATGTGGTGGCTTTAATAGGTTAGCTCTCCACACATTTTTTGTTTGTTCCTCATCAAGTTAACAAGATTAATGTCTTCTCGTCACTGGTTTGTAATATTCCTCTCCTTTGTGTTTCTCCATTCCATTTTCTCTCTTATTTCACTTTGTCTTTGAGGTTTCAAAGTTCGCATCTTGATGGATGAACATTAGAGATATAATTTGATAGCTATTTAAAAAACATTCCTTTTTCATGAATTTAAACTGCTTGCTAAACAAGTCAGGCCCAGGTCTGGGCAGCTGTTTCGTCTGTGTAAGGACTTCTGTTGCTGGTTTTGCTGTTTTAAGTATTAAGGGTAATAGTGGGGAAAGGAGGTCTGGCTCTTTAAAGGGAGAAAGCCATTCAACAGGATTTTTTAGTCTGTTCTACTTCAACAGTAAGTGGCTGTTTAATGCAAGAAAGATTGCACCATTGCACAACAGTCAGTTGCTGCTAGTACTTAGCAAACTGAATGCTAGCTTTGGGTGATAGCTTGTTTCTGTAACACGTAGCTTTCCTCGTGGAAATGTCAAGTTTTCTGTAACTCGTTTATTTGGGGATACTATTGGCCACTTCTGCAGGCTGTAACTATGCCTTTGCCACAATCTACGTTACCACAAAGTATAAAGAAGGAATCTCTGTCTGAAGACATTTGGGAGTGCAATCTTCATTTTCCTTGCTGGTCAAGTAAGCAACATGCTTTAAGTTTCATCTCTGTTCATGGTCACTGACAGTGCCTGTCTACATACTTGAGGGAGTGACATTTCTGGATGCTGTAGGAAAGGTTTCCTTTCCACTTTACTCTTACTGCTTCCCCTTATATTTCCACCACAAAAATTAAGGATATGTTCTGCTGAAAATTGATGTTTTCCTTTATGATGAATATGGATACTCATGGTAGATGTTCAAGTGACTTGTTTTTGTCACTAATGTCTAAATTCTCAGGATACAGTGCAACACTGCAGTTCCATTCTGTAAGGATTGCACAGCAAGAATGGGCATTTGGGCCTTTAATTTTTGCCTGGTCTGGCTGTAAATTTAGGACTGCATAAGGCATTCGAATAACAGTCCAAATGAGCTGATTCTCATCCTTTTACAACACACTACTGATGTAAGAAGTATGGAAATCTGATAAACGCTACATTATCATCACTGTAAAGGATCTTCCTGTATTGTTTAAAGCTGTCAAATGAGTATTTGCTGCCTCCTTTGAAGCCCCAAATGTGTTTGTGTGGGGGAAGGAAGGTATGTTGTTAAAACCTGCCATGCTTTTCACTCAGCTGTTGAGCAGCTGTTGGGGAGTTCTTGCATCTGAGTGCTAGAGAAGGCCTGAAGTTAGTTAAGATTGGAGAGGTCAGAAAACAGCACTAAAGCAGTTTTGCACACCCAGTTACACATCTTCATGAATACTGTTGTGGCAGGAGAGGAATTCAGACTTGCTACAAAGGGATTTTAAATCTAAAAATTGGTCTGTCTTTTCTGCAGAGCTGAATTTAATTTTGGGCTTTGTGGAAATCCGTAGTTACTTACTTAGATGACCTAACGAGAAATGATGATGAGCCTTGGTGAGAGCTGGGGAATAAGGGAAAGCTGCTCTGGGGACAGAAGTGTTGAAATTAGTTTGCTAAGATAATTAAATTATCTGTTGCGCAAATTACTTGAAACTCTTTAGAGACTGAAATTGAATTTCCGTTCTGTTGGGAGCTAGAATCATCTAGTGAGGAAAGACTTAATTCTATTTTTATCTTTTACTCATGAAATACCTGACTGTAAAAGTTTTGTCCACTATCCCAAATAATTTGAAACTATCTAGATGTGGCAAATACGGCTTTCTTTTTTTTTTTTAACCTCTAGACAGGTTGGTTGGAGGGTGTGATCCACAATGGGGAAAGTCTGAAGGAGAAAGGGCATTTTGTTTGTTTTTAAGAAACAGATGCCATCCTCTGTTTGGAGGTAGTTCCATTCTTTTCTTACAGTAGGTCAGGTTTAGTGGTCAACAAGAAGAGTTGATAGGGGTAAGGGAATAGTGTGATTATTCACAAAAAGGACTGTTAAAGACTGAAGAAAAGTGACTCATTTGTCACCAGGATGTATATGTTTTGGGCCATGTTGTTTCAAAGCTGAGGATGTCTGCATGTTTATGTTAACACTGGGTCTCCTTGTCCTTGGAATGAAATTGCCTCATCAGCAGAGCCCCTTAGGGGATTGAAAGTCTATCCAAGACGTCATCCTTCCCTTGTAAAAGGGGGAAAAAACTGCCAGTTCCAATGTCTCTGACCCTTTCCTCTCCCCTCCCTTTTACTTACAGAGCATCAAGGGGTGGACCTTACTTCTGCAAACTGCACATCTTGCGTTCCCCTTTGAGTATTCATTTTTCTCCTAGGAGTAATTTGATTCTGGGCTGTTCCAACTTGCCTGTAGTGAATAAGCAGAGAACTGCATGTTGAAAGACTGAGTTTTCTCAGTAGGCTTTATCTATCTGTGTATGAAGAGAGGTCTTTAAGGGATTGTAACTGTTGAGAAAAGGATCAACATGACGCTGCTGGAATCAGAAATGCCGATGACAACACTCCAATCAGGTATCACCCCAAACATATCCTACGGATAAATTTTGCTAGCGAATCATGGTTGCTGAACTATATAGGGAGTACCAGGAGGCTACGTGACTTTAAGTAAAGACAAATTAAGAGAGCTGTGGTAACTTCATCTACTTCATGTAGAAGTTGCAGATGGATACTTGTTGGATGTTAAATACTGATCACTTAAGAACGTCATGAAATTATCTTTCTGTTCTTTGTTTGCTGGTCCCCAGTGTTAAAGTGCCTCATGAAGATTAGAAAACCCCAGTCAAATCTAAGACTTGTTCTAAAGGAATTTCCTCTGTTTAGCTTTCGGCTGATTTATGCAGTTTTGCTGTTAATTATTTTTCAATTAAAGGTATTATTGATACATTGGAGAGATTTTAAATTGTGTCGTTTGGGAAATGCTCTTCTGCTTTGAAACTTCCCAGTACTTGTTTTATATCTTGAAAGACTCTTTTCTTGAAAATGAAAATGGTATTATGTGTCTGTGATGTTGCCCTAAATATTGTGATCTTTTTTGTGGTGTTGTGCTTACCTATTAGATATGTAGAGAGTTGCATTTCTGACATGTAAGACACACTAGAGTGAGAGTTATCTGTTAATGGCAGTATGGTGTACTTCTGTAGGGCATTTTTATCTGAGGCTTTAAAACAGTCTGTAGTTACACTACAGGAGTGTAGACATTTAACAAACACATACAGATACGAATGGCCTCTGTTCTATGGATGGGAACAGAGACTGTAACCTTGGTAAGATCTGACTGCAAACCAGTAGTGGCCTCAAAGCTTGGGTTTGCATTTGTGTACTCTTAATCTCTTGTACAGTGTTGCCTGAAAAACAGCACATACGTAAGTGTCAAGACAGACTTGTTCCTGAAAGTTAAATGCTTTTTCTTTTCCTCAAGTAGTGACTTCAAAAGAGACAAGTAAAACAATAACTTCAGAGTTTAATACATTTTATTTTGTTTTTCCATAAATTGCTGTTGGTTTTTTTTTATGAATTTACAGTGTTGATTTCCCTAACTTAGAGTCTTATGTTCTGTAAAGTATCTGTGAAGACTGTGTATGTCTATAAAGATCCTCTCTGACCTTTTTTTGTTGTATCCTTTGTTGTTTAGAGAACAATGTTTTGGGTTGTTTGGTTTTTGTTGTTTTTTTTTTTTCCCCACCTCCTTTTGTAGATAGGAAAGGCAAGAGAGGTGTTACAGAAGAGCTACATCTTACAGGGAATACACAGTTTTTTGTCTCACTTCAAAAGGATGTTTGGACACAATACGTCATTCCTCTGGTTGTACCCTTGTAGTTTGTGACTTGTGGAGGTAGGTTTTAGGCAGTAGCAAGGTGTTTGGTATTGAACAAGATGTGTATGGCAAGATGATATCTAATCTGTCTTCGTTGTAAAGAATTTTTTTTTTTTCCTTCATATGACACTTGTTGTGGAAAGGCCTGAAAAGGATCTCTGCCTCAATGGGCTTTGTTCCTAGTAGCTTTTCTAATTATGGTAACTTTTTTTGCAGACAAGAAAGAGCCATGGAATTTACATTTCACGGTTCTTAGAACTGAATTTGTGCATGATATTCTGTGGAAATTCACAGAAGAGAGTAAGGTTTGTTAAAATTAGGGAAATGGCCTTCATATTACTATTACTTTTTTCAAAACTCTTTATGGCTGTGTTTCTCATTTCTTCCAGATTATAAAAACTTCCAAGGCTTACATGTAATTCTTAGGGTGAGAGTTTCTCCCATTAAAGAGTACTTGTGTGTAGCCTTTGCTTAAGTCAGCTAACTCTAGTCCTTGAGTATGCAGTGGCGTTATGCAGTGGTGAGGCAATTTCCTGGCAAGCTTATCTTATCTAATGAGGGATACAGATTTATTGTACCTCTTCCATCAGTGGTAGCTCCCTTTTCTCCTAGGTCAATCACTGCTGGACAAATATTTACCAAGAAGCAGACAAATTTTTTTGTAAAGGGGTTCACAAGTTTGGTGGGGAAATTCAGTATGACAACAGGAAGGAACCACGTGCATAGTAAGTTTAAAAGATCAGTCTTGAATGATAGAAGAGTATTACAAGGTTCTAGATAAAGAAAATGGTTACTTGTTGAGCAATTTGCTCTCAGCATCAACTTTTTTTTATTAAAAAAACCCAAATAAGTTAATATTTAGTAACTTCAGCTCCTGTTGGTTGCTACTGTTATTTGGCTTAGTGATGTAATTAAGTAGTCTATTGAGCAAACTACATGAGACTTTTTAGAGACTGAAATTGGATCTCCTTTCTGTTGAGATCTAGAATCCTCTAATGAGGAAACACTTAACTTCTCAAAGCTTCTTGGTCCTGATGTTTGTCTTCAGAAGCCCTACTGGAAAGATGGAAACTGGAAATGGTTGTCCCAATCAACTCCTCAAGGTTTCTGAACAGCCATTGAAGAAATAGGAAAATCATGGCCTAAGCTGGGTAAACAAATTATCCTGATAGAACTTGTGCAGCTTGCACTCCATAGACCAAATGTTCTTAAAACATGAAGGTCATTAGACTGTGCTTATTTAATGCACATGAGAAACTATTCCTAATATTTTAGAAGAAGAACTGAGGGGGGGAATATAATTTGACTATTCTAGGAATAGAATAGCCTAAGCTAGAAGGGACTGTTTCTTCAGAACAAAAGTGAAGAAGGAACAATATGACTAGTGAGGAACCCATTGTATTAACCAGAAAAAATGAAACGCACCTGTCAAACCAAAAATGGTGGGAGTAAAAAAATCAATACAAGTGATGGATGACAGCTGAGGAAGAAAAAGTAAAAGGAAAAATCAATCTGAAAAGACATTCCAAAAAGGCAGTAAACCCAGAAAAATACGTGAAAATAAGAGCGGAAGCTTAACTGCTGTATTTCACATCTCATAGGACTATTGAGCTTCTTTGAAGTACTGTGGTATTACTGACCCAGTCATTCAAAGAGTGATCGTACACAATGAGGCAAAATTCCACATTTGTTTTCAAGAATAGAATTTCGGCAACAGCCCTGTGCCTGTTTGCCTGTTGTCATTCTCTTGAAAACGAAGCTGATGTGTGGATCTATACTAAGGTCTTAGCAGTAGGAGTTCCCTTATTAGCGTGTTTCTCCAAGAGTCACTTCTCCTTTGACTTTCTCAGCATCTAACTCATTTGTTTTCTTTGTGTTTGTTTGCTGATTCCAAAAGCTTGTTGTTTCCTTCCCATTATCTGCTATCTAATCTCACTATACAGCCTCTCTTTTTGTTCCACAGAAGCCTTTCAGTTGTTCATATTGCTATGTAATTATCCCATATGAAGATCTTGCAAATTCTTTTGCAAGAAAAGAAAGGTCACTGATTTTGCTGTTGGTCAAGATATGGATTGAATAGTTTCTTGATATGACCTGGTTTTGTTCTCTGACAGACTGTTTGGCCCACTGAAAGAATGAGTCATGAAAATTATTTAATTTTTTACAAAGAGGGAAGAATGCTAGAGGAATACCTTTTTTTGACACAATCTACAATCCAGTAACACTTCATCATAGAATCACAGAATGGTTTGGGTCGTAAAGGACCTTAAGATCATGTAGTTCCAACCCCCTGCCATGGCCAGGGACACCTCGCCCTAGACCATGTTGCCCAAGGCTCTGTCCAACCTGGTCTTGAATATTGCCATGGATGGAACATTTACCAGTTCTCTGGGCAACCTGTTCCGGTGCCTCACTTCCCTCACAATAAAGAACTTCCTTATATCTAACCTGAACTTCCCACTGTGTAAGTTTAAACCCATTCCCCCTTGTCCTATTGCTACAGTTCCTGATGAAGAATCCCTGTCCGTCATCCTTGTAGGCCCCCATCAGATACTGGAAGGCTGCTTATGAGGTCTCCATGCAGCTTCTCTTCTGCAGGCAGGACAGCCCCAACTTTCTCAGCCTGTCTTCATAGGAGAGGTGCTCCAGCCCCCTTAATATCATCCTCTGGACATCCATGGCTGTCCTCTGGACTTAAAACTGGTTTTGAACAGCCATATGAGGGACTCATGCAACTTAGGGAAATCTTGGGAGTCTTGGGTCTGCTGCTGGCCTCTATGGGCAAATTCTATGCTTAATTGGCAATTACAAACTTTCAAAGATAATTTCACTTTTTAATTTTGGTTGTTATGGTTCACAAGTTTCTTTTTATGTCTCCTAGCAGGTGGCTGGGCAGAAATGTGTGTGCAGTACACATACACAGGTGCAGTCAGCCAGATAAACCCTTATTTTCACATCACTTTTTGCAGGCTTTTTGCATGTATGGAGAAGAGTTATGGCCACCTTAAGGTCACTTAGAGTCTAACAATGCATTGCCAGAATTAATGAATGTTAGCACTTGGCCAAATGGCCAACTTTTCTTAATGAATTCTATTTCCCCTAAATTTTGCTGTACTGAAAACCTCTTTTTTTTTTTTTTTTTTTCTTCTTCCCTGTTCTGGGGAGCATTGATTTGTTTCTGTGCACTATGCTGCGATTTGCACTGTCTTGGTATATATAGCAGGTTAATAATTGTGTAATCCTCATTTCTTTCCATGAGTATACTGAAAAGAAAACAAGATCTTTTCAGCATAGGGTGATCTGTTGGATAACATCTTTAGCTTTTGATATATTGGTGCATTGACCAGCTGAAAAAAAACCCTTAGAATGTATTAGAGATCAAGCCAGGTACGCAAACCAGAAGCAGGTTGTTCCAAACTGTTAGAAGTGCACTTTGGATGAATGAGAGGGTTTTTTCCCATGCATATTTAGAGAACAAAAGAAGTGTTGTTTTGAAGTCTGCAATGTAAATGAGAATAGAAATAATTCAGTTCTTAATAGTGGATAAAACTTGACTTCTCTAGTCTAATTTGCTTTGTATCCAGCTGGTTCTGAAAAAGGAACAATCGTTTCAACTGAAAATCACTGTCATCTTCAATCAAATGTAAAACTTTACTCATTTTCAGGGAAAAAAGCATTTTTGAGCTGCTTTAGCAGATTAGGGAGATATTAAACTCGATTTTGGACAAATGGATGTTGATCCCATTCCTTCTTTCAAAACACAGCTCCTAGGCTCTTGCTCTTCCCTCTCTGAAGATTTTAAGTTGAAGCACTTTAAGGATGTCAGCTGCTAAACTGTTTAATGGGAAGAAAGAAGGACAACATGTCTGTGTATTCACAGAAGGAATGTGTCCCCCTCCAGCTCTTTCAGAAATGACAAATGTCCGAGCTGCAGTTTTTGTTGTTGATTTTCTGTTTTTCCTGTTTTAAATAAAGTTTAAGTGCTGCCTTTTGGTACTCAGAAGAATAACCCCTCATGCATGCCCTAAAATGCCTTCTAACTTCATCTTGTCTTTTTCAAGCACCTATTAGTAGGATTTTTTTCCTTACTATTTTTTTCATTTCCTAGCAAGAGTTTTTTCTGATTGGGAGGCTTTTCCTCTAGTTTTGGCATTTCATTTCATTTAAATAGTAGAACTTAAAATACAGGTTTTTTTTGTTTCTGTTTGGGGGGCGGGGGTGTGTGTTGTTTTTTTTGTTGTCTCCTAGGTTGTGTTGGTTGGTTTTTATTTTGTTTTGTTTGTTTGTAATTCCCCAACTTGGAATTTTGAGTTTGCAGTGATTTCTTGAACCAACACAATCAGGTTTTGGATGGAGGGTGGTGGTGAGGGCAGAACATTCCTAGCTTTATAGCTTTCATCATCACCACTTTAAAAATAGAACTTTTGATTTTGGTTTGGAATCTATGGCATTTGGAAATGTAAGCTTTTGTATCTACGTAGCAAGTTCCTGGGGAGCGTAAAGAGTTCCCTCCTTGCTGGGATGGCTCCCCGAGATGTGTATATTCTGAGTAGTGATAAAATTAATCTTCACTGGCTTTTAACCAGAATCCTACATGTGATCCAGAGGCTGAACAAAGTTATGTGCTTCATCGTCATCATGCAGAGGGAATTCTTTCCGAAGCAGCAAATGGGATGTTCCTGAAGTCAGCTTTAAATATGGAAATTTTTACGCCTGAGCTACTAACTGCATGAGGTTCTGAGTTGACTGTTGTAAGATACGGAGTGAGGAGTGCACAACTGTAAGCTGCATGTTACTGAGTTACTCCATTCATAAAATAATTGAACATAACCTTTTGCTGCCTTTTATCCCTATGATTAAGTAATCCAATCACTGTGGTGTTTGTTAGCCAAGCTGAAGGATTGTACTGAAACTAAATATGTGAAGGATGATTTTCTTTTTTTTTTTTTATTTCTTTCTGTCAAGAATGACAGAAATACAATAAAGACTGTTCATTAAAATCACTTAGTGAACAGTACCTATTTCTACTGCTTTAAATTTAAACAAGAAACTGCTGGAAATCTATTGAAACCTGGACTAAGTATTCCTTGAAATGCTAAATTACCTTTTAAAAATAGTAAGTTTTACTCTGCTTTGAAAATTCTCCATTTATTTTATGCAGTGAGTATTACACTGTGGGTTGAGAAAGAGGGAGTAGGAGAAAACAATCCAGGTAACTACTTGTCTTCACCTATGTACTAAGATGAACTTGCAAGGGCACATTCTCAGGCTGTATTTGTTCTAAAACAGTGACACAGGTAGACACAAACCAGTTATTCACTGGCAGCTTTGTTTCCTAACCTTTCTTATGGCTCCCGCATACTTTAAAATGTAACTATTGAGAAATAACTTGAAAGGAGGGGTGTGCATTTAAACTAGTTTCCAGTGTACATACTAAGATGGTCATCATCACACTGCATTTTTTTCTGAATCATTCACCAATTGGTATTACAAACTAAGTGAAAGTTCAAAATGCAGGTAAACACGTGTCAGGTTTTATAAGCTGTAACTTTAATCAAAGCAAAGTTTTCCTTGCTGTGAAATTAATGCATTATGTATAATGGGGCCTATTGAATTGGTGCCATCATGTTCTGTAAGTTACCTGTTCATTTACATAATGAATATAAATCAGCCTTTCTTTAGGAACATAGTTCAAGTACATGAGCAAAATGAAGTAAGAAAGAATTATTTAAATCAGCCTCTTTTTTGAGGTCTTTAGGCACGACTGTATAAAAATTACTTAATCATTATTTAAATAGGCTCAGACTGGTCATTGTTATCTTTTTGGCTCAGGCTGATCATAGTCACTTTTGTGGCCTGCCACTAATGTAGCTTCTGGATTAATATCTGAACATGTGTTATGCCGAGTCTCTCTAAACTGGTATGATGATTACACCATGCATGCTTTGCCTAAAGGGATACAGTGCAGACATGCATCCGTTCGGTCTTCCAGTTACCTCCTCAATCCTTGCTAGCCAGTGTTTGCCAGATTTAAGAAATGACTAATGTTTAATAAAGAGCTCAAGAGTCCATTCCTGTTTGATAGCAGAAATTAACATTAGGGATTAGATCCAGGATTACTATTATTTTTTTTTATAATGGGATTCATGTCCAGTCTACATTTTGATTATAGGCATTAATATATATAATATATATATATTTTACATCTAAGCTTCAGTATGAGTCAGTCTCTAATGTATGGCCAGAGCTGTATAGATCAGTGGTGGGGATTATAAGTAACTGTTGAGGTTCTGGGAATGTCTCTGTGCTTGTTTGATGTTATGTGGAAATTGACATAGATAAACTTTAATATTTAGCTATTTGCCATCTGCTTTAACTAGTCTCAGATGACTCCTGTAGCACTTCTCCCTGCCCCCAAACCTAACAAAACCCAACCCCCAAAGCATGAGATAACCTACAGCTTCGTGTAGCATCTGGATACTCCTTGACGCTGAGCCGGAGCCCCCCAGTTCAGACTTACAGCACCCTCTGCTGTTCTGACCTTAGGGCTCTTCCAAGAAGAGACTGACACTTGTTTCAAGTTGTCTTTTCAAGTGGAGAAACTTAAGTTGGTTATTTTGAGGCGGTGTGAACTTCTGTTTTTATTTGTGACTGAGCCCTGCTTTATGGAGATTAAACTAGAATCTTAATGGAAGAAAAATTGCTCCACTCTCCTTTCAATTTCTTTGTCAAGCTAATTTTACTAACAATCAATACAGGAAAGTAGTTTAATTACATTGGCACAGCTCCCATATGTGATTAACCTTAGTATAACTTGGCAATAGTTTAAGTAGGTAAGGAGTCATAAAGAAACAGAACTGGAATTACCCTTCAGGGTCACAGAGCCCACTCTCCTACTGTTGCAAGTAATCAGGTCATATACTCCCCTTCATAACCAATTTATCAATCACCATTTTTAAAAGTACTAAATTTCTCACTCACCAGCAACTCCTACTAGAAAGCTGTCCTAGAATTTCTCTCTTTGGTTAAAAATCTTGTAGTTTTTTCCAATGTTAAGTGAGCATGTGTGTCAGTGTTGGTTTGTCCAAATAGCTTTCTGTAATTAAACTGATTCAAACCTTAATGCATGTGAAACATTTTCAAAAGAACCTGCAATCACTTGCAATATATTTAAGTGGGCAAGTGCTAAAGTAAGTGTCTGCTAATGTGACCTGCTCATTACTTTTTGTATCTATCACAATGCTTATTGTAACTCAGATCCTCTATGTAATGTTAATGATACTTCCTAGGCCTTATGCACAGCACTGGATTCCCAACACATTAGGAACCTATTTAATCAACCAGTGTGAGAAGTAGGTTGAGAAATGTATTTATGGTTCTTTGTAGGCTTTTCCATTTTCTTTGCCCTGATTGTTTCTTCTCAGAAATGAGAAGTTGCAGCTTTCAGTGAAGCACCAGCTGACTTGATCAGACTGTGACCTTGATGAGATGTTTTTTTTTTTCCTGCTTGAGATACTCTTGATTGAAGCTGGTTTTCCTTGTCTGTGTCTTTCAATATTTGAGATTTGTTTTTTGCATTCACTGATGTGAACTCAAATGTATGCCTCTTAAAAATATACTGAGTCATTCTGATTTATTAAAGTGACACTGAAGTACCACCGGTTACGAATTACAACTCCCAAAACTTTTGGTTAATCTCTTCAGAAAGTACCTTTAAGCTTGACTTATTGCGCAACACTCCCGAGGCTTAAAGTCTTCAAAGCTCTTTCACTAAAAGTTCAAATAAACAGAAAACACTTTGCAGTACACCTTTGCTGACTCCATGTTACCTCAAAATAAGCAAGAGCAAGATCCAGGTTAGTAGGCTTCTTATGGAGGAACCTCTTTTGCTAACCTTACCTTGAAAATTCACAGATGAACACGTGAATCTTTTGAACAGTGTAATGCATGAAAAATGGTCTTGGACAGGAGTATTTCAGCCCATGTAAAGGCCAAAGCATCTTTAAGCTAGAAAGTTACCAGCAATCTAAACGGACCAGAAAAGAATAGCTAGTTTAAACAGAAATGCAGTATTCTACAGAAGCTTAAGTTGTTTGGCTTTTAAAATTATTTTTTTTTTAATTCCATATAACTTTAAATGTACTACACACAATCTAATTTCTGTTTCTTTTTTTCCCCTCCTTTTATTTTGTTATGCTTTGTTTTCTTCTCTTCCTTGTACCAGGCTTTTGCATTATGGTGACAAAGTGACTGGTTATAATAAGAGACTGCTCCACTTATCCCAGTTTTCCTTGGAGAGAGGCACTCACTGTTTGCTGTGATTGTTGATTTAATGCCTGGGAAGAATGAGTTTTTTTGGACCACTTCCTCATCACTCTCTCGCTAAGGGAGCCTGCGTCATTGAGAAATGTTTAACCTTCTGGCCTTTAAGTGGGACTGGAAACTTTGCTGCAAAATCTAGAAGCTAAAACTAGATCTTGCAAATGTTATTTATGCGGACTACTCTTTCCTTTGATTTAATTAGGACAGGAGATTGCAGAGCTTGATTTAGAGTTTTGAGTAGCTTATAATTTGGAGAGTAAGCAGGAGAGAAAAATAAGTTCTTTAGAGAAGAATGGCAAGTAACTGATTGAGGAGAAGGGGAGGGAAGAGTTCGGGGTAGAAGATGGAAAAGTGTGGGAAGACTGTGTGGGGAAAGGCTGTCCTAACATCATAATCCTGGCATTGTCAAATGCTTATGTAGTTCTCTCTAATTTTTGTAAGGAGGCTTGCTGTGCATAATTTAATTCATATAGCACAATGGTTTCCAGATGCTGATAGCAGAAGCACATCCTAAAAAAGCTTTGTAGAACGGGAGTTTTCAGACTTAACCTTCAAGCATGAGTTGCTTGTGGAGAACCAGGGGCCTAAACTGTGGTGGGAGCTCTTATTTCTAGAGATTTGATGTATTAGCAGATACTGCCTTTCCCTGTAAACTTCGGTATGACTACTGTATGTCTGATTTTCCCAGACTGTCCACGTTTTTCCTTCCCCCTCCTCTCTACTCTGGACCATGGGGGTTTTCCTAAGACTTGCACAGAATTTCCAGATGTCTGGCTGCCCTGCTTGGAACTACGCTCCATTAACAGAGAGGGCAAGAAGACATTCAGAAATCCCAGACGCTTCTCCAGCATAATCATAATAAATCTGATATATCTTGAAAATGTTGTGCTTTTGCAACTTAAGTATAGTGTGCTTGTAGCACAAAGAGTAATCCTGACATGTCCACAGAGGGCTGGATTTATTGTGCATGGTCTGGCAATCTACACAGCATTTGCTTGTGTGTTTATCTTCAGGATATTCCAAACCAAACCGTGGCAGCTCTGTCTCTTGGGGTCCAATCACTTGATGGTAAAGAGGTTGAAACTAAAATGAAGAAGCTTGACTCAAGGGTGAAACAACAGGAGCCGGTTTGTCATGACCAGTGGAAGGGAGGAAAAGGGGCTGTACTTTCTAAAAAGTTTTTTGCTGGATGACTGAGCTCTCCAGGAAAGCAGGGCTCCATCACATGTAGTTGTTACTTGGGAAGACAAATGCCATAATTCTGAATGCCCCCCCTCTTTCTTTCTTCCCTCAGCTTTATATGCTGAGCATGACACCCTATAGTATCCCTTTGGTCAGTTGGGGTCAGCTGTCACAGCAGTGTCTCCACAATTTTTTGTGCACCCCCAGCCTACTCGTTAGCAGAGCAATATGAAGAGCAGAAAAGGCCTTACCTCTGTGTAAGCACTGCTTAGCAATAATAAAAACATCCCTCTGTTATTAACACTGTGTCCAGTGCAAATCCAAAACATAGCCCAGTGCTAGGCTCTATGAAGAAAATTAACTCTATCCGAGCCAAAACCAGCACACCCTCACAGTCAAAAGTATTGTTTCCTGGTGTTTAGAGGGGACCTCCTGAGTTTCAGTTTGGTGAAGCACAAGCCCCTGGTCCTGTCACTGGGCACCACTTGAAGGAGCCTGGCTCCATCTTACTTTTACCCTCCCTTCATGTATTTGTATATGCTGATAAGATCCCCCTGAGCCTTCTCCAGGCTGAACAGTCCCAGCTCTCTCAGCCTCCTCTCATACAAAAGATGAGCCAGTGCACCTATTATCTTCATGACCCTTTGTGGGACTTTCTTCAGTGTGTTCATGTCTGTTTTGTACTGGGGAGCTCAGTAATGGGCCCAGCGTTCAAGGTGCTCATCAGTGCTGAGTGGAGAAGGATCACCTCCCTCAGACTTGCTGAGAACATTTTTCCTAATGCTGGTGAGGATACCTTCCTTAGCCTTCTTTGTCCCAAGGGCACACTGCTGGCTCATGTTCAGCTTGATGTCCACCAGGATTCTCAGGCCCTTTTCTGTCAAGCTGCTTTCCATCCATGCTGCCTCCAACATACGCTGGTGCACCCTCTGGGCCTGGCCACTTGGACAGTTTTCAGTCCATCTCGCCATCTCTTCATCTAGCTCATATTTCCATCAGCTTTTCTATTAGGATCTTATAGGAGACAGTGTCAAAAGCCTCACTAAAACAGGGTGGACAATAGCTCCTCTCCTCTCATCTGCATATCTATCCACATTGTAGTTTAAACCTAAAGACAGTTTTGCCCAATATCTGTCTTGCTCAGGCAAAAATATTTTCTGATAGGAGAGAATGGTGAGTTTATAGTAAACTCTGGACTGACTATAGCATAGTTGCCAAAAGTAAGCATATGGCAGTGTCTATAATGTTAAAATTGTTTTTGTTCTAAAGATTTGTTTGTAAGTGACTTCTGTTCAGCCAACTGTTAGGTCTATGGGGAGTAAGCAGCCAAGTCCTGTCAGATCATAAGAACTGGCAGGCATATAAACCCCATATCTTTTTCAGTTGCATGTTTGTCTATCTAATTAAATCATCAACCTGTTTGCTTTTCCGTAGTCCCTCTTTAATGGTTCTTTTCTTGTGTCTGGATTCATAAAATAGATTCAGCAGCCAAGAAAGGATGCTAGGATTTCTAATTCCATTTCTGACACACAGACTCTGTGTTGCATATAAATCTTTCTACTTAATTTAACCGAGTTTATCAAACCAGAGGGGTTTTAATAGAATTAAATTGTTTAGAATCAATAAATGCGCAGTTCTGACTGATGACTTCTTGTAGCTCATACCAAAGTGACAGAAAATCTTAAAGGGGTGCCAGGCAGCTGGAGAAAGACAGTGACCAAAGAGACTTCTCTTTTTTTTCTCTTTTTTTTTTCTCATACTGTTTCAGGTGAGCTCACAGATTTATGAGGAGGGAAGCAGAAACAGAAAGCTGAGGCCCGAATCAGAACATAATGTTCCAAGTACATTAGAGTTATAAGCACTTCAGCTCCATTCCTTTCAATGTGTTTAAGCCAGTTGGGGATTAGAACTCCTAAGATCTGGCAGGTTTTGCTGGAGCAGCAGAAGGGGATAAACCCTCCCCATACCTTGTCATTTTTGTTTTGATTTCATAGCTGGGATTAGCAGAACTCTTGGATATGAGATAAAATTTGTTTTAGAAGTAATCATGCTCCTTGCAAAGGAGGCCTGTGTCTTTGTTTCCCCCATTCCCCTTCTTTTGGGTAACCACATAGGTCAGATCAAACCACATGCAGTATTTTATTGTGCTTTCCCTACCTCTAAAATCTTTTCTGCCTTAAACTTTTGCCAGTGATCGTAGTATCACAAACTCTTAACAAAATAGCTGTCTCACATATGTGAAAGGTCTTTGGCAGACCTTTGTTACATGGCTACATGTAGGCCAAGTGTAGGGCATAAAGCTACGGTGTTACGTGTTGTAGCAATTCCCTGTGCATGTCAACTTACACTGAGGTACGAAGTAGTCAAAGCAAGGTAGCTCACCCTGGGTTTCACTGCAAGGACCTCTTGGCTTTATGGCTCTGTCTGTGCAAAGTAACTGTTTCTTGCTTAAGCCTGGGTTTTGGTGAGCTTTTTTCCCATCCAGACGTGGTTCTTTTCAAATGCTTAGAAAATGGGATTTATCATGAACTGTGTTTTAGGTCTGTTCAAGTTGTTTGGGAAAACCACTATCTTTGGTCTGGTTTCTATGAGTATTGTGACCAAAGCATTGGAGAGAGGTACAGATGATGTATGAACTGGGAGTTGTACATTCCATACCAAGAGATGTCTTCTGTTATAACTCTGAACAGCTTCAAGTAAAATAAACCTTTGGATTGGTTAATGCAGAATACGATTTACTTACAGATACACTCTATGGAGAAGGAATGGTAGTACTGTCAGAGCTTCATCTTGCTGAAGTGATAGGCAAGTGAGTCCCAAGAAGGAAGTGAATCCCATGAAAGCATTAAATGACTCTCCTACAAAAGCATAACCAGGATATTTTTCCTGCTAATCAAAAGCTGACTAATTTAGTGGCATGCTGCAGGTAAAGACTATCCCCAGTCCAGCCTCTCCAGTGCTTTATGTTGCGTTTAAGGTCTGAAATGTCTGTACATGTGGGTGGGGGATGAGTACATACTAGGTCCTTAAAGCACTTTAAAGAATCAGTACAGTCTGTTCAATGAGATTAAATGGTTGTGTTCCTTGACATTGTCTTGGGCTTATTTTATGTTGTAGCTAAAGATTAAAACTCAAACGTCCTATACCTTTTATATTGGAAACATAAATTCAGTTGTTGAAGCTGCCATGAAAGCTTGAGATTGGCATCTACCCAGAGAGTAGTTGAGTTTCAGCACTAAATGAGGAGTTAGAGCATTTGACATTGGGGTGATTTATAGACCTTTGGCAATGCAAGAACTGAATTTTGCATTCCAAGGATGCAATTATTTCCTGTCTCAAATAATCCTGACAATAGCTGTTTCTTGCCATGGGGCGAGATGAGCATCTGTGACAATGGAAAAAGAGACTACCACTTTCAGTGACAGCTAAACACAGAATTGGCTTAGAAGTTGCGTACAACTTCCATCTCCTACTTGATGTCATCCAAGCCTTTATTACTGCCTGACTGTGACAAAGTACTTGAACCATTTTTAGAGAGAAATTAACAGTTAAAAAACCCCACATCTGAAATTAATAACATTGACTACTAACATTAAATGAATGGGATGCTTTATGGTCTTTTTAGAATTACACCTCCATTAGTGCAGTTGAGAAGTCTTCTGCAACCATAAAGGGTAAATAGAGACTAATAAAAATCTAGATTTTGGGATTGCAGTTTTGTATCAGATTAACCAAGGATAATTGTCATATTGTGCCTCAACAATGTTGTTATTGTCCTATTACTGATGTATCTGGAGAAGCAACAGGAGCTTTCTGGGCAAAGTCTCAATCCTGTAGTGAGGGTATACTTGGTAGCTGTTCTGCTAGTATGAACTGAGAAGAAAATTAAGGGTTTGCTAATCCTTTCACAAGCAGTGCATAAACACTGAGTGCAGTCTGGCTGTTTCCTCGCTTGCTTAGGTAGTTTAAAAATAGACTGCATTTCCAAGTACTTGCAGGTAGCACATTTGTGCAGCAGGGGAGGGTTTGATAGAGACAAAACCTTTCATTGCCAGGAGCTGAAAAAGATGTGGGAGGGAGAAGTGTGGGATATCTTTGCTCCACAACCACAGGAATTAGTGATGTAACTTCTCAGACTCTTAGACATGCCTTAGCATGAGGGGAAGGGTTTCTTTCTCCCATCTTTTCCCAATTATCCCATTCTAAAAAGAAATGGGTGTTTTAAGACAAATTCAGATTGCCTCCTTTTTCACTCTGCTCTGCTCACTACCCCACTTGATCTGGCCAGAACTTCATCTTTTTTCATTCTCTTGATAGCGAAACCAAATGTTTTGGGTTTTGCTGTTTTCACTTGTTCATAGTGGTTTAAATTGAAGCCTTGAATACCTACAAGAGGAAATGTTTTGAGAAGTCTGTTCTCTTGCTTATTCTTCACTGGGCATAGTATATACTTACTTACATGTCAGTCTTCCTGCACTTCTGGATGTTCTGCCTGTGTGCAGTTGTGGGAGTGGGGAAATGCACATCTGCATGTGTTGAAGAACATCTGCCTACCCCTGGAGTCATTAAAGTTATTTGGGGTGCATGTGGGTGAATTAGCAGACCTAACTGTAGGTGGGAAGGCTGGTAAGATTCAGATTGTTGAATCTTGGGTGACTGTCTCTGGCTTGAAACCTTTGACTTTTTTTATAACAGGTAAGCTATGACTCTTAGGTAAGAGCAAGGAACTGTAACTCTTACTTCCTTTGGTCTTAAGTAATTATTTTAGAGCAAGATCGTTAATAGCTGAACAAAATGAATACAGGGGAATTCTGTTGCAATTCCAGCTGGAGCAGCTCTCAGTTAAGTCCTCTTGGAGATACCCGCTCCACATTTGACTTGTCATACTTGATGTGTAAGTTCTCACTGTGAAGCTTGTTGGCTTAGCAAAGGTAATGTGAGATAATCTTTCTAACTTTGCACTGGAACAGAGTGAGAGCATTCATACAATCAACAACTGGGGGCTCAGCAGGGGATGGTAACTTGACGAAGGGCTAGTAACTTCGCACTATAGAGAGGTATGCAACAGTCTTTCCATCTAAACAGAATTTATCAAGCAAAATGGTAAAAATAAATGTGTTGGGGCATGGGTTTTTAACTTACTTGCTTGGGTTTTTTTGGGCTATATGCACAGTGGACTGTGGTTGTTCAGATATAAAACTTCCTTCTCTTAATTCCTCTGCTTTCATTCTGCCCTCTTCTGTTGTGGGCAGAGTCCTTCCACTACATTAGCCAGAGAAATCCAGCAGCTAGTTGCATTTCTTATCTTGGATGGAAATCTCTTAATAAGCAACACCATTTTGTAGTCAAGGGGTGTATGTGCAGCTTTCTAGAGGACCACACTGACAGAACTGTTGCCAGCAGTTTGCAAAAGAAAATCCAACTCAAAAAAAAACCCCAAGCTAAAACCAAAAGGTGAATTTAATTAACTTGTCTTTAAAAGCTGCACCGCTTTCTTTGGCTGTGTAGATGATGTGTTCTGAGTGGGTGTACTGCCATATAGTAATGCTAGGAGCATGTGCTGCATAATGTTTTTTTTTCATATGATCCTGAGTAGGAAGACTTCTGGACCATTTCCTTCTCTTTATCACCTCAGCTTCCCCAGTACCACAGGTCCTGAAAGGATGGAGGAGGAGGAGAGGCATGAACCATAAGTGGCCCAACATCTCTGCTTCCCTTCCTCTCTCTCCTTCCCCTCTTTTTTGCCCTTGTAGCAATATTTCTGTAGTTGTTTTGCAGATGATCTTTGGCCAACAACACTTGACCAAGTGAGTTTTTGCTTTGGGGAGAGGAGAGATCGGAAAAGCAAAGGTTTTGGCTTCATTCTTCTCCTTCCTCCTCAGGTCTGCAGACCCTGGATGAGTGGCAGGGCTGAGTGACTCGGTATGTTAGGAAGAAGGGTATGGGACATCATGGCTGCTGTTTCTCCACACCTCACTTATAATGTTGACTTGCCTTGCTCGTTGGAAACTGCTTATCTGCAGAGTTAATAAAATGCAGATCAGCATTGCATTCCTTGAGCTGAACTGATTCTTCTTGTGCGTTTTGTAGATAGGGATCATGGATTTCATGTGCATGTTTTCAGGGAAAGGCAAAGTGACATCTTGGCTGAATCCCAAGGAATGGGGTGGGTGGCAGAGTTTATAGATGTGCTGGGGGGTTGAATTGGCTCTAGCTGCTGTGTAAAGTTCATGCTGGCAGCTGAAAGATGCAGAGAGAAGCACTTTCAGAATTAGAGACAGTGAGGTAATGAGAAAGTGACATAGGAAAGGAAGTGGGGGGGGGGGGGGGGGGGTTGGAGGGAGGGCTCAAAACGCGCCTTGACATCATCTGATAGGTTTTCCAGCCTGTGCAGCAGCTATTTTTGTGCTTTCAACTCACAGTACTTACAGCTCAATGACAGCCAACTTGCCAAAAGTGGGGGTGGTGGTATATCCCAGAGTGGGTTGGGGGACTGAAGAGCCGCTCAGAAGCTACGGCAAAGGTCCAGCTTCTCAGGCATCCCTGCTGCTGTTGCCTTTTTTTACATCTGCATGGTTGTTTACCTTTGGCTACCTGTCATGTCTAGGAGTTTTCTGAATGCTGACTGGCAGAGCAAGCTATCATCAGCTAGTTGAAGAGATAAGAGCAAGAATAAGCTTCAGCCTCTTTCTGAGAACTAGAGAACCAAGAATGCACAGTGCTCCCAGCTTGAAGTTTCTACCCCTTTCTCAAGGTCACTGTTGGTGGGAGGCAGGATCCTGGGAATATGCAAAGCAAACTCACATTACATATAATGTGATCCTTAGCTGAGAAAAAGTAAGTGACACAAGTGTCAGTGTGCCATAAGTCTCTATTTGTTTTTGAAGGATAAAATGAAGAGAGTCATAAGACATCAAAGGTTTACAGCGGTGTAGGTGCAGCATTCTGTTATTTTTCCAGCTTTTAGCTGCTTGCTAGAAATATCAGAGACAGATCTTAAATATAGTGGGTTCATATTTCTTCCTGAGGGTTCATCTGGCTTAGACCTCTACAGAGATCTTTCTTATATTGTCAGAGTAAGCATATATTCCAGCTGTTTGTCATTTTTTAGCAGTGCATTGTTTATATTTCATCACTACACTGTGTGCATGCAGATCCTTGCAGGCATTATGTCATCTGAGTTTATTATTGGGGTAAGACAGACACAGAACCTGAATTAAGCTGCAAGGAGGACTGGAGGTGGAAGGAGGAAAAACATACACATTGTAA
The DNA here is from genome assembly GCF_033815535.1 of Pezoporus flaviventris. Lineage (NCBI taxonomy): Eukaryota > Metazoa > Chordata > Aves > Psittaciformes > Psittacidae > Pezoporus > Pezoporus flaviventris. Next base: position 2,070,582 of record NW_026892559.1, read on the forward strand.
GTTTGTGTGGGATGTTTTAAGCACATTTGCTCTCTGCTCATTAGCTTGAATGTAAAGAATACTTTATTTTTGTGGGGTAAAACTAATGATGCAATTCTCTGTTACAAAACATTAGCTGAGTTTATCCGAAGTCTAGCCTATGTCAAGACTTCTCTCCCTTTTCAGCTGTGTTCACCAGCCACCAGCTGTGGTGCTCATCCCACATTGGTGTTTGGTAGGTTGCATTGGCTCATTAAGATACCATATAAATGTCAGAATTGGTATTAAGGAGGATAATTCGTATTGGGGAGTTCCGAAGGAATTACAGACCAGTCAGTCTCACTTCTGTGCCTGGCAAAATCTTGGAGCAGATTCTCCTGGAAGGCATGCTAAGGAACACGAAAATCAACAAGGTGCTTGGTGACAGCCAGCATGGCTTCACTAAGGGGAAATCCTGCCTGACCAATGTGGTGGCCTTCTATGATGGGGCTACAGAACTGATGGACAGGGTAGAGCAGTTGATGTCATCCTCCTGGACTTGTGCAAAGTGTTTGACACTGACCCACACAACATCCTTGTCTCTAAATCGGTGAGACATCAATTTGATAGGTGAACCACTCAGTGGATAAAGAACTGGCTGGATGACTGCACGCAAAGAGTTGTGGTCAATGGCTCAATGTCCAGCTGGAGACCAGTAACGAGTGGTGTCCCTCAGGAATTGGTGTTGGGACCGGTCTTGTTTAACATCTTTGTCGCTGACATGGACAGTGGGATTGAGTGTGCCCTCAGCAAGTTTGCCGATGACACCAAGCTGTGTAGTTCAGTTGATAGGCTGAAGGGCAGGAATGCCATCCGTGGGGACCTTGACACACTTGTGAGGTGGGCAGATGCCAACCTTACGAAGCTTAACCATGCCAAGTGCAAGGTCCTACGCCTGGGTTGGAGCAATCCCAGTCACAGCTACAGGTTGGGCAGAGAAGAGATTCAGAGCAGCCCTGTGGAGAAGGGCTTGGGGATGTTGGTTGATGAGAAAATGAACATGAGCCAGCTGCAGTGTGCGCTCGCAGCCCAGAAAGCCAACCGTATCCTGGGCTGCATCAAAAGGAGCGTGACCAGCAGGTCAAAGGAGATGGTCCTGCCCCTCTACTCTGCTCTTGTGAGGCCTCACTTGGAGTTTTGTGTGCAGTTCTGGTGTCCTCAACATAAAAAGGACATGGAACTGTTGGAACAAGTCCAGAGGAGGACCACGAGGATGATCAGGGGGCTTGAGCACCTCCCGTATGAAGACAGGCTGAGGAAGTTGGGGCTGTTCAGCCTGGAGAAGAGAAGGCTGCATGGAGACCTCATAGCAGCCTTCCAGTATCTGAAGGGGGCCTACAAGGATGCTGGAGAGGGACTCTTCATTAGGAACTGTAGTGGTAGGACAAGGGGTAACAGGTTAAAACTTAAACAGGGGAAGTTTAGATTGGATATAAGGAGGAAACTCTTTACTGTGAGGGTGGTGAGGCACTGGAATGGGTTGCCCAGGGAAGTTGTGAATGCTCCATCCCTGGCGGTGTTCAAGGCCAGGTTGGACAAAGCCTTGGGTGACATCGTCTAGTGAAAGGTGTCCCTGCCTATGGGAGGGGGGTTGGAACTAGATGATCTTAAGGTCCTTTCCAACCCTAACTATTCTGTGACTCTATGATTCTTTGGTACGATAGAACTCCATGGCTGGCAGAAGGGAAAGAGAAGGTGAATTAGTAGTGATCCTTTTGATGGTACAAATCTTTAAGCTGTAGCACCTTACAGTTCTGATGCTAACTTTGCACAGGCAAATTTTTCTGTGCTCTTGGAATATAAAGGTCAAATACCTACAGCAGGGTTTTAGAACTTACGCTGGCGGTGGCTCACTCTTCCATATTTCTCTTCTAGCATAGAATGGGAATTTGAAAAAGCTGCTGCTTATATGCTGCCTTGGCTTTTGAGGATAGAAAAATGAGAGAAGAAAAAGTTAATGAATTCATTCACATTAGTTCAAAATAGTAACTAATTAGAACTGACATTAAAATGCAAGTATTGCATTCTGTGCGTACCAGGCCTCAGAACCACCAGCAGCATCTGCACACCTGATGTTTCTTTGTATTTCTGTATGAGGGTGTAAGTAGTAATGCAGCAACTGAAGGAAAAATACATCCCCATAGTCTGTATCTCATTTCATACTTGAAAGTCAAAGGATGTAAGACTCAGCGGGTGTCTCATGGACAGATTATAAATACAGGGCCCAATGTTTTCCAAACCAGAAATCTGTGGCAAATGTCTAGGTCCTGTTGGTAAAGGTGATCTTTCTGCCAACAGCACTGGTGCCAATTCCAGGGTGAATGTTGTGCAAGACATGGAATGTTGGACATTGCATTGGTGTGGGTTGATCCTATTTTCTGGAGTGGTTAAGCATCTGAATCTGTTGTTGGAAATCCTACCTCAGCTGTGAAACAGATTTTCCCATCTCCCTTGCTGATTTCCAAAGTATCAAAGTTACTCATCAGGCCTTACTTCTTACAGTGCATTGCTATTTCTGCCCATGTGATCACTGATCAGACTTTCAGATCTCTTATCAGTACATCAGGATCCAACAAAACAAATTAAACTTTAGTTTAACTTTTTGATGCTCATCAACATCTGGCAGTAGTGTCAGTGTTTTTTGCAAGACAGTTTGCTCTTGCTGTTTACCCATCTATCAGAATCCATTTTTTGCAAGGAGGTATCCTGCAAGTGCTTGCTTGTCTGTTGAAGATACCCTCCAACGTGGGCCCCGTGGAGTTTGTCTTCATACAGCATGGAGGACATTATCCAAGTCCTTTTCGGAGTGTTCTGACCCAACTTTTTGGGGTTTAGAATAACTGCTACTTCTTTTAGACACCAGATAACACTGTAGGACAAATTTGATGCTGAAGGACAAAATTTTAGAATATCTTACTCAGCAAATAAAAGAGAGGATCAAATCTTCATCAAGTTGCAGTTGTCAATTATAGCAGCAGAGGATTGGTTATATGATCAAATTGCCCAACTGGCAGTATATTTCATGTATTATTAGCTACTTGGTGCCTCTTTCAGGTTGGCAAAGTAATAGTAGTCTTTGACCTCTGTAGCTGAATCTTGTCATTTCTACCATCCAGATGGCGCATTGATTGCCAGAAAAAGTAAGATTCAGTCTGGCACAGGGTAGTTGCTCTTTAGTCATTGTGGTAATTGTGGGACCTGTCTGCACAGAGTACCAGATCTGATCCAATGTGCAGTTTTGTGCTGCTACTGAAAGAGGAGATCTGGACAGTGTGTTTCTTTCTATTCTCCTTCATCCTGGCTTTAGCACCCTTGTGGTTTGCCAGGTCAGCTTCCGAAGGCAACTTTCCACAGTCACAACTGCTAATGCTCACACAAAAATGAGCTCATCTATTTATACAGTAATTTGACCTTATTGGCCAAAGTTCATTGTGAAACTGAATCTTTACCTGACTTTTACAAATCCTAAATTTAAGCTTGAGAGTTTGTGTTGAGTATATGTTGGTAATTTAGGAATAACCTCATTACAGATCTTGTCACCCAAGGTATTTTTTTACCCTCAGGAACTTTAGAGTTTGGATTCTTTCCTGAGTGAAGGTTGAACACGTCGAAGTAAGAAGAGTACTGTTGAAGGTACTCAGAAATGTCACTGGTGCCATCTAGCATCATTATTTAGTAAACATGTAAAATTCTGTATATTAGTTTTTAGTTTTTAACTTAAACACGTTAGATTGTTCTGTTCCACTAGTGCAACCTATGGCAGAGTTGAAGTCATGCTTTTAAGATTTGGTTGAACACCACTTTTCCTAGAGATTAGCTTTGTTATTAATGACTTTTTTTCCTTGTGGTTGTTATTCCAGCCTTGCTTTGTAAAGTGACTTGGATACCTCCCAAACTATTTGGGGATGAGAAATTTTTGTCTTGACTGGGGACAGGGGCAGGGACAGAAGATGAAATGGAGACTGTTTCTATACTGTTTAGAGTATTCACCTTTTTTATTTTTGTGATGTCGATGTGGCTGTCTTTGTTTCCGGCTTGCAGGATGACAAAAATTTCTGTTCATCATTTTTTTTTCTGTAAAGATGCCAGAATACATTTTTTCAGATATGTGTATTCACTGGACAACTCTTTTATTTTTGCATCTTTTATGAGACATGCTTAGCGACATTAAAAACCAACAATGCCATCAATTGTACTGGTGAAAGTATCTCCTGGCTGTTGCTCAGATAGAGCATGACATTTTTTCTGGCCACTTCCAATTCTAGTACTGTGCTGGACAATATGTATAACCAAAGTTTGCCAACCCTATGGCATCTGTTCATGATACACATGAAATAAGCTCTACGTGAGACAAATGCCTCAATGCAAGTACAGATTTTGAAGTTGCAGTGCTTGTAGTAGAAGCTTATTGATTGGGTGCTGCTGATTATCTTCAGGTAGGTGTTTCTACTAGGTAGAGAGAAAGGATTTAAGAAAAGGTGAGGCGAGAATGTGTGCTTGTACAGAAGTATCCTGCTGTCACCTGTATGTGTTCTCAGAGCAAATGCATGTAAGAATTCTGTTTCTCAGATTATTCGTTTAGTTTTCTCCACAGATAAAATGCTATTTCCTGTTTGATCAGGAAGGGAGAAAAAGCAGCATGGCTTGTGCACCAGGGGTGGTGGTGTTCTCCTAGCTGTGTGTACGGCGTGCTTACAGTTGGGAGGTGCAGAGAGGGTAGTGCTCAATCACATGACAGTGCCTGTCTGGCAGGTGTCTGTAGTGTGAGCAGAGAAACCAACTGTTCACTATTTTGGGTAAATGAGGTTGGCTCTTACTGCAAGTGGCCCCATGAAGGAGTCCACGCATCTGTTGATAAGCACTGCTCTGCATACTGGGATCCTGAATGCTTATAGCCGCTTGCTGAAACAGTGGCGTTTCTGACTGAGCTTTGAGATAGTAGGAAGAAAAGTTTTGCCAAGAGCCGTGCTGATTTTAATCTTTAGATGTTGGCTGTCAGGATTTGTCTGTGCCTCAAGTACCTCTCTGTTCCTATGCAATCACAGCCTTGGAATCTAGCAGTAAACTGATTTTTTTGGTTCACTTTACCACTTGGTGCAGTGACTGAAACCTGGTAGAGAGGGACTGAGGTAAGGGTTTCTTGTGAGGATTAAGCACCCCTTCCACTATCCTGGGACGCCTCCTGTGTTACAGCATCTGTCTTCAGGTCCAGGGATTTCCTCTAATATGTTGGATAAAGCCAAGACACTGCAGCCTGCCTATGTTGGGATTGTGCCGCTTGCAGAGACTGTGTCAAAGCAAGGGAAGAGCTATTCAAGCACGTATCAAGATTCATACCACAGTTTACGAGAAGGTTAGCAGGCTCTGCTTTCTTTGTTGTAGACATTGTATAATTAGTTTGTGGTTTATTTGTTTGCATATTGAACCTGCCTGCTTTTTCTTTTCTGGGCAGTAGTCCAGATTATGGGTTTCCCACTGACTCCTGTGACCTGTTGTCCCCGAGCGCGCTCATAAGCATGTCACTGGACAAGGTTGGAGCTCTGTATGTAGTGACTTGCAGTGCTGGACCTTGGGACAATTCCACTTGCATTTGGAAGTTTTAATTTCAGAATTTAAATTTCTTCCTCTCCTCTGTGTCTATAGGGCTCTTGTGAGCAATGTTTTAAGGCTGCTTCATTAAAGGTGTAAAGGCTTGTTCTGGAGTGGCAACTCTGCCTTGAAGGAAATAGAATATCATAAGTTTCAGTGTGGTGGTGTTTGGAGAATGTGAAAGGAGTGGGGTGTGTATATGTAAGTGTGATTCTGTTTTAGTTAATGGTATTCTCCTGCAGATACATGTGATTTTCAATGGGGGTATGACAATTCTGAAACATTATATGGATAGTTGGAGGTCAGATTTAAGGGAGTGATATCTATGAGGAAGAAGATCTGGAAGAATTGAAGAAGAAAGCGAAGATGAAAACAGACAGTGGTCCATTCATAGTGTGCAGCATAATAAATAGCAACAAACAGGAACCTGGAAAAGATCGCAGAGAAGAATGGCAGAACATAATAAAATGCCAGTGGCAAATATAACAAGATTCATGTTTTGTCAGGAACACTGGGTCCATCTAGCTACAGGTGAAATTTGAATGGAAACTTGCAGGAGTGAACCAGGATCTTGAGCTCAGTGGCCTCAGGAATAAGGTGATAGGGAATTTCAGCTCCAAGTACTGTGAACTGAAACGAGTGGAAAATTGCTTTCAGTGGCATTTGGGACAGAAAAGTAAAGGGTGGTAGGAGTTGAGGACAGAAAGCCAGATAAAATAAGGCAGTGTTTGTTGTGGAAAGATAGCCAGTGTGTGGAAGATGATTGTGTTTAGAAGATTTTTCTCTCGTATGCAGCTCCAGGCCTGCTGAGGCTGCCAAACAAAACTGTTAAGTTTCTACCCGCTATTGTCACTTCCCCTACCAAGCCTCTTTAATATATATCAAGCATTAGTTTGTTATTAGATTTTTAAAATATACTTGCCTTTTTTCTTTTTTTCTTTTTCTCTTTTTTTTTTTTTTCCCATTGGAATGCTGTTTGTTGAACAAATATGGAAAAAGAAAAGAAAACTGAAGTCACAGTCCTCAAAGTCAAGTTTGGGAGTTATAAATCCATTGGTATAGGCAGTATTCCCAGATTATTTTGCTCGGGAGGCAAAGAACTGCAGCACATCAATCTTCAGAAGAAAAAAACAAACCAAATAAAAGAAGTCAGAACTTGGGTCTGTCTTGTATTTGCAAGGCATTAATTTTCACAGAAGGTGAGCACTCTGCATTTGGATGTGCCAGGATACAACTTTTATCCAGTCCCTGCAGTCACTATCCACAGGCTCTACAGGGGGATAACATGTGGAACTACAAAAATGCAATTCTGTCATACTTTCATTATTACAAAAAATGTTTGTGGGTGTCTCAAGTTGAAGTGAATTAAGGTAATTGAATTCTTGTATAATTCTGAGTATTGAAAAAGCTGTGTTGACTCTGCAAAGTCTAGCAATATCATCAGCCTACCCTATGTCTAATGCATGGTACTCTATGTGATGAGGAAAGCGGCTTTATACCAGCTGCCAAATGAAAGGTAGGGAAGAGAAATAGATTCTTCCAGCGTCTTTCATTTCAGAAGAGAAAAGAATAACCCTTTGCTCCATTCAAGTCTCCTGCAGTCTTGGGGTGCCTGTTGTATTTATGCTGTAGTGTGCACTGTGTTTTCCAGAGCCGAATCTTCAGGCAGCGGAGAAGCAGATGCAGTCGTGTGAAACCTTAAGGAAGCTCTTCAAGTCCAGAATTAGCATTCAGCTGAAACTATAATGATTGTAGTACCCTAAAAATGGGACGGCTTAGTTTTGTTATCAGTTGGGACATCTTCCTCACTCTTTACCACACACAGGTGAATTAGTGCTGGTCTACTTTCTCCTTTTAATAAAGCCAGGCAAATAAGGGATGTTTGTATTACACCGACAGTGCTCATACCTTAATGAATCTCATGAGAAGCAGCTGCCTGGAACAGACTTTGTTTTATTTCCTTGCTTCTAGAAAACAGATGGCCTCCTAAATCTGATTTATAATTTTTTTTTTTAAATTGGGACTGGACATTGAAGTTTGGGAACTGGTGATCTTTTCCACACAGAAATGGATTTGACATGGGGAAGTCAAAAAACATATGCTTGTATTTTTAAAAGTATGTGTTGGGGCAGTTATTTGTAAAATTCCTAGAATTCAGGAATCTATAAACATGTTTTCTATTCAAGAATGCCTTGGAATGATTTAGTTTTTAAATACCAGAGCCCAGTTTGCAGTTTCTAGACCAGTCAACACAACAGTGTGATAGCCCCTCATAGGAGATACAAAGAGAGAATTGCAGAAAGCTGCTTAAAAACCAGTTAGCATTCATGTGAGTCTAGCTTAGAATTAAGTACTTCCACAAGTAAATTTCAACAGTAAATTCCAACTTTTCCACTTCTGTCCTTCATTCATTGCTCTTAAATGAAACACTTTTTTGGGTCAAGTCCTCCCTTAAAAAATGTTCAGTGTGACTCAGGGGGTGACACTGAAACTCACCTGTCTTTTTCCAAGATTTGTGTCTCAGGGGCCAGACACACGAACAAGTTCCTGCATGCCATCCGATCTGCTGTAGCTGTGTGCACATTCTTAGTCCACAGCAAATGGCAGGTAATTTGAGTTAGCTTAGCCTTTGATTAAACTATTAATATCTGTTCAGTACTTTGAAGAGATCAAGAGTCATGCAAGTGTTGTTAACATACAGCTTTCTTCATGAGTGACCTAGACCTTATTGTCACAAATGCCACTGACCAGTTAGAGCTGGTCAGTGGCCATTCCTCTTCCAGTAGAGGGCAGAAGAACCTGCATGAGTAGACTTGGAAGCTTTCCACACCAAGGAGATCCCCAGCAAGAGAGCAGCCCCTGCCTCTGAGGCACCTGCACAGGAGCGTAGGGTGACCTTTTCCTGTAAAGGTTGGTCTGTGTCTTTCTACTTCAGAGTGGACAGGAAGGTACTGTGGGGGATGTCAAAGCAGTGTCTCGTGCAAATGCATGGGTAATGCAGGTCAGAAAACAGTCACAAAATGTAACAGACGCATCTCCGTATTATGGCCAGATATGACCCACAATTCAGAATTATTTATATGAATAGTGCTCTGATATGGAAAGACATAAAAACCAGTCTGCTGGCACTTCCTGTGGCAAATCCAGAGGTGCACCAGACATACGTAGCCTCGTGCTGCAACTAGTGTTTGCAAATGTGTGGCACAGTGACTGTGACTACGCTTAAAAGTTAGGTGGTGCTATGAGGGAAAGATAATGATATATTAATGTGAGGTGGATCAAAGTTGGCAGTAAGACAGCAATTTAAATTTAGTTCTGCTTAATTCCCAGTGTGCCTCGTTCAACTGGGAAAAGTAGAGGTGTTTCAGGGTATTTGCTAACTTTATGACATGAGTGGGAAGCTTAGGAAAAGGTCTAACACTGAATGACCAGGGCTTTTATAAGTCAGTCCTTATCAGTGGAAGGAGAGTCAGCATTATCCCTGGAGTCCTGCTGCCTTAATGTGTTTTTGGTTTTTTGGATATGACATGTTTTTCTCTCTTGGAGTTTACTGAACTATTCCTGTCAGTGTAATGATCCCCAGCTGTTGCTTTAGCCCTAGCTATTTTCATTCTGGGAACGGGAGGAGGAGGAGGAAGAGGAAGAGAGGGACAGAGAAAGGCTGGCTTATTTGCCACACTGTGATCTATTTGTCAAAAACCAATTACTATAATACTTTCTTTAGCACAAACTAATGCAGAAAGAGTTGTGGATTCAGGTCTGCAGGAGCAAGAAGATGTAAGGACTCAACACATGCAGAAAACAAAAAGAATAGAAACTGGGTGTGGTGTGATGAGTACAGCTGTCAATAGCATTTATGCAGGCAATGCTTTGAACTAGTAATGATACCAAGTAAAATCTGCAGTAAGTACTTTCCTGTTCTGCCAACTGAATTTTTTTCACAGTTGAGCTGAGCTTCATATTCAGTGGCAGTGATGCTTGGGTAGTGGTAATGCCAGCAACTGGGAAACATATTAATAAAGCTTGGAAAAACTTGTGTGGCTTTTTAATTATTCATTATTTGATAATTAGCTGCTGTTAATTTTTTTTAGAAGAAAATATCTGTATTTATACTTTTAAACAACAAATGACTGATGTTTCCCTGGAACTGAAAAGCAGATGCCTTTTTGAAAGCAGAACTAGGATAGTTAAGCTCAGATTGCCTGTTTTGCATCCAGAAACAACTTCTGCAGTTAACATGCTTGTTCAAAGTCTTTGCCAGACAGATGTCAGTGTGACTCTCCTGCCTAAAGAAGATAAGGGTCAATGACAGTTGTGGTTTCTGCTCATGTTTTTGGATCCACATCAGGTTGCCTGTGTAAATCTTATCTTGGTACTTCTATCATCTGTAAGGTCTGTCAGTAGTCACCTCAGATTTTTCAGTGTTCTGTCACACCTGCAAGTCATTGATCAACACTTATCGAATATCTGTACCAAAAATAAGTGCCTGCTTAGGTCTTCCCTTTCGTGAGTCAACTCCCATCTACCCAGTCTTTTCTGAGCATTGAATTACTAATTTTGTCACCTGCTGCATCAATAAATTTTGATCCAAAATGTTAAAGCAGCACATTTCTTGGCAAGAACCTCTGCAGCCTGTGGTAGAAAATGGGATATGGGTCCTGACATAGCTTAGGTTTACCAAATGAAAACATGCAGAGAGCCTATAGGGAAAATCGTCTTTTTTTTTTCTTGCAGTGGGCCTGTAAGTGGATGCATAATCTGCTGAATGGCATTAACCTGGAACAAAACTCATGGTTTTCTTTTATCTAGGCTAGTGGAAGTAGATACAGTATTTTTTCCTGGCGGTATGTAAAATTTACTTATCTATTATCTCTCCAAATGAAGAGCTTACCTACAATAGCTGAAGTACATTCCAAATGTCGATTACTAGTAAGAACTACAAAATGGTTTTTGCTTATCAGGTGGGTAGAAGAGCTGTGGAGGTGACCTACTGTCAAAGTTCATTATGTATGTAATATAGTAAGTGTTCTTCCAAGAAAACAAAGCCGATGAAGCTAACAAGAAATGTGAAAGAAAGTCAGTAATAAGGACGGGGATATATTGCTTTCAGACATGGATTCTTTCCAAAATTGACGGTGAAAATTAGTGAAATCCAGGCTTTCTGGACAATCTTATTTTCATACCTTTCAGAAGTAAACAGCTGTAAAGAAAATATTTTGGAAAAAAAAACAAACAACAAAACCCCAATCCTGTTTGAAAGTTTTCGGTGGAAGTGCCCATAATGGATTTTTCTCCATAGTAGGTCCAGGGATCATCTGTTGCAGCAATGCTTATAAAGATCGCATTCCATGGTCTCCATTCCCAAAGACAGCTCATGGGTCTGACACCATTCTGAGGGTATTTTCCATAACGTCTCTGCTGCACATTTAACATCTGTTTAGTAACCTTCTTCACTGAAACACTTGCCAGGGCACAAACATTGGAGGCGGGTCTGAGTGGTACTCTCTGGGTGACAGAAGGAAGAGATCTGCTTCAGACTTTCTTTGTGTGAAGTTTCCCCAGCTTAATGCTGCTACGTGTTCCTCTAGTATTAACGGCATGGAGACTGTAGTGGTGTTTTTTTGTAGGACTTGAATGTGGCAGTGGCTCTGTTCTTTGATTACTCATCTCTGCAAATTTCACAGCAGTGCTGGAAACCAGGATGTACGCAATCCCTTTGAGTGTTTTGGTCAGTATTACAAGCAGCATGTTACCTGTCCTTGCAAACAGCTGTGGGGTTTTCTTGCTTATTTTAGTGAGTGCTCTTTCTAATGCTCTTTTTCTTCACTTTCACTTTCCTGCACTTTCATGCCTGTTTCTGTGTTATACTTACAGGTGAAAGCTCTTCTATGCCTGCTTGCAGTTCACACCATTTTTCATGCTCCGATGTCAGATTGTCCCTTTTCAGAAGTGGAAGACAACATTTTAGAAGTAGATGCTAAGCTAGTAGTACCTTTGTGCCTCACTAAGAGACTTCTTTTACTGCTGCTAATAATAGCTGTCACATTGACTGCAGGCAGTTTAAAATGAGGATTGTATCTTCAGGACTGACATGTGACAGTGAATCTAACTACAGAGGTTGCAAACATAGTCACCACGTAGCTATCTCCCTTGTGTTTCTGCTGGAGGGAGCAACAGAAAGGAAATGAGTCTGCCCTTCACTTGCTTTTGTTCAGTATATTAGCAAAAGCCTACCTCTGTTAGCAGTTGGAGAGAACCACTGCATGCAGTGAGTATGGGAGTACCTGCTGCTGCCGGCGGTCTCCTCTGTGTCCTTCAGTTAGAGGAGTGAGCCAGCAGTAGCATTTTAAACATCTGCAGAATTTGTCCACCAGTCTGAAGTCAGTGGTCATGCAGGCCATTCTGGGCTTCTGGGTTTTTTTAGTTTGCTGATTGACCTGTTACACAGAATTATATTATTTAGATATTTATAGCTATGATAGCACTTAAGAACCACATTAAGCCTCATAGCTGAATTTGTTTTCAATGCTGTGGATCTTCCCTTGTGGAAAAACCCAAGAAAGTTCATCCTGGAGATCTTTAGTTCAGAGTTTTGAGAGAAAGTAAATATCCAAAGAGAAAGTAAAAAGTAGTAGGTCAGTGTTGTATGATCAGAGTTTAAAAGAGTTTGAGGGAATTTGATGTGCATTTTTGCATGTAATAGGAATTCTGGGGATCAGAATTTTGTATGTAATAGGAATACTGGGCTGCTGTGAAAGAACTGTTTTTTAATGTACAGGGATATGATGGCCATAGCTTGTAAATTTTTTACAAGTAGAAATGGGATTGTAATAAAATTGTCCTTAAACTATAAAGAAGGTACCAGACTGTTGCAGTACCAAGGCTGGGATCTTTATTTGAACCTCAGATGCCATGACTGTGGCATGTGTTCTTCGCAGTCTTTGGGAAAACAGCAAAGATGTTTCTCACTACCATGAATTAAAGAAATGTAATTCCTTGTCACATCCACCTGAAATGCTTGCTAAGAGAGGATGCTGGGGCTCACACAGAAGCTCATGGCAGGAATGCTAACTGGATAGACAATGCTGATTCTTTATTTTGCATATAATATGCATGTTGGGCAAAACTACTTTTGTTCTGTGTCTCTTGAAATAACTGTCAGCACAATCAACTGGCTGAAGCTGGCTGATTCTCAAGCTAGCTAAATTAAAATGAGAAGGGCCAGCTTTCCAGGTTTCCTATGTAACTGGTTAATTACTTCTTCTAAAGAACTTCTGGTTTTGTGTTTAAATTTGCATACTTCTGAGTCCTTTTTTCTACCATTTGTGGAAAAACACATTTGCTCCCATTTGCATTTAGTTTCAGTAAACCACACATCTTTAGATGGTTAAGAATCTGAAATGGTCTTGGAAATACAGAATTATTCCACGTTTAAGTGGGAAACCCAGAAACAGAGCTCATATGTCAAGGTGTCCCAGCTGTTACCACAGAAGTTCTGTGGTTTCTTGACCATTAGATGATTTCTGTGGAGGGAACTCTTCTATCTGCAGAGGGTGCCATGTGGCAGGTGGAAGGCTGAATTACTGGGCCAACAACACAGTCTCTGAGAAATATTTGAGGAAGTTTTTGGCCTTGATGTGAGAGGCTGTTAGTACGCTGGAGCACTGTGCTGTAGCAGAAATTGCAGTATGGGAGGTGAGTTATGAAGGAAAAATATTAGGCCATGTCTCTTATTGATGGAAGAGGCATTCAAGGATTTCCACATCAATTTTAGTATTATAAACATGTCCAGTCATGTGTTTTATGGATGTATCTGGGCACTGTCTCAAGACTTGATATTTTTCTGCTTATCAGAAGCACACAAAAACATACTATCCCTTGAACTCAGAGGTTTAAATAAAATGAAAAATTGTTCAGATTCTGATGTATCTTCAAACATGGTTTTTTTTTCTTTTTTTTCTATATAATTTTTCAGAACAAATATAAACAACTCTTATGTCTCATCTGTAACGAAAATTAAAAGGTTGGAGCTCTTTCTTGTTACAGGCAGAGATACCTCTTTTTTTACTAGCAAAAAAATGAAAAAGGTTCAAACTTGTTTTTCGCTTGTATCTTGCCTTTTGTACTGTCACATTAGTATACAGCTGTAGATCTGATTATTTGGTTATATCTACCCATTCCTTCTTTTTCCTTCATTTGTTCCCATCTGCCACATCATATTAAATTATCTGGGAGCATTTCTTCCCAGGGTCTTCCCTGCAAAGTGGTTAAGGGCAGTGTTAGTTCCTCCTTGTTCATTGTTTCATGGAAATGTATAAATCAGTAGTCTGTGACTCAAGTTTACACAGGGAGTTGGGAAATTTTCCCTGTTTCCCCCTCCCCTCAAAGCTCCTCTTCCAGCTATAAGTAGTAACAATGGATATAGATGGCATCAGCAAGTGCTGATTACAGCTAATACTTACTGTTATGATACTGGTGCATCAATTTTAGATAGACCTTTCCACCTTTCCACCTAGGCATTTTGTTATAGGTCATCTTGTTTGAGTCATGCTTGGTAGCCAAATTCCATAGATATGGGTATGTGCCTAGTTATTCACATGCTTAGTTTTCATCTAACCAGTATTACTGAGGCAAAATGGTTTTATAAGAATCAGTACCCTGCTCAGAAAGCAAACCAGCTTTTCCTGTTAACAAGCTTTTTTTCATGTTGCATATCTTACTAAATATACCAGGTTATAGATGTATTTCAGGTTAATTTCTTAAAGTCCTGTTTTAACAGTTTCAGTGACTGCTGAAATGAACTACTAGATGTAGTAAGATTTCATTATAAGAGTGGGCTTTTATGCATTCAATGGAAAGACCTGTGTACTAAGAGGAATACATTTATTTGATTTAAAAAGTTTAGTATTAAAGAAGACAAAACTGGTGTGAGCCAGCAACATTTCGGTAATATATGAGGATGGAAGTAGATCCTTTGGCTTTTGATTGTGTATTTGCTTCTGATTCTATATTCTTTGGGGACCAGCCTCTTCTGTAGGTTGAGATCTTTGATTCAGCTAAATTACCCGTATCAAAGAATCTGTATTTATCTGTCTCCACTAAGAGAGCTATTTAATGCCTCATAACATTGGCTTGTTAAAAGAGAATACATTCAACTATGGCATCATCCTTTGAGAACATTTAGAAAAAATAATTCCTATTTCACATTTCTCTTCCAGCAGCATTGTCCCAGCAAAAAGGTGCTATTGACCTGTGCCTTGGGTTCTTTTTTGTTTCCAGTAGTCAAAACTAGTCTCCTGGAACACAGTCATATAGACAGTACATCTTGTCTGTCAGCGGGCGTGTGTCATGCCCGTGTCATAAGCTGTATGTCATGTCAATGATTTTGTATGACCCAAGAGCATTCTGAGCTGTAGAAGCTTTGAAGAGTGTGATTTTATCCAGAAACAAGCCCTTCGTGTCCTGAGGATGAGTCAGTTAATTTTCTCTCTTCTTCCACTTTTTGTATTCTTAAATCATAGAATCATAGAATAGTTAGGGTTGGAAAGGACCTTAAGATCATCCAGTTCCAACCCCCCCTGCCATGGGCAGGGACACCTCACACTAAACCATATCACCCAAGGCCTCATCCAACCTAGTCTTGAACACTGCCAGGGATGGGGCATTCACAGCCTCCCTGGGCACCCTATGCCAGTGCCTCACCACCCTAACAGGAAAGAATTTCCTCCTTATATCCAATCTAAACTTCCCCTGAATGACCAGTTGCTCTGTATAGTTTTCTGTACTTTTCAGCTGCTCTTAAAAGCTTCTGGGCATTTGAGAGTCTAAAGGCTTTTGGAATTGCTGGATGGAGAAAAACAACCCTGGTATTATGTGATCACATGACAACCTGGAATTATTACTAGCACATCTACTGTGAAATATTTTGA
The DNA here is from genome assembly GCF_033815535.1 of Pezoporus flaviventris. Classification (NCBI taxonomy): domain Eukaryota; kingdom Metazoa; phylum Chordata; class Aves; order Psittaciformes; family Psittacidae; genus Pezoporus; species Pezoporus flaviventris. The sequence continues at coordinate 2,086,118 of NW_026892559.1, forward strand.
AAGTTGTTTTGGAGGTGAAAGATCTACTCAGTTTTTAAGGGTCTCTTGATAGAGGTTTTAGGCCTACATCAGGCAGAACTATACCCCTGTTCTTGCATGTACAAACTGTTAATGCTCTCAAAAACTTACTAAGAAGATAAGAAATAAAAGGTGATCATGAAAAAGTTTCAAGTCCTCTCTGCTGGATCTGCCTTGGATGCAGCTGTGTGGCTTTTTCTATTAAACCTCCTGTTTGGCTTTGTACCTGCAGTCATCTCTGTTGGACATAGCTGGGTAAGGAGTTTATCAGTGCTCCTCAAACTGGTGTGAGACACCTGCACATCTAAACCTATTGCAGCAGAACATGCAAATTTCTGCTAAGATTTCTTTCAAGAAATTCACTTTCATCATTCATGTGACCTGCAGTAGGGAACCACTCCTGGTCCTGGTTTGTTTCCTGTTCAGGATCTGCTCCGCAGACCTCCTCTTTGGGTGTAGGGACAATCATCCCAATCCTACTTCTCACAAAGAGAAGACCACAGCATGAATATAAACAAGTGGCTTTTGCCTCTAGTGTGAAAGGTTCTTGTAACAGTTTTAAGAGACCAAAACAAATTCTCTTTCTGTTCTTTACCCTCTCAAACTCCATTTTCTCTGTAGTATGGTTGCTAAGGAAGAGCTGGGGAAACTGCCTGCATTTTAATAGCAGCTGCAGTAGAGAAAAGAGGTAGTGGAATGTGAGATAGTCTCAAATAGTAAATAAATAAATTTCTGCTTAACTGTCCTTTTGCCCAGGCTTGCTCCAAGCTGTTCTGTAAAATGCATTGAGATGAATACAGCTGTATGGCTGCTATACAAACAATGCAGTGGATGCTTGCAAATTGTGAGGATCAGCAGTGTATCCGCTGCTTCTCCTTCACCCCACAGAGGGACATGATTTTTTGGCATCCCCTTCTCAGGGTAGCAAACTGTCGTATAATCCCTGCAGTTTGGGTGTCATTTACAGTCTGTTTCACTTAAATGCTTCTCTGTTAACTGCACAGTCTGCTTAAATGCAAAGCCAGCATGTATTCCCCATCAGCAGTTAGTGGATTAAAATGCTGTTAGGCTCAAAAAATTGCCTTTAAAAAGGGCACGAAAAGTTGGCTTTTCTTTGTTGGTAACCCCATTCTAGCACATTCTATGTGATATGGGGGGTGTTTTTGATGGCGCCATTAAAACGCAGCTCTGAAAATATGTCATCCACCTCAGGAATTTGAGTTATTTTCAAAATTAATTTTGACCACTGTATACTCACTCGCTCATTGATCACAAATGATGAGAGTTGAATTTTTCTTACAGCATCTTGTATATGCTACAAAAGATTTGGTAATCCTAACTGCCTTTTGCTGCTTCTGTATAGAAAGGTGTTGCAACTGGAGTTTAGCAGATGTTGCCCTTGCTGGTGTATGAACTAGAATCTAATCTGGCTTCTTGCTGAAGCATGAAATGGCTAATGGGAGTCAACATTTGTTTTGTAAGCAGGCATAGCTGAAAAATGCTCACAAACCAGTTTTAGTGTGAGGGAAGGGTTTTTACACCACGTCTCCAAGGAGCTGAACTCAGTCATAAATGTAGGATATAATTGAAACAATTAAAACAATGGCTGATGTGCTGCATATTCCAAAGCTGAATTTGGCATTGATACTGGTCAAATGTGACTATTTAATCAGAAACTAGGAAAAAATTACCTTCTCAATGTAATTGGAAGGGCTGCTGCTGGCCAAGTGGTAAGTGGAAAGGTGGCTTCACCCGTCAGAGCAGTAGTTACATGGCACTATGACATTTCAGTTAGAGGCCCCAGTTCTCCACAAACAGCTGTGATGATTTTGTTCAGCAATATCCCATGTTGTCAAAGTTGTCTTTTATGGCTGCATATTATAATTAAGTTGGTTCCATATAGGCTGTTGGTTTCATCTAATGGTGTTATACACACGTATGAAAGACTGAAAAATACGTGTGAGCTGCAAATGGTGGCCTAGTGCCATGTTTCCTTGGGCAGTGGTCTTTGACCTTCACAAAGTAAACCCAGTCAGACCTGCTCAGTGCTAGGCCAGTGAAAATTCTCTTAAAAAATCTCCATTGCTACTGAAAGGTAGAGGAGTTATGAACTAACTGGCAGGTTTCCATGCCAGCTTATACTGTATTCATGCTTTCTTGTGGAGTTAAGTGGATGCTGTAGCACAGGACTTTCAAATGGGTTATGCAGAGGTGCTGAACAGTGTACAAAGAAATGACCATGACCCCTTATAAGCATAGAGTGCCTAGTTTGCTTTTTGCTGATTTTACTTACGCTTGCACTTTCCTCAGCTTAGATAATGAAGTTAGGCTAATTTCACTTGTTCTTTGGTAGTTTCTCTTTCTAATCGCATGGCTTATTGATTGGGTTGCAAGGATTAATGTCTCTGTCAAGCAAACTGCTTTCACTGAATTTAAAAAATCGATAAATCATGTCTGAGCATACAGACTAACTAGTTAATATGTGTTTTTTGTCTTGTGCTTGCCTTTTTTGCATGGGTATCCCAGGCCAGATTCCAGGGAGTTCTGCCTCCCTCAGCTCCTCTATAGGGTTTCATTTGGCTACAACAGCCTTCCTCCCTTCCTGTTCTGCACTGCTGCTTGTGCTGTCTCTGTTGTAATCCACCATATGGCTGTGCTTAATCATTACTTTGGTTGGACAACCTTGAGTAGCACTTGGGATTCCTGAGAAAAAAAGGTTTTGTAGAGATGTGAGCAGAGTCCCTTTGGCAGTAAGTCTGTATTCAATATGACATGCGTAGAGCCTCAGCACAGGCTGCAGTTCAAAGCTGTTTGCTTCTTTTCATGAGCTTTCAAGAAACAAATGCAGAATATTTAAGAATTTTTTTTTGGTCATAAACCTGTCCTGGTATGTGACATAGTCATAAAATGAGATTGTATTTTGTTTTCTCTTAAAGTGCTGAGATGCAGAGGCTGTAGTCTAGGTTTTTTGTAGTAGGTCTAGTCACACTGTTGAACTCCAAGTGTGGTTTAGAAATAGAAGGGCTTTCAGAGATGTATGTGGAAGGGCAGGCATGCCAATGCAGATTTAGATGACGAGCTGCAAAAAACAACTTAGCTCATTGTAAATATTTGTTCTTGCTACTGCCTACTACTGCTGCACCCCTGGACTATGACTAGAGTTAAGTGTCCTGAAAGCATTCATATGCATGCAGCCTCTGTATGTATTAAGCATATACTGCTGTGAGCTGCCACCAGCCATTAGTAGGCAGAAGTAAGCTCTGGTCTTGGAATAGATCTATGGTCTCTCTATTAAGGCAGTTTTATGACAAGAGGAAAAAAAAAAAAATCATGACTTGCTGTAGCTCACTGCCAGTGTAACTCTGTTGATAGTAGCTGTACCTTGATGTTATTTGTCTCTTAGAGCACTGCCCCTCTTCAGTTCTCTACCCCTCCTCTTAAACTGCTGACTGCAGCCCTTTATACCAGCTCCCACATTTCTCTGGAATATTTTATTAATTCTTGGAACAGTTTATTAGAGATACAAAAATGTTGTTCAAACTTTGTATTTCAGAATTTTTCTTATTTGTGAAATAAATAATGCTCAATTTCAAGTAGGAAAATCAGACAGGCATACAAAGCCCTCAGAATGTTACACAGACTGTGTCATAAGTTGAATGAAAGAGGTGAATAGAAGGGTACCAGTATGGAACTTACTTTCAAGCCTGCAGGCATATACTCTCCTTTGTGTGACCTGATTTATTCTTAATTTGAAAATTATTTTTAAGGTCAAATACAGGGAGAAAGGAGAAGAAAATTGTTGGTCTGTGACTGAAAGGCACTCCAGTCTGAGTAACTTTGAATTTCTCTGGTCATTCTAGACCTTGGCTGAGCTCCATGTACAGCAGCCTTGGATTGGCGCTTGGGACATCTGTTAATCTATATATAGGATTCACACACTTGCACATGTAAACAGGTGATCTCCTAAATATATGAAATGGCATTGGGAACTCTAAGTACTTATTTAAGCCAAAATGAATTCAGGAGTGAACTGAGGTAATCCTTGTTGCCTTCTTCTCTGCCACAAAAGTAAGCTGTATGGGAAAAAAAGTGCATCCTGTGCTGATTATAATTTGTGCTTAATATGTTTGTACATGTATTCAGAAATCCCAGGAATTACTTACTACTAATTAAAAGTATCCTGAAAATAACCTTTTTCCTATTCTCCAGCTTAGTTCTCTGGACAGTTGCTGGTTTCTTGCTGTGAAGAGACATGGTGTTTAAAAATAAAAGGTGCATATTATGGCTAGAGAAAAAAAGGTAGTAAATGGTAACTGATATAGAAATAAGATATATTTAGAAAATTCATAAGGGAAGCTGAAGTCAGGAAGGGAATTTAAAGTCATTTGATGAAGTCTCTAGCTGCTAGTCTGGCTGAGACTGATTTCTGATAAATCTGAGAGCAGCTGGGAGAGACTTCAGAAGAGCTGAAGACCAGCAGTGTTTTGCATCACTACTGAAAAAGGGCATGTGAGTAAAGAGTGGCTCATCTGGTATCAGTTCCAGGAAAAATACTATGGAAATTTTGATAAATAATTTAGATGGCATAAGAATAGCAGTATAACCAGACTATTCAGCTTTTCAGTTTGTGAAAACAGGTCTGCTCAAATGCGATTTTGTTGTTTGGATACATGAAAGTTGGTTGCTAGAGGTGTTGTCTGGGTGTTATAACACTTTATAACATCTTCAACTTCGTAACATGGTATATTTATTTTGGGCTTAAAAAGTACCTTTGAATTTAATGAAGGACTGCTCAAGTGGATTAAGAACTGACTGTAATCCAAGAAAGCAGAAAAGCGTTTCTAGTTGGGATCAGCCCAGTGGAGTTTGGAAACAAATTCAAGATGGTAACAGTGTGAATGGAGCAAAAATTAGTGGAGGCATAAATAATGACATTTAAAAAATGGAAAATTGTTTAGATAATTTAGGCAAACTGTTGTCAGTTTGGGCAAAATGTGCATAAATACATGTGAGGGCAGAGTTATGTACCAAGGAACAAAAAATGTCAGTCACACCCGCGTTAGCAAGTTTTTAGTTGAAAATCCCAGACTCTGTGAGGTGAAAGGTAAATAGTTGGTATAGTTGGAAATGGAAGGGAAAATAGATGGTCCTAGTGAGTAAATAGCAAAGTGGCAAAAAGGGCTAACATCTGTTGCTAGATGTGTAAATGGGAAGACACAAGTAAGAGTAATGATGACATTATCTCCACTTAAAGCTGGGGAGATGGGTCTGATGCTGTAGGTCTGTGCCTTGCCTGTATAAATTTAGCGAGATGTGCTAATTTAGGGTATGGAAATGAGTCCCTGAAATGGCTCACTAGTGGAAATAATGCCATACAGCCAGAGATTTAATGTGCCGTTACCTAATAGGGCTGAAATCACTTAGTGGCATACAGCTGCTGAAAGGATGATGTCTCACACCCACCTTATGTTAGTGTTAACAAATACCTGGATATACATACAGTCATCCTCTTCAACTCACTAATGAGACAGAAAGCTATTCCCTGTTTTGATTGGGCTGTGCTGTCTGTTGTGGCATTGAGTCCAGCCACCAGTCAGGGAACATGAGAGATGATGTGGTGAGTGAGAGATTTGACTCTTGCAGCAAGCTGTTAGATCAAGTGCTTTTGTAGATGTGTCATCACCTGATGAGGGTTTTGATCACCTCAAACAAATCGAGCAAATAAAGAGCTCTGTGAACAGGCCAACTATGAGACTGTATTAGCCCTCACACTTGCACAGAAGTAGGAGTGTGATCGCATGCTGGGTGAGAGGAAGAGTGTGGGACTGCCACTTCTGTTTGCAGTTTCATGGCCAAACAAAGGGCCTGTTCCTTCCCCTGTGTTCCCCTCCTCCTCGTTCTGGCTCTTAGCTGATCCCACACAGAATTAGCGTGGTGCTTTCTTCACACCCTCCCTCCCTCTCTCCTTTTCCCATACTAAAGGCAGTAGTTTTCTGCCCAGGATGCATATATTAAGAAATGTTAGTTTGGTTTAAGAAAGAGAAGAGAGGTGACTTGGTTGTACACTGTGCCACATGCAAGTCCCTCCACAGGTAGGAAGTATATTCTGTCATAAGCAGTACATCAAGAGCCAATGGAAGTGGAATCTAGAAAAATCCAAGTGAGAACTTGAGTGTGCATTTAAGTTAGGGTGGTTAGCTGCTGTGCAAACAACCAAGGAAGAGAATGGATCCCTTGTTAAGTTCATATGAAGACCAGAACCCTCACTCAAAGATGTATTGTAGTCAAATGCAAACTGAAAATGGGAGGTTGAAAGAAACAGGTAAAACGTGATGATGTGTGTAAGTAGACAAAGTGGCATCTTCTCCTTAAATTTCTTTGATCCCTATGTTAGGGAGTGTCAGTATAAGTTTGGATATAATGTATGAGATTAATGTATAGGACAAACAAAGTACTTGAGAAAGGAAGTATAAAGGTTATAATGAGATTGTGTAGTTAGACGTTAGAGCAGTTTTGTGCTCTGGTGGTTCTGCTACTTTTGTGTGGACTTCTCTTATGCTGAGTGCACCACAGACATAAGAGAAATGAAAACAGGGAAGATGCCATGCCATTAATTTTATTTTATGTTGAGAATACTTAGGAGCTTGAGCTTGATTGCAAATGGTATTCAGTATCTATTGATGCTCACTCCGGTTCTCCTAAATTGTGTGTGTCTGCACGTTCATGTGATGTTTTTTTTCTTCAGTTTTGAGAGGTCCCTTGCATATGGAAACTGTCTTTGGCTGTAAGAACAATCTCTAGAATGTTGCTTTGATTGTATAGTTTAAAGGGAAGCTGCTGTTATAATCTGAATATTAAAATGATGACTGTTCCAGAGATTTGCATTAGAGAAAAAAAAAATGCATTTCACACAGGTCATGTGTATGTTCTGTTATGCTAAAATAAATAGGAAAAATTCTAGTGGTGATGGATTCTTTTTGCTACAGAACAAGGGCGCTTCTGGATATATCCATGATATTTCACTTTCATGAGATGATTCTGAGTTGAGCAAGGAAATCAGCCTTGTAATTTCAAGTAATGACCAATAATTTTGTCATATCAATTTAATCTGCACATGATAATTAGAGTTTTCAGGAGGCATTAGCAGCTGGGGTGTCACTGGTTTATTGGAGCACTGTCAGCCAGTGTTTCTCTTTGTTTGTTTTCTCATCTTAATGGTTTGGAAAGAAGTTGGTGCTCTAGAAAGAATTGAGAAACAGGCCCGGCTTTGTGGATTTTTATCACCCTGCCAAGACCCTGTGCAACTTCCTCTCTGTTACCCACAGCAGAATACGGAAACCTGACTGCTGACAGCCACTTCTGCAATTGCAGTGGGGCAGGGGAGCGGGCTGGGAGGTGGGCTCTTAATTACGGCTGCTTGCTGTTGCCTTGGCATCCAAAGAGGAAAACAAGATGTGCCTGAAGATGTCTTTTCAGTTGTTTCTTGCACTGATGGGTTTCCTTCTTTTCCCTCTCTCTGCTGTCCTGCAGTGCTGCAGTTGAAGCTCCAGCAGCGACGCACACGGGAGGAGCTGGTGAGCCAAGGGATCATGCCGCGTAAGTGTCACTTAAACTCTTTGTCTTAGTGTTTTTATACATGTTTTTGAGAGGAGAATGGTTTCACATATGATTTGAAAGATCAGGTTCTCTGTTTCTGCATGAAAAACATCATATGTAACAGCCCCACCCTGTCCCACCCAACTTGGTCCTTCTGAAGTGTTGGTGCACTAGGTACAGGGCCATCTCCAATACTGAGGAAGCTATAAACATAACTGTACTTGAAAACAATATTTGTATTTGATTACAGTGCACAACAGTCCTATGATGAACATGCTATGTTAGAAGTGCCTTATATATTTGACACATGCTGGTAATCAGTCTTCTAACAGGCTTCCTGCTTCTGCAGTTTCTATTCTTGTTTGCCAGCTCTGCAGACCTCTTCGCCAGTTTTAACTTAGTATGTACTTATTCCATAAACCAGCTGAAAACAGGCAGTGGTACAAGATGTTAACCTACAAGGGGCCCTGTTTATGTTTGCAGCTAGAAAGCATACCTAGAAAGAGCCCTATGGGCATCAGCCATTCCCCTTTCTGCAGGGGAAGGCAAAATCTGTGGAGCCAAAGAGCTTTTCTGGGTGGACACGTACCCTAATGTTAAGCTTTAATATATTCATTGTGAGGTTAGTGTTGGAGAAGGGGGCTTTGGTTTGGTTTGGTTTTTTTCCTCCTTCCCCCCAGAATGCAAAAGGATATCTGACATATAGTTTTGTTTTGCTGTGGTACCTCCAGACTAGATGACTTACAGGTAACAACTTGAAATATGACCAAAGAGCAAATGTTTTATTTCTGAGGTCCTCTTATTTTCACTGAACAGCTTTAGTAAAAGGCAATGGATCAGGTATGTTTTCTTCTTTCAAAAACCTTTCCTCTTCCCCATTTCACAAGCCTTACTTGAAAACAGCATAGTAATGAGGCGTTTCTCATTGCTTCTATTTCTGGGGTGCACACTGTAATATGACACAATGATGTGACTTAGGCTTTGCTGAAAGTGTAAGGTTAGGCTGTCAACTCCCTCTGAATGAAAAGAAACTGTCAACAGCGCTCTTGTCAGCTGAAGTGGCTCACTGGAAGGCAGTGAAATGCTCAAGATGTTTCTGAGACCCCTACTTAGAATTCTGTTAACAAATAAAAAAGAAAAGGTTGTCCTGTCTGGATATAGTACATCATGCCTGTCTTGTTTTTACCTGGGGAATTTCTATACGTGCTTCTACCGATTACACTTACTTTTGGATGAAAGACTAGTGTCCCAGGGCCTGTACCCTTTTAATAATACTTACCAGAGGAAAGTGTTCCTGACTTCTTTGTGGTCTCCTGCTTTAGGTGGGTATGTATGCAAATACTGTATATTCAGTACTGGCTTTCTTCAAAGTGTGGCTGGCCAAACTTGTGATTCCTGAGAGGGGTCTGTTTTACGGGTCCTTTGAAAATGGGGCCCTTGCAAGTAATTCAAGTAAGGCACCCAGAGTGATTAGTCAGTCTTAAATTTGCTTAAAATACAGCCTAAATAACTAGCCTTTGCAGACTTGTGCCCTTTGTTGCTTCATTTAAGTCTCTTATATGTAGGTTAAATGTTGGACCAAGGAAGAATGCTCAGTGAAATATCATTGTGAAAATACTGGTGACACATGAAAAGACCTTTTCTGCAGTGTAGAAAAAACACTTTAGTAGACCTATTCTAAACATGATTTGGAATTAGTTCTTCCAAGTCATGGTATCATTTCCCCATACCTGCCAATTGGAAATAACTACACATAGGGAAATGGTTACAATATTATTTGTCTGGGCCATTTTTAATAAGAAGATCAGATGTGAGAATGATTGTGATACTTAAAGCAGAAGTCCCTTTTTAACCTGAGAAATGCATAGGGTGACTAGGGGCCATGTTCCTCCTGAAGGCATCTCAGAGCCACGACAGCTTTGCTTCTGCTTTCAGCAGTTTAGAATAGACATTTTTACTTACTACTGGCAATATGCAAGTTGTTCATTTATCAGTCTGCCCTCTACCTGCATCTGTGGAAACACATAGGTACTTAATCTTGTTCTCTGCCATCTACTACTAAACATGGCTGTACTGAGCCCCATGTCTACCCCTTGGGTATGTTAGGAACCAAGCCCCACACAGCCCTTCATGGTGACTGAGCAAAAAATATAAAAGCGGGAACCCAGAGGATGGTTTGGTGTTGAAATGAGCTGGATCACTTTTTCCATGTGAAATGCTGATTGGTTTCTAAGCTTAATTTTTCATCTGGAGATCCTTCACAGTCTTGAAAGAATTGTGGTAGTTGCGGCTGTATCTACATTAACATTATAGGTTGTGTCAGGAAGGTGCTTTTGAAGTGAAGCTCCTAATTGCACCTGCCTTCTGTGTGTTGCTTTGCACCATGAAATTAAGCTTGAGAGTTGGATTAAACTGGGATGAAAGCGAAGAGGAAAGTATTCTGCCTACAGCTAACAGGCTTTCAGTCTATGCATCGAGACTGTAACTTGCCGGACACCACACCTCCCGTTTCACCTTTACATACAGAGTGTGGATGTCAGTTCCTCAGCATCAAATGTTTTTTCTATGCAGATTTGGACTTACTGTGCTATTCTACATGTTCATTTAGCTTTGCCTTTAATACAGATCAGTTCCTGGATCTCGTAACCAAACAGATGTGCAAAAATCTATTAACCAAGTGTGATAAGTTTTTGTATTACATTAAAAGCTACCTAGTGTGCAAACTCACTTTGGTACCTTTGGTTCCCCTGACTCCAGTATAAGTCTTACATGGTGTTTAGATTCAACTTGGTGTCCTGGAAGAGAAATTTTATTTTAGGCTTCCATCAACACAAGACTTTTGGACACTGTAAAGGAGTGGAAGGAGACACATTTGTGTCACATTAAAATGAGAGTTACACTACTTCTCTTTTGCTTGTTCAGAGCAGAGCTGGGAATTGCTTTCTTTTTTCCCATGTGGAATTTTGTTTATACGGTAGAGAGGAAAGGCAAATGTCTCAACATTTTTTTAGCCAGTACACTTAATCTCGCTTGAATAACCTTTCCAACCCACCAGCCACCTACAGTAGAGCTTGCTTTACTAAAATATTAGTGTATTAGTGTATTACTAAAAAATTAGTGTACTAAAAATAGTGTATTATAATAAGAAATGAAACATTTATAAGCAGTGACAGAGGATTCAAAATAATTGGGGTTTATACTTCAGTAATTCTTCTTGCTTTTCTGTTACTACTTTGTGTAACCTTTTACTAGTAGCAGGATTCATTAGTTGAAGATTAAAATTCTCAATTGCCTCTAGGAAAGAGGTGGGAAGCAAATCTTCTCTTGCATCTGACATACCTGTGATTTGAGCTAGAAGGACTGTACTTAGAAGCACAGAGAGCCGAGTTTTCATATGTATTCAGGTTTTGGCCTATTTTCTGATAGTGCAAACTGACAAGCTTTTTTGCTATATTTGCATTTTTTATAGCTATGCAGAGGTGATTTTCATCTTCTTGTCCTTATAAAATGGGAGCTAAGCAAATTCTGCTGTCTGTGCTCAACTCTTTGTCGTGCTGTAGAAGAACAGTCAGATGCTGTCAGTTTTTAGTGTCAAATTTAAAAGTTACAGCTATTTGAAGTTTTTGTTGGGGGGTTATTAAATACCCAGTTTTCTGCCCTTGAAAGGAATGTCTAAAACAGTAGCAAATGTGCATCAGTGAAGAAAGATGTGTGGAAAGTATCTTGAGCTAAAATAGCAAAAATTTTTAGGGGAGAGACGTTTATGAAATGAAGCACTCTTCTGCTTTGCAAAATCTGTTGTGCTTTTTCTCTTTTGCAAAGTTTAAGCTTCACATGTCCATTGTTTTATCCATTGGGATTGTGATCTGTGGCTTCTGGCTGCAAACATAAAATACAGGCAATCATGAAAGGTTGTCATGTGGCACAGTCCAGCAGGAAGGCTGTTGTTGTGACCATCAGATTCACCTAAGCAGGTGAAACGGTAGAATATAATTTCTGGGAGTGTGTCTTCTGTTGCTTTATAGCACTGCTTGGTGACTGTCTGAAAGGGCAGCCTTTGAAAAGGGCATCGTCTGGACTGAAAGCTAGGAGGGAGGCTGTGATACACGAAGAGAATTTGTAGGAGCTTCTTTTTCGCTCCAGTGGATCTGGTGTTTGCCAGTTTTTATGCTCACACAAAATATATATGTAGATATACTGCATCCTGGAAAACAAACACCACAGAATCCAAAACTAATGGAGTTTGTGCTGTTTTCTAATGTGACTCTTTTTACAGATGTGGAGGTGTTCCCATGCTGTAGATCTGAATTACCAGCACTCTGATCGTGTTTTCTGCTTGGACATGCAGCCTGTTAGTTGCATGAGCATATTTCGGAATATAAGATTTGTGAATCTTGGGCAGCTGGTTTCAGACCCTCCTGGGGAGTGTGTATTTTATCTGTGGACTACATGAAGGGAGTGTGCCATAGTTCAATTGCAACACATCATACAATTCAGAATGATTGTAATAGAGTAGGTGGCCTAATGATTGCAATCTTATTAGGCTGCTCGTATCACTAGCTGCGTTTTTAGATTTGTTTTGTAGCAGTCAGGTTAATGGATAAAATTTAATATTTGTTATAAAACTAAAATACAGTATTTGCTTTGGGGTGGGGGGCTCTGTGAGACATTGCTTATAATTAATGCAAAAGGAATTGCCATTTACTGCAAGTGATTTAAGGATACAGAACACAGTTTATGCATTGGCATATCAGTGTTGATCATCATCTAGGCAAAGCTTGTAACTGGTCTTCTGCATCCAGCACAGCTACCATCACAAGAAAACAAGGATCTTTGAGGTATTAATTTCAGGAAGTGAAGTGCTTACCACCTGTAAGTTATAAGTTAAAGTTTCTAAAGTTATATTTGTAGACTTTAACTTCAGGTGCAGTTCTTAATGTCTCAATAATATTTCATCTTCCACCTAAAGGCTAGGTTAGAAGGTGAACTGCTATGCTTATGTGGAGGTTTACTGATTCACAAGTGTGGCAGAGTGGCTGCACAGCTGATACTTAAAGATTGTTGTGTGTTATATTTGAATTGCAGACTTGCTTTAACACCCCAAAAGAGCTCTTCCTGCTCTCTGCTGCGTAACATGTGCCCATCATTCTCTCACTGCTTTACATATCAGGTCTTTATAATGATGTTCCCTATAGATTTTGCAATATACTTATGGTAACAAAACAAAAATATGAATGTTTACTTCCCTGCCATCTAGTGTCTGCTCTTCAGCCCGTTGGTAATTGCTTTACTTTCATACCTTTTTTTTGAAAAAACAAGTAGAAACTGTACTTTCATTTAGGATAGGGAGTTATGGACCATAAATATCATTACTCCCAGACTTGTTTAATAAAATGTCCAAACCTGTAAAGTCTTTTAGATCTAAAAATAATAACACTTTTTCTTTAGTCTTCCATTTAACGTCTGAAACCTTGCTATTTCCTGGTTCATTGTGTATAAAATGGGACCTCAGATGTAGAGGCTGCAGTGAGACTTTTGATATACTTGATGTTATGCTCTGAGAGTAAGGCTGGAGCACTAAGCAGGTATTGTAAAACCTGCTTTTGTTTGTAAAATAGACAAGAGCTGTAGAGGGCACTTGCAGATGTATTTCTGTTTGTGGCATGTAGCACAAAGATTTGTAACTGGTTTTATTTTAATTGATCAGCTACCTGTAACTTGCCTCCCAGAAATTATTTGGTGCTTTTTTGACTTTGATCTCTTGAAGTACAATTTCAAAGCATTGAGGCTTGTGTGGAGAAGTCTGTTCATTTGAGCTGACAGCCTTATTGTCTGGGGCCTAATAACTGCACCTGGTTTGTTTATATTTTTAGATAGCTGTCTGTGATTATCTTCCATGTGCTTATAACATCTGTGATTAATAAGACATGGTTGGAGTAGGAAAGTTCATTGTGTTAGTAATGAAGTGTGCTCTTTGTCCTTTGTGAAGCTGCAGAAAGAAAAGGCCGTGCTTAGGGGTTTGATAGGCTGCGTTTAGTCCTTGATCCCTGCAATGACAAAATATTTAACTCTGCCAGTTGCAAGAGAAACATAATAATTCAGGGGAGTAAAGTCTGGTATGTAATAGAGCTTTCTTTCCCCTTCGTGTTCCCACAGTTCATTTGTTGGCTGGGAATGGTCTTTCCTTTTTCTTCTCATGGCCCCACACTTCCCCCAGCCTGGGCACTCCATAAAGTTGTCAGAAAAGGTTGCAAAGGGTGATTATCCGTCCAAGAAGCAGACATGAAGTCTGATTTAGGAATGCATGGATCAAACGGGTCCTGGTAGAAGTTCCTTGTCTAGCTTGTCCTTTTCAGCTTGGAGGTGGCACAGTCCTGATTGTAATGAAGCTTTATCTTTTTTATTTTTCATTTCAGGATCTAAGTAATGTCTTCTGAATGCTAAGAGTTAATGGCAATGGACAGAGTGGGTTATACATTATCTGCACTTGCTGTAAATGTTCTTTGACACAAAGCTGTAGTCACCTGTAGATCTGATAACTGTTACCATAGGTGACAGTTTACATTTTGCTCCTGAAGAGGATGAACTTTCTGAGAAATTACACACATCTGTTGGAGTTTAAATTAACTCAGTGTGGGCCCTGAAAAAATCTTAGCCCTTTCTGTCAGTAATTTTGCATGTTTGCTGTGACAGACCTACACTTGAGGCTTTTCACACAGTTAAATGAAAATCTTCAGCTGCATCATAAGGGAGATACCGCTGTAATAAAGTTACTGACAGTTTTGCTGAGTTATGGATGTGGGCTGTGGAGAGGTGCTTGTTTCAGGTGTTGGAAGCACCTGAGAGCTGAGCTGAGCTGAGCTGAGGCAGGGTACCACAGTCCTGCCTGTACATTTGCTTGTGCAGCCAGGTCAAGCCCAGTTCAGGGAGCTGGAAAAGTAGTAGTTTTGGGGAAGAGTTGCTCCGTGAGCCCGTACAGGTTGTACTGGCTGTACAGGCTCATGTAATAGAGAGGACTTGATAAAGCTGTAGCACTGTAACTGTAATGTCATGCTTTGTCAGGGCAAACATTTGCAACATGGTCGAGAAACTTTATCCAGCCTTCTTCTGTTTGAGACTAGATATACTTGTAATTTTTTAATCACAATGACACTGTTATTGAAGGGCATTACAGAAGTGCAAAGATGCATTTGTTAGGGGGCCTTAATAATAATATTTGGATTGTTATTTTTAAGTCAATGTTAATTTTTAATTTTTTTGAGTTTATATATTGTGGAGTGTGAGTAATCACAATTTACCAGTTATGGCTGCTTTTCATATCTTTAACTTGATACTCAGAACTTAGCCTTAATCCAAGGGGTGGGCTTACCAATGCCAGGGGTGTTACATCAGCAAGAATTTTCAAGTATGATCAGGTCTGTGTACCAGATGTGAAACTCCCTGGAGCTATGTAAGGAGAAAAAGGTGCTGGTGGAGCTCTCTCTTCTCTCACCTGTGTATTTTCACATTTCTATAGCATACTGCTTTCTGATACTGACCAACTAGCAAGATGACAGATCCTTCTGTACATGTGACTGTTTTTTTGAATACTTTCTTCTTCCATGCTATGAGAAATGCTTTTTGAAAGTGGGGTGAAGATGAAGGGAAGAAGAAAGTGCCAACTGCCTTTCTCTGTGATTCAAGTTTTGTGTTTCTTACCAAATGTTACGCACCAAATGCCATAGGGTGGGAGCTCCACCCTGAACTGACAAGAGGAAGTTGTTCAGCCTATTTGTAGCATTTTATCTCATCTTTTTACGAAAGCATAGTAAACAAGAGAGAAACTAGAATGCTGTTTGGAGCTGGGGTGAATAGCTGCAGCAGAAGGCCTTCTGCCACTGAATTAACTCAGCGTGTCTGAGGTTGGGTTTGGACAGGACACGAGCTTCTCTTTGTCATAGCAAAGAAAGATTTTACCTTTCCCTCAGACACTTATCTAACTGAAGAGCAGAATGCTTGACTCAGTATTTAGAATTTAGCTGTAGCCTTTCTGCAAATACTGTGTGTTATCTGACCAACTGCTTTGCAGTTCAAATGTCACCGTGTTGTCTATGATGAGGTGGATAATATGGCCAAGAATGGCTCATGTGCTGTCTCTCCTCCATCAGCCTACATGTCTGATAGCCTACAATAATGATCTTACCCATTGCAGAAAGTTTTGTTGCTTCTCCTAAACTAGACGGTTGAGCTGTGAGGACCTGTGAAGATCCTTTTGCCTTCTTTTCTTCTATTTGGTTCCTTGCAAACCTTGGTGTCTTCTGTCAGCTGCATAAGCAAATGCAGGGACTACAGACAGACATTTTGACCTCTTTTTCTCAGCAGTTTCATCAGTCCCCTGCCCTTGCTGTGTTTTGTTCTTAGAGTGACTGAATTCAGTTCTGATTCCACTTATTTCTCATGCTAGGTAACAGGAACTTGAAGATCTGCATATGAATATCTTTGAAAGCTTTGCAAGGCTAAAATTTGCTTTTGTACGTTGTAGGGTAACCATGAACAGAAATGTCTGACCCATTTTGCCTGGCTCTTTGTCTCTGCTGTTAAACTGGAGATTTGGGGTTGATTCCTGGGCCTTGGTTCAGTCTGTTTATAGCAGCACCATTTTGAAGCTTTGCAGTATTTTTCTTCATTCGCGGGTTGCCATCTTCAGAACGTGGCTTGGACTGTGGAACACTGAACTCATGCATTGCAGTTTTGAACCCTGTTTTATAGGAATTAATAATACATTGCTTTGAAGTGAAGAGTAGCAACTTCCGTCTCTGTGCTTTGCATGGAAAGGTGTGCATGATTGTAGACGGTCCTGTGTGCTGCTGCATAGCTTTTGGGGATTAGATGGAAGGACAATAGTTACAGTGTATAGCTGCAAACATTTTTGAAGCAGGGTGGAGGCACAAAACAGTTGCATCATTGATCTCCAGGGAGATTCTTCATGGTAGCTAAGGGTGTGACCACAAAGATATTAATGCTTCAGGAATTCTGGTGATGAAGCATCAAAATGGTCCACAAGCATCAGAGAGATGAAAAAATAGGATATATGTGATACAAATTTTATGAGATCCTTGACAGCCAGCCCATCTGTGGCAGGAAAATCTCATCCTGCTGTCAGTCATCTAAAGGTGAGGGGTAAAGCTAATCCTCCTAACAGTAAATGCTGCAAATTGCCAGATGGTTGTCCAAGTGGGACAAAAATATGTACAACTCAGTGAAGGGCACCTTCTGGCCTGTGCTGTCCCAAACCCTGTTGATGATGCTGTCATCCCTTCTATCACTATACCATTTTTAGTGCTTCTTCAGCCACTTGTAACAACAAGCTGTTTTCCTAAGGTGGATGGGGCAATCTGAAGACACAGGAGCCGTAGTTCAGCAACGTGGGCACTCCTGCTGCAGCACTGCCCTTAAACCTAGCCTCTTGTTTCTGACTTTGGCAGAGCAGTTGTGCTCAGCTTTGCTGACACTAGTATTTGGGGAACCGTGCTGTAAACCAGCATACCAATACAAGTTAAAATAACTCTTTCAAAACAACTGTGATCTGAGTTCACAGAAGGTTTTGTCAGCATAACTGAGGGCTGACATGCGTTGTCCCAGGCCTAGGTACAGCAACAAGGGCAGAAAGTATAACCGCAGTTCACTGATAATGAAAATACCATGCACATACAGTGTAGAAACAAAATCAGAAAGGCAGGCAAAAGGTGCACCTAACTGAAACTGGGCATTGCAGAATTTACTTCTGCATTCTCCAATATCTCAGTAGAAGAGAAACATAAAGGAATTGTTTTCTGCATACAGTGGAAAGCAAAAACTCTCAACAGCTAAGGCTGCTGTTGTAGTTTGGCAAGTTTTTTTTTTCTCTGGCAGCACTCTGTTCTCATCAGGGGCTAGCCCAAAGTTTTGCTGGCAAAGCTGAACCAAGTTAACTAGAGGGGCAAGTGCCATGGGGAAATACTGGAGATACTTCATGGTGACAGTTCCCTTTTATAGCTTCTTGTGCAGTATGAGTACAACTGGAGCATCAGTGGCAAGGCAGAAATGCTGGGACATGGCGGAGGGGGATGAAGAGCTCATTATTTACCTACCACCAGACTAAATATTCATTGAACTGCCTCCACAGGAAGTCAGGGTGTTAAACGTCTTTTTGCACTTCTTGGGTTCAGTAGGTTGCTTAACAGAGGCTTGCTTGATGGTTTTGTAGGCAAGATGGGATAACTTGAAGCTGTGAGTGTAGCTGGTGAGAGAACAGCACTGAAATAAAGTCTTGGTGATATACTGGGAGGATGTCTTGAGTAGGGCTTTTGGGTGGGGTGAGAGAAGGTCAGTGTCTGATACTCTTCATTATTTTCACTATTTTGATTTAAACAAGAGAACTGTGCATATTTATTAAACTTGCAAGTTAGGGGGTTGTGAGGAGGACAGGTTTGGGACTCACAGTATTTGGAGAAGCTGAGAAGTACTGGACAAAACCAAAGAAAGAATGCAGAGTTCTACATTTTGGTATGTCTAGTCCATAGCATTAATTGAAGATGGAGGATGGCTGGCTAGATAGCAGCTCTGCAGAGGAGGACTGGAGACCTTTCATGGTTTGTGAGCCAAGCACAAGTGAACATGTTAATGCACTTTATTTACACAAAAAAGACAAACTGGCTGGATCATATGCCTGAGAAGTGTTATTTAATAATCATTTACCTTTATAAAAGCTGATAAAGCCTAGGTTGGAATATGTACCAAATTTTGGACACTGTACTTAAAGAAAAATAGAAAACAAATGGAAGGAGTCCAAAAGTAAGTAAACAAGCAAAGGTCTGGGAAATGTTATCTGTAAGGGAAAGTGAAGCAACTGGCTTTGGTCATTTAATATAACAGAAGACTGTAGGAAAACCAAAGTTTTTAAATATATAGGGATAGATGCAAACAGGAAGAGAATAAATTGTTCTCTGTAATAATTGCAGGTAAGGCAGGGAATAATGAGTATAAATTATAAGAAGGGAAATGTAAGACAGTGTCCTGGTTTCAGCTGGGATAGAGTTTTTTTATTCCTAGTGGCTGGTACAATGCTGTGTCCCTTCAGGAAGGTTTTTACATAGTAAAGACATCTATGCACTGGGATAATTTCTTTGCAATAATACCACATTTTTTCATGAGAAGTCTTCAAGAACAGGTTGGACGAACTACTGTAAGGAATAGTTCAGGATATTTTATCCAGCCTGAGAGGTCAAAGGCATTAGGTGATTGGAGTTCCTTCATCCCTATGTGATGGTTATAGCTGGTTGTATCTGTTGCTTTAGGTGCCAAATTCTGTGGACACAAATTCTGTGTCAGTGGTAGAAATGCTGCCCCTTTCCTACCTTTTTACTACTGCTTCTGCTCCACCAGCTAAGCTGCTCATTTGCATACACCATTAGAATGAGCCAGAAGAGCTGTTATAGCTGAGAACAGTAGAGCTTTGTCAGTATGGGTCATTTTGAACAGCACTTGGGTTGAGCAAGCCAGAAGGGTACAGGGGTAGGGACAGTTTTGCAGGGATCAGTACCAAGTAGCTGGGAAGGGCAGTGGGAGGAGCTGGAGAAGGAGCATATTTGCGCGTGGGTCTCCTGTAGAGTTTACCCAGAGCCCTACTGCTTGAGATTTCTTCATAGGATCATTATTTTCTTTTCCATTTACTATAATGCAGTTAACAGAATAGCTTGTTCCACAGCTCTGGGCTATATAGTCATTTCAAAGCCTGAAAAATGTGCAAGGCTTAGTTAACTCCTAAAGGATAATGATCTACAATAGACACTCTTCTAACATGTCAGCCCCATCCTAGACTGCTGAGGGAAGCAGCGAAGGATTATGCCCTCTTGACATTTTCAGAGGTCAAGTATGAAGTCTTCTGTCATGTTGCCAGCCCAGATAGCTACAACCCAGTGTTTGTTTCCATAGGACTCATCATGAGAGACTGAAATTGTTCTTTACAAGATTCTTGCTGTGGCAGTTTTGCATTACTTACTATTAAATGTGTATGTATTTGGAAGGAGGGGTTTTCTTTTTCTTTTTTTTTGTTTGTTTTTTATTGCTCAGGGTTTCTTTTCTTCTTGCTTTGCTGTTCTGCAAGCAAGAATTTTCCTGGACTACCTGTCACATCGGCTGAACGCCTGCAGTGATTTTCCTGACCATTTGCTACGGTCAGGGAAATGTCACTTAAAGTTCATTGCTGCCTCTTAACTGATGGAATAGGTAAGCAGGAAAGGGAGAGTAAAGAATTACTGCCATGTCTGCACATTCTGGTGGTAGAGAGCTTTTGAAGACTCAAGATGAGGCCTGCTTCCCTTCTTTCCAGTGTAGATTTTTATACCAATTTATATATTGCATGGCATCTTTGTCCAAGTGTAACTGAACTTTTATTTCACTTTTCTATGATATGCATACAATGAAAGAAATGTGTATTTAAGTTCAAGCACATGCATATTCAGAAGCAGGTCATGCCACTTGAAAAGAATATTTCCCAGTACTATGTATTGTTTGCTCTTCATCGAAGTATGATGGTGAGGCTGCCCAGAAGCTGATGTCTCAGCTAGCCAGTGAAGGTTTTTGTATTATATTTGCAGTTATTGCAAAACCATATCTCTACCCTTACTCTGGTTTATCCCAAAGTGCAGTCAGTGCACTCCCATTTCACAGCTTGCATAAATCTGAACAGGAACTGTTTACCCCATCATTGTAGGGGTCTGTGTACTCACTGTAGTTAGTTTTCAATTATTGTTATTCCGTTCTACAGATTATTCTTCATTTCTGTAGTCTGAATCCCTTCTATGATGCCCTGATGTGTTCAGAATTCCTGGTGTATGGGCTAAATTCTACTTTTTACCCCGTTAGAACTTAGAAGGACAGAACGTATGTCTTGTCTTTGACTATTGCATTTTATTCTCTAGGAAACAGTTTAGGAGTCTACATGTGCAATAGAAATAGTTTCATACATTGCAGTTATGCAAGGGCTTCTTTTTTTTTGTAGTCTTTTGAGATTTCATTATGAAGTTACATTTGAGAAGTATTTAATCATTGGTCTTAAGTGAAAAATAATGTGCAGAGTATGTTTCATAGGGCTTAGATGCAGTACTTTGGAGTTACTATCTGTACAAGTTTAGATTTCTGTCTTCATAAGACTTGCAATTTATTGTTAAAGATGAGGCTTTTTTAATTTAGCTGTTTTAACTTGATGGTAATTTAGAAACTTCACAAGGCAATTGAATGAGTTGAGTGAGTATTTAAGAAATATGGAAAGAAGTTACTATGTTCCCTGCAGCTAGTTCTGAATGCAAACCAAAATGTACCCATTTTAAAAAGCAAGCTACTTGCGGATTCGGGAAGACCATGAGGAGCTACTGACACCATGGTCACCCACTTTCTCCTGTTTTACTGTGGGACGTGAGCTTTGTGTGCTCCAGAAGAGCAGAGAGGCAGAGTGAGAGATTCCTCCAGGGTTAGTACCGTCCTGGACAGCAGAGGATCAGTTTCTCTAAAACATGATCCATTTTGGCTCTGGTTTTATACTGAGTCTGAGGGGGTAAGGAGGTCTGTTATATGGAGAGCTGCTGTTAATTCCTCACGTCTTGGTTTTCTGTCAACAGACAGATGTACTTTCCTGTCTAAGTGTTCCTGTTCTCACTATAGTTCCTCTGACATGGAGCAATATGTATGTCCTGTGGACCTGTAGAATTTGAAACCAGCCCTTGCATGTACACAAAACACAGGTGCAGATTAAGGGAAGACTTGCAGCTTCGTTAGGATTGTCCCCCAATCATCCTTCTAACCATTTCATGTATTTCTTCAATGTTTCACTGCCATTCCCTTACTTAAAGGTCCTGATAATTTTACTCTGTGTTGAGGCTTTTAAAGGCATTTGTTGGAGTACTGTTTCTGACTCAGGTTCTTGGACCCAACTTTGTCAATGGTGGTTAGTTCTACTAGAAGTGTACACATGTTAGTCTCTTCAGCAGCCCACGTAAAGTCCAGGTCAGTTCCTGTAGCTCCTGTGCTGTCAAATGGAGTATGTTAATTGACATTGCTTTATACCAGCTGGAGACCTGGTCCAGTGTGTTGAAAGATGCAAGAGGCAGTTGCTGCTGTGTTTTTAACTTAGATGGCCCGAAAGGATGTGCAGTTCCGTCATTCTCACTAATTCTGTAAATGTTTTCCTCTCAACAGCTCTGAAAAGTCCAGCTGCATTTCATGAACAAAGAAGGAGTTTGGAGCGGGCCAGGGTAAGCTCCAGTATTGTCTTTAATGTTTTGGAGAGGTAAAGAGTAGTATTTTGGGCATCCTGTAGCTATAAATGAGATGCAGAAGGGAATCATTCATGTTTTGGATGTGATACAGCACTATGTAGTCAGGGGTGTATTGGATGGGATGTTCTTTAGCTTGTATGTAATGGTGATTAACCCTGAGTTGTTCTTGAAAACCACTGAATACGATGTCTGGATTTCCCTTGGGAGTCTTATTTCTGAAAGTCACTGATACTATTCTTCTGCACTGTCCATATACTCTACATTTTTATTTTTATGGTGTCTGGTTTTGCCCTTAAATGCTCCTATCATGTGTAGCTCAGTTCCACCTTTGAGGAAACTGTATAGTTTCTCTGTTACCTGCACATGCACTTGTTTATCTAGGCCATCAGACATGGAAAATTTAATGGAGAGGATAACCCCGCCTGAAAAAAAAAATCACACAGACTTCTGGCTGTATGGAAAGAGGAAGCCAGGCGTCACACTTCATGTGGTACCTTTGCTAACTGGGGGGTTTCTTGATGATTTCCTCAGAAAGCCTCTGGGGATAGTTTTACTTTTCTGATTAGCCTGCAGGGGAACAAAACCTGTTATGACTGCTGGGCTAAACTTTGTTTTAAAAGTGAAAGCAACATAAGTTAATAAATTACAGCTGGGATTAAGATCTGTAAAGGAGCGTTAACACTTTAAACAGTGGAAGGATTGGGACAGAGGACTTTGCATTAAGACCAGTGTCCCAAAGGCTTTTCCTTCTTCTTTCTCTTTTTTTTTTTTTTTCCTAAAATCTTCTTATTAAGTTAATATTTTGGTGGGGGCAATTGAGCAAGTATGGTGCAGTTTTCTGATTAATATTTATTTTCTCCGAAGGCCTATCCTGGTGCCCAGTACTTACCAGTCAGTTACCCACTGCTCCCAGATTCCCATTCCTGGGCTCTGTAAAGGGTAATGTGCTCAGCCCAGTCAGGGTCATCAGGAGCAGTGCTCTGTAGCATGTTCTCCAAAGACAGCTAAAAGTAGCTCTGTAAATTAAATGAGTCTTGCTGTAGCATTTAGATACTGCCTGCCAAGGGACTGAATAGGGTCTTTAACTTAACAACTAACATATCTTTAAACAAATAAAAAACTATATGTCCAAACCACAAGTCAGCCACCAGTATATGAAAGTATTTGCTGTGAGCAATGGAACCAGTGCATTTATCTTTAATGTAAAAAGAAATGTCTTGAATTTCACCCTGACAAGTTAGTGGTATTGCATAAAAGGGGAAAAGAGAGCTTCAGCTCTTAAGAAAGTCCTTTACAGTTTCTGTTCTGCAGGCCAGCAGTGCACAGTTTAACTGAAGCGATTACAGTAGAAGGTCATCTTTAGAATAAGCTCATTCTCTGGGTGTTCTGGAACAGAAGATATGCCCCTTCTCTGTTCTGTGTTTGTTTAGATCTCAGCAACAACTAAAGATGCTTTTTTCTCTTCTTTGTGCTGTCCAAGATTACCTCACTCCTGAAATTGGTTCTTGCTTGTCTGTTTTTGCTGCAGACAGAGGACTATCTGAAACGGAAAATCCGGTCCCGTCCGGAGAGATCAGAGCTGGTTAGGATGCACATTCTGGAAGGTATAGCACGTGGTATACAGGAAAACATGAACAATAAATTTTATCATAATTACTTATTAATCAGCTTTCTATTTTGCCTCTGATCCCCAAGTCTTTCTTTCAGTTGAGAGCAGGCAGAAGATCATGCCTGTTGCATGATTTCTTGAGCGGGATTCAACTCTGCTTACATGGAGATTCTTAGAAGAATCTGTTATGTGAACCCAACTTGTGCAGTTTTGTGTAGCTGAGCAACAGTGTAAGAGAATGACCATGGATTGCTCTTCTGTTAAGGGAAGGCACTACAAAATATCCAAGAGGAAGTAAGACAGAATTGATGAAATTAGTAATAAGCACCTCAGTTTCTGAAAGGGGATACTGTGCTGCTGCTGGGTACCACATCTTTGGACCGGAACTGAGTTACATCAGTTTGAGAATGAATTTGTCCTATGCTAGAGTCACAAGGGCTACTATAGTTGTATTTATAACTTAAATACACATAATAACTATCATATCTTTATAGTGCATAGTTGTCTGTTGTTATCTGCAACTATTTTGCTGTAGTTAGCTACTGTTATCTACAGTAACCTTTCTGCATAGAAGTAAAATACAGTTGAAGTGCAATAGGTTGACCATTGCTGAATTGATACCATTTTATTTACTTTCCCCCAAACAGAGACCTCGGCTGAACCCTCCCTGCAGGCTAAGCAGCTGAAGCTAAAGAGAGCCAGACTGGCAGATGACCTCAATGAGAAGATAGCGCAGAGGCCAGGTCCCATGGAGCTGGTGGAGAAGAACATCTTGCCTGTGGAATCAAGCCTGAAGGAAGCCATTATCGGTAAGGCCTGAGGAGGATCTGTGTTGAGGGCATTTCCCACAGCGGCTGTGATTTCCTATCAGTTCTTCTGCCTGTCTAAGAGAGTGCAGCCCCTTGGTTGGTCTTATTTTCCTGCCTCAGAATCACAAGCTTTCAGCCCCAAGGATTCTGAAAAACAGAACTCCCTCCAGCCAGATGGTGCTATGAAGAGATTAAATTATAGGGGGTATAGACGTCCCAGAATAATATGAAAGCAATTGCATACCCATAAGACTTGAAAGGCTGTTGAAGACTGCATTCCATAGATTCTCTCATTAGAGATCCTTCTCTCAGTCTGACATGCAAGCAGCCTTGGTCAGGGAGAACCTACTGACTTACTCAGATCAGGGAGAGGAGACAGAATATAAACAGGTGTGGTGAAACAAAAGATGTCTGTGAACTTAAAAACTTCAGAGGATTCAACCTCTTTAAAAATAAACCAGAACAGATGTAAATCATGCCAGTGCCATTCCAAGGGCTGAAAGGAATGCTGAGGAATAGCCTTCCCACTGCCTCAGCAGTGCTCTTTTCCGTCTCCCCAGACTGAGCAGTCTGTGTGTGTCTGTGGTTATTCATCCCTTTAAACATGCACAGCTACTTTAAAGACAAATGGAACACAACTGTGAGCAAGATGGAATATTCTTCATGAAAAAGGAAAAGCACAGTAATCTGGGAGAGCCTGACTTCACCATTGCACAAGAAGTGGTTGAGGAAGAGAAAGAATGAACTTCTAAATTGGAGCATTAGAGATGTGGCTTCCTTCTGACTGAGCCAAGGACATCTCTCTGGATTTCTGTTGCTTCTGTGTTAAGTGCAAATGATAGTATTTTCATGCTTACCAGGATTAATTTGAGGTAACGTAATCTAAAAAAACACAAATGTACACTCACATGAATTTGTCTACTGGGCATGTAGATAGACAGAAATATTAATAACAGTCAGGGCCATCACTTAATCCGTAGCCTTTGTTGCTTTGCTGGGAAGACTAAAGGACAGTTTGAGATGCTGTCTTGAAGAGGCATTCTGCCTTCCACCACACAGGATGAATATCAAAGAAATCATGACTCAAGCCTTACAGTGCCCATGCCACAGAACTGGGTTTGGTCAGAGTTAAGTAGCACTTGTCCTGAGCTTCTCTGGCTAAGAAGCAAGGGAAGTGATTCACCCCAGTCTGCATCATTTTATTCTCCTGGTAGTGGAGATGAATGTAAACACAACTGATTCAGTTTGGGATGTGTTCTGTCATTTTTAGTTGGTGCTTTAAGCGCAGCTCAGACACATCTCTCTCCATGTCTTCATTAATCTTTATGAAACATCTAGTGTCAAGTGAAATAATTCCTTATTCCACTTCAAAGACTACAGTTGATGTTTGTGTTTTTAGTTGGACAGGTGAACTACCCAAAGGTTGCAGACAATTCCTCCTTTGATGAGGACAGCAGTGATGCCCTCTCCCCAGAACAGCCAGCCAGCCATGAGTCCCAGGGGTCTGTCCCATCACCGATGGACTCTCGGATTTGTGAGCCTCTCCCTAGCACCACTGGCACATCACTAGCTCAGGTGAGAATGTGGTGGCTTCCTGCAGTGCCCTGGAGCTTCACAGCTACTGCTGATTTCTGGCAGAGGATCCTAAAAAGTGAGACCAAGGGATCCTTAAAAGGTATAGTCTGTGAGATTTCACAAGGGGTCTTTGCTCTGTGTGGCATTCATGAAGTCCTCTGGTTATTCAGAAGCCCCCATAGTAGTGCAGTGTGGGGAAGGGGAGCAACCATCAGTTGGTGATACAGCCTGTGTGTGACTGATTCTGGCAGGCAAAGCTGGGAGGTACAAGTGTGGAATTTTGATTCATTTTCTCCTCTGAGAAGATGTGCTGCTTCTCAGGGATAACTGGAGCAGTGAGTTGAAGAAGTCAGATTAATGACTTGAAACCTGTGCTGCTTCCCTGGAAGTGGACGTTTCCTGCACTCTCTTTAAACTGTTTCCTTCCTTGTATGTGTATTCACCGTGCCTTCTTCTGTGTCTGCAGGGTACATCCCAATTGCAGATCAGCGCAGACTCCAGTGAAACACTTTTCCTACCTGAACAGCCACCCCCACCTCTGCCACCTCCACCTCTTCTGCCCCCTAGTCTTACCAATGGAGCAGCTCTTACTGCTGCCAAGCCCCCACCAACACTCATTAAGGTACTATTTTGGCTGATTTCTTCGTAATTGTAGTCTGAAGGCTACAATAAGATGGTTACTCTGAAAAAGGTTTGGAGCTGGAAATACTATGTTGACAGATGCAAAGGAGGGAGAGCTGATTTTGTGTGGGCGTCTTCCTCTGACACTGGTTGCAACATATTTAACATTCTGTAAAATGAGTCCTGAATGCAGAATGTTTTGAAACAATCAATCAGGAGTATCTGAGTGAGTCTGCACTGGATGAGCAAGTGATCTGGTGTGCTGGAAAAGGTGACCTGCATTATGGTGCAGTGTAAGCTGCTGCAGGTGCTGTGACCATACTGTTGCCTAAGTTAAAGAGGCAAGGAAAGACGCTGAGGTCAAATCTGGAGAATTTTGAAATGAAAACTCCAGTGTATGTTCTGGTTTACATGGGGTGTTATATTATTTCAGTGTTTCCATTCTTATTTGCTTCCTCCTTTTTTTTCTAAATAGCAAAGCCAGCCCAAGTCTGCTAGTGAGAAGTCTCAGCGCAGTAAAAAAGCCAAGGAGTTGAAGCCAAAAGTCAAGAAGCTTAAATATCATCAGTATATTCCCCCGGACCAAAAGCAGGACAAGGGAGCTCCTCCCATGGATTCATCCTATGCCAAAATACTGCAGCAGCAGCAGCTCTTTCTCCAGCTTCAGATCCTCAACCAGCAGCAGCAGCACTACAACTATCAGACCATCCTGCCAGCCCCACCAAAGTATGGGTCCTAAATGGCAGCACTCTCTTAGGAAGCACTTGCTTTCCAGTACTGTTATTAGAAGCAATGTGTTCTGGGGTGAGGTGTGGTGATTGGGTGTAACACGTTTAAATTTTGTTAGGTTGCAGCAGGCCTCAAAAAGGGCCTGAAGTGAATCGGTTGCCAGAGTAAGGGTCATGGATATAGTCAAAGGCATTGGTGTGGTTTAATGTCTAGGATGACACTAGTGACCCAGATGTTTCTGAACTATGTGATTGTTGACACTAAGGGCCTTCATTGCCTTTGTAGCTTGGTTTTGATGCCTGTGTTTTTTCTTTCCCTGCAGGCCTCCAGGAGAGCAGCAGAGTGGTGCCACTGTCCCTGCTGTACGCAGTCTCTCTGCCACAGTCAGCAGCGCATCTTCGGTATCCTCTGGTTCCAGTGGGCTGATGCGACAAAACAGTAATGCTGCAGTGGGCAAGCCTGGCCCTCTCCCTGCCAACCTAGATGAGATGAAGGTAAATACCTGTGAAGCTGTGTACCCCCTTTTCTGCCGTTGTTGGAGGGCAGTACTGAACAGTGTTGCTGCCCCAGAGCAGGGCTGAAGTGGGCTGACAGGATTTAGTGACAGTAGCTGGTATTGCTACCCTGCAGTCTGTACCTGTGGTGTAGGTTTGTTGGCCTGCAGGAGGCCTTTGTCTCATGGCTCTGGTAACTGTTAAGAGTTGTTCTGGAGTCTATGTTCTCTTAATGTTGCCTCCTTTTTTTTCCCTGATTCAGGTAGCAGAGCTGAAGCAAGAGCTGAAGTTGAGGGCCTTGCCTGTCTCAGGCACAAAGACGGACCTGATTGAGCGTCTCAGAGCTTACCAAGAACAGAACAGTGCAGCTGGCCAAACAACCCCCACTCCCAAGCCCAGCACAGCAGCCATGCTCCCAAAAGCTGCCGAAGTGGTGGTAGCCTTCCCTGCTGCCAGGCTGAGCACAGGGCCAGCCCTGGTCACCACTGGCATTGCACCAGCAGAAGTAGTTGTGGCCACAGTCACTGGTGGTGGTGTGATGAAGTTTGGCAGCACAGGCTCGACTCCTCCTGTTTCTCCAACTCCTTCTGAGCGCTCGCAGATGAGCACAGGGGATGAGAACTCAGCCACCGGAGACACCTTTGGAGAGATGGTGACCTCACCCCTGACCCAGCTCACCTTGCAAGCATCTCCAGTGCAGTTCCTGGTGAAGGAAGAAAGCTCCAAGTCTGCCTCCTGCAGTGTAAATGCAGCACCCAGGTCGGAGCGGTGTAGCACTGGTAACAGCAAAGATGCAGAAGTTAGGGACAAGGACCAGATGCTGCAGGAGAAGGACAAGCAGATCGAGGAACTCACCCGCATGCTGAAGCAGAAGCAGCAGCTGGTTGAGATGCTTAGACTACAGCTAGAGCAGGAGAAGCGCTCTCAGCAGTCACTACCGACCCTAGCGGCTGCAGGAGAAGGAACAGCCCTTGCCTCCAACCCAGCAGCATTTGGCATTCAGGTCAAGAGTGAAAATGGTTTCCTGAGTTGCCAATCTGCAAAGCAATCCAGTGGCCAAACAGACCAGTTCAGCCCTGCACCAACTGCTAGCCAAATGGACACTTCGAATCCAAGCCCAGTGCCAAAGAAAGCCGTGATGGTGAAGCAGGAGGTGCCAGCCGCGGAAGCAGAGCCACCGTGCCAGTCCCACAGCCCTCGGCTTTTCCTTGGCCAGCAAGGGAGCTCCCTGAGCGACCTCATCAAGGGCAGTCCGCCCCCCACCCTCATCACTGACTCCACAGGGACCCACATCGTCCTCACCGTGACCAAGCAGAGCACCGAGAGGCAGGGCCTCTCGCCACATGGGAAGGCAGGGAGTAGCTGCCCGACCTTGCAGGTGGGCAAGGGTTAGATCATATCCCTGCTGCAGGCAGTTGGGTTTGTCTCTCCCTCTTCCTGATCCTGGTCAAGTCAAGCATATGGTGACTTAATATGGTGGAAATTCAGTGCAGTAAATACTAAAATGGCTGAGTTGCCCACTACGAGGGCTGGTAGATTATGGCTTTGTGAAACAAAGCAGTGTAAGCAGATCTTCAGCAGAAAGCCTGGAATTTGACAGTGATGAACTGTGTACAGCAATGCAGGACTGACTGTGTGCTTCACAGGCTGTTCAGCATTCTTCCAAACGCAAACTCTTCTGCCTTTTATCAGGCAGGATCTCCAGCTTGGAGGACAAGGGTTTGCTGCCACATTTCACTAGTGGCAGAACAACTATGCCTGTGATAGTAAAAAAATCAGAGTGTGTTTCACCTCTTGTCCTTTACTGGAGAGCATAGTCAGAATGATAGATAGGTCACCTGATCTACTGAAAGCTGAAATCAGACCCTGGGAGCAGTCTGTTTGCTTTTTGACTGCTCTTTGCTTTAATGCATGTCAGTATTTCAGTGTTAACGGAGTCTTTCATCAGAGATGATCTACTATTCCCTGGCTGGCATGAGCTCAGCACTTAGCAGAATTGTTCCGAGCATTTCTTCCAGGAAGGAATAAATATGCTTAGGTTTTATGGCATAAGTCAACCCCCAGCATCTTTCATGGCAGAGATGATTTTGATTCTGTGCTGCCTTCTTGCATCTTCTGCAGAGCAAGTGGCAGTGTCTGCCACCAGGGACAGGCACTAAGCATTTGCTGTGTAGCAGGCAGCTGTCTAAATACCAGCATTCGGTGTCACTCTTGATACCCTGGGGTATCTCACCTGAACTCCAGCCGCTCCTCCAGAAGGGCCCAGGTCCTGTGTCAGGTCTGCTAGCCCTCGAGGGATGTCATGGATAGCCCAGGGATTTAGACTGGTACCACTTCCTCTTCTGGGACTCTGAATCCCATCCCAGTCTGATTTCTCTGCTTGGTGAAGCAGAACGAATCACTGAATTCCCTAAAGAATAGTGAGTGGGGGAAAAACAAACTTCATAAATCCTTTGAGAAACACAAGCCTTGTTCCATGTTGTGTCTGGGGAATGGATACCCTTCTCATGGATACCCTTTTCTTTCCAGAAAGTACAATCATCGCCCGCTAAAACTTCCAGCCAACCACAGTGTCAGCTACCTGCAAGCACCCCTCAGCAGCCCACGCAGCAGCAGAAGCAGCCGCAGCAGCCCAGAGGACTAAACCAGTCTGTCAGAAAGGTAGCTCACTCCTTGCTCCCTTTTCTTCCTTGTTTTTCTTTGCCTGCTGCCAGGGTTTGTAGCAGTGCCAGGAAGGGAACACGTGCACAATCCTGGTCAGATACCATCATCGCAGCAAGTGAGATCTCACAGCAGCTTCTGCCACAGCTTGCAGCTGCATGAGATGTTGGGTTTTGAGTTTGAACATGGCAGCAGAAAGGGTGTCTGGCACAGCCTCTCCATTCCCCCCTCCTCCTCCTGAAATAGCTGTAAGGGAGATTGCTCCTCAGACACGAGGTTTCAGGAGCACTGAGTGTCCATGGGGATGCTTGGATGAGTTGTGGAGGCTTTACAGCGAAGAGCTTTGGACTAAACCATGACAATTTCCTAGCTTCTGCCTTTTGGTCTTACATTTGGGCAGAATACCAGCGGGTGTTTTAAATAAGCATTGTCTATCAGTTAAAAACGGTGAGAGGCCAGAACTGGTTCATAGTGGTGTTCCTGCTTCTTGAAGGACTGCTACTGAACTGAAAAGGTGGCTACATAGAGGGTGGTGTGGGCAGTATGTCTGCTGCTGAAGGTGGCATCTGAGCTCTGACAGGGATGAAAGGATGGGACCTATTACTCTCTGGTACTGATGAACATGCTGTGGTTTCCATTCCTGTATGTACCTTGAGCACATCTGTTAATCATCTCTTTGTGACTCAGGAAAGAGAGCACTTCTGGCTTTATCCCTTCTCAGGGGATAGTTGTGCATCTCCTCCCTTTCTAGCCGATTTTTAGCTGTCTCTAACATGTAATCAAAATACAGAAATATTATGAAGAGTTTTTAGAGCTTGTTAGGATCACTTCTGTGTGAGATCTTGGAAAATATATGACAACTAAAACAGGAGAAGTTTAGATTGGATATAAGGAAGAAGTTCTTTACTGTGAGGGTGGTGAGGCACTGGAACAGGTTGCCCAAAGACATGATAAATGCTCCATCCCTGGCAGTGTTCAAGGCCAGGTTGGACAGAGCCTTGGGTGACATGGTCTACTGTGAGGTGTCCCTGCCCATGGCAGGGGGGTTGGAACTAGATGATCTTAAGGTCCTTTCCAACCCAAACCATTCTATGATTCTATGACAGGAGTAGTTTCTAGTGTGGTCAGAGTGGGATACCCACTTTGCAAAGGGCCAGTGCCTTGGTTTGCTTTGAGACCTTTGAGGAGATGCAAAAGTGATCAGTGGCACTCTCCTAATCCTTTTGCCTCCCTGTAGGGTCAGAAGGTAGGTCTGCAGGTTGTCACAGGGCAGCCGTCTCACACCATATTCATACTGTCTTTCTCAGCACCTCCAAAGCAACAGCCCTTCTTCCCCAGTGGTTTCCACAAACGGTCCCTGAAAACTGGTGCTCCTGGCAAAGGAGTGTGTGTGGAAAAAGGGTACCCTCCCAGCACATTCCAGGGGCCTGTGGCACAACACCAGATTCCAGCCCCTCTCAGGAAGAGAGCAGACCCCAGAGCAACTCTACCAGCCAGGGCCTGCGGTCACTCCTCTACCTGCAGGTCACAGAACAGATGATCAGCTTTCCAGGGAAAACAGGAGGGGGAAGAGCATCAACACGTATGAGTATTGGAACTGGCATTCATCTAATACCTGGGGATCACTGCTCCAGGGAGCAAGCTTCGCTGTGGATCACACATAGCTGCTGTAGAGGCAAAGACCTGATCCCTGTTTTAACTTTTCTTATGGGCAGTTGTGTGCTGATTCATCTGGTAAAGCTGAGTCATGAGCACCACTTCCTGCAACACTTGGGGTTTCCTTTGGAGGTCCCTGGTGCTGCTGAGTGCTCTGGGGCCCTCCACCCACCATCAGGCTCTGAAACTTGGCTGCTAGTGAAGCTGGCTTGTGTCCCCAAAGCAGGCACTGCAGGAAGAGGTGGGTAAAAGAGGAGTCCTGGATATATTGTGCAGAGTAGGCTGAACACAAAAAGGGAAGTGCCCTCTCTCTCCAAAGTGCTAGAGGAATTCCCCACTTGGACAGATGAGGCTTTCCCCATCCAGGAGCAGCCCCGTGGCGGTATGTGGCATTGTGTTAGCGTTAGAAACGTCAGCAAAAGATTTCCAGCTGTGAGTTGGAGGGGAAATCTGTCTTCCACCCCTGCAGCCATAGTGCATAGAGTACACAGAAGAAGCCACGCTGCTTGGAGCAGAGCAGAGCAGTGCAGACCTCTTGGCAGCACTCACCAAGAGAAAGGATGATAGTCTCTCAAAGCAGCTGTGAGGCAGGAGTTGGTGCGGTCTTTCCCCTGATCTCTCCCTCTGCTTTCTTTCTAAACAGCCCTCATCACAGCCTGGCTCTCCTGCTGCCCTTTCTCCATCCCAGATGGACCTGGAGCAGCAACAGCACGCATCGCTTTTTGGAACTTCTCCATCTCCTCTCTCTGTTCCCTCGGTCCCAATGAAAGAGCCACCAGGCTATGAGGAGGCCATGAAACAACAGCCAAAGGCCCAGGTGAGAGCAGTTCTTCTCCTTGGTTTCCTTGGAGAGCAGGTGAAACATTGCTGTTGTAAATCTGCTTAGATTCCTGATCTGGGCCAGTGACAGAGAATGGAGACACAACTGCAGCTTCCTAGCTGAGTTCCTTCTGAAGGATTTGAGGCAGACCCTAAATCATAGATAGAGTTCCCCAGCCACTCACTGTCTGCTGAGTGGTAGTACAGCAGATGCTGACTTTATCTTCCCATCCAGAAACAGCCTGGGGCTACAGAGGATTATGGTGTGCCTCCATGTGCTGGTTCTTGTTAGCTAACAGACCCATCTCGGGGTGAGGGAGGAGAGCCAGCAGCTGAGGGTGTTGCAGAAGGTGGAAGCTCCCCGGTAAATAGGAAGCTAACCCTGCACTCGCTCTCCCCAGGAGAACGGCTGTTCCAGCCAGCAGATGGATGACCTGTTTGACATTCTCATTGAAAGTGGAGGTAAGGAGGCAAAGCCAGCATTTCCCAGAGACTGGGTTTGAGCCTGGGAATTATAGAGCACTGAGGGGAGAGTCTGTCATGGCCTAGGTCTTTGCTCTTGCGTCCCTGCCAGCGCCTTCAGCATTGGCAGTCAGCAAGGCTCTGAGGGAGATGTCAGTCAGGCACTGGTACGATACAAAGGTGCTCAGTGGCTCTTCTACATCAGATCTGGGCACATCTCTTCTGCGATACTGGACAGAGCTTGAATTCCCTGAAGGCAGGCTGAAAACTCCCCATAGCAAGCCAAGCTTGGGTACAGGAGTTTCCTTACTGCAGTTGGTGGTCAGTGATGACTCAGTCTGGGAGGTCCCTGTTTCAGTGGTCCGTGGAAAGGAAAGAAGGGAGGGAGGCACTGATCCTTCTGGTGTTTGGCCAAGCTTTTCCTCACCCCAGCCTGCCTGTTGTTTGTTTCCTGTACAGAGATTTCCGCTGACTTCAAGGATCAGTCATCCCCCGCTGGGAAAGACCCACCGGTGGCCCCAGCCTGCTCCCCACCGCCCAGCAGCCACCATTCCTCAGAGCTGGCGGTGCCAGTGTCCCTGGGGCAGCCGGTGCCCGTGGGCCGGCTGGAGGACTTCCTGGAGAGCAGCACCGGCCTCCCGCTGCTGACGGCAGGCCATGATGGGCCGGAGCCCCTGTCCTTGATTGATGACCTCCACAGTGAGATGCTGAGCAGCTCGGCCATCCTGGACCATCCGCCTTCACCTATGGACACCTCAGAATTGCACTTTGCTCACGAGCCATCTGGGGGCATAGCCCTGGACCTGGCTGAGGCTAATTTGGACAGCATGGACTGGCTGGAGTTGCCAGGGGGGCCCGTCATGAGCCTGGCTCCCCTTAGCACTGCAGCTCCCAGTCTCTTTTCCACAGACTTCCTTGATGGACATGATCTGCAGCTGCACTGGGATTCTTGCCTGTAACTCTGTGAGCAGAGACTGAAGGGAATGGGAGTGGGAGGGCAGGGGCATGCAGGGGGAAGAGGCCAGTCAACCAAAAAGAAAAAAAAGAGATGAGCTCCAAGTATTTGTACTCCTCCCCCAACAGTGTCCTTCCTGCACAGAGCCGGCAATGGTGGCAAAGGCAAATCTGCTGCTCAAGTCACAGCCAGACCAGAGTAGGGACAGCGGCTGCTGGGGGCAGAAGAGGCTGTAGGAGCTGTGGGGCTGGTGGCCTCCTACCTGCTCTGTGCAGCCTGACCCAACCAGAGTGAGAAGGGAGCCAGCAGCCCCTCTTCCTCCAGGCGGGAGCAGTGGTGGCAGCACATGGAGCACAGTGTTGCTGGGCAAGAGTTCCCTCACACCTTGCAGCGGGACAGGGCATGACCAGACTGAGCTGTTTCCAGAAGCAAGCACCCCTCACCTTGCTGGATGGGCAGATAAAGGGGGTTGTGCTGCCCCTGCACAGTGGGTTTAACAGTTGCAGAAGGGGATTCTACCTCTGGAACAGGACACAAAGGCAGGAGTGCTGGCTGCAGTGGCTGCCCTCTGCACCACTGGCTGGCTGTCAGGCAGGGTCTGATCTGCCATGGGGCTGTGAGGAGCTGGGCAGAACAGGCACCTTTTCCAAACGTAGCCAAAGGGAACCGGGTTCCGCAACAACCTGGTAGTGTCTGAGCTGGTTTCCCAAATACTGCTGAGCTTGGCAGAGGCACACCTGCTTGCTTCACTCGCTTTGGGCTGCAAAGCAGATTTTTAAGGTGCTAAAATCCAGGTCCTTACATATTAAATTTGTCCTTTGCTGCCCCAGACCTCTGGCTGTGCCCAGTCTGCAGGCACCCCGCTACCCCCCAGCTTCCACAGCACTCATGGTGGGGGTTAGGGACAAAAAAGCATCCCAGTATCCTGTTGTGGTGCATGGGGCACAGCTGGCAACGAGCAACATATCATTAGGGGCCATGTGCAATCTCTCCTGCCTTCAGTTGCGCTGTTCCCTCCCCACAGCAGGTGCCCCAGTGGAAAGAGACAGCTGGGGATGTCAGCCCTGATGGGCAAGGAAGGGGAAGTGGTGCTGCAAAAGAGGTGTTGTGTGGCATGAGAGTCCTGGCTCAGTGGTGCAACTGCGAGGGCCCCTTTTGGGGGAGAAGTGGGAGCAGGTAACAGGCAGCTGACCTCTGCTCTTCCTTCCCTCTAGGCCCACAGAGGGGAAAAGGCAAGAGCAAATGGCTCTTTACTGTGAGCTGCTGCCATGGAGGGCCCTGGGCTGGTGCCTCACGGCAGCGGCTGACTGCCGTGAGGGCAGATGAGTACTCCAAAGTGTCCAGAGCCATGGTGATGCTATTCATTGTGCAGGATTTTGCACTGGAAACCCGGACCTCTGGCTCTCTCTCATGCTGTTACACCTGTCACTTTGGAATTCCTGCGTTAGTTAGGAGTAACTCGCTGCCACATTTACCAGGGGAGACAGAGCCTAGCTTTGCCTCAGCAGGCAGCTGTCCCTGCTTGGGCCCTGAGCTGGGCCCAGGCTGGGGGAGCTGGGGAGGGCGAAGCTGGAAGTGGTGGCTATTGAAATCATACAGCCTAAGTTGCTGACCCCACTCAGGCAATGGAAGGATAAACCGCCATCCTTTCCAATGTCTCCCTGAGGATGCTGACTGTCCCCACCTTTCCCTCCTGCGGAGGAGTAGGTGTGAGCAGGCACATGCTGCACCCTTGCACCTTTAGTACCTGGCACTCTTCTCAGGGGGAGGCCTTGCCTGGAGAAACTCCTGCTTTCCTGAGCCCTATTTGCTTGTTAACTGCATGGAGAGCCACTTTCTTAATCATTTGCAGGGGGACCCTGATGGCAGCTTCCTTCCTTTCTGCCCCCTTCTGCTCCCTTCTCTCCCCAGTTGTAAGCAAGGCAGAGCTTCTTATCTGCCTCCCTCAGTGTCTGGGGAACACTGCCTGCTTTCTTTTGTCCAAGCTACAGTGTCATGTCCTAAAGAGAGAATAACTGGGACTGGTGGACACCCCCTTGAGCCCTCTCTGAGCCTTCCCTCAGTTCTCTCCTGGTGTTCCCTGGGAGCAGTAGGTGCATTAGCAATTGCCTCACAGTGCTTTCCCCAGGGCATCTGCCCGGCCCTGGTTCCGGGTGAGCAAAGGAGGTAATCGGTTGCTTAAGGAGGAAAGTAGTGGGAGGACTCTTTCAAATGCTAAGGGAGAAAAGGGAGGCTACTATCTCATGCAAAATCAGCTGCTTCTGTAGCCCACAGTGAGCCGCAGCCACTACCACCACCCAGCTGTGGGGCTGCTTTGTACAAACACTTGCAAAGCTGCAACCAGTAAACAAAGAATGAACTTAACCGAAATGCAGTGAGCTCCTAGAGGTGGAGGGTGCATGCCCAGCCTGACCCTGGCCTGTGGCAGAGGTGCCGGTGCCTGTCACTGATGTAGCCCTTCCCAGGGTTGCTGGGGCCAGGCTGAGCTCCTGGCTGTTCACACTCGCCTTCACCCACCCACTGTCATTTGTGAAACGCTGTAGGGATTTAATGGCACCAGTTTAATTACTTGAAATTGGCTGATGGGTTGAAGAGCCCCCAGGGAACCCAGATGACACAGAAGCAGCCCGACCCTCACCTCCTGAGGATCCCAGCCGACCTGCCAGAGCCCCTCTGCACAAGGGGCTTCTGCCAGGGGAGCGAGCGCTGACCCTGTGCCCCGGGGCAGAGGGGCAAACGGTACCTCATCCCAGGAAAGATTAGAAAGCCTTTTCCCCAAGCAGTGCCCAGCGCAGGCCAGCCCAGTTCTCTGCTTTCTTACTATTATTTGTTTGAATAATAGTTCAATAGTTCTTTGTTGGAAGAGGTGTTCCCCCGGACATACGTTTTTGCACCCACTGGGAAAGAAAACCCACAAAGTCTGATGTTCTGCCTCTACCTTGAATGTAATCCTGAATCTTTCTGCTGTAACCACTACTTGTTTGTAACGTGTATTTGAGTAGCGCGCGCTCTCCCTTCCACTATGCAGCACGCGGCGAGGGGTGGTCGGCACCGCTGGAGACGGGTGGTGCTGGGGCATCAGATCCAGAGCGAGTGTTCAACTGGAAACGGCTAAAAGTGACAAGTTAATGGGGGAGAGAATGGATCTTTAAATTGAATTATTTTTTCAGTTACAGATATTTGAAAAAAAAAAAAAATCCATTTTATTAAAAAAATTCCAAACAGCCACGTGCTCAGAGGTGTCGCTGCTCTGCCTGGGGGGAGGACACAACTTGGGGCCTCTCCGCCTTTTCCAGCTAAGGGTGGATGAACTCTCTGGGCCTTTCTCAGACCTGAAGAAGAAGATGCTTGAGTGATGGTGCCTCATCCCTTCTGAGCTGCAGGGAGATTCCCCCTGTGTATGGAAATTACCCACCCTGCAACTAGAAGTAGGTCTGATGGTAGAAGCATGGGCAGCTGGTACAGCCTCCACCCCAGCCCAGCAGGCTGGTCTGGACCACAGTTGCTGTGGTGGTGACGTGATGCTGCAGCCTTCCTTGGCCAGATGGCAAACTGGAATTACGGAGTCATAGAACGGTTTGGGTTGGAAGGGACTTTAAAGCTCATCCAGTTCCAAACCCCTGCCACGGGCAGGGACACCTTCCACTAGAGCAGGTTGCTCCGAGCCCCGTTCAACCTGGCCTTGAACAGTGCCAGGGATGGAGCAGCCGCAGCTTCTCTGGGCAACCTGTGCCAGCGCCTCAGCACCCCCATAAATGAAGAATTTCTTCCTGTTATCTAATCTAAATCTCCCCTCTTGTCAGTTTAAAGCCATCACCCTTGTCCTGTCACTACATTCTCTTGTAAAAAGCCCTTCTCCAGGTTTCTTGTAGGTCCCTTTAGGCACTGGGAGCTGCTCTAAGGTCTCCCTGGAGCCTTCTCTTCTCCAGGCTGAACAAGCCCAGCTCTCAGTCTGCCTTCACATGAGACGTGTGCTCCAGCCCTCTGAGCATCCAGTATCTGGCCCATTTCTCCAACCTGTCCAGGATCCTCTGGACGGCATCCCTTCCCTCCAGCTTGTCTACTACACCACACAATCACGCTTGGGGTGCACTCAATCCCACTGTCTATGTCACTGATGAAGATGTTGAACAGCACTGCCCCCACTGTCCTGAGGGACACCACTCTTCACTAGTCTCCATTTGGACTCCTCCAGGCAATTCCTTATCTAGTGAGTGGCCCATCCATCGAATCCAATTGCCTTGACTGAAACCACTCATTTTCACATCAATAAACATGCTGCAACTTCCACCTTCCCATAAGCTTCTGCCCACAGTTCTCCCAGGCCCTGTGTCATTACCATCCCACAGTGCAGCCGAGACTCTGTTTTTTGTAGAGAAACTGGCTGTTGTACAGACAATGCTGCTATCCATGCCTGCCCAGCCCTGGTTCCTGCCAGCCCCGCTCCCTTCCCTCTGGGCCCTCCTCCTGCAGTGTCCCTACACCCTCTACTTGTGCTTTTCTGCTGCCCTTCAGGGAGGACGGGTGGCAGAGAGGCCACTGCTGGCAGCACAACTGCTCCTGCCCCAGCTGCTAGTCTGATGCAAGGCTGGTGAGGAGCCCCCCAGAGTGCCAGTGCAGGCTGAATGGAGACCTCAGCTTGATGCTAACGGCAGCCAGCGCAGAAATGGGGTCCTAATTATCAAAGAACAGAAACGAAGAATTAAATCTCATCCTGGCCCTGTCAGAAAACAAAAGCCAGAGCCCAGCACTCTCCCAAGATGCAGTTTATTTACAAACCCACCAAATAAAGTAAGAATCTAGTGTCATTCCATGAGTAGTTTGTGCTCACAGACAAGCGCTTTCAGTAGAAAGTCACAGACTCCATATCCAGAGCCACCACCACAAAGCAGCAATTCTCCACTCCCGACCTGCGTCCCCGCTGCCACCGCAGGGCGAGGAGGACGAGTTACATCTCCCTGAGCCAGCTCCAACCTGAACCTCATCCTGAGCTACAATGGTGCCAAATATACACACATTCCTGGAGTTCATTTACAGCTTTTTGGTTAACAGTAAAAATCACCTAGAGACTAAAATGACAGCAAGAAACACTTGTTTAGGGGAGAGGTGGTTTTTTTGTCTGCTCCCAGAGGAGACACAGCCCATCCCCTAAGGCTGTCACACTGGTAACAGGCCAGTGCCATCAGGCACCTCTTGTCAACACCCCACACACCAGTGCCAGGGAGGTGGGATGAGGGTGATGCCAGTTGTCCCTTCTCAACCCTGGCTGCAGATCAGAGGAACTTGTCCAAGTGCTTCAGGATTTGCCATCCCTCTCCCTAGCAAAGGCAAGCCCTTGGCTGGCAGGGGGAGGATTTGCCATCCCTGCTCCCACACAGCCATGAGTCTTTCACCAGCCCAAATGCACCTGCAACCACAGTGCCACCTGCCTACGGCACCAGCTCTCATGGACCAAAGCCACCCCACAAGGGCTGTGTCTCTTCCCCATGGCTATAAGCCCGTGGGGCAGTGCACAAGGGCCCTGGGCCAGGCCGCTCCCCGGGCACTGGGGGGAGGCAGGGCTGAGGCAAACATGGGATGGGGGGTGTCAGAGATGGGGAAGGCTTGGAGGGAGGGAGAGAGGGGACACTTGTTTTTGTGGCGAGAACACACTTGTCCCTTTGCAGCGTTGCCCTTGACCATCACCTCCCTCAGGTCTGCAGCTCAGCCTCTCGGTGCTGCTGCCATCTGTCCCGGCGGCCTGGCAGCCCTCCGAGGAGGATTCTGTCACGGATACAAGTGGGGGGGTTGGGGAGGGCAGGGGGTGAGATGATGGGGATGGGGGAGAGGAGTGTGCGCCATTGAGAAGGTTCCCCAGGATGGGGCAGGGCGGGCGTCACCCATCTATGTCCCAGCTGAAGAGATGGTGCTTCACGAGCATGTCCTGCACCCCTTCCTTCAGTGGCTTCTTCTCCTTCTCCTGCAGGACAACACAGAGACCCAGGTCAGTGCTCCGCACCCAGAAAAGGGAGGCTGTGTCAGCGGCCTGCTGGCTCTTCCCACCTCCGCACAGCTGAAACAGGGAGAGGCCCTGCGGTTTGGAGAGCACTGGGGAAGGGAGGAGCCTGCATTGCCCCATTTTCCCCTGTCCCCACTGCCAGCATCACAGGCAGAGCCTGCCCTGGCAGGGAAAGCAGCCCCATCCACAGCCTCTGTGCCGGCCCAAGAGGAGGCACAGGATAGGCTGGAGCACAGAGCTGGGAGAGGCAGAAAGTGAAACCCTCGGCTAAAGGAAAGAATGAGAGACGCCACCTACTCACCTCCCTCTTTACCGGCAGCTCCCAGTCCTGAGAGAGGCTGAAGGCGAATTTGCAAAGGACTCTGCAATGGGAAGAGAGTGATAGTAACACACGCACCCACCCCAGATCACACCCCCAGCCTGGTCCTACAACTGCTGCCCTCAGGCATGTTTGTTGGTGTTGAAAAGGCATCACCAGCCCTTCATTCCGTTTCCCCCTCCTCTTTGGGCTTCACATCCTGTCAGGCCCAGGCTGGGAGGAGAAGCTGGAAAATGTGACTCAAGTGCAACCCCTACAGAGCCTGATGCAGCAGTGCAGGGAGGCACGGGCAGGCTCGGATGCTGCTACACTGACTGCACTCAGCTGGAAAAAGGGGTGTCAGGTTCCTCTCCAGAAAGCAGACCCCTGCCAGTAGCACTTACGAGTTCATGCACTCCCCCTCTCTCTCTCGCTGGCCCCAGCTCTAAGCAGGGGTTGCAGGCACAGCCTCAACCCTGTCCTTAGGACAGGGATGCAGAGCTCAGACCTCCTGGCAACAAGCACATCAGCCCTTCCAGCTCAGGGGAAATCCTGCGTGGGGGTCTCCTCTGACTCCTGCAGCAGTGGTGGAGCCGAGGCTCTCCACAGGAAGCTGGCTGAGAGCAATGCAGTATCAGCCTCTGCTCTAGCTCCACACAAACCCAAGCCCAGCCACGAACCAATCCCACTCGACCCTTTGGCTGTGCTGAAGTAGCACTGTCCCCATGCTGCGAGAAGGCAGCCGCAGGATGTCCCTGACAGTAGAGGTGGAGGGGACTGGTCCCATTCAGCAGCAGCACAGGGAGGACACAGCACCCTGAGGCGTGTGCATCCTGGCTACAGATGCTTCCACTGGGGCCAGAGGGTGGTGCGGACAAGAGACAGCTCCCGCAGGATGGCAGCAGTAACAGGGCTGGAATGGTGGGTGCTTTGCAGCTCCCTGGGACTGGATGTGGCTCCGCAGACGCAGGAGGGCCAGGAGCATGCCATGAGATGTCTGCCCTGGGCTCCACGTGATGTGCTTTATGCAAGCTCAGGCACTAAAGCCGCAGTCAGCCCCTGACATCACTCCCTCGCTTAATCAGGGGTCAGCCAGTGACTTGACACCTTCCTGGCCAGTGACAACCACTGTCTCCCTAGCACATTCCCTGTTGCCTGCTTGCACTCACAGTGGCTGGTAGAGGACCTGGAGAGCAACAGGTAGAAAAGGCAGTCTCTCCATCAGAGTAGGTGCGGGGCACAGCAGCAGGTCGCTGGCAGGCAGGGGCTGCCTGCTTGTCAAGACAGCTACACAAAAGCCAAGCCCTTGGATCAGGCGGGCACCCTGCATCGCATTAAACTGTCAAGACAGTTGCTGCTGCCTCAGCACACAGAAGGAAATCTCTGCAGCAGGGATGTCTGGGCAGCACAAGCTGCTGCTCACTGGAGAGGGCCACCTCCTGCAGGGGAGGAGGAAATCCATGCCAGACCCTGGTGAGGCCCACGGGGACACTTACCTCAGCTCACATTTGATCT
Source organism: Pezoporus flaviventris (assembly GCF_033815535.1). Taxonomy (NCBI): domain Eukaryota; kingdom Metazoa; phylum Chordata; class Aves; order Psittaciformes; family Psittacidae; genus Pezoporus; species Pezoporus flaviventris. The sequence goes on from NW_026892559.1 coordinate 2,128,227, forward strand.
GCACCCAGCCGGGACTGCGCAGGAATGACCAGGGATGGAACCACTTCTCCACGGTCTGCAGGCTTGAGCACAGCACCTCCAGCCACAAATGCAGCACCTGCTCACTGCAGCAATGGGGTGGAGGTGTATTACTAAGCTGAAGGAGGGAAAGAAGCCCCATCCCTTTGGGACAGCCTGCTTTCAGCCCAAGTCTTGACCCCAACCCACAGTCCCAGTGGGACTGGATAACCCAAGTAAACTTGTGTGAGCCACTTCATGCAACAAGAGCTACTTCTTCCAGCCAAGAGTGAGACCAGCATGATGAACAAGGAGTAGATCTCACTCTTTGGCTGCAGTGAGATAAAGACCCTGTGGCCTAAGGTAGATTGAAACAGCTTCTGCCCTTTAGCCCACTCTGCCCCCTCCAGAGCTCCTTGCACCCACCATGCCAACGGTATCAGGACTAGATGACTCACTTGAGTCCAACACAGATGAGGGAACGAAGCTTCACATCCATCTCTGCATGTGCAGCATCGTGTGTCATGTTCACAGCCTGAACCGCCTGCAGGGAGGGAAGATGTGGTTACCACCTCCTCAGCTGAACCTTAGGCTGGGCAGGGCAGCCACTTCAGCAGCACAGCTGCCCACCCTCACCCAGTGCCACCAGCTAGCACCAGGGGAGGCGAGCCCTCCCAGTGGCTTCACTTTGTGCCTTCCCCCCAGCACCTGGAGTCTCTACTCCCTATCAGAGAAGGTCTAGGAGACTCTGGAGCATCTCCCTAGAGATGGGCATTCAGCAGCCTCCATGGGGAACTTCCCCATATTAGGAGCTGGGCTCTGGCTGGGCTGAGGGCAGCACTTACCCGGTAAAGCAGCTCCTCTGGGGTGAGGACTTTGCCATCTTCATCAAGCCTGCAAAGATCACAGCAGAGACCTAGCTAGATCTGAAGCAGATGCTGGCCTTTTTCTTCTGTACCCCAACAGCTTTCTTACTACTGCTAAGCCCACAGGTGATCATGCAGCCATGAAAGAGCAGGATACAGATCCAGAAGCAAACACAGGAGTCCAGAGAAGGGGATGAGAGCCACTGCCTACCGCAAGTCAGCACCCGCACAGCAGCCTGATGATACTACACCCACAGGAGGATGGGGCAGCCCATGAGCCTTCCCAAAGTGGAGAACAGCAGTGGTTTGATGAGCATGCAGGAGCAGGGCACAGACCCAGCTACTTCGTGTGACTAAAGTGGCCTTACCTGTAAGTCTTGCAGAGCACAAGGCGAGAATACACAGAGTCAAAGTCACGTTCCACTTCTCGGCTTGCAGCCTAGTGGAGCGAAGGGACAGTCAGAAAACTCTGCGCTACAGCGCCCTCATCCCAGCCCTCCGGCAACACTGCCCCACAAAGGGAACTGAGACATCTCACCTCTTCAACGAACAGCCAAGGGTGGCAGGGCCCCCCCAGCAGGGATGGCTTCTTCAATCCATGTTCAAGTATGGACTTCAAGGCTGGACAGAGTGTTCCTCGCACCAAGTCCGTCACCCCTTCTGTGACTGAGTCATCTCCAGCGATGGAGTACTGTGGAACATCAAGAAGCAGCTCTCAGCATGTTGCTGAGGGGCAGAGAATGGAGGTGCCACTCACCTACAGCTCCTATGCACAGAGCTCTTCCACTCCAGGTGCCCACCAGCCCCTCCTCCCTTAACCCCTTATGCTCTTGCTGGCTCTGGCATAAGGCACCACATTCAGTGCTAGTCCCTGGATATTTGCTGGGACACCAGGACCTTTGTGCCTATGTGGTGCCCAGGAGACCACACAGGTGACCACAGCACCATCCTGGCAGCATTCAGCATATAGGAACTGTTGTGGTTTGGTGTGATGCTGACTGAGCTAAGGTGAGGGACTTGACTTGCACTGAGGGTCTCTGGGACATTTTAAGACAAGGCAAATGGGGCTACAATAGGTGTTCCCTGGTCAGCTGGTACATCACTTCAAGGTATCACCCTGACACACTGTTCCATGAAAGATATTCCAAAATTAGGATGGGATCCTATTTCCACAGATGGGAGGAGAACTGTTCAACAGTACAGGGTGTGTTTATACACACAGAAGTGATCTGCATCTAAGGAACTAGCCCTGAGAAGCGAGTGAGGTAGCAAGTGAAATGTCAATACTGAACTCTCCAGGGATGTCCCCATGGGATCTCAAGTCACCCTTTAAGCCCTTCTTCACTCTCCAAATGCTGAGGAGAAGGAGGAACAGGGCTTTCTCCGCTTTCCCTGCAAATTGCCTAGGCCAACAGCCAATGATGTTTGCTTCCTATCCAATTATCCTGGTCTTGGGGCCATACTGAAGTATCCATTCTAGACAGGTGGCAAGGAACTGAGACACTGCCCCTTGGGCACAGCTGCTCAGAGAGAATTCACTGCAGTGACCGCAAAGCATGAGCAGGATCCACAGGCACAGCCTCAAAGGAGGAAGGAGGAGAGCACAGGCAGCGGGAAGCCAGCAGAAACACTGCCCACAGGATCCTCCTGCACACCTGCCTGCTGCTTTCTCAGCTTGCCCAAAGTTCATCTCTAGGGCCCTTGCAAGCCCAGGCATCACATTCAGCTACGCCCTGCAGCCCTGTGGGGCCCTCATTCTCCAACCATTCAGCTTGAGGAAGTTGTGCAAAGAGGCTTAGGAAGATAAGTTGCCTGATCACATCACCAAGTGCTCAACAGCCAAAGAGAGCAAACAGACTGAAGGAGGGACACAGACAGCTCTTTTCAACTGTTTTGCATTTATGACTTTACAGGTGGTGTGGTTTTTTTTCATTACCTCTTTACTCCGCTCATCCAAGATCTCCACAAATTTTGCAGGAAACCAACCTGCAAAGAGTGACAAAGAGGTAAGCCTGACACAGACACTGAAAACCCCTACACAGACAAGATCAGAGCCCAGCGGAAGTTGAGAATAAATCAGGGTTCAAACCCAAAGAAGGGTCCAATCCCAAAAGAAAGGTCCATCCCAAAGACATGAGCATCCTGAAAATCACAAGAATTAAGGCAACTGCACGAAGAAGCCAACTATAGGACACTGCCTGCAAGCAGCAGAGATGACATGCACCCAACCACCTTGTGCCAGGAGGATGGAGCCTAAAGTTGCTGTTCGCAAGAAGCAGGCTGGCAGCTGCACGACCGCTCTCATACCCTGCTTTAACCTTTCCCTTGTCCCTGCCAGATGCTCCGGGTAATCAGCAGAGCCTTTGTTACAAACGTGCCAGAGCAGGTGCTGTGGATGAATGGATGCTCTGCATCCAGCCCCACTCTCCCCAGTGAAACCAATCCTGCTCTCACCTCTCAGTCCATTCAGCTCTCCCACCCAACAGTGCTCATCCTTCTGGGAAATGATCTGAAAAACAGGGAGTGGAAAACACTGGTTAAAAAGTGCAGTGCCTGGAGGGCTACAGCTACCTGGCTGTGTGTGCAGAATGAGGAACTGCTTTCTTAGCTGTTTTGTCAATGTTCTGTTCTCACATGGCCCAGGGCCTTCAAGGTCAAAAAGGCGCTGCAAACACTACATTACCCTGTTCTCCCCTGTTTTGGATGGGACACACACAGCTAAAATGCAAATGCATTCTTTTACAGCCTTACCACAGCTCAGTGTGCAGTGTTAAACTGGGACTCAGGCTGGACCAAATCGATCTTCTACTCAGCTGCATGGCAGCCAGGAAAGGGACTTTGTGTTTGCATTGAGAACGAACACAAGCCAACTCTCACAGGGACACACTGCCTCATCCCCTGGCAGCTCCCAGAAACACCAACTGCTTCCCTTGGGCTCCTAACTGGGCTCTAAGCTGATCTCCTCCCTTCTTTCCCTGCAGAAGAGGCAGTGCAGCACCCCAACAGGCCGGTCCTGCCCTGGTCCCTGTCTCAAGGGCTGATGTACCGTGATGATGTCGTTCTTGCGGAAGCCCAGCTCATCGTCGTCGTGTCGCTCAAAGTCCAGCAGTGCCTTGGCTCGCCGGCGGCGGTTGCGGGAACAGGCCACGTAGTTCTCGTGGTCCCGCTGGTGGCTCTCCATGCTGTAGTCTGGAGTCAGATCCTAGCACACGTGTGGGTGAAGAGCAAAGAGGAACGAAAAGCAACAGATGACTCCCAGCTGATGGGCCAAAGCCTGCATGCCCCTCTTCCCAAAGCTTTTCCTGCTCCTAGCTGGAAGACAACCTCCCCACACAGCCTTCCTCCATCAGGGATAGGTTGAGCAACCTTCCCTCTCCACCCATTACACCTGGCATGTTCTTCCTTGAGCCCATGCTCCAGAAGCATGTGAACAGCCTGTGGTGGACACCCAACGCTCATGCCTGGAACGCACAGCAGTGCAGACCCAACTGTTCCCACTCACAATGCTGCAGTTCTTGGGATCCACGCACTGGAAATGCCGTGCCACCTGGAGAATGGCCTCACGCAGGTCAGCCACCAGCTCCGTCTGCTTGATGTTCTTGGCTTTCAGTGCCTCCAGATCATCATCCCCTGGGGGAGCCCACACAGCCAGAGGGAAGGCAAGGAAAGAAACCAAGCATAAGGCATTTATTTTTTTTTGTTAACATTAGAAATCATCAATTCTGTAGAAATCAAAAAAGCCTGACATTAAAAGTGCCTGCACTAAGGCAGGTACTTACTGCCAATCTATAAAATGATGTAAATAGCTTATGCCAATTTGACTGTCTCCAATTTTAAGGAGCTGGTATTTAAAAAAAAAATCTGGAACTGGAAGATGTCATAGAATCATAGAACAGTTTGGGTTGGAAAGGACCATAAGATCATCCAGTCCCAACCCCCCTGCCATGGGCAGGGACACCTCACACTAAACCATGTCACCCAAGGCTCTGTCCAACCTGGCCTTGAACAACACCAAGGATGGAGCATTCACAACTTCCCTGGGCAACCCATTCCAGTGCCTCACCACCCTCACAGTAAAGAACTTCTTCCTTATATCCAATCTAAACTTCCCCTGTTTAAGTTTTAACCCATTACCCCTTGTCCTGTCACTGCAGTCCCTAATGAAGAGCCCCTCTCCAGCATCCTTGTAGGCCCCCTTCAGATACTGGAAGGCTGCTATGAGGTCTCCATGCATAGAGATGTCATCTCTTGTCATCTGGGCAATTCAGTACATCAAGGAGCTGCGTGCTGCGTACCTCCTTTATACTGGGTAGACATTTCTCTATAGGCAGCTGAACGATGGGACACAAAACTTGGGAACTTTCAAAAATTCTCTTCAACTGAAATTGTCTCGAAGCTGAAACACATTTTAATTGAACTGCTTCTGATTTCCGTACACCTCACAGGCTGAGAGCATATTCTTCACTGAGTCTCAAAAAACATGTGAAAAGCCAAAACAGCCCACTTTGCTGAATCAGCCTAGCAGTCAGAGCCACAAGAGAAAAGCTGTCACCTACTTAAGACCTTGACCTCCCTAACAGCCAGATTTCAAAAGGGTTTGGGCATATAGAAATGGTCATGAGTCCAGAGTAAAAATTACCAAAGCATCTTTCAACAGTCACTAATTCCTCCTAGGAGCTTTCACAGCCTACCTCTATCAATTTATGCAGATAGATACCTAATGGGATGGATTCTTTACAGACAGTTGATGTATCTGAATGCCTTGAAAACTGGGTACATGATGTTTGGTACATGATGTTTTGTTTAAACTCAAAAATGTTTTCATACATCTGTTTTTTCTCTCTCTAATATACTGAAGATGTGGTAGCTTGAGTAACAAAATCAACATTTAAACAATGTCTAATTTTGATACAAACACAGCTTTAATGCAAGACCCAAGTAAATCATTGGCTAGCAAATTAGTACTCTGCTTATCCCCTTAACAGCACTGTAGAAACCAATATGAATAGTGTGGCCCAAGCTATACAGCTACTGCAACAGCTATGTACACATGAAGCTTCTGCTTACTGAAAAGTGATTAACGTTATCTTTTAATCACAAGTAATCTTAATTAAATAGACCCAAACTTTAAGAATACAAATAGAAGCCCAAAATTAGATTTAAAATAATTTTTCAGAATTGTTTTCTATTTATTAAATCAAATGACTAGAGAATCAGACGCACAAAACTTAAGAGAAAACAGAACTTTGTTTCTGGACTAGAAAAATTGCAGGGCATTGCAGGCACGGGACTTACTTCCAGTCCAAGCAATGAAAATTAACAAAACCTCCCCCTCAGTGGCCAGGGGTAAGCAACAGAGCCTGTAAGATTCAACAGAGCCTCACTACAGATTCAAAGACTGTAAATACATAGGTGATCACGCAGACAGTGGGGATTTCCAGAAACTGCATGTTGCTAAAACAGACTGTGACTAAAGAAGAAACTACTCAACCACAGCTGCAGTAGCTCCATGGGCTGCCCTCATTTACATAGATCACTGATTCTTCCTGTACTCATTCAGTCCCTTCTGGCCAAAATACTGTGCTCCTCCATCTGTACTAAGGTCAATCCCACCCAAACACGAGCAGGAGATATGGGAAGCAAGTTCCATACCTTCCTACCTCAGAATATACATGACAGAGAAGAAAGGTTTCCTCCAGATTCACCCCACTGCACCTGACACGCCTGCATATACATTTCCAAAACAGGAAACCAGTGTGGGATCAGCAATGTGTGGGGAGGCTCTATTTTGCGTCTGCAGAGACCGATTAGCTGCACAGTTGTGAAGAGGAGGACTAGCTGTCCTGCATTTCCTTGTTGCAGTGACCATCCAACAGGAACAGAGCAAGACTGCACATCATGTTCTCTGCAAACACCTTTCGCTGTTTCTTCTTTCTATTCCTTCATTAGAAATCTGGTCCAACTGCTTGCATATCAGCTAGAGAAAGGGGTGGCCAAACTCATGTAGCATCAGCAAGACTCTGGCCTTGAGCAGGAGAGGTTGCACCACAGGCTCCTAGAGGTCCCTTCCAAACAGTGCTCTGTGATTCTATGACTCCTGTCCAAGTCACTACTAGTATCTGCACTCACTCTAAGAAAGAACAACCAAGTTCTGGGCAAGCTGTTATTCCCACCCAGATGAGGTCTATGTACCAGCTCTACACAGTAACTATCACAGGCAGCAGACTTTACACTTAAGGTTGACGGGTAGTTCTAGTATAAGATGAATTTATCACATCCCAGCTTTCCTTCCCTTCTCTTAGGCTGAAGTTTTCCATTCTGGTTATCTGCTGCAGGATGACAACTTCTCTATTCTAACGAAGATTTTAAATACCAAGAAGAATACTATGTAAAAAACATGACAGTCACTGTTCAGAAACCCCACTAGAATGAGAAAGCACTATCAATCATCTCACTTCTACCACTGATACATTTTGAAGCTTGAATTTAAATTTTATCTTTGCGTGTGGTACAACTCACTATCATCTTCATAAAACTACTCAAACTTGGTCAAGGAGACTATTTGAGATACAAGAAAGATTTATCTGGCAGTTCAGCTCCCTGCTGGTTCAATCATCTGTCCTGGATGTATGATAGCATTACATACAGGAGGCCTGAGATCAAGTTGCACAAGCAACTTCCTTGCATTTCTTCACTTCTGCAGCTTGACTTTACAGCATCGCTGGTCTTCTACCATAACTTTTATATGTAATGCTGTATGTCCTTGTAGCAAGCCTGTGACAATAGATCATGTTCCTGGAGAACATCAGAAAAGCTCTTCTCTGAAAATACCAGTAAGCCCAAGTTTTAGATTTAGTCAGGCTATTTCAACCACAACAGGAACACTATCTGAACCCTGTAAATTCAGTATGGTGTCTTCCTCCGGAAAAAAACATTTCTGTGGTGAAATGTGGCAATTTCAAGAACACTAACCAGTTGCAAGGAAGACGATGACAGTGAGGCCTAAAATAGAAAGGGTTATTATGGAGTCAAAGAAGCAAGTTACTATTAAAACCCATGCAAAACCTATTCTGGCTTTGTGTCTTCTGGATATATGCTGGCTTAGCTCATAAGCAAAGAAAATTAAGCCTCAAAAATGTTCACAACATTGAATTCTCAAGGTAAGTAAGGGGGCACACCAGTGATGTTTGTATTTATAAATTCCAGTGGTGACACACGAGACCATCTTTCCTTGTCTCAGACTTTCAAAGATGCTCCAGAGTAAGACTGGGAAAGAACAGCTTCCAGCCTGTGGACTGCATACAGTCTGCCAGAAAACGCTTTTGACCTGTTGGTCAGTGCAAGAAGGACATCACAGCTGGGCTGAGCTAGTCACCATTCAGGGACTAACCATGCAACCTAAAATTTACTTTCTGAGCTCAGACCAAAGCAAGCACCTAGAAAACTGCATTTCTTCACTCTCATCCTTCAGTTCTGGCTCCCTTCTACCCTCTTTTTCTGCCCCAGTGTTTCCCTGCTTTGCTTGCTCTCTTCCTTCCTAGGCTGCTACACCCATCAACATCACATGACAGGCACAGGATTGTCCTTACCAAAAAGCAGGGAGGTGATGCCAGATTTCCTGCGCTGAGTTCTGCGGCGCACAATCTGAGGGAGAGAGAAAAGAAAGAATGCAGCACGCACAGTAGGACAGATTTCAGAAATAAAATAAAGCAACCCTTCATATTGGGCAGCTTTGGGCAAGGGGTCCAGACAGCTACCACTGGACAGGGGAGGAAAGTGAACTAGCAATTTTAGATAGGAGTTATTCTGGTTCTGACGCAATGAATCACCTCTACTGCTTGACCTGTTCCATGTGCAACAGGTTACTTATAGCTCAACTGTTACAAAAGCATAACTGAAGTTCAAGAATCAACCATGATTCAAGTAAATAACCTAATTGCACTTGTTGCCAAAACCAGGTCCCCATGTAATTATGTAAAAATTTCTAAGTGGATGCCGATTATATTTTGGAATTACAGGAGTACTTTGTGATAAGCACGCAGACGAGCATCAAAAATACATCTCCCACACAGGCTTGACAAACAGAAGCTACATCATCTGTAACGGCAGACTGTAGTCCAAGATTAAAGACAGGTGCATTTTTTATTCAGCTTCTCATGCTGTTTTCTGACTCTGCCTTCCAGAGTTATCTTAGTGTACCAGATTCTTACAAATGGATTAACTCCAGGTCCTACTTTGCTCTGTGTGCTCCAAGCAAATTCTGCCAAAAGCAGTTGGTTCTTTTAGTTTCCATGAATGAAATGCATACATTTCATCAGAACTGTCATTAATGATAACTACAATCAATGTCAACATCCCTTTCACCTGATGATTTATCAACCAGGACAGATCTGACAGCATCTCATTAGTACAGACCTTCCTCCAACTTCCCAATACCTTTTTCCTCTGGATGACAGTTATCCTGGAGCCATAATCCTCTCCTACAGGAGGACTACTTACTCACAAACAGCAACTGGGAGGGAATACATAAGGGAACGTATATGAGCAGCACTCACTTTGGATAAATTGTTGACAGTGGTGCTGGAGTTGAGCAGCTGCCCTTGGTCAGCAATGAGGTAGGCCAAGTGTTTGCGACGCTGAGTCTCCACTGCCACATCTGTCAGGGAGCCAGCCACGCGCATGGCCTCCTGCAGCAGCACATCTGCATCTTCAATCTGACTGGGGATGTCCGAGAGCGTGTTAAAGATTGAGGCAGAGTTCTCAGACTGGATTAGCTCATCCTCCTGCAACGAAACAGTCATTTTGCCACACAGAACAATGAACACTACAGCTATGCTCTTGGGCCTGCTAGATGTGATTTATATTCAGTGTAGAGCTTGGGTATGCGTAACTAGATGTAAAAGTCTAGTTCCATAAAAGACTTGAAAAATTCCATAAAAGAATTCAACAGGAAAAGTTCAAACTATGTCTGGGAGGTGAACAGCACCTTTTAATGCTCTACTGCACTGAGACCTGCCCTCAGAATTTTATCTGGCATGTTTTTGAATCACAGCATTCATCATTTAAAAGAAATCAAATCAGCAAGGAAAGACAAAATCAAAGCTATTCTGCACCCACCACTAGGACTGGGCACAGCGGGATCTAGCTGGGAATAAGAGAATGGAAGCTGCTCAGTCTCACACACTCTAGAGTGCCTACCATGTCCAGCTGTGCTCCACCTTCCCCCTACTCCCAGCGGGCTCACCCTTGCTCTTCAAACAACAAGCTGAACCACAAAATCATTTTTCACATAAAAAGAAAAAGATCATGTGGTTAAATCAGGTAGAGAGGCTAATCATATGTGGTCAGGACAATGCTAATCTCTTGGAGCATTCAACAGTGCCATCAAAAGCTTCCCAGATGACCATAATCTCTGCTTTAAACCTCTGCTCATAGATCATGCAAAATCAGGAGGTGCCTTGGGTTAGCTAAGATGAACCCACAAGTTGGGATCTAAACTGAACAGAAGGGACAGCTAATGGGGTTTAATTATGAGAGAAAACCAGCAATCCCAGATTTCTGCATGGTGCCTTGGAGATTTTTCACAGCCTCCACTTCTGAAGGCAGCAGGAAGTCATCTTCCCTAGCACACTTCCAAACCACATACAGGAAGCAGATACAAAACCTTCTTGCCCTAAAGGACTTTTCTAACTAACTAACTAAAACTCAGGATTAAACATCAAAGTACTATAAAGGAGGAAGAGGAAGTGGAAATTACCTTCATACTGAGCATGCCCAAAGTGAGTTGGAACAGCACCAGAGAGCCCTCATAGAAGAACAGGTCCCAGATACGCAGCAGCAGCTTGATGTGAACGACACTAGCGAAAGAGGTGAGGAACCAGTGCAAGGTGATCAAGGAGAGCTCTGTGAACAGAGGTACAGAAAAGAATCACAACATAAGAAGTCAACCAACCAGTGAACAGGGACTGTCCTAAGTGCTGTCCTCTCAGCTTAAAGATGACCATGCACTGCCTCCAGGGCCAGGAGGTTTGCTCCTGGCTCTGCTTCTCTCTCTTTGTGAAACAAGAACAATAATCTTTGTCTACATGTCACCCTGGCAATAAAAGCTATGGTTTCTAGGGCACACTTTTACCAATATCGTGCTCCTGGAGCAGCTTGTCCAGGCGAGGCAAGTATTGCACAATGAGCTGTCGCAGCACACGCTGGTCTGTCTGTACACCCATCAGGGTGGTGCTGAAGTAGGAGGCAGGAACCAGTTCCTCGATGATAGCACACATCATCCAGAAGGCATCTTCCTCCTCCAAGAAGAGCAGCAGAGAGGCAGCCACCTAGGATTTTGAAAGAAGAAACACATGTCCTAAGAGGAGCAGAACTCCTTCCGCCCTTCCTCATGTGGAGATGGACCAGTGTCTAGGTGACGAACATCCTCCTTCGCAGCAGCTCTCTTGCAGTCTTCACCGAAGGGATTTCTTCTGAGTGTAATGCATGCCCCTCCCTAACAAAGTGGACTGAGTTCCTCCACATCTTTGGATACACAGTGCTACTCCCTTACCGAAGGAAAATATTCCATGTAGAAAGGATTTCCTTTCAACTCATCTGGAGGCCACAGTGTCTGGCAGTATTGCCTCAAATCATTTGCACCAGCGTAGCAACCACAGACAAAACTATCGCTATCACAAAGACACTCTGAAAGCAGGTTACCATGCCAGTGCCCTGGCAATACCCAATCTCTGGGTAGAGCCAGGCAAGTCCACGTAGTATCCTGCGTAGCCGTGGCACACCAATACTGTTCATGTTGGAGAAACAGGCGTTGCTGGGCATTGTGCGTAGCAGGTCCTTTTCAATCTGCCAGACAGTCATAAACAAGGACAGAGTCAGTTTGCAGTATATGAACAACTGCCTTCTGCTCTATGCACTTCCCCACGGCCCCTTGCCTCAGGGAACTCTGCTTCCCCACACCCATCTATATGTCCTTAGGCACCAAAGAAGGTGGCTTGCCCAAGCACCTGGAGTCAGTTTAACAGCCTTCAGTAACATGTGAGACAGAGTGACTTGGTGACTCCCAAGGAATACTTGCCTAAACTCAACCCCTAGTTTCACCACTAAGAATAGCAAGCATAGTAGTTAAGAATTTCATCTGCTTGGATTTCAAGGAAGGCTTTCCAACAAACCTATTCCAGAGAGAAACCAACAACCTGGCTGTATCTGACAGAGGACTTGGAGGTGAACAGCCCTGAGATCTCCCTTAGGCAGTGCTGTTCCTTCTTCCAACCATTTTGAATCTAGCTTCTTGGTGATGTGTGAACATACGCAGAGCAAGATTCAACCATGTATCTCCTCTCAACTGTCCCTGCTTCAGGTGTCAGACCCCTTCCTCCTCACACAGCAAATTTCACTTTCTCCCCACTTCCCTGTGCCCAGTCAGCACTAGGCAGTGTCTTCTACCTGTTTGGCAGCAATGGTTTCATTGTTAGAGCTGTTTTTCACAATATCCCGATATGACATCTCTGAATTCCTCTTCTTGTGCAAGGCTCCAGACAGGCGCATCCACAGCTATAGGAACAGGGTGAACAAAGACAGGAGGAGTCACTAAGTCACTAAGAAAGTCAAAATCTGGCACCCTCTCAACCAAGAGAAAGTGGTCTTGCTCCACTCTCTCTTACTCCAGGCAGGAGAGCCTGCCCAGAACAGGCAGCACCCTCACCTGTGGCCTCATGCTATGTGGGATGCCGGCTAGCACCAGGGAGCGCAGCTTGTCTGAATGAGGTAGGGTGACCTCAATTTTGTCCCAGGTGAGGTCACCCACGTCATGGTTATGTGTGAATTCCAGATGAGCCTGCCACTTGAGCCTCTGTTGTGGCTCCTCTGTCAGTGGGATCCCCAGAAGCTTGCTGGAGTTTGGCTCAGCACCATCTGCCTCAGCAAAGGGAAGGGAAAGAAACGGAAACACGTGAGTGAGGGAAACAGGAGAGGGAATGAACATAGGGCAGGGAGTAGGATGGCCATCCAAAGAAAGCACATTAAAAACATTCACGTCTTCCAGCCTGAGCATGGAAAGGAAAAGATTGGTTTCTGTCTTCTCCATGCAGCAAATTTTATGGTCATAAGCAAAAGGCAGTGAGGCCTTGAGAACTGAAGAAGCTGTCAGCAGGATTCTAGTCCCTACTTAATCATGATTTAGAACAGAGTGTGGCTAGAATTAAACAAGATCCTGGCAGCAGTCATCCTACTGGGTTTTGTAAGGATCTGTAAATCAGGCTGACAAAAGCATAGCAAGCCTCAGAGGTGGCAAGCAGAAGGTATATGCTCATGCAGGTAATGAGGTGAAAAATTTTAACTTTGGGTCTATTGAATCACCAAAATAGCTTTAACAAGAACACTTCCAAATTCACAATGAGAGAGCAACTTAACCTGAGGCTGGCTTTCTAAAATAGATACTTCAGCACAAGTACAGGTTTGACGTAAGGCACTCTGTCCTTCACCATACAACACATCCTGACAATGCAGTCCAGATCTTTCTGCAGATTTTATAATGCACAAGTCAATCAAATGTTATGGCTGAAGAAAATCACTGTGTCCTGTCCTCATCTCCAGGTCATTGCTTCAAAGAAGATCCTCTATGACTCAAGGTGCCTCAGTGCTCACATGCAAGCAACTTCTGCCCTTGCACCGTATGGCCTGAGCCCTAGAAATGTACTCTCAGAGCACATAAAGCCATTCCTATTCTCCCCACTCCTTTCTCTTCCTCTTTGCAAAGGCGGCCAGCTGTTGTAGTTCAATGCCCAGCTGCAATAGCTCTCCCTCTTACTCATGGCACAAGCATAATGGGGTTGGAAATGACTATGCTCCATAGCCTATGCTCCAGACCCCCATTAGACCAGCATGTCCAACACAGTCAGTTACAATGGTAGGATACAGAATGATGTCTACAGATGGGTAGATGAGACTTGGCACAGAATGGTTGAAAAATCACCCTGTCATACTCTGAAGCATGGAAAGGGCTGGACGCAGGACACAATGGAAGGGGAAGGTATGGGACTGGCTTTACCTTCCTTATCAACTCGGAAACCGAATTCATCATAGTGGAACTCTGGCTGCTCGACAGATTCTTCTTTCTAGGAGATGTGAAGAAGGAGAACAGACACTTTAGCTCTGAACAACTGAACAGAGACATTTGGATATTGCCCCATCCCACCACTGTCCACATTGTGCCCTCTGAGTGACTAGACTAGAATTCCTTGCCCTTTTCATTTTCAATGCCTCCCACCACGATTCCCAGCTGGAAGTATGGCAAGTAAGTATGCCATTCCCATTTTGACTTCTCCATGGAAGCTGTGAAGCCCTGCCTTCACACCTGCACAGATTCTCCCAGCAATCCTTCTTCCAGCACCATATTAAGGTCAGAACTTCCCACCTGGAGAGGCATGCAGCGCTCTTCATGGACTGAGAAATCCACACACACCAGCTCAAGCGGTCTCTATTGTCTATGTCTATAATACACAGCAGTCCTGTATGTTACCTCTGCACACACACTGCAAATTCAGCTCCCTGCATTGCTCCATCTCCCGCCTGTTGCTTTCAGATTTTCTCTGAAATATGACAGGCAAAACTGGGATCTGCACCTGTGAAGCAAGCCCAAATTACAGGCCAAAAGAAATTAAAGTCCATGACCCAAATCTCAACTTTCCTCATCTGTGCTCATGGTTGGCATTGCAGGAGGTTACAACCAGGCTTTTTTGTGAAGTGAAAACCTACAGATACCTCCCCTTTTCCGGAAAGCCCCTGCCCCTCCTGTGTGGTCTCCCACAAGCATTACACCTAGGCAGCACCCAAGAAGCATGCTTCTAGCATTGCTCCACAGTAAGCTTTACTCTGCTTTACAGGGCCTAACTGCTTTCAGGAAACACTGCGGGTAAGTTACAAAATTCCATGGCTGCTCCCTTCCTTCCTGCTCTGCCCACCTGGTGACAAGTGTTGAGGCTAGCATTTCCTGCCATGCACAAGCCGTCTTGAGTAGCTTAATGATGACAGAGATTCCCTGAGGGTGTCAACATTTTCAAAGTGGAGCAATAGTTGCAAAACAGCAAGGCAATAATTCACACAAGTTTCTTAGTGCTCTGAAAGATGCTCTTGCAAAAGCCAGGATGAAGCCGCAAAACATGTGAAGTTTAAATAGCAAACAAGCATCCACAACCAACCACTGGAGTAAAAGTGCACCCCTCCCTCCTTTCCCCTGTGGCTTTCAGAGACCATAAGAAATCACCAGGGTCCCAGAGGACACCCCGCTCCCTGCCCCACACTGTACCTGCGTGTATTTTGCCAGGATGTCCTGAGGCCAAATGCTGGGAGTGAGCGCTGAAAAGGGGCCCCCAGCAGGGGGAGTATGATGGCCTAAACAGAAAGAGATCAACACACAACAGTGAAAACCTGGAAAGACTGCCTTGGAAGGCACATACTCAGTAAAGGTTTGTTTCAGCAACGGAAGGACTCACTCGGCAGTTTATCACTACTGCTATCCTAGACATTGAAACAGCTCCCGCTTCACCAGCAAAGTAAGTAAGCAGAAAAATAATTTTTGGGTAATGGTTCCCCTGGCTTGGCATTGATCGTGAAGCTTTTCCAAGCAGTAGAAAGATCATATGATCACAGAATCATAGAACCACAGAATGGTTAGGGTTGAAAGAACTTTAAGATCATCTAGTTCCAACCCTCTTGCCATGGGCAGGGATGCCTCACACTATACCATGTTGCTCAAGGCTCTGTCCAACCTGGCCTTGAACACTGCCAGGGATGGAGCATTTACCATTTCTTTGGACTGGCTGTGCCAGTGCCTCACCACCCTCACAATAAAGAACTTCTTCCTTATATCTAACCTGAACTTCCCCTGGTTTAGTTTAAAGCCATTATCCCTTGTCCTATCATTACAGTCCTGGATGAAGAATTCTTCTCCAGCATGCTTGTAGGTCCCCTTCAGATACTGGAAGACTGCTCCGAGGTCTCCATGCAGCTTCTCTTCTCTGGGCTGAACAGCCCCAACTTCCTCAGCCTGTCTTCATACGGGAGGTGCTCCAGTCCCCTGATCATCCTCGTGGCCTCTTCTGGACTTGTTCCAACAGTTCCATGTCCTTTTTATGTTGAGGATGCCAGAACTGCACACAATACTCCAAGTGAGGTCTCACAAGAGGAGGGTAGAGGGGCAGGATCACCTCCTTCGACCTGCTGGTCACGCTCCTTTTGATGCAGCCCAGGATACCCTTGGCTTTCTGAGCTGCGAGTGCACACTGCAGCCAGCTCATGTTCAGTTTTTCATCAACCAGCACCCCCCAAGTCCTTCTCTGCAGGGCTGCTCTGAATCTCTTCTCTGCCCAACCTGTAGCTGTGCCTGGGATTGCCCTAACCCAGGTGTAGGACCTTGCAATTTGCTTTGTTGAACTTCATGAGGTTGGCATTGGCCATCTCTCAAGCGTGTCAAGGTCCCTCTGGATGGCATTCCTGCCCTCTGGTGTATCAACCAAACCACACAGCTTGGTGTCATCGGCAAACTTGCTGAGGGCACACTCAATCCCACTGTCCATGTCAGCGACAGAGATGTTGAACAGGATCAGCCCCAACACCAACCCCTGAGGGACACCACTTGTTACTGGTCTCCAGCTGGACATTGAGCCACTGACCGTAACTCTCTGCATGCGGCCACCCAGACAGTTCTTTATCCACTGGGTGGTTCACCCATCAAATCCATGTCTCTCCAGTTTAGAGACAAGGATGTTGTGCAGGACAGTGTCGAACGCTTTACATAAGTCCAGGTAGATGTCAACTGCTCTGCCCCTATCCATCAGTTCTGTGGCCCCATCACAGAAGGCCACCAAATTGGTCAAGCAGGATTTCCCCTTAGCGAAGCCAAACACATCATTGCTTTTCATATACCTGAAAATAAACATGATGCCATGGAACTATTTCTCTTTCCTAAAAGTCCCTTTCTTAGAGGGACCATTTGGCCTTTCTGCTTCTTTTGCTCAGTAGTAAGAGATAAAAGCACCTATTTCACCTATACTGTGTCCATTTTTGTCTGCTCACCTGACATTGTGCTAGGTAAGGCTGAGTAGCAGAGGTCGTCAGCAGGTCCAGAAATGCCGTTATCACAGGTCAGATGTCAATATCTTGTTACAAGAAGAAAAAAACAACAACAAACATATTGGTGATGACAGAATTTAGTCGGTATCTAAGCACATGGTGAAGAACAGACACACCCTTCACACACAACTTGCCCACAGGAAAACTAAATCCCTTAGTATTTAAGTTCTCCCACAGGAACTTTAAATTCGAGAGACTGGACTCTTGGTTTCATTCCTACCCATTAGCTTGAAAGAGCACGCTGTCATTCACCAAATTCCTTGTGACAGTAACAGCACTGCTGACTGAAAGAATGTCAAAACCCCAGTCAACTTCCATCACTTTTTCCATTACGTATTGTGAGTCCTGTATTTATTCACCAATACTATAAAACCCATACCATCATTCTCTGAATACACTGTCCAGGGAGAAAGGACTGGAATGGTGAAAAGGGTTTAAGGATTAGCTGCAATAAGATTGAAAGGGATTTTAGGAATGGCATCACAAACCAGGAGCAAAGTGTATTACGCTGTGGAATACAGCTCCCTGAAGGGTGCTGGCAAAACTTCTGAAAATGATTTTCTGTGACTAACTGGGCTGGGATGTGGACAGCATGTTATCGAGTACCTCTGCAATGAGCCAGGCTCCTCTGAACTACATCAGGCAATAGACCTCAGATGATGAAACAGCCTGCATAGCTCCCCTGCTGACTTTCCTGATACCAGTTCACAGCAGAATTTTATAGGAGTTTTCCACAAAAACAGTGGAATGATTTAGTAATCAGAAGGAGAGATTTTGGACTTTAAGACCAACCTTATAACTCCATGTGGGAGCCAGCAGGAGCCACCTCTGTGAAGCAGATAAAGACAGTACTGGGATTTATCAGTCACTTGCGCTTACTTGGAAAAGAACCTAGTTAAAACTTACATTTGCATGACCGGGATGGGTTTTCCAGCTTCCCCATTCCAGTAAAACTACTTAGGACTGCAAATGACTAAAAGAAGGAACCCCAGGGATTCATCCAGCAAGCCCTGTCCAGCTGTTTATAGAGCTCAATAGTACAAGGTGATACTGCCTTTGCATCTCAGTGAGCTTTCCAGTGAGCTCTTGCAGCCTGCAAGTGGCTTGCTACAGCACTCCAAGATAAGCAGCTGTAAAACACTACAAAAGCGTGAAAAGATCTATCTGAGAACACAAACATTAAGGCTTCTTCCTCCCAGATTTGAACAGTTCTCTGCAAGGGAAAGGCTGGCATGGATAAACAGACACTCTGATTTTCTGACACCAGCTCTGAAGGCAAAAAGAAAAACACAGAAAGAAACAAAAAAAAGTTCAGCTTTTATTTCTGAGAAGTAACATTGTCCACACAATGGTCAACTGCTCACCCATGAGTTCTGTAAACGTTTTTCTATACTTCCCATCATCATAGCCCCACTTGTTGTCTTAGCACCAACTCTTCCCTGAGTAGCTTTGGAGACATAAGAATTACAAAATGAGCACCTGCAGCTCATTAGACATTGGAACGCACACAGCATGCACGCCAAGCAGGTAAAACTGCTGACAATACTTATTCCCCTTTCAACATCATTGTGAACATATTTTGATGGGGTATTTTTCAGGCTTATCACCACCCTGCAACCACAGTTGCTCTGCTCCTGAGCCTGCAGTATGTCCTTCTCCCCTGCCTTCTCTCAGCCCAGGTTAACCTTGTTTCTAATGACTTTTATTAGGAATGCAGTCACAGTTTCAGCCATGTTGTATGTCTGCTCATGCTTCTCATTACCTGGGCTCTGAATCTGTCCTCAATGCCTCAAGTTTGTGAGCAGGGATCCCCTCGGTCATTAGCAACCTTCATCGCATCCACAGTCACTGCTGAACCAGCCTGCTAACAGAGGAGCCAGGCCCATGTGTTAGGCACGTAGACGAGAAAACACTCCATAACAAGGGAATTAACCACGGTGCTTGGGAAGCTGGGCAGGAGTGCTGAAGCTACAAGTGCCTCCTCATCCCAGGAGAGATGTAGCAGAGGAAAACACCTTCCTTTGTCCACGTCATCACATGCTGGCCTTTGCCTTGCTGGAAATCACTCCCCTGCCTGCTGCCTGCATTAGAGCATTGAACTTGGTGGGCAGGTTTTTCCTGTCCCTGGTTCCTATAGAAACCTTCCTGTGAGCACACATCTGGGACCGGGCCCAGAGAAAGCCTGAAGCTCACCTTGCTGCTGGCACTGGGGTGTGCAAAAGGGCAGAGTGTCAAGCATGAATCACACCAAGAGAAGGCTCCAGCTGTGGCACAAGGAGGTGGTGCACTGGGGACCACCCATGGAGCGAGATGTCTTCAAGAGAAGATGCCAAGACCACTGTGCCAGCCCTGCAGGTCTCCATCACCCTGCCTTCTGCCCTTTCCCAGCTCTGCTTCCAGTACAGCACCGCAGGAACTGGTGGAACCACAGGTGGAAGAAGGCTCCCTGACACAACCGTGCAACACTCAGTGCAAGCCAAAGAGGAGGATATCTGGCATGTGGGATTGATACAGGAAGTTCTTTCCTTTGACAGATATAAACCTAAAAGAACTCTCAAAATCTCCTAAGCAAGGAGACAGCAAATAACAAAAGGTGTTTCCATGAAGCCTGTGAAATTGCATGCATGAAATTGCCACAGCCTACTTAGCTGTGTTATTTGCACAGTACCTACTTCCGAAATGAACAACAGTAAGGGATACAAAAGAAAAAATAGATCAGATTCAACAAATACTCATGGCAACCTGCAAACCATCAGAACTCTAAAATCAAACCCAGTTTTCACCCAGGAATTGAGAGGCATTTCCCATTTTTAATGGCAACTTGAGCTTCCTGTACAAAGCGATTTTGGTCACACAACAGGGAGTCCTCACACTTTGAAAGAAGTGTATATTTTGTTAAAGTGCAAATGGTACCTGTTATTTGAAGCTTTACCTTTTAAGCTGAGCCTGTAAAACAAATCACACCACCATTGATTCCAGCCTGCTAGAAGACAGCTGTAATGTCAGCGTGCGTCCCTGAAAAAGACGGCTGCGAGCTATTTGAAGTGTTCCAGCTGCAACACCTTTGTTGGAGCTGCAAATACACACATTGAAGGATTATATCCAATTAGTTTCTTTTCCAGTGTAGGTGTCCTTCAGAAATTGATGTTTGCAAAGGAGACCTGCAAATTTACTTCCACTTAGTGATACCGAGCCTTCTCTGGACACACTTGCTCTTCCACACAGCTGTGATATGAGAGATTTCAATTACCTGGCTTTTTGCTAACACCAGATAACAATCTCCTACTGCCTATGTTTTGCTTGCTTGGCCTCTTTTGCCACGTGATCTCCACTTCAACTTGCTGTGGTAGCGCCTGAATGAGCTAGGCATGAAATGACACTGTCCAAAGCCTTTCAGTAGGATCTTTATTTTGAGACAGAAACTCAGGAGCGTTCTTCCCTGCTGCTTTTAGCAACAAAAAAATAAAGAATCCACTAAAAAGCCACCAAAAAGCAACAAATCTCTAGCACACTCTGCAGAAAATTACCATTTTGCAAAGAAATGTTTCTGTATGCTGAAAACATTACAATTAGTACAATATTACAACTATGTAAGAGCAGTCAGTGAACATCATCAGAGGGAGCAGAACAAGCATAACAATTCTTCCTAGAATGATTTTCATCCACTACCATAGGGACAGCATATACAGCACTTCCTTTGACACTGAGCTAGCACAGGGAAAAACTGCTTTCCATTATGCTTAATATGAACATGAAGCAATACTGCACGAAGTAAATCCCACTGCCACCTCTGGCCTGTCAACTGGTTTCCACTGCTCTATTCTCTTCCTTTATTAAATAAAAGTTTTGAAAGAGAGAAAAGCAAAAGCCACAGTACCCATCAAGAGGCCATGAACTTAGGTGTAGTTCTAGAATCCTCTTCCAGCTCAGCTTTTAAAACCCGAGTAGATTGAATCCAATTTAACAACTCCCTCCCTCAAAAATCAGACAAAAATTAGACTGTGCACCAAATCTGACAGTTCATTTCTGTCCTCTCACACTTGAAAAGCTTTGCTTTCCTCATTAAAATCCTGACTTGCTCAATGAAATGCACAAGGGGCATTCTCAGCAGAAAACCCTTCACTTTCCCTTCCCCCACTGGTTTCTCCCTTAGGTCAGGCAAACGCATATCCTGAAGCTGCAAATACCATTAGTCCCACGAGTCAATATTTGCTTTTCACGTATATAGTCAGAAGAAAACTCCAGTTTTACAAACAGGTAGGTAAGCAAACAAACCACAGCCACAAACCTGAACAAGGGGTGCACAAGATGCAGATAACTTCTGCCCCTCACACCCTGACTTTTTAAATGATGCGGAATCCTACACACATACTGACACTCACAAACCTCTGGTTAAGGAGTCAGTACATCGTTGGTGAACCTCGGTCATTACAAGCCACAACCAGCCTTACATTGCTTTGAGTGCTGAGCAACACACTACAAATGCAGGATGGAGGTGCTGAGATAGCCTTCATGCTTGCTTTCTACCACGAGCTGGAATTAAAAGTTGGGGGACTTTAACTGCCCTCAGCCCAGTTTCTCATAGCAGACAAAGTGAATCAGAGATAAAATAACCTACAGAGCCAGGCAGGCAGGCAGGCAGGATGTAGTGTTTGACAGCATCATGTCACTGAGAGACATGTTGCAGAGACATCACTCAGAGACACCCAGTGCTGCCCAGTCACCAAGTGGTATCATATACTCACTGCAGCAGCCTCCTCCCAGCTGCCTAAAGGCACTATTAGAGTGACACACAACAGAGACAAGAAAAAGTAAACTGGACCTCTGTGTCTCCTGCCATAAAGCACCCTGTAGACTCCTGGCTACACTGGAAATGTAATTTCATGCAGAAATGTACTAAAAGGTACTTCCATGCAAGGTATCTGCTCCCTGCACTGATCAGTGTCCAGCAAGTCTGCCTGCTGTAATGACAGAGAGCCCTGCTGGAGCCAAATGTGCTGAACCATTTTCAGTTTATACAAAAGGAACAGAACAAGTAACTTCCAGTTTCATATTCATGTAATCTCAGTTTTGAAAATAAGGATGTGAAAAAGCAGAATCCTGTTTCCTCCTGCACTGGACAGACAGACCACAGATGGACTTCCTGATTGTAGTTCAATGTGTCAAGCTTGCCTCCAAAAAAAAACCCTACACAACACCTACTCATGTAGAATGCAGCTATCCTACATATTAACAGATATTTTCTTCTCAGAGCAGAGCTACCTTCTATTTATCTGGCTCTAAAGCAAAGAACTGATCCTTTGTGCAGGACCCAGCCTGAAAAGACTGAATCTCCTACTTCTAAAATCTGGAGCTAACAAAGGCTTCCCCCATGTGGTCCACGAAAAAAATCAAACCAAACCCAAACCAAACTTATCTATGGCTCTGCTGATACCCTGTGTTGCTAAGACAAGCTACCACACTTTTAGCCTGGAAAGCAGAAGGTGTGCGCCTCCCACCTCACACAGGAGGATGACAACAGGCTGAGCACTGGAACAACAGTTGTCTTTTTTAATCTGCATCGAATGAGGTTGGAGAAAAAGGCCAGGATACAACATAGCAAGGTGTCCACTCTCACTACATAGCAAGATTTCCCTTGAGTCCAACAGAGGGGAAAATAGCCCTGCATGCTAAAAGGCAGGTCTACAACTGCCGTAGTCATCAAGGCTTAGGGTAAAGGCAATTCCACATTAAACACTGCTACACATATATAATTCAAAGGTTTCTGATTAGTGTCTAAGGTAACCCCAAACATCTCTTCCATGAGAGTCAATTTCTGCACAATAAACAGACGCTTTCACCAAAATAAGCATGGTGCAGGACCAGGGGACTTCTGCAGAGCTCTACAGAAACTCATTTTCACCAAAATTCTCCAGAAGTGGTTTTTACCTTCTGATCCACAAACTTCTGCAAGTCTGCAAACCGTTAATGAGATGTCTGTGGAAGGTAATGACAACTGTTCAGTTTCATTTGTTATATAGAAGTTTGAAAGGAAATATTTCTGTTACAGATGCAGGGTTATACCAACCAAAAAAATATTGGAAGGCACTACTGACAGTTATTGAAAGACAGGTATCTTTTATATGACATTCCTATCCTGGGCAGTGACAAGCGGTGCCATCTGAGGTGTTCTCCATCACGTCCAG
This sequence comes from Pezoporus flaviventris, assembly GCF_033815535.1. Classification (NCBI taxonomy): domain Eukaryota; kingdom Metazoa; phylum Chordata; class Aves; order Psittaciformes; family Psittacidae; genus Pezoporus; species Pezoporus flaviventris. The sequence continues at coordinate 2,151,406 of NW_026892559.1, forward strand.
AGCCAGCCCTGTATGCTCACCCCAGGTGAATGTTTGATTCTCAACCTGGTCTCATCCTACTGTTCCCAGTGACAAAGGAACAACAGCCTGTAGAATGGCTCTTCCTTGACATGGTCTCTGATGGATTTGCAGAGGTATAGCTGTCAAGGTTTGCCATTCCCTTGGTGAGGCACAAGAAAGGTTAGATTCAGGTCACTCTCCCGTAGCTCTGTTGTATTACTATTTGGCCTAGTATTAGCAAAAACCCATCCGATTCACCCAGCAGGACTCTAAGCTAGGGCTCACTTCATTTGTCTCCAGAAAATAGCTTTTTCAGGAGAGTATATCCCACAGCACTCAAGATCCTTCTCTTTCAGAGCTTTGTCTTTCCAATACCCAATGTTTCCAGCACTCAAACTTTCTGAAGAGGCTAAAAGTACCCAAAACACCTCTCAGGACCGTTTGCAAAGCTCTTACCTAGCATGTCACGTTAAGACTACTTAGATCTTGCTCAAGCAGAAATTTATAGGCACAGATAACTCAGAGGAAAAAGCAAAATATATAACAACCATTAACATGGACAACAAACCAACACCCCCTCCAATATTTCCTGTTTCTGGGGATCATGAAGATCTTCTCCAGAATAAAAGGCCCGTCGGGTTATGGATATCTTCTCTCAACTCTGAATCGTCAGGTACTTCCCAGCCAAGAAATACTGCACTGACTGGGCAGTGACAGGAGTTCTCATAGTCATACTACCATTATGCTATCTCCTTTTCTCCTATCTCATAAAACAAAGTGTGCTTTCATTTCTCCTAGCTTTTGTTTTGTTCTGCTACCAATATAACTTGTTGCAGTCCAGTTTAGAAAACAGACGGGCCTTCCTCAGAGACAAAACAAGTGTGGCAGAACAACATCCTCCTCTTCCCTACCTGGTGTCAACAGTACCACAGCTGAGAGCTTTTCCCACAGAAGTGAGATTTTCCTCAACACTCCCAGACACTTACCCTGTGTAAGCTCTATATATCTAAAACCTTAACTGTGTGATGAAAGGTGGCATAGAAAGAAGTTTAAGTAAGTCTTTGTGTTGCTGAGGATACAAACCTGAAGTGCCAACATCTTTCTATCTCTTGAGGGATGTTTGTGGCACTGTACTCACGACAGAATGAAGCTATTTGTCTGCCTCTTCCCACTTGACAACTGTGAAATCTCCACATCCTATCAATAGGATCTAGGATAACCACTGTGATACAGATCACCAACTAGGATCACCACTGAGTTAGACAGAAGAGCTGTATGACCACATACACCAAAACACACATACGCCTCACCATTATCACTGAAGACAAAGTTGCATTACTCCTTAGGTTTTATTTTTTAAAGTTTTCTTTCCTTCTCATGTTTTGATGATAAATTTGCAACTAACAGCCAGGAAGTCAGACACGATCCCAGCCATTTCCAAAACAGTTACAATCTCAAATGCAGTATCACCTGGGAGGGGCAAACTCACCAGTACCTTTGTTAAAGCATCCCGAACACCAAACATGGTAAGCAATTTTGCAACCAACTAAGAATGAGACTGAGACTGGCAGCTCATTTTGTATAGGTCCCTTAACCAATAATCTCTACTGCTATCATGCACCTTGGTAAGTAATGTCGATTTTTGAAAGTTAAATATTTTGATTCCTGCCTGTCTTTTTAGATCACCAAGGTCCTTTAGAACACTGGCATTTGCAAAAGATACCATCTTGCAGAAAAGCAAGCAACAGGTTAAAAGAAGGAAAACCTAAATGACATTTAGCTGAGACCCCAGCATTGAAGAATCATTTCAATCCTGAGCAGTTATGCAGGATTTCCCTCACCTCATTAGCTGATATTAACTCTGTCATCCCCTGACCAGTACACTTCATCCAGAAATATGCCCCTCAGGGATCCCCTTGGCCCTTCATCAGAGGAAAAGTCCCTGTGAATGACACCTTCCTGAGATTACCAAGACAAGACACATTATCGAAACACAGCCATAAACAGGAATTGAGAAAGGTGGCACCTGTTATTTCAATCAATTAAATACAGAATTAACATAACTTTATATTACTAATACACCACCAGGCCCACCCTGACCTCTTTAGTTACATGTCATGCCTCTTCTACCCTTCCTTTGCAAATACTCTGTGAATTCTCCAGGGTAGGAATCCAACCTTTCTTTCTGCATAGGGACCCCCACCACGTGCAGATCCAATATATAATGAAATGGATCTTTTTTTCAGTGACTGTTTATTCCAGGATGCCACTCCAGACCCTGTAGCAGCTGAAAAGCTACTCCAGAATTCAGATTATCCAGCAAGCAACTGTATCCCTATCAACATTTTAGCAAAAGCACAGCAGTGCCCCACTCCTGCTAGGGTGGTAGTTCATTCTCAAGTGATTTTAAGATTCAGCCTCCCTCTACCAAACACCTACTGTTCTTAATTCTGGCAAAACTGCTTCTCTCTCCTATCTATAAGGACTAAAAGATGCTCCATTCCTCAAGGCACTTATATGACTTTATTACCACCACTCACCCCTCAAACAGCACAGCAAGCCATGCAGAGTAAGGCTGAGACATCACGAAGTAGGAAGCTATAACACCACATAACCCTCCCCCCCCCCCCCCCCCCCAAATCTATTCATTTAGAAGGAAAGTACCTGCCCAAATTCAGAAATTAGGAAGGAAACAAAGCAGACACTGAGAAGACATTTCTCCTGTCCCACCTTTACCAGCTTTGCGAAGAGACACCATCTGTCCCGGAGCACATAGCCATGGCCTGCGAAGAGATTTCAATCTGTGCCACAGGGGTTCTTCACTCCTTCTAACTTACATTACCAGATACAAGAAATTACATTTGCCTCCCAACTTGCTTCTAACATTTATTACAGCTGACAATCACAGGGCCTTGCAGTATGTCCATTCATGCCCACTAACTACAGGATACTGCCATGTTTCCATCTCAGTTTCGCGACTGCTACTGCCCCCCCCCTCCCCGCCTGACAGGAAACAGATTGTGCCTCCTCTGGGGCACCTCCGAAAAGACCCTGGCACAGAAGGCAAATAAGGACGGCAGAGCTCGAAGGAGGAGACCAGCGGAGGGTCACAGCCACAGAGAGAACAAGCAACCTACGGGAGCACCCGGGAGCAGGCAGAGGATGCCCGCAGGCACAGGGCGCCCCACCGAGCCTGGCCAACGCACTCCGCACATGAGTCACCCGTCGGAGCCCAGACCCTGCGTCAGCGCCGTGGGGGAGCCAGGCGAAGCCGGCCCAGGGGCTCGGCAGGGGGGCGCCCGCCCTTCATAGCCCCAGCAGCGTTAGTTCCCCCCCGCCCCACCGTGCCCAAGGAGCACCTCAGCGGAGAGGGGAGCGGGGCGGCAGCGGGCGGTGAGTGAGGCGCCTCACAGGTGGTTGAGCCCATTGCCGGGATGCCGGCCGTCGCGGGAGAAGGAGCGGGGCTGAGAGCCGGGAGGACAAGGGGTGGCGGGCCGAGCGCGGCTGCCCGCGGACAGGGACACCGCCCGTCTCGGCTCGGCGACCCCGCCGGCACTCACCTGCTCCCGTCTGCGCCGTGTCCCCCTCCGCGCTGTCCCCACAGCGCAGGCGACCGACCCCGACCCGGCGGCCTCACAAGCCGCTCCGGAGGGCGGCGCGGCGCGCATGCGCGGCATCCGGGCGGCGGCGCGGGGCGCTGTAGGCCGCGGCGGGGCCGGCACTGCACGGTACGCGGCGGGCCCGGGAGCAGCGCTAGGCGCCGGCCCCCGGGCGCGGACGAGGTGCACGAAGCCGAGGGAAGCGCAGGTGGGGTGGCGGCAGTCGGCTCTGCAGCGGCCTCGCAGGAGGCAGGGGCAGTCGTGCCCGCCGCGCTCACTGTTAACGGTGAGTGGGGCGACAGCGACGGGGTGACAAACCTGGACGTGCCTGTAGGATGCTGAGAACCTCCTCAGTTCTTTTCCATCGTTCAGGTCTAGGTTAATACCTAGGTTAATACCAAGGAGAAGGGGAGCTACATCTCTGGCCGGTGCCGCTGCTGGAAAAAAGAGAGTGAGGTTGCAAACCAGGCTCTTCTAAAGAAGAGAGGTCTCCAAAAGGATTTGTGTATTGCGCCACAGGTTTCTAGGAGGGTGACATTTTCCCGTGCATTGCTGTTACGCTTTTTAAACTGCCCAGGAAAACAAGTGCAGTGCCTCACTGGAGCTGGCAGCCTCTACCTTGCATAAAGGTGTATTTCCTGATGATGAGAAAAAGATACGTGAGCTGTTCCTCTTCTCTGCACAGGGTTGTTTTTGTGTTTGTTTGGGTTTTTTTAATCCCACCAAGGCTGAGGAAAGAGGACCAAAAAAGGAGGAATATCCACATTTATCTGTTTTCTTTCTTGGCTACCCGTTTGAGTAATAGTTTGAAAATTCCCAGTGTTCAATTAAGAGTTACCCTTTCCAAACAGATGGCTAATTAAATGTTAATAGCATGAACAGGCAAAATGTTTTAAACACCATAAACCTCACAAACGTGCGAGACATTTTGAATGCTATAGTCGAGAGGTGAGGTAAAGCCAGAGCAATCTAGATGAGAGGACATCATGGTCAATAAGACCAAAGCTCTTGAATTTCTCTAGCATCCAATGAATTCCAACAGTATTATTATTTTTTTTGAATCAGACAAAACTCTCTTACAGTAGGAATGACTTTGACATGCCAGGGTCCACCTGCCATTCAGTGTCAAGCACCTACAGCCAAAGACCTGGAAAAGTAAATCACAATGGCTGTTTCCTAACCCATACCTGTAAATATGATTTTCAGAAGCTACAGAGGCACAGGTATAGTATCAAACCACAAAGGGAGTACTGAATGACCCTAAGTTTGATAAACCAAGTTCCATGGCCTCTCTATTATTCCTAGGTGTTTTTTTCCTATTTGCTCCCCAAATCACAGAACCCTGAAAACCAGGGCAACCTCTTATTGTCTTTGAGGTACCTGGGGAGGAAGTTTCAGAGCAGATAAGTAAGAAAGAAATGGGAGTGGGCTCTGTTCTCCTTACCCCTGCTCTTCAACAAGTCATTCACACATGAATTTCATGCAGCACCTGGCATTGCTTTTTAAACAGCTGTCAGTGCTTTGTAAGGGGCCATTGAAAGGGACTGTGATAAAGTTACCTTGTCACAGTCAAGCGTTTCTCAGTAACTCAGCACACAATAGATGGAGGCTTGATTAAACAGCAGGCAAAGAATGAAAAGCCCATCTAGAATTAAAGTGGCTGTAAGCTCTGGGGGTTAAATGTACTGTAGAGAACCAAAATTACATGACACAGTAAACAGACCTGGTTCAATAAGGCTTTTATTATCTTTCTGTATCCACACACCTTTGCAGAATATATCTAAAGTGCCAGCTCAATTTTCCCACCCATCTTGCTTTGGTATGGAATCAGCACTGGTCGAACCTCCTCCTTCAGGAACTTTGCCACCTGTTCAAGAAAGACAGAGAAAAGAAAATGAGCAAAACAAGTGACCTGCCTTCTCCTCCTCATTCAGCCCTGTTTTTCTCACTAGGGTCTCTTTCATAAAGCCACCTAGCAGTCTGATATGTCCAGGGTCAAAAGTGTGAAGCCCACAGGGAAGAAAGTCAAGAAAGCCAAGGAAAATAAAAGAGGGAAATGTGTCTGCCTTAGTAGTATGCAGAGGTACATAATATGCACATTCTCTGGCATAGAATAGGACACGGCATTAAACAACATGTTGCTGTGTTATAACCAGCAGGACCTGTAGCTTCTTTCCACTACTTGCCTGTTGAGGAGCACGTCCAGTGAAAGAGGAGGGATCCAACAAGCTTTCAAGTTGCTTATGGATAGGGCTGAAGTAAGAATCAGCACAGACACGGTCAATGAAGTCATTATCACCCCCCTCCTGTTTCACAACAGCAGCTGCTTGCTGGGAGAGAACACGAATCTTCTCATGGCAATCCTGTAGGAGCAGGGAGAAGAGGAGGGGGAAAGAAAGAGGTCATTCCATTGCTACCGACAGCACATGTTCATCCCTTGTGCGGGAGGGAGAAACATCAAGAGGTGCTGCACTGGACAGCACATAAATGAGGCACAGCTTGGACTGCAGAGTCTCATAGACCACTATATTAAAACTAGATTTTCTTTATTCTTCCGCATCTGCTTTGTGAGACTAAACCAGTCTGAATGTCACATATGTTCCCTGTTTAATTATGCCACAAAATTATGACACTGGAATCCTTTACACTTTTTCACGTTTCGCAAATCCTCCTAAGTGTCACTATAGGGTTGTTTTTTTTTTTCCAGTTGTAAACAATATAAAACATCTACAGATTTGGAAAAGAGAAAAGAACGTGTCCAAATTAACAAGCAGTAAGACTTATGTAAACCATGGTTTACATTAAGGACAGACTGATGGAAAAAAATCCCACCTCACAGACCTGAAGACTTTAAGACATTCTCTCCCGAAGAACTCTTACATGGCACTAAGACTGGCAAAACCCTTACAATAACTGTTCTGAAAGACTTTGACTTCCTGTGGAATCAATCGCTAAAAACAAGGGAACCAAACTGCAAAATCAGATGCTCCATGATGGCCCTAAAATAGTCATGTGGTTGCATTTACAGCCATATATGAATGTTCTCCTCTTACATATTATCCTTGATCTATCTTCAGTTAAGAGGAAAATAATCCTTTTTCCTGCTTCCAAATGCTATCTTGCTCCAGCACTGACCTGTGTCATGTGAACAGATCTGTCTTCTGAATGTTTAGGGAAGGGTGCTATTCACTAGTGGGGAAAGGAAGTGAGCTTCTGTGCTATGAGGTCGGAAAGCACAGAAAATGTCCTGTTCCAGAGTTCTCAGCACATAAAAATGGAACATATGAACATGAACAACTTTTATAAATGTATTAAACTCTATAGATTTGTAATTAAACAGCACAAGAAAGAAGGCAGGTCAATAATAAACACAAATGAAATTCACTCTTCAATCTAATCAAAAGAGAGAGGACTGTTCAAGTAACTATGGGATAATTTAGAAAGGGAACCAGCTGAAAAGATAATGAAACTTATCCACATGGTGTGACCCTTAATATGTTTAGTTAGAAAGCTTACTGACTGATCCAGTGACAAACATGGGAGACACAGGGGAAAAAAAACCAACCAAACAAAAAATATGTTCCCTGACTAGCATCATGGGTGAGTTGCTACAAGTGTTTCAGAGAACTAGAACCACATATTCTACACAAAGCTTCTAGCAAACACTGCCGCTATTGCTATCTTGCAAGTTTAACCTCTGTCCCTTATGTGGAAATAATCATTAATGGAAAAAATTGCTATCTTAAGGTAAGTGAAAATAAGCTGTTTTATTAAGATGTAAATTTGATTATCAGTTTTAAGTTGAATTATGAAATTAAATGATATGGAAATATAATCTAGTTGTGCCTGGATTTATTTACCAAGGAAAACATTTAATTTCAATTTGCTTGAACACAGAAAAGTGAACGAAGGACCATAAACAAAGTTAATAATAAAAAGCACTATACTGAATTAGGGAAGAGTGTCATGTGAGTGAATGATTTGGAATGGTCTTACTTGATTTTTCGTTAACATCACTGATTCATTCTTTTAATTTATAAGGTAGCCAAGTGCCAACATATTCCATTTAAAGAAGTCTGGCCTGTGTTCCAAGTTCCTTCAAACATTTACAGAAAGAAAATGTCTACTAGTATCTAGTATAAAAATAGGTCTCTTTCTTCTCCAGTACAGCCAGCCAGATTAGCTCAAAGACACAGTGTTCCTAACAGAAAACATGGATCTCCACAATTGCTCTCCTGGTGGCTTTGCAGCACCAGTGTGATATTAAATAACTCTTTGGGAGTAGGTGGAGAACAAAGAAAGGTGAGACAGTCAGGGCAAGAACCCAGATACTTTGGTTTCTCAGGACTCAAATGCCAGGCAGTGAACAAAGGTATTTTGGACTGCATTTGTACCTGACGATTGCCCCCTGCTTTCACCATCGCCATGATTATATTCTCTGTGGCCATAAACGGCAGCTCCTGACGGATCCTCCTCTCAATCACCTTGAACAAAACAAAAATAAAACAGAAATAAGAAACAGCATTATAGAAATTCTGTAGACTGGGACTCCTGGCAAAGTTTTCTTCTCCCTTTCAATCTCCAGGACTTAGCTCTGGAATTCCAGGTATTGAAGCTGATAACACTTAGAAGCTCTATCTTGTAAGGGACGTTACTATGGAAAAGATGTACAATTGTTCACTTTGTGTTTTGTTTTTTTTTTTTTAACCTGTAGGTTAAGTGACAGGACTGTACGAGATCTGTCTTTTGATGCTGAGTTCTACAGATCCGTGTTGTAGCTCAGGGAAAAAATATCCTCTGTGAGAAGTTTTGAATTTACTATCTTTTAGCTTCAGCAAGTACCCTTTGCATGTCTGCCCTGCAAACAGGGAGAGTGTAGCAAGAATAGAGAGCAAAATTCAGAAACTATTTGGACTAACAGATAAAAATGGAATCCTTTGAGTAGAATGATTTTCATACACTTTGGCATAGTTGCAGCCTTATCAAGGCAGCAGCACTGCATACATTATCTCCTCCTTTACCTTTGGATATACCACAAGTCCCTCGGAGATATTCTGCAGTGTACTCAGAATGATGTCAGCTGTGAGGAAAGCCTCAGCCAGACACACGCGCCTATGAAACACACATACCCAGGGCCCCAGTTAGCAAGAAAGGCCATGTTCCAGCCTACCTCAGATCCAGCTCTTCAGTTTCTGTAAATAATTCTCTAAATAGCACTACTGTGGCCTTAAAGCTGGAACTGTTCTCCTTATGGGTGCTGCTTGGTGCTTAAATGTCACAACCAGGAAAACTAAAGAACATCTTATAGCGGTAGCTCTCAAGCTGGGGAGAAAGGAGGGGGGGTTGGTTTGTATTATTACTATTGTTGTTGTTATTATTGTTATTATTGTCAGTAGAGGGAGAGAGAGGAAGAGAAAGGGTGAAGGCACACATATAAAGCTCCAAGATAATTCAGAAATTACACAGGTAGGAAACAGGGAAGAAAGTTAGAGAGCTAGCACACTTGTGAGTATCTTCCTGTGTTCTATCCTTCCCTCCAGGAGTAAGACTGCTGCACACTCATGCTGTGCCTGGCTGTGCCCAGTTGGGAACTTTCATAGCAATCCATGCATTTAGTGGGGGCTTCCTCCAACAGACCAGCTCCTGGTCATAGAGGAGGCTCCTGACAAAAAGAAAAGGAAGGAAAGGAGTAGTGGGGACTGAGCTGTATCAGGCAAAAGGCCCTACGTCACAGTGCAGCAATGACAGCATGATCCATCTGTGATAACAGTGCCATTCACCGGTGATAGCCCATTCTAAACTGTCAGATTTTAAAATATACTAGTACTTGAACCTTGTGTTACATTTAAGTAACAGTTCTATCTCACTGTCTTAAAAAGGATTTTGCTGTTTTGTAGGCTGATGGCATTTTCTCCTTTCAAAACACTGTAGCTTTAACAAGAAAAATCCAAGGCACAGGATTTTTTAATTGGATTATGAAGTAGACAAATGACCCTTTCTATTAGATGAGATGAAAGTAAAATCTGAAGCACCCCACAGCATCTCTCAACACTTGGCAGTGAATGGGAAATAAACACACCATATCAACCAGTATCAAATTTCTTAGGTTGTTTGTTGCTGCCTGTGCAGCTCTTAACAATATTAGCAACTGTGGAGTAAAGTCCTTTTGGAAAAAGATCTTCTATGTTTTCATGACATTTTAGGCAGACGTTATGTTTGCGGAGACATTTTTAAAATAATGTTCTCATCAACAATCTTAACACTGGTTTACAGCCAAAACTGTCGCTCATTCTTCCAAAAGCCCCATACCTTAGGAATCTAAAGACTTCTAAGATTCCAGGAGATCAAATTCTGCAACAAAAGACTACTTTGAAACTAAAACATTTCAAATGTAAATATGAGCTTTATGCAAATATAATACTAAGCAGAAAGTGGAAGCACTGAATTTAATTGCTGCAATTTACTTGACAATACTTACAGATAACTTTTGCTCCTCTAAAAATAGTCATAATGAAGAGTCAGAAAGCAATGTTTGCTGAGCAATAGCTGAAAGATCTGCACAGGTTTTCCTGAAGCATTACTTAAAAATAATGTTTGTGCTCTTTCTTTAGGATCTGAACTTGTTTACTCACTGTTCTTGTAAAGGATAACACTTTCTAAAGAGATTGGAATAAGTTTCTTTAGAGTATTTAGAGGGTTAAGGGTTTACTAATCAAATGTTGCATTGTTCTTTAAGAACTGAAGAAGAGCAGGGTCAAAACTCACATTCAAAGCAGGGCAGAAAATTTGAGAAATGTGAATACTGTTATACTACGCCACTTTTGCTTTTATTAAGCATGGCTTCTGCATCCCTTCCTCTCTCTACTGGTTTACTCTGCAGAGAATCATGACAAGAAAAAAACCCAACAGCTCTAATCTGATCTTGTAGAGGAAACAAGTTTGTAGTCTCTAGAGTCTATTGAGACTGCTTTTCATCAAGATGGTAACTTGTAGTTTTAGTTCAAAAATAGTATTTTTTAAATACATCAAAGGGCCTTCCTGCCCAAGACCTGCAGAAATTGCTGCACTGCATGATCTAAACAAACCTGTTGGCACTGTCATCCAATGTTCGCTCAAACCACTGCACAGAGGCTGTTTGGAGGGGATCCAGCACTAGAGTCATTAGGTGTCGAGCCAGGCTGCAGCAGCGTTCTGAACGCATTGGATTCCTCTTGTAAGGCATAGCACTTGAACCTGTGAAAGGAGAAAGAATGATGGCATCAGGGCGACAGAAGTAGTACACTCGAACTGAAGAGATGAAGGTCCTTCCTCGGAAAAGAAAAATGTGTCAGGAATCGTGTTTTCACTACAGCCTCAAAATACAATTTTGTAAGGACAAGATGGAATAAAGAAAAGTACACCACCATGTTTCTCCCCTTCAGTTTAGAAACACCCAAACGTGGGGAGAAAAGGCGAGAAGACATTTTGCAGTTCTGCAAGACAGAAGAAGTACTACCTCACAAAAAGAACAAATGGCCTTAACTTTTAATGCAGTACTTAGCACCATCTCTCTAGGCTACCCATGGCAATGTTGAAGACCTCATCTGCTCAATAATATTGTTCTTCAAAGTCAGATACTTACACTCTGCCTGTTGAATGGGTATCAAAACCATTCACAGAATGTAGAATGGTTCAATGACTAAGGCTTCATTTGCCAATTCAATCCTATGCAACTATTTAAGGGACCTGAACTTTTTTCCAGCCAAAAGTCAAATCTCTTCCTCCTGCTAATGTCAGAAACACATCACAGGTATTCTTCCGGCAAGGGTCCAGCCTAATTTCATTGTTCCAAACTTGCCTGTTTATAAAGACCAAAATGCTGAGTCAATCTGAAAACCTACAGCTCCAGTCAGCTTCAAGAAGAATGGAAAACACTAAGTACTCCTCAGACCCAAGTCTTCCTCTGTGGGGAATGGGGCATGCATGACTGCTTCTGCTCTCCCCCCAGACTCAGGAAGTGCATGAATACAAATCTGATTTTAATTCCTTACTATCCAAAAACTTTTGGGTAGAGTTCCCTTCTTTTTCTTTTTTGTTTTGTCCTTCTTTTTCTTTAAAAAGGACTTAAAATACTAATAATGTCAAACCCCAGTTAATTTAAAGCAACCACTGCAGTGACATCTCTAAGTATCATTAAAAGGCTGCAGCAACGTAAATGGAAAAATACATGCACTGGTCTAAGAAATGCCTCCCATCTCTTACCAATCTGGTCTTTCTCAAAAGGTTCCTCTATCTCCTTCAGGTTGGCCAAAAGACGAATGTCAGTACAGATCTAGAAAAAGAAAAACCCAGAAATTAACAAACAGAACCAAACTAACACACACCAGTATATGTATACTTCTGTTAGTGTTCTTGGAGAAGTATTTTCATCTGTGTCTGAGAACTAAACCAGGGGGCACTGAAAAATTTGACCAGAAGACTGACAGTGCAATCATACTTCCTGGCCTAAAAATCCCAGTCAAGAAAACATGAGGAAGAATGCATGAGAATATAACAGGACTCCAAGAAGAACAAATATTTGCAGGGAATGGAAGACAGACCAGGAGGGAACACTGAAAATGCATAACGAAATTACACAGTGATTTGCAAACACAAATAATGTGTGTTCACTGGGAAAGCCAGCCTACAAAATAAAAGAATACCACAGCCCAAGAGAATGAGGGAGGGAACAGAGATAAATTGATGAAAAGCATCCACAAGGACAGAATAACACCATTATCAGAGAAGCAATTAACAAGGAACAAATGGTGAAATATAAAAACTCCATATACCACTAGGAAAGACATTTAGTTTAATTGGATCAATTTAGCATAGATTAAGTTAACATCTGGTGTGGGATTTGTTAACCCATCTTAGAATCTGCTCAGTAAACTTGCTTTATTTGCAACTGGTCTTAAGATCTTTGAGGTCTGATTACTAGATATGTACCCAGCAGTGAATTTCCATGATCACAAAGAGAACAGCTAAACAAGGAATAACAATATTTCTTGAGAAGAGCATCCTGCACTATAAGCACCTTCTCTTCACAATCTAAAATGTTTTTCCCTCTTCCCAGTGTATACAAAGAGAGTGCTCACCTTGTGTATAGATGCCCCCAGACTGGCCAGCACAGACAGGACTTCAATATCCACCTTGCGACTATAGGTCTGCCCTGTGACCATATAAGCCCTAGAAATAAGCACAGAAGGTGAGTTCTCCAGACAGATACAATGGTAGTGCAAGACTTTGAACAAGGAGTGACATAGTTCTTAAAAGTGGAGGGCTGTCACTCTGCCCTGATGAGAATAACTCTGGATTCAGGCTGTCAGTTTCTTGGGGCAGCATGCACATGGCAGAGAGAAAAACAGAGGAAGAACTGACAGCCATGCTTTGACAGAGAGACAAGTAGAAGCAGCCTGTTTAGAACGTGAAGTTTCCTGCAGGAAGCTGCAACTGGGAATGGAAGATGGCAAGGGGAGATAAGTCAACGGCAGCACAGATGTCAATTTGGCAGTGAGGGGAAGATAGGTCAACAGAGACAGTAGGAGTCACGCTTTGCTAACACCAGATATAGGTGACCAAGTATGCTTGTTACATACCGTTTAAATCCTGCCTTTGCAGTCACTAATCTGTCCAGCTCTTCAACCTCAGGGTGAGAGAAAAAAACAAAACAAACAGAGCTCAGAATGCAACAACTCAGGAAGGTCAGCAACAGTCAAAAGGATCCTCTGCTTTTCTCAGCTGTCAACAAAAGTTGTACTTGCTGGGAAGCCCCCCCCCCTCCCCAAATTCTGCTCACTTTCACACAGGGCCTTGTCAGTGGGCCCCAGAGGGATCACAGTGAATTTGATGCCAGAATCTCCATGTTCTGCCAAGGAGGACAGCATTTGGCAGAATTGCCAAAACTGCAAGTGTATGCCCTGGGCTGTCTGACTTACTTTACTATGGTCTCCCTCAAAGAGCTGCAAAAAGCTGGCTTGAGTGCCAGTGGTGCCTTTGACACCCCGAAAGCGCAGGTCATCCCGAGCCCGCTCCAGGTTCCGCAGGTCCATGCACAAGTCCTGAATCCACAAGCAGCAGCGCTTCCCCACAGTGGTGAGCTGCGCAGGCCTGAAAACAACCAAGAACAGAACGCGATGCATTGATAATTTGCACAGCAACTCCACAAGGACCACAGTTTGCTTCCGAGTCTGCTGTTAAGACCTCCTTGTTGGTTGGTGTCTCTGACTCCTTTAAGCAGAAATTGGAAAGACGTGGCTTACACCAGTAAATGTACTGAAGATATGATCATTCTTTTGAGAAATTAAAAGCACAGAACCATAGAAGGGTTTAGGTTGGAAAGGACCTTAAAGCTCACCCATTCCATCCCTCTGCCATATGCAAGGACACCTTCCCCCAGACCAGGTTGCACCAAGCCACATCCAACCTGGCTTTGAGCACTGCCAGGGATGGGGCAGCCACAGCTTCTCTGGGCAACCTGTGCCAGTGCATGGGTGTTCGAACTGGACGATCTTAAGGTCCCTTCCAACCCAAACCATTCTGTGTTGAGACTTCCCGGGTACCTGCCCGTCTTCCCGCGCCTCCGCTGGCGGAGGGCGCCCCCTGCCGGCCCGCGCGGAGAGAAAACGGATGGGAGAAACGCGGGGGGCTGCATCTATCCGCCTATCCTTCCCCCCAGTTCTGTGCGTCCAGGGCACAGGGGATATCCAGGCTAACTTACAGCACCCGTGTGAATTTCGCAGTGCAGAAACATCTGCATCCACGTTGTGATTTTAAATGATTCCTCTTAAAGGACTGCTCCTTCTTATTTATAAAACAGGATTCCTCAGCGTCTGGCCAAACATACAGTAATTAACATTTTCTGGCAAGACTTCCGCTCTGAAATAAGTATCTGCAAGCTTCAACCACACTGTACCCTTGCAAATGCTTTGAGGAGAAAAATGGGGAGATTACAGAATCATAGAATAGTTAGGGTTGGAAAGGACCTTAAGATCATCAAGTTCCAACCCCCTGCCATGGGCAGAGACACCTCACACTAAACCATATCACCCAAGGCCTCGTCCAACCTGGTCTTGAACACTGCCAGGGATGGAGCATTCACAACCTCCCTGGGCAACTTATTCCAGTGCCTCACCACCCTAACAGGTGTACTGAGTTGAAATACTTCAAATTATCCACACAAGCTCCAAAGACAAGCTCCACACTATTTCAGAAAAAGTATATGCACATAAACAAAGTGCTCCTGATTAAGCTCAGGCATAAAAAGGAAGCACACAAGATGTGGAAGCTCAGATTGGTGATTCAGGAAGAATACAAAGTAACTGCTCAGCACTGCAGGGCTGGGGCTAGAAAAAACGAAACCCACTAGGATCTGTTTGATGTGGGATGTGAAAGACAACAAGGCCTTTCCAAATAGGTAAGCAGGAAAAAGGAAAGCCAGGGAAAACATGGACCTGCTCATAAATGGGGTAGAGACCTTGATGACAAAGTACACAAAAAAGGCTGAGGTATCAGTGCTTCCTTTACCTTAGTTTTTATGGCTTTGCCTTGCATACACTTCTTGAATACTCCTTTGTTCTCTTTCCAAAAGCCAAGGTAAAACTCAGCCCAGAGAACACTCCTCCAAAAAGCTGTAGATGAAGAGGGACCTAGGACTAGAGCTGATGGAGCTGACATGGCATATAAAGCAAAAAAATTAACTGGATACCTGACTCAAAGCTCTCACTTCCCTTTGGCAGAAATTCTGAAGTGCCAGACACAGTCTGACATGACCTGTGCTTAACTTCCCTGCCTTTCATGTTCCATATCACCAAGGTAGAAGATCCAGGCTTACTTCAAGGTGTATAGTTTAATGCCTCTGAAAGCAAACTATCTTCATGAAGCAGCAGATTAATCTACCCCAACAACAGACCAGTCTAGATCTTGTGGTCCTTTGACTCACTAGTCTGCCTTAATCCTGTCTATTCCATTCCATTCCAGTCTAGTCTATTTTCCTATTTATTGTTCTATTCTATTCTATCCTATCCTAAAAGCAGTCAATGTCAGAAGTGCTGCACAAGATGTCAGTTTCCCAAAAAACAGAAAACAGTATCATCCTGTTAAGCAGAAGAAATTCTTCCTGATTCTTCCCATGGAGCCATATAGGGATATATGAAAACAGATGGATTTTCATCCCTTTAGAAGAAAGCTTCAGCTATAGAGACACAGTAGCTGTAGTAAAAAGTAGCCAGGAACAAACCTGTCTAAGCTGCAGATAAAACTAACTTAACTGACAGAAAAACATAAAAAAAATGTGACTGGAAGACAGGCTTACTGCAACTCCCAGCCATGCTTTCTGAAACAGCACAGAACATCTGTGTTGGCCAGGAAGTCGTTCTTTATGAAGTTGTGTTAAGACAACTGCTGACAGCTAATCAAAGCAACAGTTCAATTTCTGAGACAAGTCTGGAGTTAGGAGCATACTTCTTTTCTGAACCACTAGCAATGTCTTAATGATGTCCAGCAGTACCAGCTGCCAGTGGTAAGAGACAGGAAAAAGAAGGATGAAAGAAAGCCATACCAGGTCAATTTAGGCAAAGCACAGTCAACAAAATGAAAGCAAAGGCTGATGGCTACTTACTGGTAGTGAGTGAAGCCCAAAGTAGGTAGGTCAGCATACTTCTCAGCAAAGTCGGCCAGCCGGCTGATCACCCTTGCAAGCTGGTGGGTGCAGAGAGGATAGATAAGAGGTGGAATGAGAGAAAAAACACACAGAAGAAGCTAGCATGCTTAAGCATAACAGCCTTGTGAGAGAAAGGGGAGGGAAACAACTGTGCAGCCCTTGTATACTCCTCTAATTGTTGAATATCATGTGTTTCATTTTTTCAGGGCGTGCGCATAATTTCTGCTTGCTACAAAACTCAAGCAAGAGACAATACAAGTGGCTGGACTGCAGCTCAAACTAGTCTAGTCCTCATGCCCAACCTAATACTGCAGTTGGTTTGTCCCTGGGTACTTTCTGTACTCCTGGAATTGGTCAGAAGTAAAGCTACTTTGTGGATAATTGACACAGGGGAAAATGGGTTCTAAAACATTCAGGTAATAGACAACACTACACACCCACTATATTTGACCTCAGAAAACTGTATTACATAGCTTCTTGAATGCTGACACACTCCTAGGAATACAGTCAAGAGGATGCCTAAGCTGACCCTGAAAGCAATGCAGTTGTTTTATAAAACTAGTACCCATGGCACAGATAAACAAGGAGTTGCTTATAATTCCCATGGTGGGCAAAGACATATTTGGGAAAAACTTAAGAAAAGACAGGCAGGTAACTGTTCACTTGAGAATAACCCAGACAAGCTCCTCCTAGCTTCCCAGCAAGGCTTAGGAAAACCAAAGTTAAACACAGTCTATTCACCGGACATCAGTGCTGCCCACTTCTGAGACACTGCACAACTGCCTTCTCACCTTGGGTAGCAGCAGGTCAAACCCGTCACGGAGGACAATCAGATCCTGAAGAAAAGCAAAGAAAGGAAGTTTGGGCCTCGTCTGAAGGACCAGACACAATGGCTTATCTCAGAGAGGACACGTAATTAAAATGTACTTTGCCCACTCAAACATCTTAAAATGAAAGCTGTTTTCCTTCTTGTACCAAATCTTGACGCGAACTTGCTTATGACAAAAATGGTGGCTCCATCATTGCCCCTTCTTTACTATCCATAGAAAGTCATACTGGGCAGCAAAAAACCCACTTCTACTGACTGGGTCAGGACACCCATGGAATGACAGACTAAATCATTCATCCTGAGTGGAAAAAGCAGGCACCATAGGCTAAAGACAACAGGAAAGTAAGTGGACTGATCATGCAGCAGTCATCTCTACTCCTGCTTTAGAGACTGAGATACAGCTAGGTGAAAATGTCACAAGGAAGGTGGCATTACCTAAAAGCCAAACAGGCTTGCAAAGGAGTAGGGTGAAAATAATCACGCAGCAGTTTCTTGTAGGACAAAAGTGGTTGTGAAGTTGCAACGACTGAGACACGGGGGAATAGCAAATAAATACTGAGAAAATTAGTTTTCATTAAATTAGGTTTTTCATCAACATTTTTCATCAACATTTTAACAGTTCTGTACAGCAGTGGTACTTCCTTTTTCACTTAACACACTCATCCATTCTCTTGGATGCTTTATTTTTATTTACTAATTGAAAAGCTTTGAAAAGCTTTATTTTTATTTAATACCCTAAATTAATATAGTAGTTCCACGCAGCTCACAGGCTGCATGTATCAAAAGTGGCCTTGTTTCCTAAGTCAGTGAACTCTTGTCCTGATGGCGTAACTGACACTTTCCATGTTTCTGCATGCATTTGCAACTCACCATCTCTTATCTCCTTGAATATTTAACATACAAGCAGAGCTTAGGGAACAGTTATTTTCCAGACAGACTTTCCTTCATCACAAAAGAAAGAAGGTAAGAGAAATTAGCCTTTCTAGGGTAGCTAGGATAAAGAGGAATTAACTTCAACGGTAAACCTAATAAAAATGTCTGAAAAAATCTATTTAATGTTATTTCATAACAAAAAGTTTTTAAAGAGCTATCAAGTAAGCAGCTGTAGCTTTGTTTTGCCCAGCTCTGCAGGCGGGAAACAGAATGCATTTGATTACCGTATTATCCCCTACATAACAGGAAGTTGCTCCAAGGTGAATGATTGCTGCAGCTTTTGGACAGCAGTGGGCAAAGGTGTGAACATGGGCCATCACATCATGACGCAGCTTCTTCTCTTCCTCTGCTGCCATCTTGAAGTCAATGTTGTCCAGATTGGCTTCCATCTCCTTTATCTGCTCATCTGTGATAGGAAGCCCAAGTGACTGCAAGAGGAAAAGAGCTTTCTATTTCTTTCTGTTTTTAAGAGACAACCCAAATTGAGACAGAAGCTGTTTAGGTAATTTGCTCCCATATGACATCTCAGGGAAGCATGGCAATTTAGCATAATCAAGAGCTGTAACATTCTAGGGTTTACATTCAATGTAACATTCAATGCTTTCATTCTAGGGTTCTCCAATGGGATAGGATGGTACTCAGATGGTCCTCTTGGGCTTCATACCTTCCTCAGTCATGTACCATCCCTGTGACAACTATAAAAATTAGACATGTGGGGAAAGGTGACATAAAAATAATATAGCTTTAACTTCTTCTAATGAAATTTACCCTTTGGGTAATCCAGCTACCATGTGTCTAGATAGCTTGTGTCAGGAAGAACTCTTTGGACCACAACTAAACGTACAGAACTGTGAACAGCTGGATTAGAACATATGGAAAGGTACAAATATTTGTACCTTCCCAAAAGTCCTGAAGAACTTCACCTCCGTCTGAATCTGGAAGTCTGGGAAATAAGTCACTTGATCTGGAAGCAGGAGATAAATGCTCCTAGTTCGCATTCAAAAATATCTGTTAAACCTTTTCAGCAAGTTGACTTAGAATAAGATATCAAAGCACAGAATTACACACTGGTATAACTTTTGCACAGCTCTATACTTGCATTTGCTAGTTAAGCTGAGAAAAAAAATGGCTGTTCCTGATACTGAGAGTTTAAAAGCCCCACAGTGAACTTGGCATTATTTCCTTTTCCTAGTTAAAATGCTATTGCCTTGTGCATTAGTAATTAGAATTCACTAGCCAGAAAGCTTCAAGGATAAAAAGTATTTCAAAAGCTGGTTCTGTTTAGAACCAAACTGACTGACATCATGGTTTGCAGATGTGGAAACTGGAACTAGAGAAGACAAAGTATGCAAAGCAGATGTGTCTTCAAGGTCTTCATCAGATAATTGGTACTCATACAACTTAAAATGTAATGTTGCAAGTGTATACACAACCAGGAACAAAAGGAACAAAATACCAACCGTAAAGGTTTTCTGCCTGATCCAGTTTCCAGTGAAATAATTTTCCAGTTCTTATTTCACATATTTTAAGTGGATTACTTGAAAATTTCTCTTGTAAGCAGGGTGATCATTGAAACTTATTACCTGGCCGTATTCTTCACCTAAAACTTTATCACTGAACTGCACATTCCCTCTCTTACTACTTTCCTGCAGCTTTTGGAAAACCTACAGTCAGATATTCCTAATACTCTGATTTACTACAAGAGTAAGCAGTATTCAAAGTTCATTCATTACTTTTATTTTCTTTTAATGCATCCAAAAAGAAATATTGTGTACCTTCAATAATGAAACTAAGGAAACTGCTTCTATCTGTAACTAACTGACCACTGACAGAGCTGACAGGTGCTGAGAGTAACTGACTCTTCTTTCTGCAGCCCAGAGCTGACATCAGAAGACAAACTCATCTGGAATGAGGAGACAGATAAAAATAGTCATCGCCTTCCCACTACAAAAAGGCGCAAGATCTGTCTCTGGTTTCTGGGAACAAAACTCAAAGGTGGGAATGGGAGAGAAAGCAAGGGTCAAGAGACAGGGGAACCCCAAGTTCAAGACTTGTAAGTTGGATATCTGGCAGTCTCAGCAGCTTGCTTTTCTCTTCTTGGGCATGTTGTGTAAAGTATCATGTTCTTGAACAGAAAAAAAAAGTGGTGATTATCTGCTAGAATTGATATGACAGTGTTTAGGTAATCATGCTTTGAACAGGCAAAGCTTCTTAAGCATATATTTTTGGTACTGACACTTTCTACCTTAGGTGAGATTTGCAGCAACTCACTCCAGCAGTTCAGCTGTGACAATACTGAGCAAGTGGCATTTCAGAGGGCAATTCCTATTTAACACAACTGTATAATTACATCTTCAGCCTGGCAGTGTTCAAGGCCAGGCTGGACGAAGCCTTGGGTGGCATGCTTTAGTGTGAGGTGTCCCTGCCCATGGCAGGGGGTTGGAACTAGATGATCTTAAGGTCCTTTCTAACCCTAACTATTCTATGATTTGCTGCAGCATACTATTGATAAGGCCACTGTAGTGGTATGGTCATTGAAGAACAAACACAATAATAGCCCTGTGAACCCTTGTTCATTCTCCGGCACGATGCTTCTCTGCCCTTACACTAACAGCCATATCTATTGCTTGGATTGCTTCCGGACAGAATGGAAACTGAAGGACTGCACAAAACAAACGAGCAACTACTGAGTCTGAAAGCTAAAGATGCCAGAAGGAAGGGTGGGTTTGTGTTGTTTTCTTCTTTTTTTTGGGAATGTATTACAGCTTTTTCACGGTCAAAAACCTAATATGAGATTTCCTCTCAGTCACAAGGACTCAAGTTAGGGCATCTTTAAGATTGACTGTCTCAGCTAGAAAGGCTGTACTCATATCCCTCATTGAGACCAAAGTCAAGAAAGTTTATCTTAAACTGCATTTTAAAAACGTTAACTCTGCAGCCTCTGTTAACAGTTTACAATCATATGGACATACTCCCAGCTGCTGATCCCTACTAGCTGAATTGATACTGATCTTTTGTGCTTTCAGAGGTTCTTTTGTGGTATTTGGCCTGTCAGAAACGCCATAAGCATTTCTGGGTAACTGTTCTGCTCACTTCAGCCAAAAGAAAACTTATCTCAGGAATCAGGGCTAGCTACAAACAGCTGGCTGCAGGTGAATGGGGTGGTCCAGTTGGCACGGACTGACAGCAACGGGATTGCACGAGAAAGTTCACACCAGACATACCTCCTGAAAAGCAAACAGCCTAGTGCTCCAGCAGGTCACCAGTGTTCTCCCAGAACACTGAAACCTCCCACAAAAACTGCTTAGCAAAGCTTTTACAAAGCTAATTTCACAAAAAAAGGACAAAATTGCAAGAGGGAGGGCATGAGATAAGGTGATTTGCAGATGGGTAGATGACAGGATTGCGTAGGAACGGTTGTGTAAAACTGTGCTTGCAAACACACCCACCCACACCCCCCGACTTCTTCTTCGTCCCCCAAGGGCAGCCAGAGCCCGAAAGCTGCTCTGGACAATGCTCTCCCGCTCACCCCGGGCAGACCCGGGCCGCTGCTCGCTCCCATTTCCCGGGGAGACACGCCGGCCGGTTCCCGTGGGTTCCGGCCCCTCAGACCGACCACCCACCTGCCACAACCTGAAGGGAAGACGCTCCTCCATGGCAGTCCCCGCTTTCCCCCTAGGGCCAGCCCTCATCCTCCACCAGCTAACGGGGGTGTCCCCGTCCCGCCGTTACCTTCTCGGCCTGGGCGAGGTAGAGCCAGAGGCGCCGCCAGGTGCCGAACTTCTTCCTCTCGCTGAAGTTGAAGCCCATCTCAGGGCTGGCGTACCGCGACACCAAGGGCGAGCGGTACCGCGCCAGCCCGTCCTCCTCAGCACCGCAGGTCGCCATCACCGCGACGGAGCTGCCACGGCCGCGAAGGGAGTGAGGGCCCTCAGGCAGCGCGGGGTAAGGGCGAGCAGCGGCTCCGCCCCGGAGTCGTGAGGAGGGCCCGCCCACGGCGCGGAAGGCGCCCCCTGACGGCTGGAGGCCACGCGTGGGGCGACGGCAGTAAAGATGGCGGCGAGGGCACAGCGTAAATAAACGAGCAGCAAACGCGGGTATTAAATGCTTAGCAGCCAAACACATTTATTAGTCTTTTTCTTTTTTTTTCTTTTTTTTTTTTTCCAGGAACCCAAAAATATTTTGTAGTTATAATGTAAGCAACTGAGTTGCACATAATACAATCATATCTTTCAAAAAAAAAAAAAAGAAATTAAACATAAAATAAAAACAAAACAACGAAAAAAAGCTGTTTAAAAGCCAAAAAAAAACAAACCTTCAGAAAACTTATATAAGTATTACACCATCTCTCAGTATGAATGAAATGACGACGACTTAATTCCTTATAACTCTTGTCACACTCCAATAAAACATCACCCTTTTGTTTGTTGTTTTTTTTTTCTTTTTCTTTTTTTTTCTTTTTTTTCTCTAAATCCAGCATGAGAAATACAGTACCTGCTATGGCAAAAATACACATAAAATGCAACATTTCAGCTTATTTGTACATTAGTAGAGTTTAAACATTTTACTGTTTTTTTTTTTGTTTTTTTTTTTTTTTAAGTGAACCAGTGATTTTAAGTACCACTATACTAAAAGTAAAATAAAAATATAGAAAAGGAGGAGAAGGGGGGAGGGGGAGGGTAGCCAGCCATACAAGAGCACCTTCTAAAAAGTGCTGAGTTTCTGTGTCCATGGAAAACCACTTAGGAAGTTCAAACAAGCATATGGGATGGAAATGAAGGTGAAACCTGGATATGCGAGACACTGTGTCATCTCCTCTATGTTCTCCCCGTTTGTCCTGTAGTTTTTTTTACTGCACACCAGAGAAGGAGGGGAGAAACCAGAGCTACGGAAGAGTTTAGTGAAGGAAGCCATTTCAAGTATAAGAAAAAAAAATAAACACTTAATAGGTAACTTGCAAATAGCATCAATATACACACAGCCACTATCTTTATTATTACAATGTCTGCTTCTGGGGGACAGTGTTTCAGGCAAGAGGACTTGAGCTGTACCTTCCTGTTACCTATTTATGTGCAAAGTAGAAAAGCTGCCTTTTCTAATCCAGCCATTTTGGACATCACTGATTTTCTGTTCTGCAACCTCCTCCCCGCAGTTTGTAAGGAGAGGAGGTGGCAATGTTTTACCAAGAAGACTAGATGAAATGAATCTATTTCTCCATTCCTCTTCCACCCTTCTCCCATTACTTGGTGGCAATGAAGAGAAGCTCGCCAAACATCAGATGCCCACCATTTAGCCAGTCCTGAACAGGTAGAAGGCATTTACCTTTGTAAACATAATCCCTTATGTTTGTGGAACTCAAAGCAGCATTTCGCATCTCCATCCAACCGGTGGAGATTAAAATAGATCAGAATGCTCCCCCGTCACTGCTCTTCCTCCTCCCCTTCCCCTCCCTGCCTCCAGAAAGATGACATTTGGTTACTTTTGTTAGAAGGTGGGGTTTTTTGGTTCTTTGGGGAAAATACTTAGCATTTAGTTCAAAGTAAACATTTTGGAATTACCATCAGCAGAACCATACTGCTGTTTGTTCTGCTTTCTAGATGAGAAAGAAAAAAGCACTGTGCATCAGATGTTCTGCATGTTTTAGGGTGTGGCAGAAATCCAAGGTATGTATGTGTGTAAATCCCACAGGTGCACATGCATCATTTCAGCTTCTTTCTCTGCAGAATCACTGTATTCGCTTCCCCTTGAGTACTGGCAGAGATGGAGAGGGTGGCATAGGGCAACAGTGGAGAGATGTTCCTAAGGCCACGGGGAGCAATGCGGGACCAAGAGGACCAGGGAGCGTCAGATAGGAGGGCTTCAGGTATAGAAACCATATTCTTGATCTTTCAAAGGCCAAATTCCAAAAGGCATGGGCTCATATGCACATCCCTGAGACGCACATCCAAGAAAGAAGAAACAGCGACCACATGATTGGAGAGGGGAGAAAGTAGCAGAGGTTTCCTGACAACTGTGGGATCTACCCAACGCAGACCTCTTCCCCCACCACCCTCCCAGAGACATTCTGGGAGAGCTGTAAGGCATATACACAAGCAGCATCTACTATCATTCCCTCTGTTCCTACGTTTTATCTGGCAGGTGATGGCTTCTGTGTATTGTGGACAAGAAGAGACACTGCATTTGAAGTGTGACTGGTAACACACTGAAATTATTTCAGGGAAGGAAACAGAAAGCTACTCTGCCCTTCATCCCTGGAGCAGCAGCATAAACTGGCAAGGTTCTTCATATTACAGTCCCCTCCCTGGAACTACACACCACCACCACCTCCCCTTCCTGATGGCAGGAAAAGGTGTGCCACTTGAAGGATGACATTACCAAAAACGCTATTTGAAGGCAGGGGAAAATACACAAACTGATTCCAATTTGGTGATCTGATGAAAGAAGCAGCAAGCTCCAAATACTTCAGTCAAGTTTGAAACTTATCAAATAACTTGAGACATGTGACCTGTAGCAACACTGGCATAACTATGTAAGGAAGAGCAGGAAAAGGAAACTGGCATAAAGACAGGGGAGGAATACAAGTAACTGAATCTCCATCAACTTCTATTATGTAGGATCTTGAGTGTCAGATGGCTTTAATCATTATATATGTATTTAAAAAAAGTTATCTCCCTCCACACAAGCAAACAATGTAAAAAAAAAATGAATGATCTTGCTATAAAAACCTCCTAATACTTCTACCATGCTTTTCTTTCCTTTAAAGCACTTCGCAAACACTTAGTAGTTGATCCTCACAAAACCCCTGTGAGGTAGGTAAGTATTATTATCACCCTCGCTCTACAGATGAAAAAACAAAGGCAAATAAGTTACATGACTTGCCCAAGGCAAGGGAAGAGTAAGGGCCGATGTTAAAATTCAGGAGTTCCAGGCTTCTGGTCCTCTGCTCAAAACCACTAGCTCAATCATTTTTTTTGAAAGGAGATAACAGATGGTAATAAAAGCCTATTGAGTTTAGAAGAAAAGATTTAAAAGGTTACATCAGAAGGGGAAATGGAAAATGTACCACGAGGTATTTTTGTGAGTTTAAACTTCATATTTTTTTTCTTTTTTTTCTTTTAAAGGCAATCTGACAAGAGTGGAACCCTGATAAGATCACATCTGCAAGGCAAGCACAGATGTGAGTGCGATCATCAAGTCTATTACTTATTACAGTACTGTGAACATCAACAAAAAAACTGCTGCATGAAAACACTGAATACAGGCAGGATAATCTCTCAGTTCACGATATTACATCTAAGATAATGCCAAGGGTAATGCAAGTACCATGGTACACCATGGACAAAGGAAAAAGTCAAGTCACAGGGTCCCTATAAAGATAATGAAGAGGGCAGTGACATCTACATTTTTCTGAGGAGACTGCTCCTGGAAGCTGAGTAAGCTTTAAGGAACACACATAATTCACAATGACTGCATTCTGGAGATGTGAGGAAGTGAATCCTTTGTTATGACTCTTATGATACCACCTCATAGTAAAAAAGGATCATTTTTTTAAAACAGAGGGCCTTGTCTATTCATCAGTCTAATTTCCCTAAAACTTCACACACTGCCAACATTAATGCCAAGTCACTGGCAGTACAGACGACAAAGCACAGGTAGCTGCTATGTTGAAGAAATGCAGTCCTCCAAGTCATCTTGTCCACAGCTGTGCTGTTACTGTATGAGCTGTGCCAGAAAGAGCAGCAAAGAAAATTTCAGGGAGAAGAAAGTGTAGACATCAAGGCCCTGCTGTGTTCCAATTCTCCTGGAAGAGCACAAGGACTGCTGTAATGGAAAATGAGTAGTAAATTCAAAAAGACGGTGCCTATGGCACCGTGTTTCCTGAGCTTGACAAGGGCCAGAACACAGGAGGTGGTAGGCAAGTTTCCCAGGTAGAGCTGGTGTCCCATTCACCCTATTGGCCTTGGGTTAACACTGCACGGCTAGAATTCACAACCCTGTGTAAGGTTCAGAGCTGATCCTGTTTCGCAGGCAACATTAGTTTTCCAAATCTCTGCCCAGTTACCTACTGGCCAACTTCTAAAAAAGAGAGGTTCTTTTCAACTCTTTTTTTGTTTCAAAGGCATCACCTCCCCACTTCCCCAAACTATAATAGATATACCATGGACACAGAAACTCCTAACAGTTTAGCAAAGCTATCTTTGTCCCCTACACCCCCTTTGCAGAATGCATAGTTTACAATTCACTTACAAAATAAAGAAGCAATGCTGACCACATATGGGACCTTTTTTTTTTTTTTTTTGAAAAAAGAACAAACAACCTCTTCTTAAGTTCAGTATCAAAATTCACATTTGCATAATAATACATTTCAAGGCCATTAGAGAGGAATGAGAGCGAAGCAAAGAAAACTGCAGAGTCTCTCCTCTCTTTGTCTTCCTGAATAGAGCTGAGGGATCCCACTGGAGTTTCTTTTCAGGGTGGGAATTATGAAGGGCTACAGCAACAGCTCTTGTTCTTGTACACCTCATGTTTTGGGTGGGACGAAGAGGTGAATTATTAGGAAAATAAAAAAAAAAACAAATGGAAGGAGACACTGCAGATTCCCATGTTTAGCTACAAACAGCTTCGAAGAAACAAAAAATTACTTCAGAATTTTTACCTTTCTTTAAACACTTCTACCTCACCATTTCAAAAACTCTTTTTTTTTTTTTTTCTTCTTCTGTAATACCCTGTTCATTTAAATGGCAACATTAAGTGTGCTGGAAGTTGAAGGGTTGGAAAAAAATAATTTCCTGTTTTTCTTATCAGGACATGGACAGAGAGGGTAAAAGTGTGCCTGCACCCACTATTTAACAGAAGCTACAAAACATCATCTTCTCTGCATGTATAAATTTGTCTCAAACATCACTGTGTTTCAATTCTCCAGTGCTTACAAAAAATAAAGCCACACGCACACTCATGCACACAAACATAAAGAGAAGCCACACAATACATTTACAAACTCAACCTGCAATGGCAGACTAGCCTAAAACTATCAACAGCTTCTGTGCATCACATGACATCCCTTAGCACCCCCCCCCAATCTCTACCACATATGAATACGTATTGTGCAGTGTAGAGACCAGCCCAAAGATGCTGCTTGTCAAAAGGGACCAGTGGGCTGCAATCTCAGTATCTGACCTCTTGAAAGAATAAATTGACCATTGTCTCCCCTCCAGCCCAAGTGGTCTCCTCAGTTAGACAGTCACTATACTCACAAAGGCACATTCATAAATACCACATTTAACTTACTGCTTGTAAAAACATAGGAGGAAAATGTTAAGCGCTTATACCCCAACCCATCCCTACTGACTCAGCAAGAAGTATCACAATAATGTATCACTTGGTGAGACCTTACTCTACCTTTAGAAGGTAAATATTAAAGAAGTCTTCCAACACCTCTTTTAAATTTTTTTTTTGCATAAATGAATGCTTTTTCTTTTTGTTTTTGGCTTACATATTTTGGAATACAGCACACTCACTATAAAGCTCTGTTGTAAGGCTACCCCCTAAAGTAAGGCTGTTCTACCTTGGCTTGCATTTTCACTTCATTTTGCTTCTTCTCCACACATTCCCAAAACAAAACAAAAAAACCCACACAGCGCCTTATATAGAAAGGGTAAGCCGTATCTGGCAGGGAGAGGGAGGGGAAAGAAAGCACATAATATCATAACCATGTCACTAAAATAGCTACTCTAACAAGCTGTGCAACCTGCTCTTACTGCTCAACAGTAAATGATGAAGACAATGTTCACTTATGGTTGTGTTTCACCTGAAACAGGAGAAGTTTCCACTATGTCTCAATTAAAAAAAAAAAAAAAAGAACAGATTAAAAAAAAAGAGGAAATTATTTCTGTGAATGCAACACCACATTAATAACCAAGAGCCTCCTTGTATTGCGCATCCATGCAAACTTCTCCAGTCTCTTCCCCTCTGCCCACCACAGTCTAGAATGTCTGCTGCAAGAATACTTAATGCTGGCTGGCACAATGAATTTTTCCTCTTTCCTTTTCCTCTGGAGTGCTCTGTATTCATTAACAGAAAGGCTGTCAGAGTCAAGTCAAGGAACTCCCTTTCTCACTACAATGTTAACAGGAGACCTAACACTGCCAAATGTCACCAGTCCCAGCTGTCACACATACTGGGCGAAAATAGCTCTTTGCAGAGGGCATTTGATTTGCTAGAAGCTTGCTCATACAGCACAGGAGTCTGAGAGACTTTGAGAGAACAGCTTTCCTGCATAGCTTGATGAAAAGCAACACGCACACAAACTGTGGATGCAAACGGATGTTGTCTGCTGCATGACACAGATGAAGCTGCATCCGTCTTGGCCTGACAGTAGTTTTAAAAGTACGCTCCAAACCACTGGGAGCTGTGGCGCTTTTTGTAGCACAGATAAAACCTTAAATCACTTTTCATATAAGGATTAGAAGCTATAGTTACTACATCACAAAGTCTCACATAACACCACATAATAGAGAGCTATATTTTAAACAGGACCCTGACTGAGTTTTAATAGCAATGCAGACAGACCCTTGAATTCTACTGTAGGCAAAGCTCTGCTTGGCGAGTAATTACAAAAATGGACCTAGTTAATATTATCTACTGCAGGGGAACTTTGGTAAAATTCAGCAACACTGGTATTTACAGTGATGGGACACTTATGCAAAACATTGTGAGGGACATGAACTAGCAAGGCTAGTAAAAATCTCCAGTTAGGCCCCTGTCATTTAGCCCAACCAACAATTCTGCTACAGCATAGTTTTTGATTTGTGTTTTAGGTCTGGTTGTGAATTCAGGACAACAGGGAAAACCGGCTCTGTCTACACTAGGAAATTTTACTTATTTCTCCCCATTGATGTTGCCATCCTTCTGCCACAGGGGGAAGCCTACTACTGGAGGGGAAGGAAACGGAAGAGAGTTTGGGCTTTAGACATTCGTATTTTGACCACAGTGGGAATAACTGATAGGATCTAAGACTATCAGTTCCTAACTCTAAAATAGTACCAAATAAACTACAGAACAGAAATGGTATTTTGTGCAATATCGATTTAGACAAACCAACAGATTCTGCATATGTTGTTTCAGACTCAGGACCAAAGTTGCACTTCAACAGCATTTGTTTGGTTTTTTGTTTTGTTGTTTATTTTCTATAATTCATTTCAACTTAGTTTTTCTTTGTATTACTTTCCTGCCCACAAATACATGCATGCATATTTACAATTAAGAAAGCTGCTTCTGCCAGGTGAACTTTACCTCTTCAGAGAGAAAAAACTACCTTTTACTCAGTCAGGACTCATACCCTGAGATGCTAATAACCATCTACCACAAACCCAGCATTTCAAACCACTTGAGAAACCTGGATACTAAGGTGACATGATTTACAGTGAATGTGATACATGCAACACAGATGTTTGCTGCACCGGAAATACAACAGATCTTCATGTGCTACCTTGGCCCTGGTCCAGCTAGGTTTTATTACACAAAGAGCCCTTACCCAAGCAGTACTCATTCGTTTAAGGTCAGTGGGACTAAATCACATGAGGATCACTCCTGATTTCCTGGACCAGACTTGGCCAAATTTGGGTTTCTCACATACCCAAAATATACTCCTTTGAAAGTCAACAGGGAGAAAATACACACAAGCAAAATTAGAAGCCTAAGAGCTAAACGTAATTAAGAATGAAGCAAAAAAAAAAAACCCTACAGTATCGTTTAGCTGTACTACTGAGACACAGTGAAAGATGTGGCAGCATTTTCAGGAAGAAAGAATAGGGGAAAATTTCTAAGGAGTAGATGTTTAGAAATTTCATGGATGGGGAAGCCAAATTAATGTGAAGGTTCAATTTTATTTAATCCTTGAGGTGGTTATTCCAGCCAGTTTGTTGAAAACACCCTATTTATATTGCAGAGGGAAAACACACTTGGCTTAATATTCTTGCTCATTACACAAGCCACTTAACATGAAGCAAAATAAAAAACTTGTAAGGAAAACCTGACACCCTGTGACTGGAAAAAAAACCCAAACCAACAAAAAACCCACTCTCTGGACTGCTGGGCAAGCGCCCAGGTAAAAGCATAAAAACGTAAGGAAAAGATGGCATGTCTTCCAAAGTACATACTACTACAGCTGCTTTCCAAAGTAAATGCCAGAGTTCTCAGCACAGGTTTCTGAGCTGTACTCTTGTTAGATTTTATTTCACTGCTAAAATGAAATCTGAAATGCAGTAAGAGATCAAACCCATTAAAAAATTCTCAGCTTGATACACACTGCAGGGTGGGGTAAAGTGGCTGGTAACAAATGGATATTTGATTACAAGACTGCTAAAATGTATTTCTTTTTTTCTTTTACAAAATAAGCAATGGAGGAGTCAAAACCAGGAGAAAAACCTGGAATGCTGAAACCACCTGTAGAGTATGTGTATGTTTAAAGTATATACCCTGGAGAACCAAAACTAAGAACCAAATAATAAAAAGAGTTCTGTTTGTCACTTGAGAAAGTAAAAAAAATGTTTTTTAGTGAAGGGTGTTATGTTTGATTTTTCTCTAGAAAGAGATGCCCATAGCCTATTCTGAGCTGTGCTTTCCCCAGCCTCTTTTCACCACCTTCTTTGTTGGTAAGTTTAAACAAGATGATGCCACAGATTCCCTCCATGGAACAGTTCTGTAAAAGCCCAGAAGTACTCTAACATCAATTGCTGCTGACCTTTCGTTGTTATGAGCTCAAATGGTAGCAGAATTATTTACTACATTGAGTGCCGGTTGTCCCCAGAAGATGAATCCGGTTAGCACAGTGCTCAGGAATCACTTGCCATAGTCAGAAGTGCCATGACTAAGACATACTAGCAACATCATCATTAGCTACATGTAATTCTGAGTGGAACAAAACTGTCAGCTGTAGCTGGAGAATTCTAAGATTAATCTTGCTTTAATGATTTAGGAAAACTATCACTAAGGAGACAGTCACTAACATTTGCAGGCTGCACATTTAGCAAAAGGAGGAGCAGGCTGTTGTACTATGATAGGCTTGGACCCAGCAGACTGTCAAAGCTCCAGACTGCCAACTCTCTGGCAGCCAGTCACAACCTGCTTCCAAATGACAGTGAAGTTCCTAGGCTCCTTTTGATTAAATCCTACAGCTTCCTCTCTTTTAGAACATTGCAGATTTGGTAGAACACCTCTGGAAAAGCGCTCAAACTCTCTCCATAAAATAACCCCCCAAACTCCCTAAATAAACCTTCCTTTTACCGACCCATGACAGGATTATTTTTTTTAAAGCACGTTATTATTCTTATTGATGCATTATTTTCAATACACACGTATACACTCAGATGTATACACAGTGCAACATGAAAACACTGGGCAACTGATATGAAAAGGACAGAATTTGGCATCTTTTTTTTTTAATAACAAAAAGTTAACTACTGTTTCATAACTCATTGCATGACATGCTTAACACAGTATGCTCTTTTCCTTAAGAATGGGAACATCTACTTCCATCAAGTGGCTATACTGCCTCACTTTGCCTCATCTTCTCTTCTCTTCCCTACTGTAGGGCATGTGGGTGCATGTAAAAAGGCACTAACGCGGTCTCTGTGGTTTGAGCCTAGCCATTTCAGGCAGAGTTAAGCCCCTGACCCTTAGAGCTGGGAGACAGAAGTTGGCCATAACCAACACCGAACTCTGAAGTTCAAGACTGTAAGCCCCGACAGTCAGCAGCAATAGAGTGAACAGAAGAGTTTAACAGGTATTTTCCCCCCATAGAAAATATAACAGAAGACTGGGAGGTGGGGTGGGTGAAGAAAAGCAAGCAGCAAATCTCCAAGTGGGCAATGAAACTGACCAAATAGGTGAAAACAGGAAAGCTCTTTTCTAATGTACATTTTACTGGAGTTTTTACATATTGCCTCCCTTTTCTGTATTGAAAAAGGCAGGATAATAAATCTACTTCATTACTGGGTGTTCTGTCAGCACTGGTTTTCTTTAGCACTACTTAAAAGTGGTTTAAAGAAGCACCATCGTGTATTTCCTGCTAGTCCTCCTAACTGAGGACTCTTTTCATTTAAACTATACTGCATTTTAATTAGGTTTATAGTTTCACTCTGCTTTTAAAAAGGTGCTTGTTAAGAATATTTTCATTTAGTTTCAATCAAGAGGGAACAAAGTGATAGATTTCCATTCACACACTTCTCCATGCAACTGCACTTATCTGCATGAGTAACAAAGCACTACAAATGATAACCCTTCTTCTCCCACAACTTGTTTAAGATTACAATGAATTTCTGTTGCTGATATTGAGAAGTTTTCTTAATGTATCTTACAGTCTTTAAAATTCTTGTTCCCCCCTTGACAGTAATGTTTGGAGATTTCTTCTTTTTTTCTTTTTCTTTTTTTATTTTTTTTAGCATTTTTATTTTAAAGTAAAAACTTTCAAACATTTTGAAGATTCAGGAACTTGTAAAAGTTTATCACAAGAAACAGCCATCTATCTAGGATAAGATAAGGTTAAATAAACCATCTTCAAAAAACTGGCTTCCTACCCTAGAATTCCTGAGAATGCTTGCAAATTTAAAGCAGGAAAATAAAATGTTAAAATAAAAACAAAAACACTGTTAAATGCTCCCAGAGTTAGTCTTCATCTAAAATATATATATGCACTTTTTGGTCTTTTTTTTTTTGTATGTTTTAATTTTTTTCCCTTTAAGCTTACAATGGAAGAACAATTTAGCTTTTCTTTTTAAATATTTCAAATCCCTCATTATGTCTTGTAAACAAGAGGGGCTCTAGCACCCGGCTTTCACCGTAGTATCGCAATGACCTCAACTAGCCCAAAGTGCAGGAAAAGGGACCTTAGGGTAGGTTGGGAGAGAGAAGTGAGGGTGGAACACAGCAATGAACCAGCATGTATAGCAAATCATGTGACAGAATGGATACTGGCTTACTCAGGCCAAAGGTGCTTCGCTAGGAAGTACTGCTGGCACAGGACTTTAAAGAACCTGTTCTGCATGTCTGAGCGCAGCTAGTCTTCAAGCAGAGACTAGCAGAAACAAAGCTGTATGGATGTGTGCACGCAAGGGGCACTGGCTAGCAGGAGCTGGAAGAGAGCATTTTGTTTCTTTGTGCATGGTGGGATGGATGTAAGAGGAGACATGATAGAAAAGTATATTCAGAAGGGGCCAGAGTATGCTGCACACTCCAGTTTACTAAGCAAATACAAACCTACTCGTACTTTTTGTCACTTAACACTTTGCATACAAATCTACAGGCATGTGTATATGCAGCATTTCCCTCAGTCAGTCTTCCTTGTGACATTGGGTTTTTATAGAAAGGGCGAATTAAAAAAAAAAAATCACCAAACTCCCTAGCCCTTCCCTCCCACCCCCTGCACAGGCACGCAGACACACACACACGCACTCACCGCCCCCCCCCCCCCCAATAATTGAATCTGCTTTTCCTTCTTCCCACCCAACCCATGCTTAAGAGTTAAATGTATTAGACATTGTCATATCCTTCAATGAAAATGCTGAAGAAAGACTCCCCTATCCTCTCCCCCCCCAGATAATAAAGCCCGCGCACTGCTACCGCTGAGGGCTGGAATGGACAGGTATGTGCTGGTACAGAATGTCGGCACTTTGATAGACAGTATAACAGCTGGACAACACCACATGGAAGTCCTAGCACTTACGGAAGAAGTACCGGCATCTCTCTTCCCTCTTCTCCCAGGCCCACTCCCTTCCCCACCCCTCCGAAAGACCTCTCACTTTATGTCAAGGGATGTTCCTTCAAGTCTGCTACAACTCTTTTTCACAACAGGTCTGAAAAGTTTTGTTCCCAGCGCACACATGCACGCACACACTGGCTATCACTGTGGATTACAGGTCACCCCTATCCTGCCCAGAGTACTACTATACTGATGCTAAAAAAACCCCAAACCTTTCCTTAAGTACAGAAATTAAAAAGCAACAGTACAGAAAAAGTAAAAACAAAAAAACAAAAAGGTGCAATACTTCTTAAAGAGAAAAAAAAGAAAGTCTTTGCTAGTTATATACCTCCCTAAGCAAAACCACATACACAGGAAAAATACAACACAGAGAAACAAAAGGAAACCTTTGAAGTACACACTGGTTTAAGAACATTCATAAGTAAACGTTTCTGTCAGTGATGGTCTGGCGCTGTAATACACCAAGGCCTGGCACAGGTAACGCTCACCATGAAGGACGCAGAAAGGAGTTAGCTGCATGTGCTTTCAGGAGATGAGGCAGGCCGGCCAGCGATTTGCTGACACCATTTGTTTTTTGTCAGTTTTAATAGAAGCAGTCAATCAAATAAAAGTAATTTGGTTGGGCTGGACATTCAAGCTTTTGATGGAATCTTCAAGAATCAGTATGGGTGCCTATATAGGTCTGGGGGAGAAAAGAAACACTGCTGTTCTTTTTAAAGGTACTGAAGCTTGTGAGACACTGAATAAGAGAATTTGACTTAGCTGCACAAAAAATGGCAATGTCTTATTTACTCTTTTCCCCTCGTTGGAAGAAAAAAAAAATGGCTTGCATTATGCAACAAACATTCTAGGGTTCACTCAGTACAAAAACCCCACATGCAGACATAAATAAATAAATACACTGCTACTCAAAAGACAACATTGGCTCCCCTCTCACCAAATCCTTTGGATATGGCAGTGTTCTGCTCTACCACAGGGTTAGAACAAGGGCCAGGAAGCAACTACCCACTCAATATGATCTGCAGATTTGAGATAGCACCCTGCTAAAATGAATTTTAAAAAAACCTACTGACGAATTTTAATCCAGCCCAACTGGATTCTGCTTCAGCCACAAGGACTCCACCATGCCCGTCTTGGTTTCAGAATCAAGACATGCAGATGGCCAGCCAGCCCGTAGACCATCAGCAATGCAGCGTTTCAAGACTATATATATAGAGAGAAAAAAATGCACACACACAAACATGTGCACACACACTCACACAGAAACAAGCACACGTGGGCAGTTACATGTGCCAGAACACACTGGTACTTATCAACCAGCCAATCACAAAGTGTTGGTTTTTTTGTTTTGTTGTTTTTTTTTCTGTTTTGTTCTTTTTTTTTGGTGGGTTTTTTACTTTTTAATTTTTTTTGTTTTTGTTTTTGTTTTTAAAGTGAGGCTCCGTCAAGTCTTCCCCTCCCCCCCCCCTTTTGCTTTTGAAACCCTCCCCTACCCCAACCCAACATGGTAGACCTAAGGACGGAAACACACCCAGTGCAAACGAAGTTAAAAAGCTATTTTTTCAGTATATATGTTTCTTAGCAACAACTTCCGTATAACATGAAAAAGTGAAAAACTAGAAACTAATTTTTTTACTTTTTTGTGTTTAAATTTAAATGGTATGTGTACTTGCTTCACATTGTCTTTCTAGTTGGCGTTCATGATTCAAGTATTTCAAGAGTGATATGTTCTCTTTTTTGGATTCATATTCCAAACGAAAAAACTGAAGTTATATAAGGGAGGCAACTATGTGCTCAGACAGTCTGTCAATGACCCACCTTTTTTTTTTTTCTCTCTCCGTTTTCTTTTTTCCTTTTATAAATGTATTTATTGCAAGTTGAAAAAAACGAAAAGGTCAAGTTAGTGCTGCTGCTGTTCCAAAAAGGTCACGAGGTCAGAGTTGAAAGTTCTAAGTTCAGATTGAATCCGACCCTCCTCCCAGAAGGTCTCCAGGTAGTAAGGGAGCAGGGCTGCCCATTCTGTGTGGATCCTCTACACTTGGGACCCCCCACAAGCTTGAAGAATAGTTTGGGGGCCCCCACAACGAAGCGCCAGTGAGATCACTCCCACTGCTGCTGCTGCCGCCACCACTGCTCCACTGCCCAAGCCCTGTTGACCCACCAAAGAGATTCAAAGCAGGTCCAACTGGATCTGTCTGGTTCTGTCCTGTCTCCAGGGGTTGCCAGCCTGCTGTGGGTGCACTTGGGGTTGCTGCAGGTGTAGGGGGCTGAGCTTGTGCCAGAAAACGACTAACCTCTTCATCTGTGGCAAACTCAGCCAGGATGGTAGTGTTTCCCAACACACACCTAGAAGACAAGATACACAGAAGAAAAAAAATAGTGATTAGAGCCAGAAGGTAAGGGCAAGGGATTCAAAAGGCATGAAAACCAACACTGTTAGGTGCCCAAACCAAAGGAGGTGTATCAGCTTGCCACAAAGCAGCAAGCACAGAAAACTTCAGCTGTTCTCAACAGTGAAACTGACTCAGAGCACAAGAACTTCCATTTTAAAAGGGGGAAAAACCCCACCAAAACCAAACCAAGCAACTGCCTCCCTCAATATTCAGCTACTATGCCTGCAACAGAACCTTTCTACATTTAAACTAAGGTCCTGAACATTAACACTAAGAGAAAAAGTGCCTGTATAGCGTATCTAAACTGGCAAATGCATACATGCCACCTTTCTAACAAAAGGGAGTAAGAAGAGGTTAAAAGCCTGTGAAATTCAGGGTAAGATTAGTATAGTCCAAAAGGTTTTACTGAGTTTAACTGAAACCACCACTCCCAAGCTCCACCAAGATTTTTGTCTCAAGACCTGCCTAATTTTCAAAACATACCAGAGCCATACTCAGCTACAAAAAGCTTATGAACATAAAGCCTAAGATCTGCAGCTTTTTAAGTTGACAATTTCAGGTCTATCTCAAAACTACAGCAGATTCCCACACATCTGTGTTATGCATATAAGAATGAGTTTCATCTTAAACAATTCACAAGCTTTTTTAAAATGGCCAAAATTCTACACTGTAGGTGCATACTGGTCACATTTCTATCCTGTTTGCACCCTCTTAGCTCTGTATGTGCCAGTTTGTGCCAGCAATTAAAGCTACACAGACAGAAGGCATCTTTGTTTCTCTTCTTCCTCCGCCAATGAAAGATTCCCTTCCAACCATGATACTTGAAACGAAGTCCCAAAGCATAAACACTGGACAGACATCTTGTGTTCATGACTAACGCAGTAACAAAGAACAGACACGGGGATTGCTTACATGTGCAGTGCAGTCTGGGCCTTGGCCGCCTCCTGTTTGGTGTTATATCGAATAAGGGCGGTGCCCTGGGTCAGGTTCAGATGGAATGTCAGCAGTGGGCCATGCTGCATGCAGATCGTCCTCAAGGTTGACCCATCGATCTGAGGAAGAACAGTCAGGATAAGGCAGATGTTTCTAACTACTTCCCCAAAGGGACTTCAATTGTAACTTTGTCTTGGTAATTAAAAGATAAAACTGCTCTCAGAAAGGGAAACAGGTGAAAGCACAGGGAAGTAAGCAAAGGGGACAGAATTCAGTTCTCAAACAGAATCAGTATACCCTGGCTTCCCACAATTACAATGACTTTGCTTTATGGAATAATGTGACTTATATTTCCCATGCACTTGTAGTTCGAGTCCAGTTTTCCACACCTCACCAAGTTTCTGTCATTGTCCTTATGTTGGCCAGTTTTCCAGTATTTACATACATAACTTGTACTTCTTATCACACATTCATATACATAACTTGTACTTCTTATCATCCTCAGCCATTTATACCACGGGAACGAGAACGTCTTAGTTTCCAGCACTCACATTTCAGTAGAATTTAGATCAATCAGTATTTAAAAGTTCTTTGTAGAAGTGGAAATACCACCTTTGCAATGAGGGTTTTTAAAAGTTTATTTTGGTGCTTTTCTGTCTTCATGGTTATGAAGACAGTGTCACAGAAGCAGTCAGTGATCTTTCTGCCAAACCCAGCAATGTTCATTCCTCCTGAATTAATGTTTTCACAGCAGTTGTTGCCTACATTCCTTCTGCAGCAGTAACAGCTTGTTACTTACCTCCAGTAACTGCTCTTCTCCACAGTGTTCTGTACAGACAGATTCCATTCCTAGTATGCCGCAGGAACATACACACATGAATGGGATCCATATGTGCAGATACTTAAGGAAGTGCTACTTTCTTCCTTCTCCCTCCCCACCCTCTACTATATAATACAGCTCAAACCTGGGAAAAGGAAGTTGTATGGGAGTACAAACATGGTAAAAGTTAAAAACGGAGAAACTTGAAATGAAGATACTGTCCCTGAATCCACTTTAACCTTTATGCTTCCTTCTCTCTAATGTACTGACCCACAATGAAGAGAGGATTTGTTATGGAAGAGACAACTGTCATCTGCTTCTTGCTCTATTACCTTAAATGCCTCCAAAAATACATTCTTTCATTAAACAATTCCTAAAGCAGTATTAAACTACCTTGCACAAGGGAGACTTAGAACTGTGTCTCTTCACACCACTCCTGTATCTTTCATGTCAACAAAAAGAGCCTCTTCCATGAAAGGAGCATAATGTGCCATTATGGGTGATCTGAATGAGGCGTTAGTTTTTCCTTTCACACTCATGCTTCCTTGAACTGTAATAGAAGCATGGTAAATTACCTTGCTGAACAGGAGACACTGTCTAGACCTCAGGGTGCTGCTGATAATCATACAGGCTTTTCCAAAGCCTTGAATACAGACTAACTGAGGTTGCTGAAACCAGGATTCCACAGAATTCGTCCTGAAAGGACACAAGCTCCAAGAATACTTGCAGGAATAACCTAACTAGACTGTTTTTGGCAGGAGCGCTGGAAACATTCTGTGGCTTCACTATGGAAACACCAAAATGAAAACTGGCAGTTACACCAGCTTTCTTATTGACAACGTCCCAAAGAACAGTCTCTTTAACAGCTATAAACCATCTCACATTATGGTCATGCAACTTATCCTTACTTCTAAGAAAAATCTTTCTGTTCCAACAATTTTTTTGAAAGTCTAGGTAATGAAAGGTTGTGTAGCAAAACCTGAACATCTTAAAGCTGAAGAGATTACAGTAGAAAAAACAATCAGACTGCAGCCCAGTTTAGAAGAAACACATTTTACATATGCTGAGAAATCAGATTTTGTTAGATTTTGCTCAAAGAGAAACACCTGCAGAATCCACAAATCTGTATCTTGGTAAAGCAAACAAGTTCCCAGAGACAACAACAGAAAATACCTGTGGAGTGAGATTGTGAAGAACCAGCCAGTAGCTAGGACGAACTGAGCCACCATCACTCCAAGTAGATGCTGCAAATTAGAAGACAGGATAATCAAGACAGATTTGATACAAAGAAAACCATTTTCCTTTATAGTCAGGTCTTTCAAATCTCAGGCAAATTCATTATTGGCATTATCAACCCTGCTAACACACGAAAGCCTGATCTTCAGTCTTGAAAACAAAACCGCATCTTTCCCCACATTTCCTATCAAGATTCACTTTTTACTAGAGTTTATATTTGAGGAGTTTCCCACCCACGGAAAGCATCTATGAAAAGCCCCATGTGGTAGCTATTCCCTCCTGGCAGCTTCCAGCCCTCTTTACTCCTTCCCCTGCAGCAGGGCCTGGAATTCCACACACAACTCCCACCCACTGTCCAACCCCATTACTGACAGCAAATTTCCATTTCAAGAAGGAACTTTTTTTTATCTTTTACCAGACAACTGCAACTTTCTTTCCTCCAAACCATTAGTGCTGTAAAACGTACACTCCTCAGGTCTGATCAATGGTGCTATCAGTTGATTCTTCTCACCAGAGCCAAGCCTTGAGTCCTGTGCCCCCCAGCCCCTGACCGATCGGGATGCTGTGCTGTTCCATGGAGATGATGGTTTGGGGTTGGTCAGGCCAGGAGGCGGGCGGGGCAGCCCTGTAGTGTTCCTTGAGGAAATATGGTTTTTCCACATCTTGCTGGAGAGATGAGTGGGATTGTGTCCTATGGGATCTGGGGACCATGTTGATTTGTAATCACTGAATTTTGCTAGAAGATTAAATAAATTGTATGTGTTAGAGAAATTTGTGAG
Source organism: Pezoporus flaviventris (assembly GCF_033815535.1). Lineage (NCBI taxonomy): Eukaryota > Metazoa > Chordata > Aves > Psittaciformes > Psittacidae > Pezoporus > Pezoporus flaviventris. The sequence goes on from NW_026892559.1 coordinate 2,191,364, forward strand.
ATTCAACTAGCCTTTATCTGTACTACTGCTGTAAACCCTTTGGACGTATTTATATCAGAGACAAGCACAAAGCACAAAACCATACAACAGTTAATTTACTACACCAAAAGGCACCATGCTACATGTAAGTTCATCTTTGCTTATTTTATATATGCTGACATTTCCGATAATGTAACCGGCTGCAGTATGTTCAATCATTAAGATGAACAGCAACTTTGATGTCCATATTACATTTGAAAACCTGAGAATTCTTACAAGTTGGTTCACTACTAACCTATAGGTTAGTAAAACTGAACGCCCTTCCTGCTTTCACTAGATTCAGTTTGTTTTACAGATAATGTGAATTCTAAATCCCTAATTCAGATGACCTGCCTTCTGCCTGTAAAATACTGGAGTGTAGTTTAACAAGATGTGCAGAAAATGGTATGTGTGCCAGGCACTAGTCTAGTCTCCTCAATTCAACTATGACCTCAATCATTTTTGATTTCTTGGGTCTTTCTTATGTGCTAGACAAAACTTAAGCAGAGGTAAGAAGCTGATACATGCCACTCCTTTCCCCAGGACTATGACTCTGTCATTGGAATCCTGCAATATTTCTTCAAACTGAAGTGACCCCACAAATTGGCAGCAGGAAAACTGTTTTCCCTCGAGGCTATATAGGATTTTCAACGGATTTGGTGAAGATGCTGCAATAACATATGAACACAGCTTTCACTGAGTAAGGTACAAAAAACAAAGTTTGGGCCAGATGTAGCTCTGTGCCATGTTTGTCACTTCTGCTATTTGCACACATTCGTTTAATTTTAAGAAGCTGTCAAGACACTCTCTTCAAGAGAAAACTCTTGCATTTGTAAGAAGTTCAAAATCCAAATGGTTTGTCTGGAGCAAGTATTTCCAGCATCATATTCAGAAGTGTGTGCAGAAACCATTTTTCACAAGAAAGCTTTAGAGACCTTCTTCCAAGCATCTGAAATAGGTATCTAATTTACTATTTACAGGCCAACCTTTAAAACCCAGAGGATTAAAGCCACTCTCTCTCTCTCCAGGTTTCAGGGAATGATGAGTGGCTATAAAAGCTGAGGCAATACTCTTTCTTTCACAGCACTTCAATATTCTGAAGTCAAAATGAATAAAATCACTCACCTAAACTCATACAGCAGCAGGTATGTTTAAAAATCTACAAAGCAAATCCTTACACAGGTCAACATATTGTGCATGTGGTTTTTTTAAACTTTTGCATCTGCTGCTCACTTCTTTAACTTGCAGGTTTTGGCTGGGGTAGAGTTAAATTTCTTCCCAGTAGCTAGTTTGGGGCTACATTTTAGATTTGTATTGGAAACAGTGTTGCTAACACCGGGATATTTTAATTACTGCTGAGCAGCGCTCACACAGAGCCAAGGGCTTTTCTGCCGCTCACCCCACCCCACCAGTGAACAGGCCGCAGGTGCACAAGAAGTTGTGAGAAAACACAGCTGAGACAGCTGACCAAAGTGATATTCCAGATCATATGCTGTCATGCTCAGCACAGAAAGCTGGGGGAAGAAGTAGGTGGTGGGGGACATTCAGAGTAACAGTGTTTGTCTTCCAAGTAGCTGTTATGCATGACTGAGCCCTGCTTTCCTGGAGATGGCTGAACACCTGCCTGCTGATGGGAAGTGGTGAATGAATTCCTTGTTTTGCTTTACTTATTAAACTGTCTCAGCCCATGAGTTCTCACTTTCACTCTTCCAATTTTCTCCTCCATCTCACCAGTTTGTTGGCAAGTGGGCTGGCGAGCTGGAGTTAAACCATGACACATAACCAAGACTTTTGTATAGGGGTGGGAGGAAGGGTAGAGGATTCTTAGTCTAGTTTTTAAAGCAATTACAACAGAGTATTTTATCATCAGGAGGAAAACTATCTGATCAACCACTCGAACCTGAGCTCCTCAGAAACTACTGAAAGACTAAATATTCAAAGTTAACCAAGAATGAGGAATTAGTGAATAAGTGAAAAATGCCCAGCTCAGTTTCGAAGTCTACATACCTGAAGTGCTATGAACGTTGGTGAAGGAATTGTCAGAGGCACTGTAGGGCCAGGCACCAGGTGAAGGCAGCGAGGTGTTGAGGGAAGAATTAGACCCTATCACAGGGAAAAGGAGAGAGAACAAGTAAACCAATTTCACAGAATTTCTGTAACAGTGTTAAAACCTCCAGAGCCACAACTGTGCCAAGCTGTCAAGGTGATAAAGCAGCCACAGTATAAAAGCACACAGGCTTCCTTCTTAGTCAAATGCAATAGACTATTACCCTGTTACGAAAGGAACATCAGAATATTCTCAAATATGAGAATGACTAAAATAATCACATAGCAGTTATTCACTGTTTTACCTGTGGTGTTGTCCCGCAGAAGTTGGTGGTCAGTATCTACAATGGGAGATGTGGCTGTCCCCCCCAGCACACTTCCAGGGGTCACATAGGGGTCAGATTCAGGGTCAATGTTTTGTATACCTTTCCATGGCACTCCTGGTTGGAACTCTGGAACGGGAGGGGAGAAAGAAACTAGATGCAAAAAGGGAAATGCCATTTACTAGAAGCAACTGTTAAAGATATTTTAGGAAGGCAGGTAATTGTCTTCTACACTGTTCCTCAGAAAAAATATCAAGACATTACTTAATTAAAATCTGTTTCACATTTCCTCCCACAGCACTCGCTCTGGTGCCTAAATACAAGTCTACACTACAAAAAGTAGCGCAAGTGCATATGGTAATCCTTCGACTATTCCTGTTTTACTACATTTAAATGAGGCTTCAATAGTTACACCCTTCCTTAACACATTATATATTTTTTAAGATATGCAAGATTATAATATATATTTTAAGATTATATTCTGCACACACACTTTGTGTATGTGCAGAAACCTTTCTCAAAGAAAGGCTACCTACCTTAAAGAGTTTTTAAACAGAACATGACATTTTATACTCTAGGTACACACACACTACATATTAGCTAGCAGTACTGAGATAATGCTAAGATGAGATGCCTTGTGGTCAAAGCAATGTATACATTCACTGATGTTCTTCATGCTTTCAAATGAGATGGAGTATACTTATTCTTTCCTTTCCTTTCAACTATAGCTCCAGGCATGTCAGATTTTTAAGACGAGTTATATGAATTATGAACATACAAAAAATGCAGTTACTCTAAGAAAGATCAGCAGGTTGTTTCCTTCTCTGACTAGATGTTCAGTGAACAAAGTGTTGTCCATTTTGGAAGCAGTGAGGGAAAAGTAAAACTGCCAAACACAAAAATAAAGAAGCTTCAGATATTATGTGACAATTCGGGTGTGAAAAGAGTGCAATGGTGGCAGATTCACCCCTTGCAGACAGAAGTCCAGGATATGGAATGATACCTTTATTTCCAATCTGAAGTTCTGAAAGAATTCATGGCAAAATATTTGTGTGTAATTAAAAATCCATTATTAAAATTAGGATCCAGGATGTGCTCTCTGTAATGAAACCATGTAGCGTAAACCTGGCATGGAAGGGTTCATTTCAGTCACCTTTGTAACGAAGAAGCATAGTCAAGACTGACTTTCACAAATACAGAAGAAAATGTGATACTACTTATTCAAACAACTGGCACAGCAGCAACAACAGTATCAATGCACTAGCAGGAGAATCTCAAAAGATGGAAGAAATGCTCCACTGGGTCTAAAATGTGGTTTATTTAGCCCAGCATTCTGCTAATAGTGGTGGGAGAGATACCATTTAGGGACAGAAAGCAAACTTGGCTACTACTATCTGTAGGCTACTGCCCTCACACTCTCCCAGCATCTACAGTCCTTCTACCCAGGATGACAGAAATACCCTCAATCTGGGAGCACCTGCTTGTGAAACAGTTATTCCACTGGTTTATCCAATCAGTGTTTCAACTGGCTAGTAGCATTTGTCTCCAGAAGTTCTAAAAGCAACATATTCCACAAGTTCACCACTCTTGAAAGGAAAAAAAGTTGTCAGTTGCTTAAAATATATGTTCTTTTCTATCCAGCATTTGCACCAAGCTTCTAGTGCTGCAGAATTCATAGGATGACAATTCTGCATTTATCTTGTTCACTGCTTTCCTGATTTTGCAAAGCTCAATCACATCTCCCAAACTTTAGTAGCAAAATCATCTAGCATACAAGACATCAACATTTCTAGCATTATGAGCAATCAGCACTGCATCAAGGAAGGAATCTGCTCAGCTACTCCCAAAATACTGCAGTAGTCTGACAAACAGAATCACCTTATGCTTAAGGAACAAGCAATGCAGCTCTTGGGTCTAGTCTGAGATAAAGAATCCATGAACTCAGGTTAGGATCTCGAAATTAGAACTCATTTGCAGAAATTAAAAACATAGAAGTCTGGCCTTTGTAAAGATTTCTAAGAATTGGTGAGACTGAAAATTAAGTGCATAGTAAGTGCCGATCAAAACAATAAGGAATATTTAAACAAGGCTCCAAAGACCAGACATAGTGTATATAAACATATTCACTCATAAATCTAATCCTGGTTTGGAATTTTCCTTGAACCTCAGCATACTGACATATTTTCAAACTATCCTTTGGGACTGGCAGTTACTCTTACGCACATTCAGCAGCTTTCCCTACAGACATGCCTGATTTCTAGACAGCAAAGACAACATGAAATGCATTTCTCCACCGATATCTGAAAGATTCTCCCAAAAAGTTCAAATATAAGATTATTAGGAAAACCACGACAGACATACCCAAGCCAGACTGCCTGCAGAATATGACTGAACTGCTCTTGAATGGGAAATTTACAGACTAGTATTACCTAGGTATGCAACTCTGTGTGACGCAACCAAAGATACAGTTCTCACCAATGCAGCAACACTTGCTCTCACCTCCAGCTGTGATTATCAGTTTGATTAGGCACCACTTCACTTATCTTTATGCTGAACAAAACTGCTCTCTTGAACAGCAGAATTTCTGCAGCAGATAGCATTTGAGAGGAAAATGTGAAAGGTGTAGTCAGGGTGAATACTGAGTGACCACTGTATTCATTCAAAGGAAAATGCACCTATTTCAAGATACTCCCTCTTGTGAACTCATTTTTGTTACCAGCTTATTTTCCAGCAATAGGAATTAAAATATTATCTCCACATCAGGAACTGACAGTGGGCCTCATCTACAAGCTTACAGAGAAAAAGGACCTGCAGTGTAAAATCATTTTGGATCTTTATTCTTTCATCAGGGGTGTTGATAAGGTGGATCATTATTTCAGCTAAGCTTTCCTTCTTGAGGAAGCCAACAAGCTAGAGAGGTTATGAGACAGCTTAAGTGGCTGTGGTTATGGGACAAAAACATTTGTCCAATAGTCTATGGACCTCATAAGAGAGGGCTAGCAATACAGCAATAAATGTTTAAAAGCCACATGCCAAACCCCATGATCTGTTACATGACATCTGCAGTCACAGTTATGGGCTATTAATTTATACAAGAAATTTGGGACAGTACTGATGAACTTGGTGAGTTTATATTCAGGATTTGTAACCTCCAGTTATCCTCTCACAGTGGTGAGGCAGTCAGCACCAGAAAACAGTTATCACTGACAGGGAGACTGCAGGTCTCTAAGAAAGCTCTATGGTATCAATGGGGGGCAAAGAGTAGCTGTTCAGCTGCTCAAGTCTGCAACAGCCTTCTGCTACCAAGAATCTTGCCAGAATCAGCAGCTACCCCAAAACCTGTAAACAGGGAAGAGCTGATTTTCACATACCTCTCCTAACATTCCAAGGAGTACTGCATTCCTCACTACTGTATATGAGAAAGGTGACTGAAAAGACAAGTTCAGCCAAAATGAGTCTATGAGGGAGGTCCCGAAAAAAATCGAAATTTTGGTGGTTTCTTGCATTATTAATAGTAACTCCAGCTTAAGAACCAGGCTTTACCAGAAATGTTACTGAACCACCAGGCTAACAGAAATGTAATGCAAATACACCTCTACAGAGAGCAGTCAGTGTTATGAAATGAGGGTGTGCACATGTTTATGAGATAACTAATTCTTTAACTCTGTTACCTCATCAGAAAACATTTTCTTGCCAGAGTTAGACACTGGGGGCTTCCCACACAGAATCAACTAGGTTGGAAAAGACCTTAAGATCAAGTCCAACTTTAACAACTTCTGCAGGTTTCCTCAGTTGTACTGGTCATACAGATTCCTAGGCTTTCTGATGCAAGGTCTGAACTACTGATTTACCCAGAAGATACACCTGCAGCTTTATTTTTTTGTATCAGAGGGGATACAAAGCAGAGAATTTGCAGTCAAGAGTATTTCCTTGGAATCCAAGAGCCTTCCAGGCAGAGAAAAATCACAGCCTCCACTATGTGCTGAACAGCACTGGCGATTAACCCATGCAACTTCAAGGAGACCACTCTGTGTCCAATGAATGTTTTATAAAGAAAATGACACGTGTATTCAAATACACATATATTTTTCCTAGATATCTGAGTTTTCTACTGGAAAGACAAAATTCTGCCAGTGAAACTCTAGAAAGCTTAAAGAATGTGCTACTGCCTATAATCCAAAACTCAAGAAACTTCTACTCAAGCCACAAGATTGCTGTGTAGTACTGAAACATGGCCAACGCTCCTTTACATGACATGAGCAAGGTGAACCACAACAACACAGCACATATTGTATGTGCACTGTACCAATACCGCTGGCAAGGGAAACCTTGTGGTCTGCAACGGACCATATTTGTGAACAGTTGCCAGAAGAAACGTTCACGCTACATAAAATACAAAAGGTCAAGAAAATCCTATTCCCACCATCATGAAAAACAAGCTTTCACATCTTTTGCTTTCTGATTCCACGCTCTCAGTGAGAATTTTTACACCCTGTGTCAGCCTAGCACAATGCAAAAAAGGAGTCAATACAAGAGGAGGGAGCTAGTACTGTGTATTCTATGAACAAGTGTTCTCATGAAAAGTTCTGTAAATGTAAAGTCACCAAACTACAGAGAGTTCACCTAACAAAACCAAAATAGTAGTCAGGTAATCCAGCAGTTATTTCATATTTAGACCAGCAATTTTTAACTAGAAATTCAACATTTACATTCTAATTTAATGTGGAAAAAAAATTTAAAAAACAAAACAAAACAAAGAGGCCAAGCAAATATTTTCCTTGCAGTGGTTATTTAAAAAGCACAATGAGGAAAGTTCCCAGCACACCTACTCTAAAGTGAGGACATAACCCCTGCCCTCATGCAGTACCTGGAGGCCAGCTGGCGTTGCTGGATTTGCTTCCAATCTTGTTCGTTGGTGGAGATTTGGCAGGTAACCAACTATCACCAGCATGGCCACCCAGGGGGTCGCCCTGAATTATGTCGAATTGGTTGTAGGGCGATCCTCCACGAGTCTTCCCAGGGGGCACTATTGCACCTGAGCATTAAAGAGACATATTTACACTTGGGAAAGGGTGGGATCTTTACCAGTATGGGATACTACACCAAAAAAATACTTAAGATGCATATTGCTAAGACATCCACTAACTTGAAGCATAATTTTATATGAGCTATTTCACCTCCAGTAAAGAGGATACTGCAAGAACATTCCCAAAATAGCCAGTCCCCTTCTCACCATTTTTGTGCATATTGGCATCTTGTGAAGCCACAGAGGGCAGCCCTTCCATCATAGTCCACTGCTTAAAGCGGGATTCTGTTCCAGCCTCCTTCCCTCCCACCATGCCATAATCCATGCTACTCGAGCCAAAGCCTGTGAAACAAACAAACAAAACTCCACTGTCATTCACTCTTTTTAGTTTAAACATCTTTAAACAGGGAACCATTGTTATCATAAGAAAGGTATTAAAAAAAAAAATAAAAAAAATCAACAGTAGCAAATGAAGGGGCAATTTCCAAATAGTCTGTTAGGTCAATACACCACACCAGGATATGCTTTGTTATTAGGTTTGTCATGTTCCCATGTAATGAAAAACAATGCAGTTTCTTCAAGTGCTGATAGCTGTCGTAACCTTTACCCTAATGTCTATATGCATTTCATAGTTATTTCTGGACTCACTCATGCAGGTTGAGAGAGGCGACTCTCCCCCTCTACCCTGATCTCACGAGACATCACCCGGAGTACTGCGTCCAGCTCTGGGGCACCCAACACAAGAGGGACATGGCCCTGCTCAAGCGAGTACAGAGGGCCATGAAGTTGCTTCCAAGGGCTGGAGCACCTCTCCTATGGAGACAGTCTGAGAGAGTTGGGCTTGTTCAACCCAGAAAAGAGAAGGCTCCAGAGAGACCTTAGAGCAGCCTCCCAATACTTAAAAGGGGCCTACAAGAAATCCTGAGAGGGACTTTTTGCAAGGGCATGTAGCAACAGGACAAGGGGGAACAGCTTTAAGCTGACAGAGGGTAGATTTAGATAGGATATTAGGAAGAAATTCTTTACTATGAGACATGGAACTGTTGGAACAAGTCCAGAGGAGGGCCACAAGGATGATTAGGGGACTGGAGCACCTCCTGTATGAAGACAGGCTGAGAAAGTTGGGGCTGTTCAGCCTGGAGAAGAGAAGGCTGCGTAGAGACCTCACAGCAGGCTTCCAGTAACTGAAGGGAGCTTATAAAGATGCTGGAGAGGGACTCTTCATTAGGGACTGTAGTGACAGGACAAGGGTAACGGGTTTAAACTTAAACAGGGGAAGTTTAGATTGGGTATAAGGAAGAAGTTCTTTACTGTAAGAGCGGTGAGGCACTGGAATGGGTTGCCCAGGGAAGCTGTGAATGCTCCATCCCTGGCGGTGCTCAAGGCCACATTGGACAGAGTCCTGGGTGAAATGGTTTAGTGCGAGGTGTCCCTGCCCATGGCAGGGGGGTTGGAACTAGATGATCTTATGGTCCTTTCCAACCCTAACTATTCTATGATTCTATGATGAGGCACTGGAACAGGTTGCCCAGAGAAGCTGTGGCTGCCTCATCCCTGGAAGTATTCAAAGCCAGGTTGGATGGGGCTTGGAACAACCTAGTCTAGTGCAAGGTGTCCCTGCCCATCGCGGGGGGAGTTGGAACTGGATGACCTTTAAAGTCCCTTCCAACCCAAACCATCTGTGATTGTGTAATTGGCAAATATGGCAATGCAATTACCATATTAATAAGGTATCTACAGGCATTCAAATCGCTTTCCACAGAGTACTTACCTGAACCGTATCCAGGTATTTGACCTTTGGTCTGTAAATCTGAGAGACCCACATTCAAAGGATTGGGTACCATGCTGTCTAAATGTGGCTTAGGCCCAACAGGGTGGGATGGTGAATGCTTCATGCTAGGCTGCCTCTGCTGCTGCTGCTGGAGGGCACTCACCATACGAGCAATCTGCATATGAAAGAAATGGGAATGATACACCCTATACTGTAACACAGAATTTCTGTAAACATGAAGAAACAGTGACTTGAAAGGGATCCAAAGGACCTTGCTCTCTACAAAGTGGAATCTGAAGAGAGCAGATGACATTGCTAAAGCCTGTGCCGTCTTTACTGCAGACTGCATTTTCCCAGTGCATTTTATACTTCATATGATTGACAAAACCAGTGCCACACCTGTTGCTCCTGCTGTTGCCGCACAGCTTGAGATAACTTCCTCTGGCTCTGTAACAGTTGCTGCTGCTGCTGTTGCTGAAGGAGGAGCTGACATGCCTAGGAGGTAAGGGGGGTGGGAAGAGTGAAAACACAGCGCTCAGCAGTGAAATGCAATTGCCAGGAGGTAGTCACTAGCAAAATGCTTTGCTCAGAACTTAGGTAAACTGTTTCTCATTCCACACAGTCAAATACAATTATAATGAATGCATCAACACTACTTCTTTCACTTGTTTCTAATTTAATCTCATGCAAATAGTATTACTAGTACCTGCTTTATTACCATCACTATGGCTAGAAGTCTAAATAAGACATTATTAAAAAATCAACAAACAACTGCTTTTTGTACAAAGACACAGCTTAGAATCATTACTAACTCACTAAAACACAATAATTACACAGGCCCTTTTAGTTTATCTGCTGCCCTCTAAGAGAGCTGTACTTTCTTGCACAGTGAACAGGATACTTGTTACAAAAGTAATACAAGATCAGTAGAACAAACCAAAATTACAACAAACAGAAGGAAAACTCTTACAACAGACAATTTGTAAAAACTCTGTCTCACAAGATTAACAGTTACTTACTAATTGAAACTGGGGAATCTGTGGAAGCTGGCTCAGCATGGCAATCTGTTGCGGAGAAAGCTGGGGGCCCATATTGAAAAGACCAGGATTCAAGCCACTGTTGGGAAACTGCTTGAGCATGGAGGCCGAAACCTGCATGGAAATCAGTTACATACCCTCAAGAAATGCGCTGCTATGAGAAAAGATGATGAAGCATTTCTATAAAGCAACAGGTATGACACCAATCTTAAATGGTGCTCTGGGAAAGACATTACAGATTTCTTAACACATGACATTTAAACGTGCACAATCTATGACTTGAGCAGAGTGAATACCTCATTTGATTGACAATACAGTATTTACATGTGCAGATGCAGACAGACACAGAAAGGTTCCTTCCCCAACCAGTTGGTTGCTAGAGACTGCACTAAAGTAACTAGTAATCACAGTACTGCATTATCACATTAAGAACGTACTGCTTGACAAGGGAAAAGAAAGGCATTCAGGCAGTCATCAGAGCAAAGAAACAGTGCCTCACAGAAAGAGTTAATCCCTTTGTATGCTGAATAAGCTATAGTAAAAGACAGGAGTTGGTGGAGAAGAATCCCCGCTTTCTCCCTGCATTATTTCAGAGTTACACGAATAGAATTCAAAAGAATCTCCAAAAGCCTTTACCAAATCGAAAGTAAAAGGTTAACTTTTGCATTTGGAGATCCTGAGGTCTTAGAACTCTGCAATGTAAGTGCAACATAGAGTACTATGCAAGGCCTCTCTTTTCAGGGGGGCAAGAAGCACAGGACAAGACTGCTTGAAAAAAATTAAGCAACTTGTCAAACGTCAGAAAAATTTTCAGCTTTCACTTTCTTTGTTGTTTTTTAAAATAGTTTGCAAAAACCTACGTAAGACACAGGATTCCTGAATCTATTATGAGGTTTAAAAATACTGATAGCGAGCATTTACCATCAACTTGGAATAAGAAGGCTAATCCTTCTGCACTGAGTTTTAAGTACTTCCAACTATGAATTTTACTTATCTAAATTTGCCATTTCTTAACAACAAGTCAAGATTAAGACAGATGTGTCAAGTAACCTCAATGATGTGGTCTGAAGGCTGTAGCTCTACTTTTGCAAGTAAGCAGTTACTATAAATTCCTTACCTGGGGAGAAAGAAATTGGGGAGGCACTTGCGCCCGGATATTGGGGGAAGGATTTAGTGGCTGCACTGGTGTGTGCATGCCCCTCGATTGTGCTGTGCTGTTTCCAAACAAACCATGATTGCCACCCTACAAAATTAAAGCAGTAGTGAGAAGATGAATCTTTCAAGATAATGGATTTCTATGCTATTAACTACATATCAATAACAATGAGGCAAGTACTGACTTCAACAGAGTACCCTTAGGATTACTGAGATGTTTGCCCTACATCAGTAATATTCTACCTGGGTTAAAACTGCTGTACTACATTTTTGATACGCAGGCTCTTTCTCCTCTACATTTAAGCGTCATGTTTATCCACTTACTTCAAAGCACATGACAAAGCTAATGTTTTGTATTTTGCACTTTATATGTTGGGAAATGGAAACTTGGGAATACAAACAACACACTCAAAAAAACATTCACTGGCTTAACAGCATGGCAAGACTATGACAGCAAGAATTCTGCGCCATCATTTTAGACAAGTCAAGTTGAGGTATCTCTCACAAGCCTACTACCTCCTCTGAAGGCCTTTCACTAACTTAAATTAGAATTCTAAAATCTTATTACAAATCCTCCTTCCAACGTGAAAATGTCAACATTCTAGATTGGGATGTTTTTCTTTTCCTTTTTTCCCCGCTAAATTGAAGAGGGGGAAAATCTTCAAGTGAGAAAAAGTGTTTGGTTGTTTTCTCCCACTGACTTATTTTCTAACTGCAACAATACTTGCTGTTTAAGGGTGTTTTTTTTTAAGGAGAAGAATTTACTGTTTTATAAGCAACTTCTGTAATAAACCCTACTGCATGAAAAAGACCAAAGAAAATTCATCATTCTGCTTCACTATTTCTGCCCCTGAGCTGACTGCCTGCCTTTGTAACATCTTTTGACGAAAGCCACAGGAAACGTTACGGACTGTCTCCTACACTAACAGTTGCATGCTGTTGCTTCTAAAAGCAGAAGCTTGTATTCCAAAAGGTCCTTATGTGCCATGATTCTGTCCTTTCACTTCCATGATCCTCAGCACTTCTCATCTTATGCTGTACATGAGGATATCTATGATCCTCAGATACCTGGGGTTCTAAACAGTACATTTTCCATCCCTCAACCATCATTCTCTGGTCTCCCTCTCCACGCCAGCACTGCTATATCCAACTTAAATTCATCATCCTTCCAAATTGGGATTGTGCAGGCCTTCTCCCAAACTTTCCCTTCCTTACATACTGAGGTTTCATAAACTTCTCCTCCCTTCTACCACAATACTGTGCATTCTCCACTATCTTTTTGCTAAAACTGAAGTCTCTAATCCATCTTCTATACTGACAGCATTATGACTTGCCTCATTCACCTGCATCACATTTCACTTTCTTAATGTATCTTCCCTTTCAGAAGAAACTCAACACATCACACTAAGTAGGAGGATAAACAAAACAAAAAACAAGAGACACAGTTTTTGTTCTGGAAAGAAATTACTGGGGTCAAGTACGCATTAAAATTTCTGAGAGGCTTGAAGCTGCACCTACACTTTCAGCCCTCCCTAAGACCCAACAGAGTTCTGCACACCAAATCCAAGAACATGCTTGCAAAATTCGGACTTAATCTGATGTTCAACACTGATTGTGTCACATAGAAACAGAAAGACAACACAAGGAAACACCATCATGTTAGGCATGTGACTACATAAGCTAGTCCAGCTGCAATACTAAGGTTCTAATCTTTCATTTCCTAGTATTCCTCCAACATTTTCTTCTAGCATAACGCAAACCGTAATAGCCAGAAATTCTTCTAAACTGCAGTTAACAACTTCATTTCTTCCCTGCTATTCCCCTGTATAAAGAACAAAAACACTGCTACTTCAAGAGTTTTTAAAGGCTGCTAAATCAATTCTTTCCTTAGGCTGCAAGGAAGGGAGAGGGGAACAGGCACAACGCAAAATGACTGCATTTTTTTAAAGGCACATTTCTACATACAAGGTCATTGGATGGAGTCTGCAAAAATTCAGTGTTGAGGTGGTGGGACAAATCAACAGCCTCCAAGTGGGTTTTAAAACAGCAATTAAAGTATGAAGGTTGCCAGTAACTTCATGACTTCTGAAAAGTGCATCTATCTGCTGCTGCCTGCGATTCAGGAAGTAAGAGGCCAACAAAAACAGGTATGATACATTCTGATAACAGGAACCAAAGTGGACTGATTCTCAATGGGCTGATATATCTGAAATTTCCATTAACAATATTAATTTATTTAGTAGGAAAACAAATGCAAGCAACCAACTAACCAGGATTAAGCCCAGGTTGCAGCCTTATAACAATGCATCTTATAAGGTGGCCTGCTTACTTGTCTAGCAGCGAAGTTTTGGGGACTGAGCCCTGAGCCGATTGCCCCAAGGCTGACGTTGGATAGTGTGGAACCAGAGGGAGACAGCTTGTAGCTGGGAGAAGGGGAGAAGGGAGAGCAGGGAGCCTCATCCCCAAGGCACCCATCTTGATTGGAGAAAGGCAAAGTCAGCTGAAGCAGCAGTTAGCCAACAGCAGGAGTCGGTTAGTGAAGCAACAGAACACAAGAGGAGAGAAAGAGGGACAGTGAGTGACTAGGAAGAAGCAAAGTTAATTTGTAATAGCAATTACAAGGACAAAACTTCTGACTTAAATGATCACTTGACAATGAAGATTTTGGTCTGAGGAGTTAATCAATAAACTCCTAGAGGTTTATTTTTAAAAATATGTTTTCAACTCTCATGAAGTTAATTTCTGACAGTGGCTATTACCACTAGAGAAACAAACACATCTTGAATGAATCCCTAATGTTAGCACACACCTATGAAAATAATGTTAAGACTGCATCAGCTCTGCTAGTGGGATTTTATTTATTAGGCCACCAGAGGGAGTTGACAAAACTGGGTTTTGGCCTGTTCTACCAAAATGGAGGAGTTAAAAAACTTCATTGACAGTAACACGCCTTCAGAATTTTTAAACCAAATTTCTTTTCCATTTTACATGTGACAAACTGTATTTAAAAAACACCTAAAACATTCTGAATGTACTGGACACTCTCCAATTCATAATGTGAAGCAATTAATGTTTGATAATAATAGTGAAAGCTTCTATTTAAAACAAGCAGGAGTATGAAAGAAACACTACCATAACATACAACAGATGTCACAGAGAAACAGATGTCATACAGAAGCTTACAGTACATGGACATACAGCATAAGGGGTTGTGGAATTTAGAAAGTGTGTTTCCAATAAACGACAGACATGAAAGCAGAAAAAACTTGGAAGACTGTGATTACTTATGTTTAATTACATCTAAACCAACTTTTTACAGTAGATGATGGTAGTCATAGCCAAAAGAATCACTGTGATGAAACCTGTAATGAATTTCATTGCTACTGGTAGTTTACCCTTCCAAGAAAAGCAAAGGGATTTCTTTCTATCTATATTAAGAGCAGTCTGTTCTAGGATAAAAAGCCTTATTCTCCCCAATAATTTAGTTTGTCTATGCACATCTGACACCTCTGTTTTACATACATGTTCATTCTACAAACATAACTCCCCTGCACCTTTTATTGCTGAGTTAGAAAAGGTTACTTGATTTTTTAGCATTTCCAGGGAGTAGTGTAAAAACTCGGACCTCACAGAAGTCGATATTAATTTATATAAAGGTATTTTTCTCACCTTCTCAAAATAAGGCCCACTATCTGTGGTTCCCATGTCTTTGGAATTAGATGGACGGAACCCAGATCGATCCTTTCTCATCATGTCATTAAAATCCCCAAGATTCATGGTTCGTTTATCTACTTCAAACTTCTTATCTGGGAGACCACCTGTGAAAAAAAGACGAAGATGAAATTAGTGCCAATAATCTCTACCATTATCATTAATGATGGCTGATGACAGTAAGTTTACAGCCAAAGGAAGTATCTTTAAGATTAGGGTATAAATTAGATCTGTCTTATAATTTAGCATAGCTACAGTTGCTATTAAAAGTGCTGAAAAATCAAAGTAGGCAGTTTCATTTTTAAGACTGAACAAGCCAATTTAGAGTTCAATGTGAATATTTCTCACAACTTACGTACAGATATAAACATATGCATTTCTACAGCAGCCTAGTTCAACTAATGATATTCACTTACACATAATTTTCAATGTCTTCTGAAATTCACACTGTTGGTATTCAGTATCTATAGAGACACCACTATTTAAGTTCTGTACTTAGCTTTTACTGGGTTTGGCATCAAGAAATAATTTCTCAAACTGCAAAACCATGCACATAATTTGATCACAACACTTCTGTAGTCATGCGAACTTAACTCTTGAACACCACAAATCATCTGGTACACTGTTAACTTCCAGACAGGCAAAAAATCTCCCTTAGTTTGTAGGCAATGATTACAAAACCAGTAACAGAGATACTTTTCAAACATCCCCTGCAGTCTCCTGCCATAGTTTAATGAGTAATCCAGTGGAACATGAGGAAGAGATGTCAGTAACAGACAATCAAACTGTAATACAAAGTGAATAAGACATCCCCTTTCTCTGTAAGCTTATCATCAGCCACATGCTTACTGAAGGAAGCTTTCTACCTTACACACTAAACAGCTACCAAGGAACCATTTCTGGGGTCATATTTGGCACCTGCAAGGTATCAGATACATAGTGCTATGTTGAAGTAGATGGAAAATATCTTTGCTTTAAAATATGGGCAGTGTGACAGAAATTAGCTTTACTGGTATTTTTAGGTTTAAGTAACTCCATTTAGTAGCACAGACGGCCTTTCCAAGAATGGTTTAAAAAGCCTGTCACCACAGTTAACCAAAAACTATGACTCTTCCAAAGAACTGATAGCTATCCTACCCTACAACTGACAAAACACAGTCTTTATCAAACAGAGCAGACAGCTCATCACACCAATACCTTCAAAACACTTATTTGTTCCTCAAAAAAGCTTCTCAAAGCCAGAATATTTTCTTAATGCTCCATCACAAACTGTTAATATTCATAGATATGTTATTGCCAAGAACATGTGAAATCAACCACTAATTAATTACATGGGGTTTTCCTGCTGGCACAGCTTTCAAAGTTCATCCAGCTTCATCCTCTCAGATGCCTTCAACATCATTTATCACAAAAACACTTGACAAATCTTGGCTTGTAACTGGAGTCATACTGACCCGGATGAGCTCATGTCTTCCTTGCATATCCTAAAAAGCTAGAACTAGCTCTGCAGAAGTAGTCACATAAAACGTCATCTACATCTCAATCCTGTCAATACCTACATCTAACAGCTACATACACACAATGCCAGCAACGCACTACCAAAAGGCTTTCATGCTTTAATTCTACACAAGGAAGCCCTGCCCATTAGTTGCCTGAAAAGAAACTGAAAGCAAGACCGAGTTGCATCACTATCTGAAATGAAACTGGGTGGATGCCAACACAAGCTGGCTAAGACACAGAAACACCCTTTCGTCTCTTCAGTTATCCTGGTGATCCAATCAACTCATCAAACATTACTGAATAATGCCTTGTGAAACTCCTTGGTAAATAACATGGAGAGCCTATAGCAGTACTTTTAAAGGGTTCCAGCACAGATATGCACGCCACCTAGTGCTGAGGCGCCTGCTTAAATGTCAATACAAACAAGGCCTTGCTAAGAGAGATGATTGCTTTCATTTATCCCATTCATAGAAAATTCTAATGCAACCTTGAAACCTGTTGCGTGAGCCTGTCTTTTGCACTTGCCAACAAAAGCTGTAAATAATGCAGGTGGCTGAAGACCTGCTTTACCTTACATATTACAAGACTACTGTTGAAATCTGGAAAGTCTGAATTTTACCCTCTGTGTAGGCAAGAACACTTGTGCATGAATAAACATGAAGCCTTAAATCCTCTACATGTGGAAATGCAGAACAGGTTAAAAGTCCAACCATCTTAATAAAAGACAACACTCCCATCAGTTATTGGATTTTACCCACTATTAACACTATGAAAAATGTAAAATGAAACAAGAGCTTGGAGGATGACATTCACACCCTAGTGAGGCAAAGACGACTGTTAACAACTCCACCACATTCACACAGGCCAAGAAGAAGAAAAAAAAACTTGAATTCTATATGAACAAAATGATATATAATGTGTTTTATACCAGGAGACAGGAAACAGAAACCACTGTTGATCAAAGTTACCTAAAATATTTGCAAATAACAGGCTCAACACAGTGAAAACACACATACCCCATAGGGTAACCCAAATGGGAGAAAAATCTCCCACATTTGAAATATTTTCTGCTTGACCACAAAACCAAAAACATTTTAAAGATACTCGGTTTTTACTTCTGCCATAAATTTACATCATCCAAGCCTACTGAGCAAGCACATGTACTTAGATATCCTATATGTTGCATATCAATGTACATATCATAAGGTGTTGCACGTGAATGCTGTATCTGGTTATGGTTTTGTAACGTATTTACAACAAGACAGCTGCATGAATTGCATCTGAATCAATAGAAAATGGAAATTAATTTCCCAGTCTTTACAGCTGACTTGAGTGTTCAGTGATCTGCAGAGGCTGCAATTAATACATTAAAAAAAAGAAATACAAAGGTGGCTGTCAAACAGAAGAAAGGAAAGGATGGAATATTACGTGGTCCTGACTAACTAATTACTGTAGCAAACCTCATGCTTCAGGACCTACATACTAGGAGGGATTTCAATGGAAAATGCGGTATCCTGTTTTCAAAGCAAAACAAGCTCCCCACTCAAAGGATTTGACAGAAAAATAATTTTAAAAGAGGAAGCAGACCTGCCTCAGGCATGCTACTGATCCATATCTCTTCTGCCTTGGTCACTAAATAAGAGTCACTCCAGCACCTTGCAACGACAGCAACACAGTTTTCAAAGAAGATGACTGAGACCAACATAGTAAGAGTTACCTACTGACAAGTGAAACTCTTTCACAATGCATGATGAGCAAAGCCAAGGTGCTCCATACATACCAAAGTTTTATTCAGTATGTTTGGTTCCCAAGCACAGATTTTACTCTAAGATCAATGTGCATTTATCCATAAATTGGGAAAATACCATGCTGGGAGTTCTCATTAGGATAACCTGGTATGTTGTAAGCCTGACTGAAAAATCAGATGAAGCACAAGCCTACTTCATAAGTAAGTCCAGCATTTAAAGTTTAGAAGTAGATACAGGCTGAGCAAAAGTTTATAGCTTTCCACAAGCAACTTCCATAAGCAACAAGAGTGAAACAGCTAAAGAGATCAGTAACAGAAAAGCATCAGGAAGATGTCACATTCTTTAACTCTGAAATGGAATACAAACTATAATAAATGCCTCTACCCAGGATCAAGGATGCCACCATTAATGATTATACTAAATTTAAAGAAGTGGAACAGATCAAAGTATGCAAAGACAAAGTATACAACGTTTCAGCATAATTCCACAGGATATGCTGAGCCTCAGCCATCTTTACTCAGAAGGCCTTATGGCCTTAAGGTACTTGAAAGCACAAAGTTCTAAAGGATCCAAAAGTTTAATTCGGCACTGAAGAACTATGAGAGCTATTATCAGCATAATCCAGGCTACCATCCTCTTCAGTTGTATGTTTTTAGATCTGTTCTCTGACAACAGCATCTGAAGGCAGATGAGAACTGAATATCCAAGAAGACAACTTACCTCTGTCTAGAAGATCTTTAGAGAACCATGATACAGTCAGAGCCTGAATTCTAGAGACGCTGTACTAAGTCAAAGTGCAGAGATCAAAAAAAATCTCTTACCTTCACCAAAACTATGTTGTGCTATATACACACATGCTTTAACACCTCTTATTGGGATCCTTAACTATTCAGAGAAAGAAAGCAACTTTGTGGAAAAAAAAAACAAACAAAAAACGAACTACATAATCCTCTATGAAGTGTGATATGCATTTTAAGAATGTAATGGATTCTAAGCTGAGAGAAACTGCAGCTATTTGGATTTCATTAGAGCAATAAATCTGGAGTTGATGTTAGATGTAAGTCTTGACTACCCCAACTCTACTTTTGGTACAAAGATTAATGAATATTCCCAATAAATGAAGTTTTCGGTTGGGAAAAACCTGACTACAGCATCACACAGGATGCTACAACAGTGGCAGATGAGGAAGTACTAAAGCTGGTGACAGCACTGATGCAAAGAGGGTTAATATCAGAGCAGACTTCTTGCAAGGCATAATACCGGAATAATCTGGTCAACAATACTAGAAAGGCACAGAAGAAGTATGGCAGAATCAGAATGGCACAGAAACTGCCGTAACAGCACAAGGGCCAGTTTCACAAGAACTGCTTCCTGTAGTCGCAAAAATGTACTATTCAAATCAAGAATTAATATTTACACTGCTTGCATTTGCAGGGTTTGAACTTGTGCTACTGAGTTTTCCACTGCTACCAAAAGTCCTACAGTATAGGTTCAATTTCAATCATGTGGCCATCATATCACTCAGACAGAAGACAGACAGAAAGTAGCATTCACTACTGCATTACTTTCTGGGGCTGGGGGAACACATCAGACTAGTCAACTGTCTTGACATCTGTAAAAACATCAACCCCAAGGTGGCATTTATCTAGGAGCAGAACACACAGCTTCCCCACTGTCACTGTTTGCTATTTAGATTAAAAAAATAATAATAATCCAGAAGTGAAACAAAAAGTTGCCACAATGACAGGACTGAATGCACCAAACTTAAATGTATATGATGCTGAAAAGGGACGATACTTAATATTTAGCACACATCCAGTCACACACCTGAAGATCAACTTCTATGGCAGGTAATATCTCAGGAGTACATAGATTATATCCTTAATGTTGGATACAGTCAACTCATATCACAGACCTCATGCTATTCTAGCATACAGCAATGAAATTTCAGAACATACTCTGAAAACTTGACTTGTAAACACCAATTTTAGTTGATCCAGTGATCCCACAGACTGCAGCCTGGCTCAGAACTACTTTTGCAGGTGGTTCTTCAGAGATGCCACCAAGGGATCATAAGTAATTAATTCAAATTACACTCTCCCACAGGAAATTTAGAACCACCAGCAGAAAAAGCATTGGTTCCAAGTCAATCACCTCCTCCAGCCAGCCTTCTCCTTCTTACCAAGTCCTTGCTGTGCTCTCGGCAGCTCTTTATGACTGTATGTGTCCCTATTTTAACTGAGGTAGACACTTTTGGCTCTTAGGCAAAAGTAGCTGAAAATAAGCTGCTTGGTACCAGAACGTTTTTAAATATGAAGCAAGTAAAATGGTTACTGTGTGACAGCATACTGTAGGTCTCAGGGATAATCCCAGGAGAGTCAGAATCAATGGTGTCCACATCTTCATAACAAACTTGATTTGCACTGATACAGGGATCCCTTCCACCAAGAGAACCACCACATACACACTCCCCTGGAGCCCATAGGGCATACCTCATCTACACAGGAAATTCACTGTTCTAGATGAGAGCTGAGAATACTAATGCTACTTCGGCATACCATTCATTGGAATAAGAATTACAAGACCTCTGGCTTTTGCCATTTTAACTGGAAAGAATTTAAGGCCTCTGTGACGTTCCCAACAGTTACAGAAATAGAATTAACATCTCCAAAGTTGTTGTTAGCTTTGTCCAGAGGCAAAGTCCTTTAAGTGGACTAGACGATCCGTCCTCCTAGCTATGGGTACGCAATGGATCTTCCTGCCTCTGTAGTTTTTGAAGAATCAAAACCAGAACAGATGTTAGAACAGGAATGAAACCCTATTTCCCTTCATAAGTATCAAACGCTAACCTTACTAAGCCTTTAAAGACTTGATAACAAATAAAATACAACAATCGAAATAGCAGGTTTGGATCATCTCTTTTTTAACATGCATTTTAGGGATCCTGTAGGGAAACCATCTCAAGTGGCAGAAGATTTCAGGAACCTGTGATATTTCCACTGCAATAATTTGACAGTGAACATTCAGAGACAATTTGGAGAACAAATGCAAAACCAAATCTGATTCCAAGATTTTAAATCAGTATTTCTGTGAAAGTGCACTATTTAGTTTGCTAAAGAAGAAAGTTATGACAAATTAAAAGGTGATTAAATGGGATTAATCCAAGTGGTCAATTCTAACTCCCATTTAAGACAGTGTTTTCCACACAGCCCATCCCACTTAAGCTGTGTGCAGTGTTGTGGTGAGGCTATGAAGAGTGAAAAATCTAGTTCTACTGAGCAGTAACTTGTAACAGCTTGAGGCAAAGCAATCGAAGAAATCAACTGCAGAAGACATTCTCTCTCACATCACCTCCAGGGACCTATGGTAATTGGGATGTTCTACTGCCAAAAACCAGTCCTCCTCTTCCACCAAATGAAAAGGGATCTTCACTTTCTTGAAACAGTAACAATGAAAACAAACTACATGTATCAAAACGGTCTTACAGAATGTCCCCTTCCACAAGTTATACCTCCATTCTGTACAAGTACATATCCCAGTCTTGCCTAGCAGTATCAGCTGTGTAACTATTCAAAGTCTACAGTCAAGGCACTGGATGCTATAACTCTACCCTTCTATTTGAGGAGTGCTAAAATCAAGATCAAACCTTTCCAAAACACAGCATGTCACCCACATAAAAATATTACATATGATCTCATATTTCAAATGCACTTAAACTATACTCACCTACAGACAAGTCCATCTTACTGCCTGGAATGTCCTCAGTTTGACTCTGGAAGAAAAAAAATTCAGTTCTGAATTCTATGAAATGCTGAGGAATGTTTCAGAAAGGTGAAATGAAGGAAAGGCATGCTTGTGCCAATCAAACTTTTGTTTTAAACTGAACACAAGGATTCTTGACATCATCCTGGACACAGCTCACCTCGACTCCCTAATGTTGTGTGTGACTAGTTTACTCATACGAAACCAGACACATGAACACATGCGACAGGCTGAGAAAGATGGATAGACAGCTGCTCTGCGAAATGAACCTCTGTCCTCATGTGCCAGTGGCTGAGAGATGAAACACTGAAAATAGCGGCCAAAAAGATAGCTCATCCTCATGACCTGTCAAGCCATCAAACCTTGAAAAGTGCTGCCAAGTTATGATTTAGTTGGCAGTCTGGGACAGGGTGTTCCCATAGCTTTCAGAAGCATCTACAGTCTAGCAGGCTGAGTTTGAGCTTGGGAGCCAACAGACATTACAAACTAATCCTAGTCAAGTCAGTGACAGTTTGTACAGCCCCGGGCTTCTCTCAGAACCTCTGCATTATCATCTTCCGCTAGCCTGCATTACATACTATGCCAGCTTCATAGGATGACAGTTGGCACAATATCCTGTAAAATGTTTTAAAAATTAGCATTTCAGAAGTTCTTAAAAAAAAGAAAAAATTATATGTAACTATTTTTAAGGTACCTCTCTGAAGATCTGTCTTTTCATGTGCCATTTGTTTATTCACTTTACCAATCAATCTCTACTGATTAATAATGAGCCCTTTTTCTTCTAAAAAGACCCTGCTACATATTATTTAAAATATAAATAGCCAAGACAGACACAGGGCTGTCAGTCTCCTTTTCCGATAGGTGGCTGAGACTCAGAATGAATAGCCTTGGACTAATAACAGATGTCTGACAATACAGCCAGTAGCCTCTAACCTGAGTGCTCTGAAGAGCATATTATGAAAATAAACTCCCCCCCCCAAGAAAACACCAAATGCTGTTACTATCAAGGAAATTACAAACTCAGAACAAAAGACGTAATAACTCTGAAGAGTCAAAGTAGATCTGGGGGTTTTCTAAGAAGCCATTCTGAAATGCTGAATATTCAGCTATTAAAAGTAGTATAATCAACATACTAGCATAGCAAATGCAGATAAGTAGTTACACACTGTTAAACAGCTGATCTTTTGACTTATCTGAAGTTTACTGACTTCTTTATTTCTAAAAGTTGGATTTCATATTTTAAAAAATTTACTTACTAGCAAGCCCATATTTGAAAACTGTTTGGATAAAGGGTTCATCCATGAATCACTATTTCCTCCTTTTAATGCGCACTGAAGAGAGGGGGAAAAAAAAAAAGACAAATATTCTTAAGCAACTTTTGGATTTCTTAAATTCTGTTTTTAGAAGTGTCAAATGATCCTGGTTTCAGAGAAACTTATTTCCTGAATAAAACACTAAGTTTTTGCACAGTTGGAAACAGTTACTAAATAATCTGTTTTATAAAATTGTTTACTGTTATGCATACCAAACTGAATGAACACTTCACGTGTATAATGAATGTTTCACAGCTTCAGTCTGGAATCTGCTATTTATGTTACGTATTTTTTTCTCTGTTACAGCCTAGTACATTCTTTAATCCACCACATATACAGAGGTAGACTTCTTCCCTTTAGGGTGATTTCTCTCACATGGGCACTGTGCTGACCTGACTCTCAATCTGACCTTACTGTAATTCACAGGTGATCAAACTGAAAACATTTCAACAAAAAAGAAAAAAATGTGGACAGTTGCGTTGGTGGTTATAATAAAAAGAAGGCTTTGAGTGAGAAAAAAAGTTCACGAGAATAATTTTGCAAAATGGGAATTGTAAAACTCCATACCATGTCACAACTATTTCCATGTCCTAGGAAGCTGCTCTGGACTTGCTTTTTGAGTTTGCCCTGCCTGACTAAAAGTAATCAAGGCATAGTCCTAATATTAATACAGTACCAAGTGTTACTGTAGTAGAGAACTTTAACACAAATGAACCTTAGAAAGCAATTTACTTAGGAGTATAGCCAAACTCCTGCTCCTGTGTGAGGCCAAAGGTCAGTAACAACAAACACAGTTCCGACCTAAACACAGAAGTCAGTAGAAATAAGAAGTGCACATGCCAAAGGAACTGTGGAATTCAAACTCTGGTAGGCTATGCAAAGAGAACTGCAGCAGCCTAACACAGACATGTCAACAAAAGAAGAGCAGTAGCCTTGGGATACTTACTGCTCCGTTTCATTTAGTAATGCGCTGCAGCTTACATACTAAAGGAATTTGACACTTCTGGCAGATTTGTTAGTCACAAGAAGTATAATACATTAAAACAAATCAAAAACCTCACATTTTTTACACTGTTGTAATAGGCACCTTTCTATCTGAATTCTGTAATACATTTTTAAAATAAGAACTATTATAATGCTCTAACAAATCAGTCATACTGCTTTCAGACAACACAGTAGCTATGAATCATTCAAGCATTTTACCTTCATTTGTGTTTTCTTTCCTCCTTGCCCCCAGCTTGTTGAGTTGTGGGAGGAATTGCTTCCCTGAGAGCCTGCTGTGTTCCAGACTCCTCCCTCCTCCTCCTCTTCCCAGCTGGAATGACGCGTTCCTGTCACTGGCCCATCACTCTCTCCCCAGCCATCTTGCATAGATTTAGAACCTTTAGAAAAAAGAAAGAAGCTTAAAAGCAGTCTACAATATCACGCAGTGGTGATTTGCTACTGAAATATTAGCTGAGATCATCAGAACCCCAAAGGAGTTAAAAAGAAGTGTCTTCACTCTAACAGCTCTAAAAACTTGTGCATGAATCCCCAAACCCAAGAGATTTGGTGGCATGTTAGCATGTCATGTTTTGCAACTATTTTAAAGCAATAAAGATATAATAACCATAGGGACCTCTTCTCGTATACAGATAGAGCTGCACTGGGATTTCTTTCAAAGGCAATATATTATCTTCTAGTGTAAATGAAAGAATTGAAGGAGACTTAAAAACCAAGGGTGCTGAGGACTTTGGTTCGGGTAGTTTATCAATTATTTCTTCTCTTGCTTCAAAACCTTAACACTTCCCTTGCATTAAAGTCTTCCACAAAACTACAGAACTTTAAGGAGTGACAACTAAATAGAATGTGAAGGAAAAGAAGCGACATTGTGCTCCAGTATATGTAACACCGAAAGTAGCTTCATGTGAAAAAAAAACAAACCCAAACTTCTCTGCTTGAATTTCTATTTTAAACAGTGTCACTAAAAAGACTTACGAGCAGTGCTGTTTAAGTAGATAAGCCACTACCAAAAAGCTACAGCCATTTCACCATATCATCTCAATCTAAGATTTTTTCCTTGTTTCTTTTCTTGCTGTTACTCTCTAGCACTGTCAGGCAACTCTGAATTCTAACCTCTGCCAACAAGCCACCAAGAGACCAAATCCTCATCTTGTCTACTGCCCAGCTGTTCTCCTTCCTGCTTAAACTCTTCACTCTGCATATTTATTCCCTGAGCATTTATATCCTTTTAAAAAGATTTAAATCATCATCACCTTTTTCATAACAAATTCTCAAGTTGTCTGGGGTTTGAGTGTGGAAATCAGGGATAAGGATATTAACACACATAGCAGAAAATCTGAATATAAAAAAAGTCTGGAACTGCACTTAGCCTATTAAAGGGAACACTACCTTGATGACCCTGGAAAATAAGCACAGCAGCATTTCATGGCAGTTTAAGAGCTATCTCAAAATCCATCATAAATAACTCAGATACTTCCCAGGAAACATAACTTTTGGAAGTTATTTGTGTACCAAAATTGAGGGCTGCTTAGGAAACATACTGGTCCAAGTACAAAAATTTACCTCTTGACCCTTTAATCATGCTATTTACACAGAAAAGGCTACATTTAAAGATTATGACTTCAGAGTCAAGAACTTCATCTGGAAATGTCATATATCAGACAGATAGTCTCTGCAGCTTTCATTTATTTCCAGCCACTGTTTTGTTTTTTTTTTAATATACTATGATCCTGCTTTTAACTACATGACTATAATTATTTCTCTCCATTGACAGCTCTCAGATCTGAGATACTTGAACATGAATCTCGATAGTAGTGTAAAGATGGGTTGTCTGCAGGATTCCTACTTCATTTCCTGCATTTGTTGAGTGAGGAATCACAAAAAGCTATAGAAAGCAAAGGAAACTTTCAAGTTAAAGAGACATAATGGTGTTACAGAAAACTGAATTTATTCCTGCTTCTGCCAGAGGATTCCTATGCAATGCTGATACAACTATGTAAATCCTTTTTTTTAACAGGTGGCAAGATCTGTGCTTCCTTTCTTTGGCTCTAATCTCTTCCCGTCACTGCTTATCTCAGTTTCCTGTCCTTACCTTTGACCATAAATTATGCCTTTGCAAGCTCTTTGAGCCAATTTCTTCTTCTAACTTATATAATACATTAAATATCTCCCCTTAATCCCCTGAGTAACACTGCTTTCTTTTGGGTGCCAATTAGAAATGAGTTGAGGGAGCAGTCACAGAACACAGAAAAATTAAGACCTCAGCCCTTGAACTTGTGACCTACTACACCCCAACCTGAAAGAGCCATCAAGGGCAAACTGCCTGTATTTTGCTCCTCTAGAGCTGGGAACAGCTTATGTACAAAACGGTACACATCTGCTGCAGCTTTCTGCTTGTGTCACACATGCAGAGAAGTTAGGACAAGCAAGTGACCATGCATAGTCTTTTAAGTCTCTCTTAAGTACTAACAAGTCCATAGAATTTGGAATGGATCATTAGCATTTCAGAGGCTCTTATTTTGGTCATATGTAGGTGGCTTTTTACAGATGAAAAGGAAAGAGATTCACCTAGAAAAAGTTTAGCATCCTGGGAAGGGCCAAGTTTGTGTAGCAGGCACAGTAAGCACTACTGCCATCCGTGAAAAGCTGCTATATAATATTAACTCTAAGAAAGCAATACTTTTTTCCCAGTTTTGTTTCATAAATGGCCAACTGGGGTGGGAAGAAGGGAGAACAACCCGACAGAACACATCTGAATAGAGCATTTCATTCCAACCAATTACATGTTGCAAAAGCAACTTGTAAATGAAAACAGTTTTACAGTGGGTATCATTACTCAAATTCAGTTAACCGTCATGTATTATCATTATTTCCTATGGGAAACTTCATATCCAAGTTATTACTGGCTTTGGCAGTAACACTGCTATGTTGTATCAGCAGGTGATCGCTTCTGTTTGTTGTACTTCGCTTAAAGAGAGTGAAATAAAAATTCTACAGCTTATATCAGAAGGAATAACTTCCACAAAAATAAAGCTCTTAATACAGCAAAATTTTATCTTCAAAGTGTATTTTTTAAAATATTTCGACATCATCTCATTCATGAGCACCACAGCTGCAGGTAGGTAGTCAGAAAAACAGTAATCCCTTTAGGTTCAACAACAGAAGAAAGTTAAGTTCTCAAGAGATATGATTTTTCACAACCATACAATAAAAAATAATCTATTCAAAGGCAAGTTGCATTACACCTAATGGCCTCCACACTGAAATCTGTGCATTCCCTGATATGATCAGGAAAAGTGATTTATCACTTAACAAATTTGTATGCTGAGTGGGCAGCCAGAGAAGGAAAGACATTTTGAGGAAAAGACACACTTCCTCACTCAGATGCTCTCATGTTTCAACACTTCCACAAATCGGAACTGCCCATTTAATTGCTCGGTTAAGAAATTTTTCATTACCTTAAAAGATGGTTCCAGTCATTTGTAAACAATCATTCATTCATCAGAATCTTACTGATTCAAAGTGTTGCTTCTAGGCCTCAGATAACAATTCCTGCATGGGTGACCCATATCAAAAGCCCAAACACTAAAAAGCACCACTGCAAAGAAATTGGTATCTGGCCTATACTCACTAGATTTCATGGCATTCGGGGCGTTGGAAGGTGCATTCCCCCAGCCTGTTGTTGATGCTGCTGTATCATCTACTTCACCCCACCCGGGACTTGTTTCATTTGGCTCACCCCAGGCGGACGTACCATTATCTGGAGCAGGTGGAGTGCTTTTGCTCCAGACTGCACAAAGGAGAAAGAGTTTTCATTACAGACCGTTTAGACAATGAACTATTCGCTGCAGTGCAGCACCACATCATTCATCTATTACTTCATTCTTTCTGTTGAGGACTTTAGGTTCTCAGTAACATGGATGCAACAGGATTGACAACTGTTCACATCACTGAGAGCAGGCACTAACTTCCATGGATGAAAAGGAAGAGAATGCTATGTTGAGTAATATTCTTCTCCAGGTTAAACACGTACCCTACATCAAATGCTGTCCTATCTGGTGAACTTTTGTGACTAATGAAAAGCACCAGATTAACCCAGGTTTTTATATATGATGAATAAGAACATATTTGAAGTATGTATTAAAACAAAACTATTTTCTTTAAAGCACGTTTATGTCACAGAAGAGATTACATAACAGAAACATCTTAATATATTCCCAGGCTATGTAGCTTTTCCTTGTCCTTATTTCGTAGAATATTTTCCTAAGTATCCTTTACCATACAACATAGCCAAATTGAGCTAAAAACCCCACAGACTAGCTCAAGTGTTAAATGAGTGCTCCAGAGCAAAAAGTTTAACAAAAAATAAGTAAAGAATTTCTCCCCGATTCTCTGATAATAAAATATGAAAGAAATGTGATTTGGCTTGGAAAAAAGGAGGCTCAGGGGATACCTTATCACTCTCTGCAACTACGTGAAAGGAAGATGGAGTGAGGTAGGCCTTCTGTCTCTTCTGCCAAGTAACAAGCAATAGGACAAGAAGAAATGGCCTCAAGTTGCGCCAAGGGAGGTTTAGACTGGAGATTAGGAAAAAATTTATCCCAAAGGAGTTTTCACGAATTGGAACAGGCTGCCCAGGGAAGTGGTTGAGTCACCATCCCCGGAGGTGTTTAGAAGACTTGCAGATGTGGTGCTTAGGGACATAGTTCAGTGGTGGACTTGGCAGTCCTGGGATAAAGGTTGGACTCAATGATCTTAAATGTCTTTTTTCCAACCAAAATTATTCTATGATTCTATAATTCAACCTGTTCTTCAGAGTTCAGATTGAATATGCGCATTTGTCAGCTAACATTTTCTTTCACTGGCAAGCTGACCAGTTTTCAGGTCACAAGTACTGAAGCACAACAAGCAGAGGACCGATTGATTCAAATTTTAAAGACATAAGCAAATATTCAAATAAGAATCTGGTTTTCTCTATGGAATAAAACTACTGAGAATTGGAGGCTACACAAGGATCTCTTACACTTCCAGGTTACATTAAGATATAGGAGCTTGAGGAAGAAAGGAACAAGACTACTACCTGATGCTTGCGATTTGCTAGTCACTGGAGTAGGCAGGCTCTGCTCCCGTGGGGCCTGTCCTCCTTGTGAGTTCTTGTCCCACAGGTTCACATTCTTGTAGTTATAACTGCTAGGATCTCCCCATGCTGAAGTGCCATCATCAATATCCATTTTCCGACTGATTGACTGTGGCGAAGGCTCTTCCCAGCCACTAGGCTCCTCCTCTTTGGGGGCAGCTTGTTGTGGTCCACTGTTCCAGTTTGGGTTTGGAGGTCGCCCGTTACTTGGAGTTTGGGGCGGTGGACCCCAGGAACCAGAAGACTCCTGCTGTTGCTGCTGGTGCTGTTGCTGCTGCTTGTTCCAGGAGTTGGGCTGTCGACCCGTCTCATTCCACGTTGAAGTTCTTTTACAATCATCCCACCCACCTTTTGAAGCAGCGCTTGTATTTGCACCATTACCCCAAGTTCCAATCTCATTCTGCCCACCTTCACCCCAACCAGACACTGGCTTGTTTCCTGTACTTTCCCAGTTGCTGTTCTTTGTTTGGTCAACTTCCTCTCCCCAACCGTTCTTTCCAGAAGACCATCCTTGATTAGACTGCCGTCCACCCCACCCCTGATCCTTACTACTGGAATTCTCATTCCAAGAGGAAGATGATTTTTCTTCTGTTCTTCCTCCTCCTCCCCAATTAGAAGAATTGGGGTTCTTATAGTCATTCCATCCTCCAGTATTTTTGGGGTCCTTCCACTCCGCTGGGGTTGAGAGCTCACCCCATCCAGACTTGATTTGATTGCTTTGGCTGGGTACATCGCCCCAGCCCCCTGAGTTCTTTGTCTGTGTGGCAGAGCTCTCCCACCCCTCAGTTCCTTTATCAGACTTCCCCTCGGGCCGTGGCATCTCTTCAATATCCCACACGGTATCTTGCTTAATTTGGGTTTGGCCCCAGCCCGTGTTTGAAAGCACTCGGGGGTCCAAATCAGTCCTGCTCAGCAAAGTCTGCAAGACTGCCTGGCAATCAGGATGCGTAGGCCTATATGATCGGCGTCCGGAATTGTGACTGTCACTGCTTCCTGCTTTGTGGTTGCTTCCAGTGCTTTGACCGCCAACCTCACTTCCTGCAGAGCTGGAAGATCTTCCCCAACAGGGAGCCTGGGAATTGCCTTGGTTTTCAGGAAGAGGGTGGCCTTTTTGATTGTCCCATGCTCCAGTGCTAGAATTTGGTTGGTTTGGACCACTCCATTCTCCAATCTTCAGTTCATCAGACCCAGACAGCTGTTTCCATTCTCCCTGAGAGACCCCAGATGTTAATTTGTTCCCTTCACCCCATTTGCTTTCATTTGCATGCTGAGGGCCAAAGTTCCAAGACCCACCACCCGTAGACCGGTTACTGTTATCCCAAGAATCACTTCTTGACCCATTAGGTTTTTGAACAGAAGCTCCTTTCCAGGAGTCCTCTCTATCCTTTCCATTGTTCCCATGGTTTCCAGAATTGCTCTGTCCAGAGGCTGTGTCAGTTCCAGAAGACCCCCTAGCTGTACCCCAAGATCCAACACTCCCAGTCTTTCTTTCTCCAGTGCTTTGTGAAGGGGTGTCAGTGCTCCTGGAAGGGTTCCCCAAGCCCATTTCAAAGGGCATTCCCTTATTCTCCATAGGGTTTGGTGAACTTAAGTTCAAGGAGTTAGTGTTTCCATTTTTTGGTCCATCAGTGTTATGAATTTGAGCCTGTTCTCTGCCAGAGACAAAGTTAACACCCGCATTTTCCATCTTTGACTGCTGTTCCCTAGAGGTCTGACCTACTGTGCTAATCTGTGCATTGGAGCTACCACTATCAGATTCCAAAGTCCCTTTCCTAGAATTGCCCTCTTGAACCAGTGCTGGCCAAGCAGATGGGTTGCTATTTGGGTTAAAGTTGCTGAAGCCAGTACTGGGACTGATTCTATCTTGGCCACTCAAGTTCCTCCAATTACCTAGTCCATTGTTACTCTCGGCAGCAGGGTTGGAAGATTGAACAGATTTAGCCTTGGGATCAGATTTCCAGGCCCCAAGATTACATTCGTTTCCAGCGCTTCCAGACTGGCACTGGCTTCCTTTTCCTTTGTTACTAGTGGTGCTTCCTGGCAGAGCGTTCTTCTCCAGGCCAGGGTTCGAGGCACTGTTGTTATCGGTGGTGTTTTCGGAAGAAGACTCAGCATCTTTGCTGGCAATACAAGGCCACTCTTCCATGTCAGACCCGTCTACAATCACCTTGTCCCAGATGTGAGTTGGGTTGGCGTTGGTGCCGCTGTTGGAGGAGGCTCCAGGACCCCAAGTGGAATTTGCATAATTTGAAGCAGCAGCACCTCCAATTGCTGAATCTAAAAAAAAGCCAAAAACATACCCAAAGACGTCATTAAAAAACAGTGTTATTTTCAAGCACTGAACATCACTAACTACTGTTTTCATTAATAAGAACACTTCCCTCAAACATGTAATAAAGTTGTTTTGGAAGAATATTAGGCTGGAAAACACCACTGAAAATACTGATGAAGAACTTCAACAAAATTCCCATAAGCATATTGTGGGCATCTGAATTCACCTTTGACTCACTACTTTTACTAACAGTCCAGCTCTAAGTTCAACAGAATAATTATAACCCAGTTAATTACAATTACTGCTCCTGGTTGTAGACTTTTCAAACAGACATTTAGAATCAGCTTCAAATATCTTTTTCAAGTTGATTCTGCTACAAAGAACTTCTTTCAACCCTTTGGAAAACAAACAAATTTGCTTCCAAAAGTTACTGTAAAGTGGAAGAGTCCAAAGCTACATAAATTACAATTCCTACGTAGTAATGTGCAAGCTGCATTCAGTATGTAATTACACCACATCTGTGTCACTGCTATATTTACCCTAGAAACCACAGTTTGTGGTTTTGCGAGCAGCTAAGCTGATCTCTGCCTCTGGATGGAGGCTAGTAAGAGACCTTACTTTTTCTCCTCTCTCACCAGCTCTACCTACTTCAAGTTCCCCAAGTTTCACAGCACATTTGTGACAGTTCTTTACACAAAACTGTCCACTTTTTGATGGGTTAGCTTTTTGCTGGCTTAGCACATTATACAGGGTAACTTGCAAATTCAGTGAGCTTTGGAGTCACTG
Organism: Pezoporus flaviventris; assembly: GCF_033815535.1. NCBI lineage: Eukaryota > Metazoa > Chordata > Aves > Psittaciformes > Psittacidae > Pezoporus > Pezoporus flaviventris. The sequence continues at coordinate 2,223,971 of NW_026892559.1, forward strand.
TAAGAAAATCAGCAGGATGAACGACAATGAATAGGGCACCTTTCTTTCATCTGTGGTGAACTATTATTATGTCCTATGTGCATGACTTCACATGGACAAGATATTTGCATATATTTTTAAAGCAGATATAAATCAACACAGTGACACAATGGATGAAAGCCTATGTCAATGCTGGCAGCACGATGTCTGCATATATGCACGTTAGCATCATTAGTTTAAAATGCCAGCCATGATTCCCTTGCTATCCACATAATTACTTGTGATCCTCTAAATAATTTAAGTCCATTAGTACTTCAGTGTTGTTCTCTATATAGCGTTATACTCATTTTTCTATGTATTTTTAATACCAAGGGACCCTAAATTGCCCTCCTCACCACAAATTCCCAGTGATGAAGACTAAACACTCTCCGTTCTACAGAACCATGTACGCTAGGTACAAAACCATGTACCTAACATATTAGTCTTACTCAGTTACCCCACCCAACCAATTTAACTTATTCTGCAGAGCATAAAGGTCATAGTAATATCTGCATCAGTATTTAGACCTGAATATGTATTTTGTTACTACCAATATTAGCTGATATGACAGCATCCAGGAAAATAAGGTATAATCACAAAATTGAAGAATGGTATGAGTTGAAAGGGACCTTAAAGATTATGTAGTTCAAACGCCCCTGCACAGGCAGGGACACCTTCCACTAGACCAGGTTGCTCAAAGCCCTGTCCAATACTGACCTTAAAAAACATGTATATCCCCTCCCCTTCCCCCCCCCAAGTGTCTATGTTACATATTCGAAACTGAAGACCACAATTTCTGGTTGCTAATACCGTTAACAGAAAATGAACAGATTGGCTTTCAGCACCTGTCTCAGGCTTTCTGTTTATTAGCTTAACCAATGAACATCCACTGAATGCCTTCCGGATCACCCCTTATGAAGGGCCACCAATAAGTATCTAGACTTCACAGCAAGGTTAGAACTCTTTGTACACTTTGAATACTGATGAACAAGTCAGCCTTAATCCATTAAACCCTAGCCACCAAGATCCAAAAGACCAAGCCGTTCCCATACATGTTTCTGTTGTTGCCTTTACCTTCTTACAGGCAAACTTAACAATAGCAAGGAAGTGTGACTTTTGACTGGTATTTAATCTTTTTCGTACACTAATGCTTCTATGCATTTTGATTTAAAAACATTCTGATTAGACCAATCACAGGAATAGCTTAAGGAGAACAGCCAAAGACAAATTCTACTGCTGTCTTTTGAACTTATCAATGATTCAGCGCATGACTGATGCACAGGCCGCTATGTAGCAAGACCTCCACACAGGTGATTTTAATAAAGCTTTTCACATTTTATTTCTGTGGAGACATTCTAAAAGTATTAAGATGGGGATGTTCGCTAACACAGTATACTAGATCACAATTTAACAGATTGCCCTATAAAAAGCCAGCCTCCCCTGCTATATTTGACAGTGGCAACAAAATTTTGGCGATTTACGGTTTTGTCGAAAGATAATGGGTAAGGGCTCTTGGTTTCTTAAACTCCTCCTTAATAACAAACATGTTGAAGATAAGCAAGTTTCTGATCTGACTAGAATAAAATTAAAAAAAATTACTAAATTATTACTTTTAAAGATGAAAGTATGGAATTGAAATAAAGTACTGAAATGGGGATGCAGTTTTGCTGTGAGAGACGGTGATGATTCTTAGAGGGTACTGTAACTACTGAAAGACTTTCACCGATAAAATTTAAGCTCTGTTTTCCAAAATCATCTTGCATATCCTGAATATAATTGGTATTGGATGAATTATACATACCACCCTCCACCCCAACCCCTGCTATTGCTATGAGACAACAGTAAACTCAGCGTCATCTTTCAGGGAACTAGAGCTTTGCCATCTTACAGAAGCATTCCAATTCTGACAGAAAAAGATCCATGTAGAAAAGGATTATGTACTAATTTTTTGTGTTGAAGCCTCACCAACACCTTCTATAGCTAGCTGGCAAATAGAACATCATGAAGCAGTAAGTAAGCTGCACTGTCTTCTCCTTTGGGAACCTGTCTTTTTTTTTTTTAATGGGGGCTGAACTAATCACAGTATCAGTGCATAAGTGCCTGACAGAACTGGGCCCAATTTGCCAACAGCCAGGATTTCAGATGGCGCTAATGATGCGCAAAACAGATAGCAACACTGTATCTCCACAAGCACGTTGATGGAGCACTTTAAGTGACAGCCCTGGCCTATCTTGTCCAGCTGCTCATTCCCACTCCCCTGGCACACATATTCCAACTTGCTAGCACGTTTCCACTGACATTCAGTGAGCTGAACTGGTAATCACCCAGGCTGACGTTAGCTTTAAAAAACCAACCTGGCTTAATTTTAATTCAAGACAGCTTAATTATCTGTTATGGTGCCCAAAGCTGGATGGGGTGAGGCAGGTCTAAAGGACCCGTGTATTTCTCTTCAACGCTCCTGACTTACACCAGGGTAAAGCAACTAACCATTGGCATAAGAAGCTGCCCTATCAATAAAATATAAACAGATAGTTGTAAATGTACCATTAAACTGAATGTAAAAATATGAGAATACATTAAAACAAAATTTTGGTCTTGGAAAAACAAGTACTGGGTGCCAAACTCATTACACAAAACTTTAAGGAGCCCCTAAAATACTTCAAAATAGTCTTCATATAGTACATCCAACAGCGAATAAATGCTGTTCATGAGAAATTTTGTAAACTTTTAGAATGCTTCACTACTATCAAGTCTCTTTTGTCAGTCTACTGCAATCACTGTAAGGTATACAAATGCTGACATAATGCTAACATTTTACATACAGTCAACAAGACTTTGGGGTGTGGGTTCCCCACCCCCACCCCCCCTTCATCTTTCAGCTGTTTTATCAAAATCAGCCATCTCTTTAGAGATCTGGTTTTTGAACTGATTAGCTAAAACTTTGCCACTGTAGTTTAAAATCCCCTCCCCCTTAAATAGGCAACATCAAAGATAACAAGATAAATAATCTGTCAAACAGGGATTTATTACAAAGGAATTCAAGCATTGAAACCACAAACCAAGCAGAATCATTCATTTTCCTAGAATCCTTCTAATAAAGACAGCCATCCCATCTAGCTTGCTTGATTCTGGAGTTCCAAGCCACTTCAGAACTGTAAAAAGTCTATGCTCTCCAGGACTGCGGTAAAAAAGCCATCCCATTAATCTGGATGGTTTTCAAAGGCAAGTCAGACATAGTGGTATCATTATTTTCTTTTTCTGATTTTCAAGCATTTATTATTTCTTTTTTAAACACCCTCATTGGCAGAACTGAAGCTGTCCTTGACTTCTCAGATCACCTAAGTTTTTCTTTAGAAGGCAGACAGATGTCTTGAGTGGTATTTTGTTTGTTCTACTATAATAACTTTCAGAAGGAAATATTACAATTACTGCAATTCCCCAAGGGTCTAAAAAATTCAGGAGCAGTCAGACACTCATAAAAAAAATCTTAAAATCAATTTATCTTCTAGAATTCAAAGTGAACAGAAAAGTAAAAACAGGACAGTCACTGCTTTTATAAAAAGGCTTATCTAAGGAGAAAACCAAGATTGTTACTAAAAAATAGTCAGGAGCAAGAGGATCAGCTTTCTATTTCATCTAGGTGAGAAGTGACAGCCACCTGACATCTGCAGACTTCCTATCTACATGTCTGTTTTGCTAGATGGTATAAAAAAAGTGACAAGGAAATTCATGTGATCAAAGAAACCTGAAGAGCTATTAAGAACCACTCAATGACAACCATAAAATGCTATTCATCCATGCACTGGGTGTACCTTGTTGTGGTCTTAAAGCTTTACAGCATAAAATTCAAGCCACCCATTACATGTTTAAAAAAAAAAAGAACTCTCTCTCTTGTTCCATCTATTAGTAAAACTTGCAGTCACTGCTTCTAACAGCAAGAGAAAAGTCTATATGCTAAAATAGAAGCTCTCCAGAAGCCATCTGATGAGTTTTTTTTATATAATGATACGCTTATGCACAATTTTAGCGATCCCTTTCCTGCCATGCACACACACACGTTCATTTAATACTAATATTATTATTACTTGCCTGTTGCAGTCCCACTGTCGCTCTGCAGCAGTGCTCCTGTCACTGGTTGTGCGTTGTTTGGGTTTGCTCCTGGTGCTGTTGGGGGAGGAGGCCCTGCTCCACCCCCAAGGAGCATACAGGATGGCGGAGGGGGCTGCCCACGTTTCAGTAACACTTTGTGGTCCTGCTGGCAACGGAATCGCGGCGGCACCTCCCGAGGCATGTAGCGGGCGGCGCTTGGCGGTTGTCCGTTCGGCACTGCCACCCTTTTGGCATTGTTGCCACCATTGACTGGTGGCGATGGAGAGTTGCCAATTGGGCTGGCAGCCACTGGTTGGCTTAAACTTGGTTTCGTCACTTCGGGCACTGAAAAACAGGAAGAATGGAAATCAGAAACTTTTCCACTTAAACCTGTGCTAGCTGCAAGAACTCACTGTGACTCTTTCCTCTTAAAATTCCATTCTTCTCTCAAATGCTGTGCAACTTCAACTTCATCAAAGAGCAGGGAATAAGCAGTTAGCAGCAAACCTCTTGCTTCCATGTGCATTTCTGTACCCCAGTCTGAAACTCTATCCTCAGCAAGTATTTTGCTCTAAGCTCCAAATTTCTTGGAAATGTACAGCTGGCAAAGAGTATCACCCTGGGCAATGAGTCATTTAAAAACATGAGCAGTCAAACAGAACTGGGTCCATCTTCCCAAGTCTGCTTCTCTCCCCTGTTCCCCAACCTTCAAGTGGTTTTTGGATTGTTTACGCATCACCCTTATGGGAGATCTGAAATCAGATCCCAAGTTTTCACCTGCTTAAGGCATACATAGCCACCACCAAAACAAACAGACGGGAGAAAAAACACCACCCTCCTCTTAGAGTTAACAAATCCAACTTCTCTGTACTGCTCTGAAGTAAGACAGTACTAGTTGACTCCCACCCGAAAGGCAGTCCTACATACAGCATTTGTTCTGAGCTCACATAAAGTTTCCCAGCTGGTCACCAGGTGCCCCTATAAGCAAAGACAAGCTGCTTCTAAAGGCTATTATGCATTAGAGAAGAGGAAAACCACAAACAAATCCTTGAGGAAGTAACATCATCACAGAATCTGCTTTCGCTATATAGGCTTCAATGCCCAAATCCACAAAAAAGGTGGTGTTAGCTGAAAAATCGAGTTACTATCTTAGTTCCCTTCTGTCAATAACGGCAATTTCCCCACATATTTTTTATAAAATTGACAAACAAATCAAGATTAAATATATTTTTAGATCAGCTAAATAAACTTGGCTTTCAAGATTCTCTAACATCAGTCCTGCCTTATCTGTTGGACTTTTTGGTGCCTTAAGTTCCCAAACCCAAGCCATTTTAATTCACTTTGGTACCTCACTATAAGCAGTGTTTTCCCTGTCTTCCATTCAATTTATACAGGTGGATTTTGTGTACATCTATACTTGTCTAAAACCTCTGCAAACCCGAAAACTAAATACTTCAGCTAATCTATTTTATCCACAATACTCATCTTGATTCATAACTGCCCTTCTTTTTACAATAATTCTGATCAAGATCCAAGTCTTGGGCTCAGGTTGATAAAAAATATTCTTTAGAATCAAAGATTCTTACCTTTGGTTTTTTGATCTGTGACCTGCAAATTAAAAGTAAGAATGTAAATAAGAGTTTTAAGAACGTCAACACAAAACATTGAACAGATTACGCTAAATCATTACCTTGATTTATTAGCACAAGAACAGTATCTGTTGTTGCATGAAAATAATCAGATGATGAACTTCAGTATTCCTACTCATAGATACGAAGTTTTCAAAAATACTACAGCTCCTGGAATATCTGATGCAAAACTGGCAGAGGTTGCCCAGAGAAGCTGTGGCTGCCTCAGCCCTGGAAGTGCTGAAGACCAGGTTGGACAGGGCTTGGAGCAAAATGGTCTAGTGGAAGGTGTCCCTGCCCATGGGAGAGGACTGGAACTGGGTGAGCTTTAAGGTCCCTTCCAACCCAAGCCATTCTGTGATTCTATGATTCTACGGAAAGTCCCTCGCAGAAACAGTAATTACTTCACTCATTATGATTTTTCGTATACGCTCTTCTCCTCATCCCAAATGCAGATTTCCAAAGCACAAATAAACATGCACTACAGTTCCTTCAGATTTTGGAGGTGAGGGATAACAAAAACTTCCTTCTGTGAAAGTATCCTTACAGGAGACTGCTAAAGGTAGCAATGGAATTCCCATAGGAGTAATCTCAGATGGGATGAGATCTGTGTCTCTGCCATCTTCCCATTTCACCTTTCCCATGATATCTCTTCCAAGGAGAAGAAATCCTAAACCTGGATTCATCACCACAATTGCAAAAATACCTGCAACAGCTATAAATCACCAGACTTCACGATCTCTTGAATGCAATAAGAAATTGATTACTGAAGTGAGCCATCATGCTGCCAACATACTCAGTATGTAGTTTTGCTGTACTTTCAGCATAGCAGATTTCAAGCTACAGTAGAGACAAACATACCACTGGTATATTCTCTGTAATCGAGTGTATTGTAGCATGTTTTGAACCTGTCGATCATGAGTTCCACTACACAATAATGAAAAAACCCTAAAGATCACAATGTGTCAGGTCTATAACACCTATTCTTAAAAGAAATTGCTGACTGAGTCCATAATTCTGGAAAGCACACAGTGACAGTATAGGATAATGAAAGCACAAGTAAAAAGCAGTTTATTGTTTAAACTAACCAAGCCAGAACTCCTTTGTATGGTAAAGGATAAAAAGACAAACTGCACTGAATTGCTATGGCATCATTTACTTTGCAAAGATGAACACCGCAATATGCAGTGGCACATCCACTATCATACAAAATCTTATGCATCATAGCTTCAAAGAGTTGCATAATCTAAAAGTCTCCAAGACAGTAAAAATGCACCTGTACCAAAACAGCATCTGTAAAAAGCCAGATGTTAATTTTCAGCTTCATTTATGAAAAATCCTGTATCTGTCAAGTTAAGTCTTCTCATGTAATAAAAAAATCTGTTAATCACTTAAGTGGCTCTGATACTCCACTACTAAAGAACAAAGAGGGAGAAAATTATTCATGGATCCAGTTTGGTAATACTGATAGGTCTACTATGGTCGATGGCAAACATGCTCAGTAAATAAGTAACTTGTGTACTTAGAAGAACCCCGTTTTGCCAAATCTTTAAGGAATTCTACATAACCACAGTTTGCTTAAGGGAAAAAAACCCCAAACATACATATTAATTCTGCCTATACTGCATCTCTCTCCCCTAGTCAAAATGATACGGTTTTGTGGTGGGTTTTTTTGTCTAAAATACAAAAGCTGAGAAAATGTGACACCATCTCAGATTTACAGCTGCCATCTCTCTGTGGGCAACCTATAAGCACTAGCAGGGCAGGAGCAGCTACAGTGAATGGGAAGGTGGAGTCAAACTCAGCCTTCTGACAAGCTATCAAACAGCCCCTGGGACACCAACCACAGGAATTCAGTCCATGAATGTGCTTGCATACCTTCTGTTGAAGTAATTTTTTTTTTTTTTAATTTTTCAGAAGATCCAGACAGAAACAATTGTTTCATGTTATACAAACTGTCTGAAAAAAGATACCCCCAAATCATTACTGCTTATTAGGTGAAAGCCACGAGAGCCACTAAGAACGAACACACACATTTATGTTCTATCCATTCAGTTGCCTGCTTTGCTACTCCTAGATAACTTCAAGTATTACTGTTAAGTTTGGTATCCAGGACATTAACATACTTAGTGTTCACCCTTACCAAGATCTTGGCAAAATACCGTAACATGCAATCACACTGAATAAGGCAGGTGAGGGACCACACAGGGAAGCTGGCAAATCTCCTTTGTACTCATAGCACTGATTCCTTGGTAAACACCAACAGCAGTGTTATCAAGGTGATCTGTATAACCTTTTCAAGTTTCTCTTGTATCACTGAGTATCAGCATATAATCATCAAGTCACTAGCCTTCTAGCGACCAGGGTCTCCTCCTCCTGGTTCCTACATATATTTTTTGTACTTGAACATTAAACAGCAGCAACACCTAGCCAAAAAGACACTGAAGAAACTTTATTCTGTAGCTACTGATCTTTTGCAGTATAACTGGGGATGTATCTACACAGTGGCTGCACAAAGACAACAAAAATGCACCACTTTATTTGCACCTAATTTAAACTGATGGCCTGAAATTGGTGCAAAAGCCAGGTTTAAGATGACCCCAGGTAAGATAAAATTTAACTGAAACTGGCGCTGGCTGGTCTAAGCAGAAACCTAGAAAATTTAACAGCGATGTCAGACCTCTTGTAGGATCTGTTGTTACTGAAACAACTGAAATGCAGAGACTACTGAAATAAAGTAAAGCCTTCTGCTGTCAATTTCACATCATCAATGAGATTGGAAGGGACAGCCTCTGAAGATCTAAGTCCACAATCCCCACACCAGTTCCCCAGCTGCCCCCTGGAGTCTGCCCAACTCAAAGCAAAGTCATCCAAACCAGACACATCCAAACTAGACTGTCATGTTCAACTCAGTTTTGAGCATCTCCAAAGATGGAGGTACCACAACCTCTCTGGGAAACCCGTTCCAGTGGTTGCCCAGTCACACACATGCAAAATGAGTCTTTTAATGATTCAGTGGGATTTCCTGTATTTTAATTTGTGCACAATGCTCAAACTTCTCAACACTAAGAAGAGTGTGCCTCCACCTTCTTTACTCCCTCCCACAAGGCATTTATATGCATTCACAAGATGCCCGAGCCTTCTCTTCTCCAGGCTGAAGAGCCTCAGCCCTCTCCTCTGTTTGTCAGATATTCCAGTTCCTTAATCATCTTGGGGGCCTTTCCTGGACCTGCTCCCAGACGGTTACATATCTTGTACTGGGAAGCCCAGAACTAGACAGAAAGGATTTTACCAGTCAGAAGCATGGATAAAGCAGGAGAACTCAAATTCTCATGTCAAATTAATTCTTAGAACAATCTGCTAGATTTTCAGTGAAATAGAGAGCATTTAATACACTAAGTATGCAAACCCAATTTAGAGTTTAATATTTTATATTAAAAAAAAATCTTTTGCTTCACTTGACACACTAAGGAGATTAAAAGTGTTACGTTAAACACTTAAGTTCCAAAAAAATTAAGGAAAAAAATAGTTAATGAAGCATCACTCCTAACAACCAAGTTTTAAATCTCAAATACAAACAATTTAATATCTTACCACCCCAATACTATTTATGTTCCAGCAGGATGAAAGTAGTCAAATATCAAAACTTACCTTCTGAGCAGATTCCTTCTTTTTCTTATCCTCCTTCTTCCTTTTCTTGTCTTCCATTAACTGTTCTTCCCTTTCTTGCTCCTTCTCTCTGCCAAAACATGAAAAACAACAATATGAGCACAATCAAATTGTATAAAAGCCACATATACTGTATCCTTTTCCCCCCCAAGAAAGGAAGTCAAGATACTAGATTCCTCTTATCATCATACTTCATTTGCATTTGAGGGTTTTGGTCTAGTTGAGATTAAGAAAAGCACCTTCTAGCTCAGTGTGGCAACAATCACGCCACTTGCTGCATAAAGGAAAATTCCTTTATTTGGATCAGGCCTCTTATGGCAGTACCCTGTATAAATTAACTATGTGCCTGATATTAGAAAATATCTTCAAGACATTTTGGCCAAAAACCCTTTTAATTGGGTTGTGCTATTATTTAATGAACAGTCTCATGAATCTCTTCATATGATAAAAAAAGGGAAGTTGTAATTTAATATATGATGGTCTGGTCTGATACGACATTTATCTTCACAGGGGGAAGACATTATTCTATTGCCTGTAGCTATGTCGCTTGTAAGAGACTAGAAATGTCATATCACATCAAAACCATCATTTATTATACAAATCACAAATTCAATTTCTAGCCTATTGTACCCACCCACAAAATTTTTGTGATGAAACTTGTAATATAAATTACTTTCCAGGGAAGCTATTTTTTTCACTCTTTCAAAAAAGGAATTAAAAAATAGTGCAGCTGCTATTGTTGTCGAGCTATCATCTTGTTGCTATGCTTTGTGTCAAATATGAAAGTACCAGAAAATGGTTAATTTACTGCATATGTGCTATTGGCTGAACTGTTTCTATGGTGAATCACATCTTTGTTAACCAGTTCTCTTCTCCTCCTTAAAAGTAAATTTAAAACCAAGTTTTCAGCTCACTTGGAGTAATTTTTTTTATAAGGAAAGATTAAGACTAAGGCAGTTAATGTAAAAAGATGATCTGATGGATAAAGGGTAGGATCAGAAACCAGAGATGTGCACTTTACAAACAACTAACAAGTATAACTCATGATCTTTTGGAACAAGTTATTATAAAACCCAACAGATTTATAAACAAAGCTGAGGTTTACAGTTGTATTGAACTATTTCTTGTATTTATGCACAAATCAAAGCTCTTTTCTGACCATAGTTTAAGCATCTTGGAATTGGCTTTGCTGTCACATTGTTCAGACTTTTCCTTCCACTGCCTTTACGTAGTATAGGTAGTATTTTTGTTTGCATTTTCACTAGATACTGCCAAGCCAGTAAAGAGACATTTGCATAGCTAATCAAATCCTACCAAAACATTTTGAGATGTCATGTGTTAACAGCTTCCTGACTGAGAACTTCAAAGAACTCTCAAAAAGAAAATGTTCTAAGGACAGTAATAAAATGCCTTCCTGGTTTCCTGCAGTCAGAAAGGCACTCTCCATCTTCATGGATGGAGAAAATGGATAAAGACAAGATCAGTCCTTAGTAACAACACCCTGGGATTATTACCAAATGCAATTCATACATAGTAGCCAGTTTAGTCTGGATGTAACAAAAGTTTGAGGCAAGCATTCCACATCATACAGAACAGTGTTTTATGCACAGTCTGGTATTACTTAAGCCAGGTCAGTTCTCACTCTTTTCTGTTCTCTATAAAAATGTCAAAGCACACTTTCCAGCCCTAAACTCTGGCAAGGAAAAGCCCCATAGGTTTTTCAATTTTACTAACAGCAAAGACATGAAGCACTGCGAGACTGGTATACTTCCCATTGTCATGGCACTGAGACAAAAAATGTTCTGTTTTCTTTGAGCCACAAACTGTAAGCAATATGGAAAAGCTCTCCAGTGACACCCTCATCTTTCAAAATTACTATAACCTCAAATTATGTTTACTACTTTTGCACTGTCAAGCTGTGTGTGTCTCTTGGGCTGTAGTGCCAGTTAAAAGAGTACTATTTCTAAAAAATTTTCTTGCAGCACACAAAAGTTTCAGAGCTGTCTTAAAAGAGCTTCTGAAAAAGGGTAGGATCAAAATACAAACTCACTTCCAGTAACTGCCTGGCACACAGCCTTCTACTTAAAAGCACTTTCCTTAGTTTTGTGACCAGAAGAGCAGGGAATGGAAAAGAACAAAAAAAAGGTCATATGCAAGCTATGGCTTACAGCAATGTGCAGCACATAATCAAAGAAGTGAAGGGTAGAAGATCCACAGCCTGAAAGTAAACACCTAGTTATGGGCATTTGTCTTTATGATACATCTTTTAGTAAAGATGTGCATTTAATATTCCATTGTGCACATCATCAACAACTACAATATAGCAATAATCAATACTTAGTAATTTAGGCTTCAGTTCATGTAAGCACACACCTAAGTTCTACTGAGATGGAAGGGAACTTTCTGAACACTTGGCTGCATCACATGTACAAGACCACAAAGCTCCTGGCAAAGCGTAACTGAAACCTCATGAACACATAGGAAATATGAAGTTCCATTCCCCAAATGACAGAGCAAGAACTGATGCCACAGACACACTAACCATGTACCACTGTGTTGAAAGTTCACTGAATTGGTGGGGGGAAGGGGGAGTGGAAATAGCTTATTGCCATTTTGGGTATCACACTTGCCATCTTCCCACTTTCACTGTGATGCATTTCACTAACATCTGAAGTTTTTATGATCAATGGTTTCCCTTTTTCAGTTGTACACAAGAAGCTTGTTAAACACAAACTTAGCTTGCAGCTTTAAGTCTTCCAATAAATTTAACACAAGCAAAACTTTCAAGAACCTCATCAATTCATTCAGAAGACAATGCTGCATATTAACCTTCTCTCATTAGCCATAAGATAATTCCTCCTGGCCCAGGCAAAGAAAGTGGAGGGTGTGGGTGTGCATCCATGGTGTACATTCCAGCAACAGGTGCTTAGACTGACAAGATCAACATGGGGAGAAAATCCATCAGCTCCAAACAGAGTGAATTTAGAGTAATACAATGGGGTGTGGTTCCGGCATTTGTTACCAGCACATAGTAATGGGAACAAGGACACACCACAACCCTGAAGAGGAAGTTTGCTAAACAGCAACCAGAAGCTAGCTTTTTACTCTAGCTTTCTTGAAGAAATCATGTGTTGATCTTAAAAATGATCTGACTGCACGTTAGTTTGGAATTAACATTGTCAGGAAGCATTGCTGAAGTGTATTACAGACTTAGTAATTTCGAGTATTTAAAGTAAGGCATATTAACAGCTTACAAATTATGAGGAACTATAGGTTGCAATAAAAAATTTTAATTATAAAATACCCAAACCAAACAAACCCACTAGCTGTGATGCAATACACTTAATACCGTATTGAAGTTATTATAATAAACTCTTCTGGCTAAGACAAAAGCAACCATTTCAGAGAAAATAAGGTTTTTCAGCTAATTAACTGAAGAAGTAACAGAAAATACTTTTGCAGACCAAGTTATTAAAACACCCACTTCAGGAAAAAAAGTAAAAATAGGTATTCAAGAAGTGTGCCCTCCCCTAAAACAATTTACCATTTTTGGAAGATGTTTATTCCTTCAAAATCTTAACATTCATTTTCCCCAGAAAACTGTCTTAAAAAGACTTATTCTCACAATGTATGGGCTTCAGGCACAGGCAAAGTTCAGAAGCTGTCTTCAAGTTTTTGCTATCATAAACTAAACTGTGAGACGAAATGACGTATTATGTATTGCATTCTATCTGCTGGCAACACACTTTGATCGGTAGAGATAAAGTGTCACACAGAGCATTAGTCTACGCAAAACCCCCACAAGCCTATAAAGTCAACCTCAACCTAAAATTGCACAGAAGAAATAGAAGTAAAACATAAAAAAAAAATGAAAATTTCGAGAAACTCAGGAGTGGCACCTCAGGGTAGGCAATTCCCAGTTCCTCCTACAGGGATACAGGACAACAATGTAACACTGGAAGCTCCTCGTAGGTAAAGATGCATGCTAGATATTGGTCCTATGAGTCATCTTCCCTCCTCTTGACCCCACGCTTTGCTCTACTTAGTACAGTTAACTCACTATAGTGTAGCAAAACACAGGAGTGACAGTAAACTTCTACTGGTGCATCCTATTCTTTGCACTGTAATAAACACAGGACGATTTACAAATCTGCTTCCAAACTGTGAGCCAACTTCTTCCAGAATAGGAGCAATTCCGAAACTACACTTCTAGCATCAGCAGCACTTAAACAGAACAAGCTTTTATCTATATCGCTACAAGGTCAGGTTAACAACTTCTCTAAAGGCTTTAGCCATAACTATCCAGAGCTCAAACGCCATCACCTTATGTAAAATAACAATTTGCATACCTAGACCAGTCTCACCCAGACACAGCACTTGATGTAACCAACTTTTTCCTACAGACAGGTCTCTAGTGATCCAAAATATATACAAAAGAAATATACAAAAGGACTTAAAACTCGAGGGACTAAACCAGAAAGTTAATCTATAGAGCATCCAACTTTAATCAAGATTCAAAGCAAGAAGAATTTCCAGTGAACTCTAACTACAAGCATCTGCTCCTCAGCAGTTCTGAAAGTTTCCTCAGTGTTTTGATAAATTATACAGCCTGGATACTAGCAGAATTGAGCATCACACTCTGGCATCCCAGATGTGTTGCAAAACACCTTTACAACAAGCTCAAGGCCAGGTACACTTCCAAAGCAAAAGCTCCTCTTAGTCTACACAGAGATGAAATATCTTAGAGCAAAGTAAGCTGTCTTCAACAGTGCTATTGCATGAAGAGCTTGTTGCTACCACTGGAGAAGTAGGTTTCATTTTCTTCCACCTTGTTTCTCTTTATCGAGCTCTGTCCCTGACCTTCCCTTGCTTGAGCCTTCTCTGGAATTCAGATGATTGTATGGTAAGAAAATTCAATTCTCAAAATCTCACCTGGACCACTCCCCCCATTTTGTAAATGGCATTAGCTTAGAGTATTATATGATGAACTCCAGAAGCAGAGTGCACAAGCAGCAAGGAGTCATCTTCTTTCAAAGGAACGTGTTAAATTGGTTGCAATTGAACGAAACTACACCTTACTTACATCTCCACACAGCACCCACTTAAAACTGCAAGCTGTACCATAGAAAGATCTACTAGTAAAAATGACTGTGTTTTCTTTTAAAAGAAACTTGTCTTACATTGTTCAATCAGGGACTGTAGTGACAGGACAAGGGGTACTGGGTTTAAATTCAAATGGGGGAAGTTAAGGTCAGATATAAAGATGAAGTTCTTTACTGTGAGGGTGGTGAGTCTCTGGAACAGGTTGCCCGAAGACATGGTAAATGCTCCATCCCTGGCAGTGTTCAAGGCCAGGTTGGAGAGAGCTTTGTGTGACATGCGAGTGTCCCTGCCCATGGCAGGGGTTTGGAACTGGATAATCTTAAGGTCCTTTCCAAAACAAACCAGTCTGTGATTCTATGATTCTATGTTTCCTCTAGACTGTATTTAGTCCTTTATCCCATACTCTGCATATGTGACATGTACTGTCGCTTGCATCTGAGCCATTCTAATTGTAACTAGCGCTTTGCTGGTACAATCTTCTAGCATAACAGTATTTATATAAAAAATTACATTAAAAAGCATAAGCTGATTATAACTAAGGGTCATAAGCATAGAAGAAAAAGTATACTACAAACTCCCAAATGAGTTCTTGCACTTTGAGGTGCAAGCCTATCTTGCTGTAGCAAAGAATACTGGCAGTCTGCTCAAGGTGGATGAAAGCTTTTCAATCTTATCAGGAAGCTGGATGTCAGAGACTAAAAATGAGCTAAATTAAATGCACTGTTTCTGGATTAGTCTTCTACTTCCATTCAACATATCCCACTTAACAGATGCACTCCATTCTTTCAACTGCATGAGAAGACTCTGGCATGTCCAAACATGCAAGTGTGCTTCAGCACATTTAAACAGGACTTCAAACAGAAGCAAGATGGAACACAGCATGGGATAAATCCCAGGACTGACACTCTGAATTCCTAAAGGTAAAATTACTTCCATTAGACTGAGCCATGTAAAGAGTTATGATCTTGCTCATCAAAAGATTAAAAATGGATTAGCTGGAAACAAAAAAATTTAAAATGCACAACACCACAGTCACCTTTCTTGCTAAGCAGTGCTTGCATGCATAAACTAGACAGGCCTAAGACATACAAAAGCTGGCTAAAGAGGAAATAGACATTTAAAAAAGCCAGTCTTCAGGCTGAACTGACAGAAATGGAGTATGAAATTATTTTAGGCCAAATGAGTTCTGATATTTATAAGGAAAAAAACCATGATCCTTCAGAATAGCACCCCTGAAGACCCAGAATATAAAAATTCCAAGGAGAAGAAATAAATAAATAAAAACATAAACAAAAATTACTTGTTTTGCTTGAAATAAAGCTGATGTTTACAGCATCATTGAAAAACTGCAATAGTGAACCAAGGGATAAACTACTCAGTTTAAAACCAACCACCTCATAAAAGGATGACGGTCCCACACTTTCTGAATGGAAGTGCGCTGAAGATACCAGAACTCAGCCCTTCAGCAGAGCATGAAATCAAAACTTTCACATTTGTAACATATACAAAAGCAAGCATAACATATGTAACACAGTAACATGTAAGACAGTGTGTCACATACCCTTTCCCCCTCAGAGCAAGTTGTGGATTTTATACAAGCACAGCTTACACTTTGCCATATATTAAATGAAAACACTTCAGAAAGCCTCATTTTAGAAGTAGTCTGCAACGCGGTGTTTTCAAAAGGCAAACTATTATTGCTCATCAAGGAGTTAAGAGTAAGCTCATTTTTTGACTTCTCTGGACGAAATCCAGAAGAGCGTCACAGCAAGAAGTCTGCTTACTTTAAATAGCGTATCTGGAACAACTGATATGCCTTTATCGCAGCAAAACATCAGTAATTTGGAGCTGCCGTAGAAAATAACTAACTTTGTAAAACTGGCATACTGACTTAATGAAAAGCATGCTTTTCTAAAGAAAGACTCCTCATAGACTATTAGACTTGCTAATAAAGTAAGAGTCTTTGTGGCATATTCAATATATATATATGCAAAATTATTTACGTAATAGAAAGAAAACAACTCTGACCATAAAAGGCTGTTTACCTGAAAGAACCAGACAGTGTAAGCTCTAAAATACATCATCAAATGTTCATAAAGAACGAGGTTTGTTCTCAACAATTCAGCAACTGGTTTGGGAGGGAGGAGCTCTACTTAACTTTTAAAAGTCTCCTGTCAATAACAAAACCTCAGATTGTGTAAAAAATAAATGGAAATGTTTTTAATAGTCCATATTACTTTGCTTACATTCCTTTTATATAATTACTCTGTTGTATCCCTTTTATACCTTAAAAGAATGACTTCAAAGTACGATCTAAAGTTTCCAGATGTTAGCCACAGTTGACAAGGCAAGCTCTAAGGAAACTGAGATCTACAGCCAAAGCTCTACAATGTATGAACTGAGCAAGTTTTCCCCTTACTTCAGCCTTCAAATGCTTTAGAGCTCTTACAAGTCAGTAATTATTATTTCATAGCATGCACACTCATGCATGCCAAAGATAAAGTGTTGGGACAATTGTGAAACATAGTAAAAATAGCTTAAGAATGGCAAAACGTTAAGTTAGGAAACTGCTTGTAATTATGATGTCCAGTAATTTATCATATCAGAAGATTCATTCAGCAAGACACAGTTCTACTGAAGACTTCAAGGTTTTATGTGATTATCAAATAAATTTTCCTCTAGACACTATTCACATATGTAGAAAGCTTCATTATCTACAACTGTTTACCAAGAAAAATATCTTTGTGGTTCTGAAAGCAGCAAAAAATACGTACGGAAATGAATCAGTAACAAACAACATGGAACCATTTACAAGATAACAGTGACCATGAAATATCAAAAACCAACCTGGCCCTGCTACAGGCTTAGAGAGAAAATGAGTCAGTTTTTTAACTAGGAAAGAGGTGGCAGTCCTTCAAGAAGTACAGTCAAGAACTCTGTTCCACTACAAATGATCTATCCTGGCAATATGTTCGCTTAAACCCTAATTAACAGAATCCCAGAATGGTTTGAGTTGCAAGGGACCTTAAAGCTCATCCAGTTCCAACCCCCTGCCATGGGCAGGGACACCTTCCACCTGAGAAGGTTTCTCCAAGCCTCATCCAACCTGGCCTTGAACACTGCCAGGGATGGGGCAGTCACAGCTTCCCTGGGCAACCTGTGCCAGGGCCTCACCACCATCACAGTAAAGAATTTCTTCCTTACACCTAAACAAATCTCCCCTCTTTAAGTTCAAAGCCATTCCCCACGTCCTGTTGCTACATGCCATTGTGAAAAGTCCTTCTCCAGATTTCCTGTAGGCCCCGTTAGGTGCTGGAAGACCACTATGAGGTCTCCCTGGAGCCTTCTCTTCTCCAGGCTGAACAAACCCAACTCTCTCAGTCTGTCTTCACAAGAGAGGTGCTCCAGCCTTCTGACCATCTTCATGACCCTTCTCCGGACTTGCTCCAACAGATCCATATCCTTCTCTGGGGCCCCACAGCTGGATGCGGTAGTCCAGGTGGGGTCTCACAAGAGCAAAGTAGCTTGCTAAAGCCATAATTTCAGCAGGTAAGACAACAGACTACCTCGCAAAACATTTATCTTCCATTAACTGAAGCCCTTCAATTTCTGCAATTATGGATGGGTGGAGTGGGGGATACAAAAGCTCTGGAGAGACTGAGGTGAGCTGCGGCTGAACTTTCCTTTGCATATGAGACACTTTTTACTACACTCTCCCAAAAGAACATTCTACCTGCCTCACTGTGCATACAGAAGTACTTCAGGAGCCCTACTTCACTATACATCGCATTAAATGAACGCAGGCTACCTGGGAAAAGTGCCAGATGTCAGTTAAAGGATTGCTTATTAGTCTGCAAGTACAGTATACACAAGAACTTGCAAATACTGCTTTGTATTAAAATATTACAAGACAAACTTTACCAGTTTTAAAATCTCAAATGACTTGCATGTCAAGAGAAAAAAATCCTTCCATTTGAAAACTAACAGAAGAAAAGTTACACAGAATCTTCCCTAAACAGCCCTTTTCAGTTTGGTTTTTAACTATTTTTTTAATTTTTTAAGACAATTCATCTTTTGAAACTAAGTGATACTTTCTGTGCTAGATACAAGATACTCTTACTGGTCTCACCATCAGAATCACAATTCTGATTGAAGGGACCTCTGTAAGTCACTTCCATCTAGAGTCTGGCCTAAGCCCACACTCAAAGCAAAGCCATCATTAAGCAGATTGCTCAGGACCTAGTCACATTCTGAGTCTGCCCAAGGACAGAGACACAAACTACCACCATTGTGGAGAACTTACTCCATTTTTCTACTACATCCATTGCAATTGCCTCCCCTATTCTGATGAAATCTCATCATTTCTTTCTTGCAATTTATGTTTGCTGCCTCTTGTTTTATTACTGCAGAGTCTGGCTCTCTAGACCCTCTCTCATTAGGCAGCTGAAGACAGCAATAACATTGCCTCCGTACAATCTTCTCTTTCTACAGCTGAACAAATACAGTTCTCTCACCCTTTCCTCACGCAAGATGTGCTCCAGAACACTAACTGTCTTAGTGGCTATTTAGTATCTCAGTGTCTTTTCCTGTATGAAAGCCAAAACTGGACACTGTACGTCAAAGGTGGACGTGTAAGTGTTGAACAGAAGAATCACTTCTCTTGACACACTGGCTATGGCCTTGTCCAGGACACGGATGGTTTCTTAACAGCAAGCACACCCTGCTGACTTACGTTCTACTTTTTCCTTGTCAGGACCTTTAGGTGTTTTTCCTGCAGAGCTACCTTCTAAACAGCACATGCCCATGTACAGGGTTAATTTGCCTCAGATGTAGCATTTGCCATTTACCTTTGTTGAATTTCAAGAAGTTTTTGTCAGGCCATTTTCTCCAGCCTACCAAGTTCCCCCTGCAAAGCAATCTTACCCTCCAGAGGGGTCAACCATTCAGCCCATTTTAGAATTATCTGCAAACATGCTGAGCATACATTCCATCCCACTGACCAGGGCGTTAATACGGAAGTTGAACATTATCAGCCCCAGCATTGACTCCCATGAGGCACCATTACCCAGCTGCCAGTGCACTTTGCATCGCGGACCATGGTATATACCAACTCTAAATCACTGACTCTGGCAGCCCCGCTCAGGAATCCCTTTTCAAAAAAATATGTTACTCAAGAATAGAATGAGCAAGCATTTTTGTACTTAGTGGTCCAGTGAGCAAGCACCTAATTACAGATTTGTCTTTTGCAGAACTGCACCAGAAGCCCCTAAAAAGACCTACCTTCCACTTCAGGTGTCTGAATCAGTACACTACTGCATTATGCAGCACAATGGACTCCACAAATCAAGCTCAGAGCTCTACTGGCAGCTTTACCAATGCCTCACTGGGACTTTGAACTGGTTACAAGTTGTGATGCAAGTGACTGCCACCTTAATAACCCGTTTTTTGTAGATGTGTATGAGAAGTGAAAAAAATCCCTGTTCACTGTTAATCTTCTGACTGCAGTTAGAAAGCAAATGCTAACTCCTGACTACAATGTAAACTTAATTTTAACAAAAGCAGCTCTGTACCCTCTTAGATTACAAACTTCTGTTTTAAATGCCAAGAACAGAACTATTTTTTAACACTAAAAAAGTTGCAAAAACTGAATCTATTTGCTATGGTAACTATGCCACAGTATGCACAACAATTATGACATTTGTTTTAATGTCAGAATGTGACATTTCAAAAAGAATACTGAAAAAGTATAATATAGTTTAATTAAATGGAGCGTTTTCTGCCAGAGCATCATTCATAGTATCAGCACAGGCCAGGCAGGCAGTAAGGAAGTGGATCACATAGAATCTTTGACAACAGAAATAGCTACGTTCAAAGCAAACTTTAACATTTCTTGGATTATGACTGGTATTTTTGTATTCGTGTTTCTTAGACATTAAAAAAAAAAAAAAATCAGACCTTAAAGAGCCTGGTACAGATATAAACTATCTGCGATACAGGACAAAATTTGAGGGGAAGGTGGATATACAGAAAACATTAGATAACAGCGTATTACAGTGTTATTGCTGTTGATTAACACACTTTAAAATACTGGAGGCTTTGTTAACTTTAATGGTATGGCACTTTAGGAGGAATCAAGAAAAAAACCTGAAATACATGCATGAATGAAGTAGTTTCTATATACTGACAGTTAAATTACTGAGGAAAAAATCCAAACACCCAAATGTGGATAGAAGCATGCTGCCTAAAAGCTACTTCTACTGAATGATGAAGTGCTTGGAATTCTACCTGCCTGAGGATATTATAAGGATACCTTCACAGCACCAGAATGGTATAATTCATATTTCATTTTACAAGCAATTTGATTGTTTACTTTTATTCAGTTTCCAAAGAAACACTCTAAATTCACTTGCTATAAAAACCAAACACTTTATGCAAGTTAATTAATAGCCTGACAAGCACATTACATACCTCTAGATCTGTATAATATTGTAAAATTTTCCACATACAGTGCTTGAGGGCACTGTAGCAATGAAAATAACATTTATCAAACTGTAAGTCATTATTTTAATTATACTAAATCAAAATACTAAAGCAAGAATGTATTTATTTTTATCAGTGGGAAGTTAAGAACAAGGTTTTCCACCCAAGGTTATTATTCATCTGTTGTAGGCCAAACTGGAAGAACTAGTGAGTTAAGGTTGCCTGAACTTCTAATACATTAAAAACTCAACTCTTGCAGCTTGCTCAGATTTTCTTGGCAAAGGTATTTAAGGTTTGTATTTTTTACTCCAGTTATTGCCCGAGGCAGTATTTATTTTTAACAGGCAAGAAAATTCATTCAGCTACTTCCTGCAAATATTTAGTTACAAAGTTTTAGGACCATCACAATCCCCATCAGGCAATCTAAATTAAAGTCAGAAGGAAAAGTATGTAACGTGTTTTGCAGGACTGGGAAACACATAAATCTTGCAAATTAACATTTCTTCAAACAAATCTATCTGCGTACGTTCAGTATATTCAGCTGGAGTTGGGCAGGCAAAATCTTGATATTCCATTACTAATGGAATCAGTAGCATACTAAGTATGCTAGTAACTTTTATTCTTATAACTAGGGTTATATGAAGAGACTCCCCCCCCCCCCGCAACCGCTGTTCTTGAAGACTACAAACCATTGTTTAGTCCCAGTAGACAAGCACTATTACTGTCCATCCTTGCGCCAGCTGAGCTGAGAGCTGAAGCAGGATTAAATGGAAGAACCCCCCAACCCCCTCAGGAACAAGCTGAACAACCAGATTGCAATGAAGCAGGACAAAGATCCAGATGCTTTTGATCTGAATCCACCATAATGCACTTGCTTCAAGCCAACACTTGCATTCAGCTACACCTCATACTTCACCGGGCAAGTTGGTTCCTTCCTAAAGTACTTTAAGTACCAGTTTTGAAACCCCTCGTTTTAAACCATATCTATGTGCTTTGTGCAATGAGTAAAATGCAGTTGCGTAGCATCTTGCATGAAACCCTGAAACAAAAACCCTGAAACCCTGCATTTGCATGCGTGAAGCATGGCAAATAACTTCATTTATGCTATTGCACATTACATAATTAGAAAAATGGTTGGCTGGCTAAGTCTTAAACAGATGTATACTTTTCAAAAGTTCACTGGTATCTTGTAATTTTAATGACAGTGTATAATCATAACCTTCCTCTGCCAGATGAGGGAAAAACCACCCAAGAGACTGATGGGTGTATAGTTATGTAACAGCCAAATACGAGATGCTATAAGAGCTGGTTATCAACCTTGGCAATCACAAGGCTCAAATACAGACTGTACTCAGCTTGAAGTAAGAACTCGCTTACCAGCTAAATGCTATGGATTAACAAGTTCTTCGAATGCAATAATGATTATATACTTCATAGTCAAGTTGCAGTTAAGCACAGTGTGCACTGAACTTGAATGACAAAGAGATCTGTAACAGGCAAAATTCAGTCTGGTCTATGACTAGGTAACACATGTTCAAGCTTTTATGCTGACTTAAAAATGCAACTGTTACATCCACTACCTTCTCAACTCTGATACTTCTTTAACTACATATTTCCTTCAGAAATACCAGCCCTGTTTAGCAGCTCGCTGAAGTTGTAGATTACCCCCCCCCCCCCCCATTTCAATTGACTTGGGGGAGTTAAGGATGATACTTAATAACACAAGCCACAACACAAAGCTTTCCCAGGATATGTTACAAAACAAGGGACTGCGTGACCTGCTCAAGGTTACAAAATGACTCCATTGCTCACTCTGAATTACAAACTGGCATCCTCCTGACTCCTCCTCTATTTTCACTAATAAAATAATACCACTACTGAACACTTGCACAGCTCCTTTCATCACAGGATGTCAAAGGCCTTTATAAATATTAATTAAGCATTGCAGCAACACTAAGAAGTATGTAAAACTTAATTCTGCACATGAGTAAACCCAAGCAAGGAATGAATAACCGATGTTCAAAGTCACAGGACAACTCAGCAATATGGAGAGTAAGTGGCTCTTGCCATTAAGGAGCACTCCATTAGAAACAAGGACATAATTAATACTCAAAATGCGGTGTGAACAACCCTTGATGGCCAATACATTACACAGTCATGCTCAATCCTGCAAAGAGGACACTAAATTTCAGGCAGCATTCTCACAATGACACACAGTTTGGCTTCCTCCGAACAGAGAAAACTTTCTCATGAGATTTCTAGTAAAAATCTGTTTTTCCTTTCTGGTAACTTCCTTAGAAAAGACAGGTATGAATGTGATATTCTTTGGTACTTTTACAAAATTAACAAGTAATATCAAGCTGAGGCACAACTCAAAGAAAAATTCAGACCCCACAAATGAAAGTAAGCTGCTACTTAACATTCAGTCACATGCTCCAGTAATTAAGGGGGACAAAAAATACCAGTTGGAGAACATCCCTTCCCAAAAGAAAGAACCTTTATCAGTCCAAAACGAATGTTTTCAGCAGACTGATATATTTGTAATCACTTAAGTACTTCAGTGATCTTACAACTTCTTATAACAACTTAACCCACCACAAACATTACTCCTTCCTTTTAAAATTATTTACTCTTCCCAATGACCATAATTATCACGAGACACCCATCTGTAACATTTATACTTCTGGTGTGAAAGCTAAACATACTAAAACATACCAAAGCTGATCTGCTTCTATGTGCTGCCACATTCACGGTTTTAAATGGCTGGAGTGAGATTAATTTTTAAATTTTATTAAATTCCTGTCAACCTACCAAAAAAGACCCTGAAGGTGACAAGCCATGAACTCCTGCCAAAATTCCTGTTCACATTCCATTCAAGAATATGACATACATGACTGCAAAAAAATACTTTTGCTTTGATGAAAGGCTATTTTCTACAGAAGACAAAAGAAACCAAGTTGCACTAAAAACATGTGCAAGATTCACTTTACAGTGACCCCTCTGTTAGAAAAGGGGACTCTGTTGTTACAGCATCAATAAAGCAATTATGTCATTCGTATCTCAGCCCAGCAGAATGGTTGGGTTTTGGTTTGGGGGTTTTGGTTTTTTTTAATTATTTGTCAGGTTGGGGATTTGTTTTGATTTTTTTTTTTTTTTTTAAACTCATGCACAAACTTTACTTCCTATCAAAACAATAAGATTCCATCAAGGCTGATAAAGTTGGCCAAATGAAAAACAGGGGGTTGTTTGATATTTTAAATTACAAAATATGTTTTTCTTCTTACTACAGAATGAATGCCTAGACACAAGTTTGTTTTTTTTGGGGGGGGGGGGGATGGGGGTCTACACTTCCAAAAGGACATAATCTGGCTGTAGAAACTACTCTCTGGGTGAAGCTGTGTATCACGATTTCACTGTTATAATTTTACCTTGAGTTCTCTTTGAGCACAAAACCAGAGAACAATTCAGTATTGTATTTCATATATGGCTTTCATTGCATGAAGCAATTTTTCTTCCCTCTTACATGGGACAACAGCTAGTTACCATAGTTTACTCTATCATTCAAGCATTATGCCTTCAACAAAGGCTTGATGAGAGTTAACAGCAAGGCGTCAATAAATGGCGTTCCACACCTGTCCTGGGTTCAGCAGTAGCAGTCATTTTTTCTCCTTCTTGGTAGCTGGTGCAGTGCAGTGTTTTGACTTTCAGCTCGGGAACAGAGCTGATAAAAGGATGTTTTGGTTTGGCCAAGGACTTTGTGAGCCTCATGCTCTGCCAGGGAGGAGGGGAAGCCGGGAGGAAGCAGAGACAGGACACCTGACCCAAACTGACCAAAGAGGTATTCCATACCACAGCACATCATGCCCAGGATGTAACTGGGAGTTAGCCGGAAGGGCTGGGAGACGGCAGGGTTGGAGGAGGTATCGGTCGGAGCTTGGTCGGGCTTGGGGGCCTAGTTATCGGTCAGCTGGTGCTGAGGTGTTGTATTCTCTTCCCTTGTTATTTCCTTTATCATTATTATCGGTGGTAGCAGTAGTGATTTGTGTTATACCTTAGTTACTAAACTGTTCTTATCTCAACCCGTGGGAGTTGCATTCTTTTCGATTCTCCTCTCCGTCCCTCCGAGAGCAGGGGGAGGGCAAGAAAGGGGGGGGAAGTGAGCGAACGAATTACCTGACTGGGTTTAAACCACGACAACACCCCACTCCAGTAATTCTCAGGAACCCAAAAGTTGCTGAGTTTCCTTGGGTTAAACTAGTCACTCAACCTTCGAAAAAAAAGGTCTTGAAGATCCTGATCAACACAGTGCCACTTAGAAGTATGACCAAGTTCAAGATCAAATACTGCTGAGATATGTCCAAATGTACTTGGAACCAAAGAGGAATCAGCCTTTTGGTCTGCAGCCACACAGAAGCTTTAGATGAACAGGGGTGGTAGCATCTCTCTAGATAAACGCATCTACTACAGATATAACCAATAAGGTAACACAATTCTCTAAGTATGAAGAAGCACAGATATGGATCCTTTTGTTACAATACAGTATTTAAAAGTTTATGTTTCAGTTCTAATTATCAGTCAAAAGCATTTTTGGTGCACTTAGCTGCTGATCCCTAGGATTTTCTCTAGTGTTATTTATAATGAATATCCCATGCAAAATGCATAAAAGTGTTCCAGCATATTCTCACACTTTAGAAGACACTCCACAAGTCTTAGAACTACACTGTTAGAGATTACGGTTGTGGTTAAGGTCAGTAAGATACCACAGCAGATAACAAAGTCAGGACTTTCCATGCCAGTACTACAGAGATACAGTAAATACTGTAGTACTAAACCACCCTATTTTGTAAAGCTATTATTCAATATTTGTTCCTTATAGGGTAATTACAGATGATGATCTGGTAAAACAGCAGTGCTAAATTTTAAGGCAGGTGTTTCATAACAAAAAAGGCTTAAATACATTTACCACTTAAAGTGTGTAATTAAATAGGCTGTCCTGTCACACATCAGGTTTGGCATGTGGTTCAAGGTGTGAGCTTTACAATACACAAAATAACACAACTTCCTCCCTCCCTACTTTTACATGAAGATTTAAACACTGATAAAAGTTACATGATAAAGTAAATAAAATCAGCTGTCTCCACCATTCATATGATGGAGTGACATTTGCAAGATGTATACATGACACTGAAGTGAGCAATTTTGTTCACAGACCATGCCCTGTGGTTCTGAGGCTTGCACCTGCTGTTAAGGCAGACAGGCAGCGATCAGGTCTCACTGAAGTGTCAGTGAGGATGAGACTGCAGATCCTGCACAAGAAACAACGTAAATCACAAGTGCATGAAGTTCTCTCTCCCTGCTGCACTGCTACAGATACTTTGACGGCCAAAACATGAGACGGACAGTCATAAAATGCAAGAGAATAAATGAAAGATGTGGGGTTTACTACGGATTTGATACGCTATCATTAAAGAAAACTGAACTTTATTCTAGTGCAGTTTGCTCAAAACAAAGAGATATACTAGACTTGGTATCTACTTTTAAAGCAGCGAGACCTCAGGGGCACTGAAAAACAACTGTGTTTGACTGTTTGGGAACCTTCAAATGTGTTAAGCACACAGATTCTTTGCAGAGCCTGGTATGGAAACATTTGCTTGCCAGATGCATGCTGCTCACCCTTCTTACCACAGCCAGCAGGCCATCTTTTCATTAGTCATTTTCTATTCCAAAGCGAGATCAATAAATTATTATTCAAAACATCACAACTTCATGTCATGACTCATGAGTAATTAAGATGTAAGCTGAATTTAATCATTGGCACACAGAATGTAAACTAGAAAATTGTAAAGAAACTATGTGTAGGAAACAGGAAAAACAACAACACAGTACAAGACATGGCTTGTTTTGAACTACAAGAAACAAATAATCTTTACTCATGTAGTTACTTAAGCAGCCGAAAGATTTAAAGCCTCTCCAAGATGGTCTCCTCATATAACCGCTTGAGTTTTGAGGACATAAAGAAGATTTGATCATTTTGATCTGGCATTCCAAGAAAATGATAGCCTAAGATCTTAAAACGTCAGAAAGGAACAAATAACCTCACCAATGCATGCAATGCCTACAAACACCATCTGCACTCTTCCCTACCTAGAACATTATTTTTGCTTATCTGTAATTGTAAAGTCTGCATTCATATGGAATACTGATCACTGCCCTGAATTAATGTAAAATTCCAATGTTCTCTAGAATCTAGCAGTTTGCTATTTGCCCAAGATACTGTCAAAAACAGTGGAGGAAAGATATGAACAACCAATACATAATTGGAAGTAAAAGGTGCATTGCTATACACTTAATTTCAAACACTTAAAATTGCTGCTGTGTTTTTGGAGCACAACTGATTGCAGAAGGCTTGATTTGACATTAGCTGTGCACCCTTCTTTCCCCATGAAGAACAAATTCTTAAATGATAATTCTGAAGGCCACCATTACATTGCAAAGCACACTGCATCATAGATCTACATTTTGTGATATGACTGAATGTATACCAAGGAAAATTCCTTCTGTTTCAGGAATAGCTTAGGAAGACACGTACAGTATACTTTAGAAAGCTAATGAAAACCAGTTGCTGCATACAGCAAAGAAAAAAACTCACTCCCTTTTTTCATGTCTACCAGCAGAATGTATTGGAACATAATTCTTGTACAAAAGTGCAAAAGCACGTCTCTCTTTGAAAATGTGTGGCATCTCAAACCCTTTAATTTCTAATTTCCCTTCATGTTTTTAATCATTTGCTTCCATTAAGCATAACAGAGAAAACTAAGATATAAGTAAACATCTCAATACTGCTCCTTGTTTGCAGAGAGGGGAGGGTTTTTTCTGGTCTGTGTTTTGGGTTGGGTTTTTATTTTTTCTGGGGGGTGAGGGGTTTGGAAGAGGTGGTACTGTTTGATTTTTTAATATTTTTAACTTGGATTTTGGCAAGCTGTAATTGTCAAGGTAGACCCAGCTGTCAGTTCTCCATAGGAAGCATTATCAGGAAGGATATCAGAAGTTCAGTCAAGAACTCTGTGAGGTTACAGAAAACAGCAACTGCCTAAACACATTTTTTAAAAGAGCAGAGTCCAAGAATAAATCAAGTTAACACATGGTTAACACTTGAAATACTACTTTGTTCATGTCTTCGTTAAAAATAAGAACTAAAGCAGAAAGTTACTAGAGTCCATGGAACAAAACCCTCACAAGTGGCAGCTACTGCATTACAATAAAGTACTGTCACCCTAAATTGAAAGCCTTCCTGATTTAAATGGGAAAACACAAGCCTTTGCTAAGCACAGTAGTGCGTCTTATCAGGAATCTGTGCAGATGGCCTAAAACACACATACAGTGGTAACTTCAGAAAAAAAAAGTAGAAGTATATCTTCTTCATTCCAAAAGGAATGGAAAAGTGTGGAAAACAGCATTCTGCAGGCCATATAATATAATCATACTGTTTAATCATATAATCATACCTCTTTAACAGCCTATCTAAAATTAACTAGCTACAACAGTTATGAAGTAAAAACAAAAGATCTAGAAAATACTCCATTAACAGCCAGAATGTTTGCTATCATTCACTTTCAATCATCTGATAATGCTATTTTTGATTCATCCCTTTTTACAGTCCTCATACTGCGCACCATTCCCTAGCTGCATTTTGAAAAAGTTGCTTTGTTTCACACCTTCTGGAAATAAAGCATAGATTAAACCACCTTGTCTAGACATGAAACTCCTCCTAATTGCTAAGTAAACAATAATTTCCTTATTTCTTAAATAAGGATGTTAGAAAGTTTAAGTGAAAAATGTTCACTGTACCCTCAGGCGTTTGTCTAAACTAAGGATAATCTCCCACCAGGGAAACAATTTAAGTATGTTGTTATTTCTGTGGAGTTGGTGTCTACCCAATCTCAGAAGTCGCTCATGTGAGAGCTTTTCCTATTTGTATTAGGTGCAGAAGACAAGATTTTTGAAATTTTGATTGAGGGTTATCATTCCCTGTCTCTTGCCAGGAATGATAATTTACAGTGAGTGATGAATTTTACTTGCCGCTTATGTCATTCACAGATCAGTTTCTAGCTTCAATGCCATTTAAATATCTCTTGGGTTTTAATACGAATAATACAGTTAATACAGTAGCCCAAGATCACTCCAAAATTTAAAAAAATAGTGAATACTCAATCTGAGGATTTCTTGCTTGAAAAACCGAGTGTCTATTCATACTCAAGAAGCAAGAAGGAAATACTTTTAACTATTCATTACTAAGAAGAAATTTCTCACGCAAACAAAGTCAGCTCTGCAATACCTATGCTCTGGAAAGCTTACATTCCTTCACAATATGGAAATTCACATCAGAAAGTTGCCTCAACACACAAAAAATCTGAGATGATGGAGCAACATGGCTATGGCTCATCTTCCAGTCATCTACTATGGAAGAGTGAAATAAATTGTAAAGCAAAAGATAATCTGGAAAAGAAGCTAACATGAGGAAGCCACTGAAATGCCACCTTACAAAACAGCACCACCACAATGGTTCACGGAAAATAAAAATGTTAAGTCACAAGGGAAAAACTAAGGTGGATGCTATAGTGATATAACTGAAATTCGCCATTCAACACCTTTCTAAAGTTCCAAGACTAAGCTGATGTGTCTTGTTAAATTCTCAACCCAAGCAGTGTTTGCTACCTTTAAGTATTGTTGCATTACACAAGATTAACAACTTACTTTTTAATAAAAACCATGTATTTCTCATGCTCAGCAATGATGTCCTAAGACACAAAGAAATGCATGAAACTTAAGAGACTATAATTTTCAAAGAGTAACCAACATTTTTACTTCTGAGTGGTTAAAAATATATACTCTTTTTCAACATCAGTCCTAACAGAAAGTTACATCAAAACCATTTAAAGCATTCAGCACATACAGTCACCCAAGATTCTGCATGTTTCTGACAATAAAAGTAATTTTTACCTCTGCTGACAGTAATTTGAAGGCCTCGCCTATTCTTAATTTACAGCTACCTTTTCGTATCTACTACTGATTAATTTCATAGACATGCATAACAGCTGTTTCATTTTTTAGACACTATGCAAAAACAGTGTATGATACACGACAGGAATATACAGTATTCACTGTTCCACACAAAAAAATAATCCCACACTTCTAATCTATTCCGTTAAACCTTCTCTCTATCCTCTTTCAGAAAGGTGGCTCTGCATGTCAACGCTTTGTTGATATATAATGTTGAAGGTTAAAATGCATAAGCTGATGTGGAAGACTACTTCCTGCTGAAAGAAAAGCCCTTTAAACACTAGAACCTCAAATCTAATTTGTCAGCTTATTGATGCTTGCATACATACTCCCAGTGCAAAGCATCTCTCTTTCCATGAAGGCACTGTATTGAAAAAATGGTCAATGCTACTACCTAGCAGAAAGGTTAGCATAATCTTATAGTGAAAGTAATACAGAATTCAATCACTCACATAACATAAAATTCCAAATTTCAGGTAAAGGACCAGACCTTTTGCTTTAATCAAATCCATGCACTACGCTGGAAGTGCCACCTGCACTTCTGGTACTCACCAAGTGTAATTTACATGTGGCTGATTTAAATGAGGAAGTGTACCAAGTAAGAGTTACCAACTTTTACTAGTGCTCTAAAGATTGTTATAAAAATATATTGGGCAGTACTAGAAGCAACATCCTTAGTTAAACCAGCCTTTGATAAGCTTGCTCTTAACTAACATGTCATTTTAAATAGAGGGAGGAGAACTTTATTCTGTAACTTAAGCTATCTCTACTACTTTAAACTAAGGGGAACACAGCTCAGAAGGAAACCAACAGCTGGGTCTCCCACTCACCACTGCGCAGATCTAGTCTGTAACAGTTCCAAGTGGTGACTGGGTAGCACCTTTACTCTAAACATAGTCACTCATCACTATATGGTCACAGAATTTCTGGAAGACCTGCTAGAAAGATCTATACAATTACAACGTATTACCTGCTGTGATAGGTGAATAAAGCAAGAACTGCCATAACAATGTAAATCTCTAAAGCGGCCCAGGCTTTTGTGCAACAAACCTGACAAAGTTTAAACCTCTTCTGAAGCCACAACCAAATGGAACTGGGACTTGTAAACATTAACAGCTGAAACTGAAAGGGAAACTCAGAAAGTGTTTTCCTTCTGGCTCAGTTAGCCGGACACATAAGAAAGGAGATCAAGTAAAAAAAGTAGATCACCATCATTCTCAAGTTAATGATTTGATTTCCTTTAACTACCAAGGAAACTTTTAGATGCAGCCTCAGTAGCAATTCTTTCCGAGTAAGTGAGATACAACTCACTTGCAAGCACCAGCAGACACTTGGGCACTGTTGCTGCTGGGGAAGAGAATCATAGAATCATAGAACCGTTAGGGTTGGAAAGGACTTTAAGATCATCTAGTTCCAGCCCTCCTGCCATGGGCAGGGACACCTTACGCTAAATCGTATCACCCAAGGCCTCGTCCAACCTGGCCTTGAACACTGCCACGGACGGAGCATTCACAACCTCCTTGGGCAACCTATTCCAGTGCCTCACCACCCTAACAGGAAAGAACTTCCTTCTTACATCCAACCTAGAACTTAAACAGGGGAAGTTTAACTCGTTACCCCTTGTCCTATCACTACAGTCCCTAATGAAGAGTCCCTTCCCAGCATCACTATAGCCCCCCTTCAGATACGGGAGGGCTGCTATGAGGTCTCCATGCAGCCTTCTCTTCTCCAGGCTGAACAGCTCCAACTTCCTCAGCCTGTCTTCAGGAGAAAGGAGGACTCAAGCGCTTCCACCCTTCAGAAGTGAAGAATTTTACTGTTAAGCTTTCCATACTTGTATTTCTTTTTTGAAACTATGTAACGGTTTTGTTATTTTCAGCAGGAAAAGTGAAAATTACTTCCTGGTCTTTCTCCTTTTTTTAAAAGTTTTTCTCTAGCTAGGTTCCATGGGAGTAATTTAAGAAAATATCCTTACTGTACTTGCATAAGGCTGCAGTTAGCAAGAAATGGTACACACATAAAGCTAATGTACCTGAAGGGAAAAAAAATCCAAGCTCCACTTTATTGCTAGAGCTTGGAACTAATGACATTTTACCTGGAAAAAAAAGGTCCCTTTTACTGTGAAAATTGTTTTACCAATCCCTGCCAAGGTTTTTAACGGTACAGAAAAATACCTGCTGATGGAGATGTTCATTCTATAACATTATCTTACATTAAAACCTCCCCCCTAAAGGGAACTCCTCAAATAACCAAAACTGCCCATTCATTCCATGAAAGCTATTCAAAGATTAAGTTTTTACTTTGGAAGGATGAAAACATCAGTCAGTGAACTTACAGCAAGTTTTCTTTCATACTGCACTGAAGGATAACAATGTTTAAATCCTCATTAAAAACTTCACAAGTGTTAGGTATAGAATGTGAATTCAGTTTAATAAACAATTACTTCAGGAAGATTGCCTCTGAACTAGGTTTTCACTTCTATTTTAAAACATCCAAGAAAATCACATACTTTTCAGGGCCTTTTTTTTTTTTTTTAATGTTAATATTTGTCAAGGTATTAACACAGATCAGGTATTAAGCCTTGAATTCCAATGCCTTCAGCAAAAGCCCTTAGTCTGACCTCAAGACACTGCACTACCAGTTGTTACAATTTCTGATCCAGCAATGTTAACCATACTTCTTGGTAAGTGGAAATCCACAAATGCATGTTCTTACACAAACCAGAACTTCCAGCATTTGAACATTTGAGATAGGTGCAATACTCAATTCCATCTTTTCACCCACATCGTAATTTCAGTTAAATCAGCTTTGTTTCCATGAAGCCATTAAGGAAAAAGAAAGCATCATTCTGCTCACAATTCAGTACAGCTGTGTACAACTGGCTTCAGCCCCAGGCCACTAGCCAGGAACTTCTGAGTTCAAGTCTGGCTCTGCCACAGACTTTCTGTGTGGGCTTCAGAGAGCCTCTGAATTTCTCTGCTGCTCCTCTTCAATCAGTACAGTTACCCCTACAGAATGGCACTTGCTATGTTTTTACAGGCTTCTGCCAGAGAAAAAACTTGAATTGACTTTGAGAGCCATTTTTATTATGGTGCAAGCTCCACTAGGAAGTCTCCACATCTGCTGATACTTTTTAACTGCATCAACTGCCAACATACACGTATTACATATATGCATATACATACATATATGATACACACACAAACAGGAAAAGATAAAGCTAGAAAATAGCTACTTATTTTCAAGTTTGATAAAAGAATCAGGCTGAGAAAATGAAATCAAGTTTATCTGCTGTAATTAAATGTACAATGCAGAGCAACCTACAACCTTGTTCTTATTAACCGAGTGAGCCAATGACGAAATCTCGTTTTAACAGCTTAACATTAAATGCACAAGGCACGCAATGCTCAAGCCAGAACAATTACAACTAATACTTCTGATTATTACTTGAACAACAGAAAATGTCCTGTGAAGGAATGTGAAGGAGAAGAAGGATTTAAGCCTAACCAATGAATGAATGAAACATCATTTAAAAGATGAATTTTATTAAGAAAAAGATTAAGGGAAGTTACATGAACTTAAGCTGACCATATACTTGCAAGTCTCTTGTAGAAGAGTTTCACTTCACATTATCTAGACTGAAGCAGAATGTAATGGACTGACAGTAGCTAACCTCGGCTCTTCCTGCACTCCAATGATCCAATCATGCAAATACAGCTCATCACCTTTAAACCAATATATGCTGCCTTTAAATTAACCCGAGAAAAAACCCTTGTCCCCAGAACTTCATCAAGACAGGCTGACTTTCCAAAAATTAACCTGTTTGGTTATTCACAGCCTAACCACACAGAATGTAAAGAATGAAGCAACCGCAGCTTTATGGTACATTAAGCTGCCAATGTAAATCCTAGACTCTCAAGAGTTTACACTCCACCTGTTTTCATCTTTTTCATCTTATTTTACCTAAAAACTGTTAAGAATATACTTCCTACAGGTTTTCTGCATCAGGACATAGGATTTCTTTCTAAAAAGTGATAAATGTAAAGCAAAAATGTCTCCCAATTAACAACACAGCAAATTAATTCAAAATATGTTATTTTGTGATAAAAACAGTCACTCAAGGACTTCATACAAAAAAAACCACTCCAGAACAGCTACCATGCAAAGATAAGGTGGTTAAATGCAAATTAAGATAGCTTTTGAGAAAGGAGGACTAAACTTGTTCAAACGGCTGAAAAATTACCTGCATGTAAGACAGGATTCTCACATCCCAGGTCATTTACTGAAACTTTAGACTGCAATTCAGTGGTTTCCAAAACATACTTGCTGATTAAACCCATAAAGCTGAGAGAAATACCATCAGGAAGAAGCACATCCAAACAACTTATTAGGAAGATTAAATCTTTATCCAGATGAGATTTTTAGTTTCCTGCATCACACTACCATCAGTGTGTTTCCATCAGATGGAGCAGTCACAAATACTACAGCATGGCCAGTATACTGGTTAGCAAGCATTCCTGCCAGGGTAATCTGCTCTGAACAGGATTACAAAATAAAACAAAAATAACCCTACTGCCTTGTTCACTTTCTCTCTCTCAGCACTGTTTGGTCTGGTTGTGATGTATTAAACAGATAATCTGAACGTTACCTGCAAAGGAATAGAAAATCTGACTGTAACACAGGGCTGCTGAATCTAAAATTCCCACTAATACTGCTATAACCAACTTCTGTAACACAGCTGGAGCCTTCTTTTACACAAGGTTCAAAAAAGCTTTTGGGGTTTTACTTCAGGTTAACCAAGTATTTTTACAGGCAATTTGAACCTCCACACATTTAGATCCCAACCAGCACGCATGAACCTGTAATGACATCCACAAATTAAAAAGAGAGCTAGATACAGTATGACATACATATAACCTAAATAGGATATCCTCTATTTCTATGCACTGTATTTTTTAACTATTTTTTATATATATATATATACACACACATATATATATATATATATATATATATAGCATTTACCATAGAAGCTCCCTTGAATAAAACTGTGGGGATAATAACACTAGCAGTACCCAAGCAAAGCTTAACAGGATAGGGAAGGTTTTATTTATATAAAGGTTTATACAGCCTTCCCTAGAATATAGAAAACTACATTTTTAAAAATTCACATGAGGATCAAGCTATATAATTCATATTTTCTGTTTCGCAGAAGAACAAGCTAGAAAAGGATGTTAGGTAAGTTTTGGTTCCTTCTGCCCTCCCCTGCATAGAGAACGTATCCATTTTCATTTTTATTGTCCTCAAACTCTCTCCATTAAGAGACAAGATAGCAAAAAAAAACCCACAAAAAACAACCCAGCAATGTTACAGGATTAGAGCTTCCAAAGTATTAAAATACCAAAATTCACTTGCATGTTGTGATCAAATAATTTTTCCTATGAATTGTTCAGCAAAAGGCTGAGCATAAACATGCTTTACACTTAACTGGCAAAGGGACATATCAGAATATACCAGTCTCACTTTAGTTGATGAAGCTCTCAGTAGTAGTCACCCTCTTGCCAAAGAAAGCTGTTTCATAGACAAGTCTATCTAAAGTATCAACACAGAATTACAAGCATGTGTTTTAAATCAGACCCTGAATCCAGCGTGATTGCTTAACTGAAATTATATACAATTAAAAATATAAATACTAATACAGAAGCTGCAACAAGAATGCAAACACTGCTACATTAGGATTTAAATATTAAATTGCAATGTCTTCTACTACAAACAGTAAAATTTAAACTGGGGAAAAAGTGGAAGAAACATGGAAGACTTATCTTAAAGGTTTAAGTGACACAGGACAAGTATGTGCTGGAGAACTGGATGGCTCTGGCATAACCAAGTTCACAAGCATAGACTGAACCACAATGACAACACGTCTCTGCATATTCACCACAGAGCACATGTAAAATGGGACAACTGCACTCAACTCTAATTAATGGTTAAGTGGCATTAACAGAATATGTATTTAATCATTACTATTTTCATATAGGTCAACTAGCCCCCAAAAGCTTAAAATCTACACAGACTACGGCGTAGACATGCTTAAAAAAAAAAATTGAATTCCAGCAGTCTTAATGCAGCCAAAATTTTGCATGTTCTCATCTACATGGAGGCTGTGCTGAACAGCCACTATGAAATTACAGATAGACAGTGCTTTATGATTGTGCTGTTTAACAAATTCTGTACTTAAAAGCAGGAAAAAAACTGAGAATACTAGAAGTAGTTTTTCCACTTTTTTTTTTTTTAAATACTTCTCTGATTCAAAACTTAAGGCAAAGTTCTGCTCAAGTTTAAATTAGTTCTTGGGTTCAGCTGTCATACCTGTACCCGTATTTAAGGAAGCCCTAACTCTGCTTGTACTAACAACACTGGGAAACTGAGCACCCCCCCCCCCCGTTTCATACTTTAAACATGCATGGTGGGGTTTTGAGTATTCTTAAGGAATTAAAAGAGCTGCCTCCTTCATTTAAAAAATATTTGTGCCTTTCTGCTTTTTAGCTGCTGAAGAAACTATCCCGTTCAAAGCAACTCAATTATGATGGTGCTCAGCGTCAAAATAATGCTCTTCTAACACTAATTAAACGACTGCTTATTCATTTGCTGATAACTGTATGTATCTATAAAAATGCAAAAAAAGCTGAAGTGTTGTGGTTTTTGCCTTTTTTTTTCCCTAGACTACCTATTACGTTGCATTGCTCTTATTTGAGCTACCTCAAAATTTGTTGACCTCCCCTACTGTTCAAAATGCTCTGAAGTTAAGGCCTAGTAAATACCATCCTAACAAGAGAAGCACTCCCCTGCTGTCATGAAATGAAACACAGTTGTACCTTGATGCTTTGTTTTCATTTTGGTTTAGCAATTTTCAATTTCAACATTTCACTTCTAGAAGTCTGAATTTAACATAAATTTGTACTAATACACAAGCTTTGTACTTTTAAGCATTTTTCTTCCTACTGATACCAAAGTACTTTTAGGTTAATTTTCTCTGCCTGACATATACAAGCATCCATTTTATTAAAGTTCAGATACAAACTGCAGCACTGCAAGGAACAGTACTAAACGTTCATGCTTATTATCTGTGGTGTTAAACAAGACTCCCCTAGCAGCTTCTCTCCAGATACATTAGCACACAGCTTTCCATGTTGTTTAACCCTTGGTTTGATTTGTTCTGCCTTTAAAGATCATCGCATGTTTTATTAATGTATCTTCTCTTAGGTACTTTAGGACAAAAAACCCAGGGTTTGTATCTTGGTTTATGTTTTCCCACATTACTGAACAGGCTAATTCAAAGTAGTCCTGGAACGAAAATATTCTGAAAAAGTATCAAGGTTTGTCTTTCAATTTGCCTGTGCTATAATATCCAAATATCACATCAACCAGTTCTTAAGATATGATTTTTCAGAAATGATTACCGATACGTAGTTCTAGTAGCACCAGATCATTTTAAACCCTGAACTATGATGCCAACAAACTCTACACAGACCAGAAAATAACTTTCGAAATTACAACATCCATACAGCCTTAAGAACTCCTGCCAGAAGTGTGTTGAGGGCATTATGTACAAAAATTATCAGGGTTTGCATATATCCATGCTGCTCCCAAAATATAACCTTTGCCTCTACAAAAAAGAAAAATTTGTGTCTTACAAAGGAAAAAAAAGAATTTAAGCAATGAAAAGTGCTAAGCGTATAGCTCTGGAGCTGGAATTCACCATGATTACAGAAAGGCACCATTTCTTGTGTGCCCTTCAAAACAATTATGGGATTATTACTAAAACAAAATTGAAATATTTTCAGTATATAGAATTTTTATCTCCACAATGGCTACACAATGCTGAAATGACTGAAAAGTACTATCCCGACACCCAACTTTACATACCTTGTTTGACCAATATTTGAAATACAGTACACATAATTATACCAACTAAATGCCAGTGTTACATTAGCAACTGAAGCTGCTGCTTCTTGAAATAAAAACTGAACTTGTCTTGCTTTGCAAAGCAACAAATCTTTGTATTCACCTAAACGGAATTTTACATCTGTTTATCAAATTAATTCTGCAGCAATAAATATAGCTAAATATTTAAAGTTTAGCCACTTTAAAAGTAACCATCTTCCTCAGCAGTATACTTCTAAGTGAAAAGACATCTTTTGCTCTGACAGTATACACACCACCCTTTACTTTCAGGAAGGTTACAAAACTAGCATCCAGACACCAAGACCTCAACTCCTTGGCAGAGATAAATATCTATAGATAAAAATTCTCTTCCAGCAATATGCTAACTCTATAGATTTTTCTTCATTTATAGGTTTGAATGCTTTCTCCTCTACTCAGCCATCTATTAATAAAGTACGAGTCAAAAGTCTCAAAAGGTTAAGTTTAGCTGAAACCAGCCAGCAAAGACCGTATGATCTTATGAAGTTACTTTTTTTCCTTCTCAGCAGGGGAGAAAGAGGATAAAAAAGAGCTGCTGAAAGTAAGCATACCGATTTTGTAGCCACTGTTTTTCCCTCTTTTTTTTTCCCATTAGAACTGGAGACTCCTGTACATTGAAGCTTAACAGTAATGTCAATTATTTCTCAAGAATCTCTTAGATGAAGGGCAAAAAACTTCAGGGCTCTGCTGACTACAGACTTCACTGTAATTTTCAGCCTACTGAAATAGTCTGCTTTGGAAAGGGATTGATTGCTGTAGACACCACCAGCAGT
Source organism: Pezoporus flaviventris (assembly GCF_033815535.1). Lineage (NCBI taxonomy): Eukaryota > Metazoa > Chordata > Aves > Psittaciformes > Psittacidae > Pezoporus > Pezoporus flaviventris. Next base: position 2,262,774 of record NW_026892559.1, read on the forward strand.
TGACACAGAAATGCAAATAGAAAAACTAAATAAAGCTTCCAAACCTGGTTTCACCATTGTAAACTGAACAGTGAAGAAACCCAGTCCAACACTTCTGCAAACTTCAAACTGATATACAAGCTGCAACTCCAAGTAAGGAGACTCAAAGTGATTTTCAATGAGTATTTTGCTCCCTTTGTACTGCAAGAACATACTGAATGCAAACAGCACTGAGAATTGCCCAGACTCACACTTTTAAAATCCCATGATTTCATAGGATATGGAGTCCTCAAAACCCTCTGCACTAAGAGCTGATGGGTCAAAGACATACTTATATTAAGAATGATTTTAATGGGTCCTTCCTATTCACTTCATACTGTCTCAAAGTTACTTCTATGTTTGACAGACTCCACACTGGAATAATTTCTATTATTCTCAATAGTTGATTTTGCTCTGATCCATGACAGCTTCTGTAGCTACACGCAGTTGCAGTTTTCAGAAAATATCCTGTATTTCACCTTCCTAACAACTGAGCTATACTAACATTTACACAACTTGGAAGCATGTAACAGACAGCAATGCATGTAGGCAAAAAACATGCAGGAAAGGCGAGTACTTTTCTCAAATGCAGATTCTGGAATGCTATGTCCTACGATATTGCCAATTCAGGCCAAAATGTAGGTTTTCATTACTTCCTCAGTTCAGCCATCCTATGCTACAGCAATTACCACATGAACGACAAAACTGATGTTTAGGTCCAGTATGCACCAAATCTGAGAATACTTCTACTTTATATGGCATTTGAAAACAGTTCTAATGTCTAATTAAATTTGTTAATCAACAGGTACATACAACATATTCTGGCTACATCAAGATCCCCACTAAGTCCAAGGCAGCTTTGAGTAATAAAAGCCATTAGGCTGCATCAGGCCAGAACCACAGAATGTTTTTATACTATCACCTCACACAGATACATGCCAATAGTACAAGGGTGGAATCTAATAAGTTCGTTAACACTAAACAGGGAGATATATGACTTCATACAAGAACTGGGTTATCTATTACTACTAAACTCTGAACACCAAAATTACCAGCATAACACACTGTATCAAATTTGTGTGGAGTTTGGTTTTTTATTAGCTCATTCTATTTTAAATTAACACCCTTAATTTCCAAGGGAAACTGAATAACTGCAGAATTATTTCAACTGTTTGCTAGCAAGTAGAGAAAAAAAAAGCCCTAATGTACAACTACTACATGACTATAATGAGGGCAGCCAGATATATTTCAGTAAATATATTCAAATCTGTCTCCTCCCTTTGAATTTAAGTGCATGCATAAAAGGCCACAAAGAAATATAAAATACCACCCATCTTGCAGGTTAACAAAGTTGACCTGCTAACCATACACAATCAATTCACACATACACTGCACTGTGGAAGTGCATTCACATGATTATTTGATCATCTACTACTTAAATATCCACCTGCAGAAAAATATCACAGTCCAAGGCCGATCAGGAAGGGGTGAAGAGCAACACAGACCACAAGGAGAATTTTTTCTTTTTTTTTTTTTTAATTTAACCTCACAGAAAGGAGCATTACATCACACTCTTACAATGCAGGAGGAGGGGCCTGTTCTCAGAAAGCAAGCTTCAGCTATTTCCCTTTAATTTTCTGCTTGGTTTGGGAGAGATATGCAAAAATAACTTTTATTTAAATTTTTAGTAACATAGAAGACGGGGTGGGGGAATGCGAGAAAACACAAGCTTTTTTGCTTACATTTACTAACATGCAGGTGAATACTTGTTTTCTTAAAAATACATAGCAAAAGTCTACCAAACATGAGGCGCACCCTGCGCTTGCAAGGGTGCATTCCTAAATACCTGCCCCACATTCTACCAGCCGCCAGACCCATTTTGCTGAGGAGGGTACCTTACTTCTGCGCGGCTGGACTCGGCGAGACCATTTTAAAGCCGGCACCGCCTAACTCGCTTTACCCCCTGGATGCCGGGTTTATGGGGCAGGGCCATTTGGTCCTAACGACGGCAGACACCGGGGGGCAGGGGGGAGGTCTGGCCGCTTTGGGGAGGGGGTTAAGGAGCGGGGGGGGGGGGGGGGGGGGCATCTCGAGCCCGCGCGGGAGCCCAGCCTGGCCGCGCTCCGGCGGCGCAGGAATCCTCCACCCCCCGCTCCCACCCAAACCCGGCACTGTAGGTGTTTGGGTGCGTGGTTCTAGCGTTCCCCCGGGGAAGGATGGGCCGGTGAGAACGTTTCCCCATCGGTCCCCCATCGGACCCGGCAGCAGAAAGAATGCAAAACCCCGTTTTATATATATGCAAATTTTTGCAGCAGATTTAAAAGCTTCGGGTGCTGTGGGGAAGAAATCACTTTTTCAGAAGCCTCCATTTAAATAAAACAAGATTTTCAGTACTATCTTGTACTTCACCAGCTTGGAAAACACAAACCACCTTCTGTAATTTGCCTAAGTGTTTTAAATTACAAATCCCTTCCAAATCCACAGTATGCTCCTACCGACACCTCCATCTAAAAAGCCCTAAAAATCCACGAAAAGTGCTTCACACGTAAAACCATACAACGTCTGAAGCAAGTATCCGTGCTACAAAAAAACACCTCTGCAAAACCACGGATGAAAACAGTCAGCTCAGGCTCTTAAAGATCTACAGACAGGTAAAACCGAGAAAAAGAGGAATAAAATATAAACGTACCACTAACCTCATAAAGTGCAGCAGTGCTTAAATCCAGCGAGTTGAGGCATACAAGGTAGAAATGGAAATGGAAAAAAAAAAAAAAAAGAAAAGATCCGAAAATGGTTTTGTGTTTGGTTGTTGTTGGTTTTTTTTATGTCTTTTTGTTGGGTTTTTTAATTATTATTATTTCAAACGTTCAGAAACCAGCAGAGACTCTGTCGGCCATTTTGGCTTGAACTCCCTTGCTCTGCTCTGCTATCCTCTCCTCTCTCTCTCCCTCGCTCGCACCCTCCCGTTCGCTCCCTCTTGCTCTCTCTAAAGGAAGCAGCTTTTTTCGTGACCTTCAAATACAGGCGGGTCATGTGACTCCAGGCGGGCTGTCAATCAACCAGGCGGGGCCGTCCCATTCCCGCCTTAAAGGGACAGCGCCAGCACAGAGGGGAGGACGCCCAACTCCCCGTCAACCTAGCGCGCTCGCCACCCGCTTGATCCCTCACCGTTCACCATGCGAAGGGCAGCAAGCAGAAAGGGTAAAATATGTGAGCTGTGAGAACACTGAAAGAGAGGAACTCGGCTGGAGTCCTTGCTCTTTAAAACTGATTAAAGAAAAGCGGCCAATTATGCTGATGCTACATTAAGGTGGCAGAGCCCATCGACGGTGAATGACGAAATGCCTAAGTCCCACTAGACACACACACTCTTCTGTGGTGCACCGGGGACACAAGACCCCTACCGCTTACCTCCAGAGAAAACCACGTTTTCAGTACCACCCCATCCTGATTCAAGGACAAGACGAGAATAATCTTCGGCCCACCATGAACCCAGGCGGTAACAGGCTGGCTACACAACACTCACATAAACCCAAACCCTAGGTTAAGAGGCATGAACACCTGTAGGATAGCAGAGCCAACTCACTCTCCCCTATTGCCTTGAGCCTTAGGCTGCAACTTCATCATTATGCAGACATCCATTGATAAATGCTCAGTCGTAAGTCCCAGTATGTTTCAACATAAAACAGTAAGTCTGCAGGGTGTTTCCGCACATTACCTTGAATGTGCAGAAACAATTAAAGCACAGTTCAGAAACAGTATATGATAATGCAAGTATTGCTTTGCTGTGAGGAGGCTTGCTCCTGAGTCTGCCCAACATGGGGAATAAACACTTGAACTGAGAGGGTACTGGAATCCAGTGAAGGGACAGCAGCGTAAGAAGCTCACGGGAGCACCTTCAGGACTGAACCCTGATAATACACACATTTTTAATTCTGTAAAGTTTTGCACTGTAACTATGTAAAAAGTAAAAAAGAACATGCTAGCAGTGATAAAACAACACAGAATGAAGCTTAACTTAAAAAGTCATGGGAGGGCACCACATAGGAATGATTTTGGAGGGGGGCAGAAACTGCACCTCTTATGAATGAGAATAAAAATCATTAGTGTATGTAGTCATACTACATAAGCCATTGGCTAATCATGTTTCAAAAAGATCACCAAGATGAATAGCTATAGGTCTCAGGTTTTAACATGGTTTGCTCCTACTGCCCTCCCTCACAGTAAGGCACAGAAACTCCCAAATGGGGATTCCCCTAGTGAGTGGATTTCTTTAGCAGGGCTACAGCCTGCAATGCAACACCTGTACATCTACCTCTGCAGGCTCATGAAACCCCAGAAATAGCTAACGTGTGTAATAGGTACCTAATGAAATAAAAGCAGTTGATGCTAGCTATTGAAGTTGTGCTGTCTAAACCAGAGCAGAGAATCACCCAGGTTGGCTGGATTTAACAGCTTGTGGTGCTGTGTGGCAGGGCTAATCCAAACACGGCAATTTAAGAAATGTGGTGAAATCTCAGGAAATGGGTTTTTATTTGTGGCAAGACCTGAAGGGAACACCACAATTGCTCGAATATCTAAAGACAAAATCCAAACCAACTGCCTGGCAACTGATTTACACAGTTTCATAGAAACAAATATATAGCCACATTTATGAAACAGCTATCCCCCTTAACATTACAGCAAGTTTTGCAGCTGCATGTTCTGTGCATGTTCACACTGAAATATGACAGTATGCATTAAGCTGCAGATAATTTTAGTCCCTCTCAAAAGCCAAACTGTTTTACTCAGAAGTCCTCTTCAGCGAGGCTTGCCAGTTCTCCATTCTGAAAGTCCTGGAAGCTTTTACCTCAAGAAGTTGATAATACTGTGATGTCTTCAAGCAACCAGCACTCACCTGAGTTGCTGTGTTATGTTAGTTGACTGCTATAAAATTTCACCTTGTCAATGTTCTATAGACAAAACTTTTTTAATCAAAAACCTTTTTTTCAAACAAATAATCAGTGAACCAAAAATATTTAGAGAAGCCAGTATGGGCAATTCTTAGATAACTGTAACGTGGATAAAACATGTCAGGTTATTTAGCATTCTGTTAAAAACAGAGTGTAAGCCTAGGTTTTACCTTGACCAGTTTATCTTCCATAAGGAGCAATGGACTCCACTTGGCAAGGTGAAATTACCCATGTTTTGTCTCCTTTAAGAGACTATTTGAAAACAACTTCAAGCTCCTTATTTTACGATAAAAATAAATGGAATTAATGTTTTAACTTAAGTTTTTCAACTAAGCTAACAGCTGAAACATAGTTCATTCTTTATCTGTTTCTGTTGGCATACTGGTTAAGATGGCTCGCAAGAAGTTTTGGGGTTTTGTCTTATTTTTTTACTGTGGGTTTTTTTTGTTATTGTGGTTTGGTTTGGGGTGTTTGTTTGTTTAAAATGCAGCATTTCCCCAAGCAAAATTGCAGAGGAAGCAGAACAGTAGTTCAGAAAACATCCAATGGAGTATAAAAATACACAGCATACACAAGTTCTGCACATCCCTTTTCAGAGGGCAATTACACTTTAAAACCTAACCATTAAGCTTTCTGATGCCAGCAGCCCTGTTATAAGCTAGTGTTAATAGGTTATATCCTTGTTATGCGCTACTAACTTACCTGATTACAAACACTTCATTTCTAAGCACCTTCCATCTGAGGATCATAAAGCACTTTAAAAACTTTAATGAAGCTTCACAGTGCTCCTATGAGGACAGTATCCAGTATGAGCAGACATATACATGCACACAGATGCACATTAAGAGAGATGCTTACAGTCACGGATTCTCTACACTCATATCTCAACTGAGACAAGAGAGGAGTGGGGGATTTTTATTTCACATTAAGCTGCATTGTGGTTCTAGTAACAGCTCATCCTTTCTGATGAGCTTTTGGTAAAAATCAATAAATTAGGCTTCAACGTTATTGACACTGTCATCCTTCAGTGTCCACTCGACAAACCAAGGTATCAACTTCGCCCTCCAGCTGTCATCTCAAAAAGGAGACCTGGCCTGTCTGACCTGGTTTCACTTAATTTTAAAAGGAATAGAGATCATTCAGTCCTTATGCAAAACGCCCTGTCTTATGAGTATTTTGTTTGGGCTCAAAGTCCTACAGTTTGATTCCATATCTTACTTCTTTTGAAGGCTGCTCTCTCACCATCCTTCAACACTGGACTCCACCAAATGGGCTTTTCTACATTGCCCATACACATGTGGCAGTAACTTTAGGACTCACTTTTTCCCCCTAGAAAGTCCTGCATAGCTGCTACTATGAAAGTGAAAAAGCCTATTCAGCTCCTCCCAACACAATTCTTCAGCAGAAACCTCAAACATTAACAAGTTTCTCATAGCAAGAATGCCTTCTCACCAACCGTCCTTTCTCCTGCTGGTGAAGAATTTACTCTCTGAAGTGTAAGAGGCAAAAAGGCAGATTTTCTTCACCAAAGTGAACTGAAGCCTACATGTCCCCTCTACCCTACTGCAGCTCATCAGTTAGATTTCCCTAGACCTCCCTCCTCCAACCCCAGAAAGGGGGTGCAGTAACAGATTCAAGATAATTGATGGCAAATTCCTCCCCAGCTCTCCAACCAGTCACCAGTGGACCAACTGTCCTGGATTACAATCCTAGCAAACACACCTCTTCAAGTTAACAGGGATCAGAAAGGCCCCTTCGTCTCTCCTGAGAGGAAGTTAAATGCTTGACTTTTAGGGTAGGGACATACTGTGAGGAACAGGTTACACAGATAAACAATTTCCAATAATAAAAAGCAAGCAGACAACCCCTTAAATTATGGAACAGAATTAAGAGCCTTAACTATTCCTTGCATGCTTCTTACAAATTCCATATGGTGTATTTCAAGAGAAAACTTTTAAAATTAAGGTTAAAAACAGGAGTTCAAAGCATCTTGCTGCTTAGATGTGGTAACAACTAGGAACTTGACACAGGCATCTCCATAATGGGTAAGGGATAGTTCAGATCACTTTTACATTATTTTCTCTGAACAGACACAGATGCTGAATGCCCAACACTTCTGAGAAGTGAAAATCATAACTAGTCTTCACAGCAAGTGCACATAAGCCATCGTGGAAGAGAGATGTCCTCTCCTTTTGCAGGCCTACAAAACTTTAAAATGTTCAAGCATTCTTCAAAGACAAAATACTCATTCCTAAGGAAAACCCGGGATTTGGTTTGGGCTTCCCAACTTGCCTTCACATTTAGTGTGTAGTGAGACATCTTATGTTGCAGAATTGTGCAAACAGAGCTGCCAGGGTTCTTAACTATAGTAACCAAAAGTATAATGTAAATTCTTTTTTTTCAGAGAAAAATACCATAACAAAAAGGATCCGATAAAGGAAAAGCTTACTCAGTTTCTGAAAAGGTTACTACAGCTTCCATATCCCTTACACAAGGCACCTATCAACATTTCTAGGAATGGTGCATACCATCACTATTATTTAAAACTTATATTGTAACACTGCTTTGGAGCCATACTAAAGCTCAGGTCTCGTTCATATCTTGCCAGGGACAAAAGAAAGAACACAAGGCCTGAAAACTTCACAGCATATAAAGTCTAAGAACTATACATGACTTCAAGGCCAAGCTAAAGTTGTGACCCTATACCTTAATGAAGTGCTCAAGAAAGAGAACAAGTCAGAAGGAAAACTTCATTCACCAAACGCTGCAAACACATACTTTTCCGCCTAATTTTTCCTCAATCTGCCACAATGCTTCTTCCTGGCTGTTCAACCTATAAATAATCCATCACTATGCCTTCACTTCTTCAATCCCCTCAAATGCCCTTTCCAACCTGTAGAAAGATGAAGCTTTCTAGCTGCCTTTTAACAAAGTTGTTCCATGAACAACAGAACTGAAAGCTCACTTCCTAAGAATCTCCGTCACGCATTACTGAACCTCTACTTTACCGCACTAATCTCAGCTTCCCGCACAGCCAGTTCTCCTTTGATGCCAAGACTCCTCCAGTATATTGAGCCCTATGTAGATCTCTTCCCGTAACTTTTTTTTCTCATCTCTTTCAGTACCTGGGCAAAAAAATAGCATATGCGGCAGCTAACCTTGAAACACACATGATGATTAACTATTAACAGACATAACCAGAACCAGTATTCTTTTGTTTCCTGAAGCCTTTCTTTTAGTGCAGAAATTAATTTTGCTCCATGAAGTTTAACATACTGGTAATCGCAGCTGTATTATAATTTCTTATTCTCTTCACTTGACCAAAAAGGAATAAAAGACTCCAAACTCAGGAAAGATACACACACAGAAAAACCATGAGACTTAACTACCCCAGGAACTGAAAGAATTGATCCCAAATGTCTTTTGCCATTCAGTCAAGTCACCCTCTAAGTGCTCAATGAATCTGTATACCCATATCCTGAGAAATTAAATGAGTACCTTCCAGTAACATAACACACAAGGGAACTGGTACAAATTAGAATTCTTAGAATTCCTTATTATCATTTCAGAAGCTTCTTGGAGTCTGTACTCCTATCCTAACAGGTCACCCTTACCAGTTTCCAAAATTCCTAAGTGCCAAAATATCAATGTAATAGGAAAAGTTTATCTTTTTAATGCAATTATATCTACGCCAGTGAAAAGATAATACTTCTTTCAAATAAATAAGGAAATGGCATACCATATCACTCCACCCATGTATACAGCAAGTGGTTGCTTTCAAACTGTTATTTACAGCCTATGAATTACCATGCCAGTTAAATGATTGATTCAACTGACCTTCCGTCAACAATAGCTATGTTACTGTGTATTTCAAAAGGAGTAATAACCTCATTGGATAAATCCTTCCTTCCCCCTATTTAAGCCTCAAAGCTTTAAACATTTTAAAACAAACAGCAACAAGCATTTTCTGGGTATTAAATATTCCAGCCAGGCTGGAATATTTAATGAAAACCTTATCTTTCACGTCTATAAACACTTTACCACAACAGGACCCACTTTTTATACAGAGCCTTCAGACATGCTTCTACTGAAACTCGGTATACTCACTTTCATTTGGGCTGCTCGTGCAAAGCAGGCTTCTCACAAATACTTATGGGAGGTCACACAAAAGACAAGGAAGATTTTGGGGCTGAAGAGTTAGTAATATTCTAGTTCAATCTTTTTTTCCTTTTTTTCCTTTTTATTTCCCCACCTAAAAGGAAATGTTTCTATACTGAACTTACATTATTTTATTTTTTTAATTACGGCAAGATAGACCAGTACCTCTCTCTCAAATTGTTCTAACTTGCCTTGAGTTTTAGCATAAAGAATTCAATCACTGGCCCGGAAACCTCTGAGCAAAGGAATTTCTGGCATCTTGGTTGGAGCTGGCATCAACCCATTTTCCTTTGTTCTTATTAAAGGAACCATAATATGTTAAGTTAAATAAAATTTTAAAAAATCAACAACAAAAAACCCCACCCCAAAGTAAAAGCAGACTACAAAAGGAATGCATATTCAGTGGATTACTGTAAAAGATTTCCCTAATTCGACTTTTTTTTCTATTAAAAGCACTTTTCATTGCTGCAAAAATCTGTAAACTGATCTTTCCAAATGACTTGAACATCTTCCCTAAGTAATGTGCCTTCATGTACAGTCCTTCAGTTTGAAATGTCAGGAAAGGAACAGCTATCTATCCAGGCAGAAAATGCTACAAGCTGTGGCTGTCACAAGTATACAAATGCATGCACTAACCTAAAAACAGTATGATTCTGAATCTGATCAACTTTGATCAAGGGCAAAGATTTCAGCAAACTCCATCTGTCTAGGTAGGAGAAAAAGAAATCCTACCAGCTCTCCAGATCACAGCATGCCAAAGGAGCAATACAGCTCAAGAGCTCCAAAATATCTCTGTAAACAAGTTTTTAATTCATACCATGTTGACCACAAAGCACAGTTTTAGTCATAAAAAGTAAGTCATATTTTCTACAGGGAATAAAGAGCTTGCTTTTTTTTTTTATTTGCTCCCCTTCTTTAACCAATAATGGTCGCTCCCTGAAGGGTCTAGATGGGATCTGCAACTTTGAACCAAGTTCTTGGACTTAGGATCATTTAACCTTTTTTTATCCTTTAACTTCGGGTATCTCTAAGCCATAGAAGATAGTCACCAAAATTTCTGTTTGCTGGACACAGGAAACAACAAGAGAACATAACTCTAATACAACATACACCCATTAGACTTTTTGTCCCTTCCTCTCTTAATCTCCTTGAAAAGAAGATTCAACAACTGATCTGGGCGTATGCAAAAAACCCCTTGAAAACAACAACAACAAAAAAGACTTGATGAATGTATTTATTCTTTGGAGAGAACGAAGCAGTGGAAAACGCAATGTGCAACTTACATCTGTGCAAAAGGAAGAAAAGTTTTAGGACTGTAATTCATACACGTTTATGCTGCCACTGATTTGTGCCAGCTGTCCAAAAAGGGAATCCTTAGCAAATTAAAATGTGTGGCACAAACTTGGTGTAGATATCACTGAAATTTGGCTAAATTAAAATACATTTTTACACTAAGAATACAGACAAAACACTAATTTGGGACTAAAAATCATTAACAGCCCTTAAATGATTTTGCTTGCTGTTTTTATGTCTCTCACTCCCATATAAGATACCATTCAACAGTTGCCATCTAAGTAGCAAAGAAATGCTGAGAAGAGAACAATGTCTACCCATCCATATGAATGATCCATTAGAAGACCATTACCTCAGGCAGCTCCTGAGGAAGTGGCAACTTGGTAAGAAGGAACAGCCACTAATCAGCCGGACCTGAAAAAAAGGTTTCTTGGACAATGACCTTGAGAAATCGATGGAGTGTCCAGTAGATAGTTAACTTCCTGGAAAGGGACTAGAGGATAGGGAATGGAGGCCTCTGAAATAAAGAGGCTCTGGGATTTTTAGGAAATAGATCTGTGGGCAAATGCTCTCCCCTTCAAAAGTACAGGAAGATCTTTAAATCAGAATACCCTCTTTTTTGCTAGCAATCAGAATTACTACTAGCTGTAATAACTAGAGAAACAAATGATATCAAGCATCATATGTGACGTTATCTACTCAGTGTATTTTGCAATATTGTATTTATAAATCAAGCCAGCTGGAATAGAAAATATACTTTTGTCTTGGAAAGTCAACAAATGTAAAGAAGCCTCTTGATCAGATAAGACTGCAAATTCAGGAGCAGGCTTTGTACACTTCCTACACAGAATAAATACAGGTCTCTGGGGGGGAGGGGGAAAGGGGAGGGAGTGGAAAGGGGGAAGAATCCAAACAAACTAACCTCTTCTTAACAGAAGACATCTGGATGAACGCACTATGAAATCCTAGGGATAAGAAAACCCAAACTACTCCCACTTACAATGTACATTGTCCATAAGTCTTTTCCTCTCTCAGTTTTCAGTAGCAGCGTAAATTAAACACATTGAGATGGTAAGTGGTAACTTAACTTCCAAAGTTGACTTTTTTTCTGTGTAATCTCCCATAGCTTTTTGGTTTTTTTTCCCCCTCAACAGTAATTTTGCTTCTGTTTTTTCTACATACTCAGAAAACACTTGCAAAATAACAGTACGCTAAAGGTGTAGGTTAGCTGGAGAACACAGCAAGCCTGAATCTGTTCACAACAAAATAAACCACACAGTGCTATATGCTTTGCTACCTCCTAATTTATGGTTTGCAAGGAAAAAAATAAAATAAAATCAGAGTATGTGACTTGAGGAATATTAAAAACCATGGCATGACAACTGAAAACATTTTCAACACTAACTTGCAGACGTGAATGCCTAACTTAAAACTATTTTTTTGCTTAGAAAAGTCAGACTAGAGTTTTCCTGGGCGTCATACCTCTAATTTTAAGTACAAAACTTCCCAAATATTTAAGTGTAACATTAAACTAGTAAAATATAGGAGACAAGTGATGGAACTTCTGGCATTTTGAAGTGCTTAAGTTCTGCATGTTTATTTTTTTTTTACACCGTTCAGAAGTACTGTACTGTAAAGGGTGCAAGCCCGCTTTTCAACATTATTGACTTACCAGTCTTACGGTTGAAACAGCTACTGCTACAGATGAAGAATTCACTGCTGTCTTATCCATGTCTACCCACTCAATTGCACAACAAAGGGCAATTCTTTCCTGTGTGCCTCAGGGCCCTTTATATACACAGGTAAAGCTGCCTTCAAATGTAAACTTGTCCTGCCTCTCATTCCACTGCAGGGAGTAAAGACTTATAAAATATGAAGGTGATGAAAATATTCCTTAAACCTTAGTTGGACCAGTTTTCATCTTTAGTCTAATGGTCTCATGCCCTCAAATATCCTTCCAAAGCTCCAAAGACATAAAAGAAAAAAAAACAACTTCAAAGTTAGAACTCTCCTACTCAGATGCCAATACCAGAACTAGCCCGAGTTATCACTGGGACCGAAGCATATTCTGACGCGCTAACAGAACTGTGATACCCTGTGACAAAAGTGTCTGGTGTGGTCACTACAGACACAGCCCATGTTTCTGTGGTGGCTTGTCAGGATGTGGGACAGAGGACTTCGGTGTCTGGGGACATTTTTCTAATGGGCTACACACAGAGAACAACCAGCAATGAAAAATGAGCTATGCCTTTATTTTTGAACATAACTGGTGATGTTTTCAAGGGAAGACTTCACTTGTCATGAATTTCAACAGAATTTGGGATGATACTCAAATTTAGGTTCCCTAAAACTAAGTTAATAATCTGAATTAGGATTTGGAGGCTACCTTGAAAATCCCAACATGAATCTTTAAAAAAACCAAAAAAACCCCAACCAACCAAATCCAAAAAATACCCCTACAATGCTACTGCTTAGGTTGGTTGTGTTAGTAAATTTAAAAAGTGCAACGGTTCTCAAGGCAAATCTCAATACCTTCGGTAATATGGAATGTCATTAATACATGAAACAAAACCCTGTTACGCATTTAACTAACTTCATTTTGGTAAGAACAGTGGTCTATGCTATAGGGACAGAAGCTGTGGCTAGGGTCTTTCATGGAATTTTTAACTTAAACCTTCAAAAGTATACTGTAGTGCTTCCTAACAATGTCTGGCATTCCCACCAACCAAAGCAGACATCTTCAGGATATACAGCTGCAGCCTTTTTATAGTTTTCAGCAACATTATCAAAGAGTAAGACTGGTCATTTTACAACACTGTGGCAGTGATATCTACATGTGCAACCAATATTGGCAGGCTGCTGAAAATGAAGGAAGGCTGGCCTATTAACTAGCTCCTTAATTTGAAGTACAAGGGAAAAGGCTGATAGAGCTTGTTTTTTATAGCTTTAAAATGACAAAACGAAACTGGGACAGGGACTATTCTGTTGTGCAAGCAAACACAGAAGCAAGTTTTAATGAAGACTGAGCCAGACTTTCACACATCCACACTGGAAGATGAAAGGCAATAGACATAAATTGCAATAAATTAAATTCTTACTGAATATTATGGAATTTTCTTCACCATGAGGGTGATCAACATAACAGATTGCCCAGAAAGGCTCTAGAATAATTCTGAGAAGCCTGATACAATTTAGAAGTTACATTTAACCTTCAAATCTGGCCCACTTTTGAGCATGGAAGTGGATGAGATGACTTTCGGAGGTCCTTTTTGATTGAAACTATTTTACTAGTCTATCATTCCTCTTTCCATCTTAGGCTATATTAGCTACCACTTTCTTTTAATCATAGTGTCTCACAAATCCAGGAAGACATTGAATAGTCCTGCTGAAATGTCAGAGAATAATGTAAAGCAACATTACCCAATTTCAAACAATTTTGTGATCTCCACTGGTTACTATCTCTTCCTGGTATTGCTGCAGTTTTGGAGGGTCTCATTGCCTCTGCATCTATACATTAAATTATCAAGCCAAGAAAAAGGCTATCCAGTAGGTGTAATCAATGACACTTTGTAAATTATGGAAAGATCTTGTTTTGCTCTCTTTCTTACAGTATGAATCACTTCCAGATGTACAAAGTGCCAAGATAGCCGAAGACTTTTCTCTCCCATTACTACAAAACAGCAGGTGGGGAATAGCCAGCTGAGTTGCTTCAGACAGCAGTAACAGCTTGGCTTACCTTGCTAGTAAACATGAGCATGAACTTGACTTACTTCTTGTCCAAATAGCTACTGTCGAACAGACTTTCCAGTGTGTTATTCAGACATGGTAAAACATTTACATTTTTCTTATAAAAAGGAGTAATTTTTCATTACATGATCCCTTTCACTAATAGATCAAGGTACATTAGTTTCTGGTGGTGACAACTGGGAATAATTTATTAGCAGAGGCAGAGCTACTAATTAATACTGCTCGAACCAGGAACACAACCTCAGTTTAAGGACTTGAGTAGGATTTTCCTACTCCAAAAAAGGTACAAAGAGAAGCTGCTCTCTGTTGTAAACAGAAGTTTGACTGTTTTGGAAAGATACTTCTGGATCAAAGTTGCCTGTTAATCTTTTCTCTAGTAAGTGATAAGCAAAAGCCTTATTACAGGTGGTAAGGCAAAAAGAAGCTAATGCCATGTAAAATGTAAGTATTTTGTGGAGAGATAATATTTACCTGTTAAATATGGCAAGTTCAGGTCAGTATTCGTAATGGATGAAAATGCAAGAGAACACCTCTAACAAAACGTCCACCTGCAATTAACCATAATGATGCTGATCCTTCTCCAAACTTTTCTTTTGGGAGAGTTCGAAAGGGGTTTCTTAGCAAAGATATTAGCCACATAACAAAGTAATGCAGCCAAGTGTAACAAACAGTTACATCACATACTAATGAGCTGAGAGGAGGGAGGCATTTACAGAGTAGTGGGAAGCAACAACTCCTCAAGGAGTCAGGATCCTCTGCTGAAGTAGAAGCATGGTCCAATACAGACATTATCAGCCCCAGCAGTCCACACACACTCACTTCTTTTGAAGTGTGGGTTTTAGAGTAATTGGCAGCCCTCACTGCTGCACAACCATGCCAGGTTTGTTACACAGGCACCATGCATAAACTGTATCTTCCACAGAACTCAAGATGGGTATGCCCATTCTATATTTCACTCATAACTAAGGGTTTTGCACGTGTAACTTTTCTTCTTTGAGTTACATTCACATTGTAAATGATTTGTTAAAAATGTCTAAAGACACTGTATAGAGTCTAACAGGAGAGTTCCGCCCCACAAAGCTAACAGATACCAGCAAACAGCAGTTCTTGAGTATCATCTACAGCTCAATTAAAAAAATAATCTTAAAAAAGCTGCAAGTTTATTGCATTAAGCCTGCCTGAAAGAACTATTCAGTACAACAAAAGAAAGGTTTGAGAGATGCAAGCAGGGTTGGTTGTTTTTTAATACTAGGAGGCACTCTTGCAATGCCAAGCCCCGAGTCAAACTGAGTTGAAATACTGTTGCATTTTGGAAATAAATTGCTAGAAGTCAAGGGTGGTGGCTTCTTATAATCCATTATGAAGCTGTACTTCAGCAAAGGAAATTCCACATGAAACTGGCGGTAGGTAAGAACTACTGCTTTCACTGAAAGTCTCAGAAGTATCTTTATTTCTGTTCTTTCAATGTCCACTCAAACTCTGAGTCTTTTGGAATGCAGTTAAATATTAAGAAATTGCTGGGCTCGCCTAGGAGGGTACCACTTGCAGACTGCTCCAGCACCTTGCTTGCAGGTCAGTTGCTGAAACTCCTCCCTTAAGGATCGAAATATAGTTACTCAGAACAGTCTGTTAAAGCATTTACGTTAACATGGTCAACTTTTCAGGAAAGCAACTTAGAACTCGGGGGGGGGGGGGGGGGGGGATCTCCCCAAAACATCTGCATAGCTGTAGAGGCAGTAATCTTAAAGTCTAACAAACAGCTGGAAAGGGAAGGAAGCATCTTCAGCTAGTGCAGCAATTTCTGAAGCAAACACCTGATTCTACATTAAAACTTCTGATCTACTTTTCACTAACAAGCTCCAATTTTATTTCAAACCAACTAGGAGGACAACAGTGAACAAAGGTACACAGAATAGTCAGGGCTGGGGACCTTAACATCATCTAGGTCCAGCCCCCCCGCCATGGACTAGACCATGTTGCCCAAGGCTATGTCCAACCTGGCCTTGAACACTGACTCATTGCAGAGGGAAGAGATACCCGAGATCATTAATCCCAGCCCTTTGCTCAAAGCGTGGTTAACTACAGCAGGCTGCTTAGGGTTGTATCCAGCTGGGTTTTAAATATTTTAAAGGATTATGAAGGCACAACCTTTTTGGACAACTTGTTTCCAAAAGTGTGACCACATTTCACAGTAATTTCCTTTTTCCCTTGGGTTTGAGTGGAATTCCCTGTATTTCAGCCTCCGCCCACTGCCTCTTGCTTTTTCACCAGACATGACTGTGAAGAGTTTGGCTCAGTCTTCCATAGTCCCCTCATCAGGTATCTCTACACATGGATAAGCCAAAGTCTTCTCATCCCAAGGCAAAGCAGTCCCAGCTCTCTCAGCTTCTCCTCCTACGTCAGATGCTCCAGTCTCTCGCTGTGGCCCTTCAGTAGACCCACACCAGAATGCCCAACTAATCCATCTAATCTCTAATGCAAGTGAGTAATAATACGAAGAGGCAATTTCCTATTTAATTTCCTTTCTTTTGAGATCAACAGCAAAAGATGTTAAATCGATGCAGCTTTTTGGAGTCACTCAAGAATACAAATCCTTTGTGTGATTATCATTTGTTTATCTCAGATGCCAGATCAAAGTCACTTACAGCATGAGATAAGCTCTACCAAGGCAGACAATGTTGTTAAGTAGTTGAAAATTTGAGACTGTGGGTAGAAAAAGATTCAGGTGATTGACTGAAATTTAAGAGCAATACCCACAATAGAATCTTGCTGGAATTATGCCACAGTTGCACAAAACACTTATCTTCATCTCTTAGTTTCATTACTAAAATTGCGCTTTCAGACTTCTATAAATATGTGATTAACACTATTAGAAATGGTACTCCTTAGGGCAGGATCTGTATGACAAGATCTCAGATGCCACCTGCCTCAGATGCCACAGATTTGTTAGTTAAAAAAATAAAAATCCTGCATATCAGTAATCTCGTAGTCTCTAATAACCACAGTTTTGAAGAAGAGAGGTAATGTAAGGCACTTGAAAAGCTCTAATCAGAAATCAGGTCAACTGTAAAGTAATCCTACCTTCTGCTTGCACCTGAAATTAGACAGCAAACACAAAGCTATAGATCCAATACCAATAACGTGTTGAATGATGCTACTAGATATTTAAAGAAACAATTCAGAAAAGCAGAAATCTAACACCCACTTTATATTTCTGCCCCGCTTTTTCTTCTGGAACTTTCTGAAAGTTTCTAATTCAACAAGCTCTGTATCTCTTGGTACCACAGTAAGTTGAGCAGTCTGAATAGAAAGAAATAGCAGCAATTACTTCGAGAAGTTTGGCTCACTTCCACGATGGAAAGAATGTGCATGATCAGCACTAGAACTTTCCTGAACTCATTCTGGCTACCTCAGAAATGGTTTCTCACCATTGCAGAAGCAGTGGACTTGAAGTTCCTAGCTTATCTAAAAGGCAAGGAAGACCTTCACCTCAGGGCAAACCCCAGCCTTTCTGCAACAAATGTACTGCTGATCAGTGAGAACTTCTCACGAGGAGACATCCAACTAGGCACAGGAGAAAAAGAGTTCTGTGCTGTGGATTTCTCAAAGGTCATATCTTCCTACTTGCTCCAAAAGGCAGGTCAGAAAAAAAAAAATTATTATGACATCAAAATTGAATAACCATTGCATTAAGTAAAGAAAAGAATATGGAAGACAACCATCACTGCAATACTCCTAAAACAAGACTCTGTTCTTCCCATCTGAACAAAAACACAGGAAAAAGACGCAACCATTAGTGCATTTCAGTCTGAAGTAACATGAAAAAGCCTTTTGCTAATGAAAACCTGTCATTTTCTTCTCTGATCAAGCTTCTCTGCCTAAAGCACTGTGTACCAGCATCTTAAATTGTTCATCCTTGAAAAAGCATTTTGTTTACAATGCCAGTTTCTTTATTGAAACACATTCTAAAGAAGGTTTATATTCCAAAAAAGACTGCTCTACCATATGCACACCAAAAGGAAGGCCCTGGCTCTATCATATTTCACATTAGTTCAGTGAAGAGCAGCTGAACGTACAAACTCACTACCTCAGTGCTAAGTTTCCAGACTTATTCTCTTTACAACAACTTCTGATTAAACTTCTGAAATTAAAATGCATATTTCTATGCTTTTAAATTTAATGCAAGTCAACATCCTGCTTTATTTATTTTGTTGTTGTTGTTGTCCCTCAGCCACCATCCACTTTTATATATGGATATTTAAGGAACCAAAAGGGTGAGCACCCAACAAATGACCAATGCTCCCAGTACATTTAAATAAGAGTGCTTCACACCATTTACTATGGTAAGGCCCTTTTTAAATAAACGTGTGACTCACTGTTTGTTTTCTTCACCAGGAGGTGGAGTCTTGCCATGCCCCTCCATTACAAAATCCTCATGTTCCATCTGCAAAGGCAAGCATTGCAGGTCAGAAATCGGTGGAGCAAAATGCACATCACCTAAAGTGGCCCTTTTCCATACACAACAACTTAAGACAGCCACTTTATCCCCGTAGCTGGTCCAGAACAGATCAGGTAGTTTCTTAGCAACATATGTACATCTCTAACCCCATTGCTATGGTATCATTTTATAGCACAATTTTCAGAAAATCTTCCAAGGGAAAAAGAACCATTTAATGGCTGTAGCAGATGACTATCAGTCAGGGTATCTAGGTTCTGAGTTTTGCTCTGTTATGGACTTCCTTTGTAATTCTGAGTAAGTATGGGCTTCTACCCCTTCTTCCTTAACATATAAGGCAGGAATTAAAAAAAAAAGTTACGTCTATCAACATCTCTGGAGAAAAGTAAGAATTTTCAAAGGAACTTATTAACCACAGGCAGAAACTGCTGTAAAAGCAGAGGACTTCTTGTGAAAAATAACTTTTATATGTAAAAGAGACTTTCACTGCACACGCATAGCCTAGTTAGCAGGCTAAAAAATGAGGCCTAGGGGAACCTCAAATAGATGCTGTTCCAATGACAACATAAGGTAGGCATTTCCTTTGGCTCACATGTTAAAAGATTCTAAGGGCACTAAGGAAGTTTTCTGTTTAATTGTTTGCTTTTAAAATACAGTTTAAACATGCATTTTCAGTATTTTTTTGGGCCAAAAAGATTTACATTATATTTGATCATTAATTATTTACACACTCTTCATTTAATTACTTCATTCGGGCAGAATTTCTTGTACAGGTAGCAAAATACTCTTTTCTTTATACGAAAATTCACCACATGCACTTAGTATTTCATGTAAACATCCAGATACACAGTTAGCAATACTCTACCTCATGTGAAGCCAGCTAACAGGCCACACTGCAATACTCAATAAGCCACACAACAAAGCAACTAAATTATAATCACGCACAAAATCTATGATCTGCTACACTAAACTGGAAAGGGGAGAGAAACACAATAAAGATAACATGTTTTAGTCAGTCTTTGAAAGAATAAAAAAAAAAAAAACAAAACCCAAAACCAAACCAATCCAAGATCGAGCAGCCACTTTCCCTTCTGCCCCTACCTACCCTTCCCTGCTCCAAGAGTCAAGTTTAATCATTTGTACTTCGATGTTGCTGACAGGTCACAAATACAGACAAACATCATCTGCATATTGACATCTTACAAGGACTACAGAAATTGGGCTGTTTGCCTGTACAGACACAGCCCTCAGCAAAACCACAAATGAACTGAGAAACTGATGAACTATTAGGTGGTAATGACATCCAGAAGACAGACAATTAAATGTGTAAGGTGAATTCATATTTGAAAACATGTAAATGTGACCGACATTCAAAACTGTATTTTCATTTAAAACTAATCTTTGAAAGTAAGAAAATTCTGATTTATAGTTTTGTAAATAACTCAGATTTTTAACCATGTATTCCCAGCATACCAGACACACTGAAACCTATTTGTACCTCAATCCATATATGTGATTCTCAAAACCAGATGTGTCAAAACATCTGGACTCAAAACTGTCTAGCTGAAAAGTATTCATTCCACTAATTCTGTTGTTGTTGATGTTAACACATAAGTGTGACAACTGGTAAACCAGCTTCAGAATGTTCCCACATCACAGAACAGTAGTTCTCTGAGTGAGGGTAAATGCTTAAGAGTAGAGTACACAACCTGAAATCAGGAGGTATTTTAGTCTCTTGCTGCTATGAGACAAGTACAATTCACATGAATAGTAAAGCAAGGGAATGGTTTTCAGCCAGTACTGGGAAGAAAGATAAAATACAGCCTTTTGGAATAAAGCAGCACTACCTACAGCATATACATGGGAATCTTGTTAGTTTAGCACTATAAAATAGAAATTCAATTTCATGAAGCTGTAGAAAAGGAAAGATCATAGAAACTGCAGTATAAAATGGGAATTATTTTAAAACCAACAAAATCATAGAAAAGAATTGGAAATTATGTTATTAGACTGTAACCAAGAAATTTAAATGAGAGCTGGAACATCTAGCAGACACTGAAGTACCATCAACAAAACTGTGCGTTAATGTGAATTTTACATGAAGAATAATGGTGACATAACTGTTCCAGACATACTTTCATCAAGCATGCATATCTATCAAAACTACCATTTCAAACTGAAGAGGGTAAATAATTAAGAACAACAAATTACCTGGGCTAGAAACAGTAAGATTGTGGGTCTAGGCAGTCTGTTTTAAAGCAACTAGAAAGCCCCATCTGCTTTTAATATGTTAATATGTTTGCTCTACACTTCAGAGAGTAGGCAAAAGCATCTGCAATAACTAAAATCTGCAGTATAAAAAAAAAATACGATATGGTATGATAATGTCAGCACTGAAAAAGAAGGAGCTGAGAAAGAAAGAGTAACTTCAAGAAAGGCAATCACAAAGTATCTAAAGAGAAGAACACCAAGAAAATTAGTCACAGAGTAAAAAAAGTACTCACGAACATGGAAACTGTTCAAGACACA
This sequence comes from Pezoporus flaviventris, assembly GCF_033815535.1. Taxonomy (NCBI): domain Eukaryota; kingdom Metazoa; phylum Chordata; class Aves; order Psittaciformes; family Psittacidae; genus Pezoporus; species Pezoporus flaviventris. The sequence continues at coordinate 2,283,927 of NW_026892559.1, forward strand.
AAATAAACCTACCAATATAGGCTTTCACCGGTAAGAAAAGCTAACAATAAAATAAATCAAGACACTAAAAAGGACATGGGAACTTCAACAAATTGAGTATTAGTGAATTAGGAAAAAAATCCCTCTTTTTAGAAGGGATGAACACCTAGACTTGCAGGAAACAGTTGGCTGGTCGGGCTCAGAAGTTAATGGTTTCTGCATTGTATGCTACCTGGAGGCTGGTGTTAAGTGGAGTGTCGCAAGGGTCTACCCAAGGACAAGTCCACTAAACATTACTGATGACTTGAAGGGCCAGTAGGATAGACTCTGGTGAGAATTTAAAGATAATAGTTAGAATCATAGAATGGTTTTGGTTGAAAAAGACCTTAAGATCATCCAGTTCCAACCCCCTTGTCATGGGCAGGGACACCTCACACTAAGCCACGTTACAAAGGTCTAGCAGACAGAGGCTCTGTCCAGCCTGGCTTTGAACGCTGCCAGGGATGGAGAATTCACCACTTCTTTTGGCAACTTGTTCCAGTGTCTCACCACCCTCACAGTAAAGAGCTTCTTCCTTATATCTAACCTGAACTTCCCCTGTTTTAGTTTGAACCCATTGCCCCTTGTCCTATTGCTACAGTTCCTGATGAAGAATCCCTCTCCAGAATTCTCAAAGGCCCCCTTCAGATATTGGAAGGCTGCTATGAGGTCTCTACGCAGCTTCTCTTCTTCAGCTGAACAGCCCAAACTTTCTCAGCCTGTCTTTGTATGGGAGGTGCTTCAGCTCCCTTATCATCCTCGTGGCCTCCTCTGGACTTGCTCCAACAGCTCCATGTTCTTCTTATGTTGGGGATGCCAGAACTGCACACAGAACACCTAGTGGGGTCTCATGAGAGCAGAGTAGAGGGGCAGAATCTTAACTGGGGTGAAGAGGTTGAGTCAACATGTTTAAGGGCAAGGCTGCCATTCAGACAGATCTAGACAGGAAAGAGGAATGAATGCTACAGGAGCTGTATAAATTCAGACTGGACAAACACAAAGCCCCACACCTGAGAGGCCCTGGCAATGATACAATCTGGAGGCTGACAGACAGCAAGCTTATCATGAGCCAGCAGTGTGCCCTGGCAGGAAAGGTCAACAGTATCGCAGGCTTTATTAAGAGGGAGTCTTGCCAGTAGATAAGGGAACTGATTATCACCTCTAATCCGGGCTTATTTTTCCAGATATGGTCTAACATACCTTATTATGCCCCTCAATACAAGAAATAAATCCATAAAGTGGATGCAGTAGGCCACCAGGATGCTCAGGGAGCCTGAGCCCTTGCCCTGTTTGGAGAGGTTGAGGAAGACAGGCTTATCTGACCTGCAGAAGAGACGGCTTTGGAGAGACCTAACAACAGCCTGCCTGTACCTACAAGGAGGTTAGCAAGGAGTCAGGCTTACCACAGTGGTGCAATGTGACAGGACAAAAAACAGTGAGCATTAAAGTTGAAACAAGAGAAGTCCAGACTGCATATAAGATGACTCTTCTTCACCATGAGGACAGACAAACACCTGAACAGATAGCCCAGAGAAGTTTTGTGGTCTCCTTGCTTTGAGGTTTTCAAGGCCAGACTGGATAAAATCCCTCATAACCTGCTCTGACCTCCTGGCTCACCCTGCTTTGAGCAGGAGGTCAGACTAGAGAACCCTTCCAACCTGAATTTCCCAGAAATCCTATGAATAAAAGAACAAATTCAATTTAATGTTGAAAGGTAATATATCGGAGAAAAAAAACTTCTAACAAATTCCTAACCCAGCAAGAACCTGCACTTCAGCATAGAAAGGTCTAAGAAAAATATCTTGGGAAGTTATATAATCAAAAGGCCAAAAATAAAACAATAAGAAAAAGTAAAACTACACTGAACAGTAATACAGAAAAATATTGAAATGACTGTGGCAGAACCATAGTACATCCTCTTTCAGGATACTGCCTAAAAGCACAGACAGGGAAGGCTCAAACCCCCTCCAAAACGCTCTAAATGCCTGAGAGGTCAGACTAAAGAAAAGTCTGAGGCAGAGGGAAGATTTTACATTAATAAAATCTAACATTTGGGCTGCAGATCTCCCTCAATGCAAAATGACACAAGTGAGACATACACAAAAAAAAGCAGTTTGACAGTTTGACAACAAATAATCACGCTTTTGCTACCACAATATAAATAAACCCTAACCTGCTGACAAAAAAAAACACCAAAACCAACACACACCAACTTAAGGGGATATACAGTTACTTGGAAAATAAACAGTTACACAGGCAAAGAAAAATTTATTGCTGTACAAACCTAAATTGCAACCACAAATTTCACAAGTCCTTCTGGATTTTATGTTTCACATATCTCTGAAGATTTATTTGTGTGTTAGAAGATTACAGGACAATAGCAATACAAGCTTTTCTGTTTCTGGCAATGAGGTCATTTTTACAAAGTGGAAGGGTAAATTACACAAACACACATTTTTATATATATGAAAGAGATCATTTCACAGCCCTGATCCAGTGCAGCAATTTTTGCATTCCTCTTTTTACAGAGCCTTGTGTCTAATTTTCTTTTGCTAGCCCGCATATTTAAACAAATTCATGATCAGTGAGCTAAATTTTTCCCTTTGAAATTTGCAGGTTTTAAACTTTTTGCAAGAAAATGCTATGCAGTTTATTTAGCATTCTAAAAATTCTAGAATAAGCTTATAAAGAGTATCCACTTCCAGCCTTCCCTGCTGTCATCTTAATTCAAAGAGCTCTATCTGACAAAGATCCTCCTGAAAACAACTAGAGAGCAAACTACCCCGGCAGAATGCATGGACAGTATGTTTTCCTAAAATTAGTTCTTAGGCCCAGCTATCAATTCAGCAGATTTATTTTTGAGACCCAAAAAAAGTATTTGAAAAGTAAAAATCGAGTTAGCTGATATTAATTTTTCCTCCACCCACAGTTCTCATAGAAGCCCTATGCACATTTTTTCCCCAGAAGTCTCTCAGCTTCTCTGTATCACATCCAGCACTCTTTTAGTCTTCTTTTTAAGGAAGCTGGAGCCCAGAGTCCTCACTAAGTTTCAGCCACACAGAGCATACAGCAACCACAACAGATCCAGTTAAATGCAAGCATTCTGAAAAGGTGTATTCTATATCTTTAGTCTCTGTAGATTTACACCATCCATAGGTAAGAGGTGTCCTGAATACGCAGAAAAAAGAGTGGAAGGTGGAGGTAAGACACAACTCGTGTACCTATTGCAGTTCTCCCAGGAAAAGAAAAGATGGAATGGCAGGGGATGTAAGACACTTTAGTTTCTCTAAAAGGACTGCAGAGGGAGCCATTGATTCCAAGAGCAGGAGCCCAAGGAAGCCCGATCCACACCTGTTTCTCCTGGCAAGCCATGGAGAAGGCTTCAAAAATCTGGCAGCTGGACCCAGGAACCATACAGAGACCCTTGAACAGCAGGGGGGGAGCAAATAGAAAACTTGCACTTTAAAAAGAAAATAAAAAAGGAACCAGACATTGCTGAACCCTGCATTTTATGATTTCAAAGCCTTTTTTCCTTAAAACCTGGGCAAATGTGAGTTTCCAAACAGTGACAAAAGTTCTTACTTTGAGTGTTCTAAATAATAAAAGATAAAATTTTTCATCTAATTTTAAAAAGCTATTCACAATTAGACACTCAATACTTAGTTTTTAGAAAATAAAATATACCAGAGAAGCTTAAATAAACTATTATTTCCCCCCCTCCCGAAGTGCAACACCTGTTACTACAGTTTCATACTACTCTCTTCTAAAAATACCTTCAATGATACCCTAATGGATTTGATTAATGAGTAAACCTAATCTGGAGAGCCTGGATAAAGCAAGCCACACTCTGAAAGGTCAGAAAGTTTCAAGGGCAAAGCCTCATCTTCCTAAATCCTGATGTCAGAAAGCACATTTTCCTAACAAGATTGAATACCTTTATTAGATATCCTAGCCCACCAAAACTGCACTGGGCTTAAAATAAACCAAACATTCTCAAAAAAGAAAGACAGATGCTTGCAAGAAATCCTATACTTATTATGAAAAGCTAATTATTTTAAAAAGTATTTTGTCTTCACCAGTTACAGAAGCATATTCTCTCTGCTCTCACGAGACCCCACTTGGAGTACTGTCACCAGTGTCCACAACATAAGAAGGACATGGAACTGCTGGAACAAGTCCAGAGGAGGCCATGAGGATGATCAGGGGCTAGAGCCCCTCCCATACAAAGACAAGCTGAGAACGTTTTGGCTGTTCAGCTGGAGAATAGAAGCTGCATGGACGCCTGGAGAGGGACTCTTCATCAGGTACTGCAGCAACAGGACAAGGGGGAATGGGTTCAAACTTAAACAGGGGAAGTTCAGGTTAGATATAAGGAGGAAGCTCTTTACTGTGAGGGTGGTGAGGCACTGGAATGGGCTGCCCAGGGAAGCTGTGAATGCTCCATCCCTGGCAGTGTTCAAGGCCAGGTTGGATAGAGCCTTGGGCAACATGGTCTAGTGTGAGGTGTCCCTGCCCATAGCAGGAGGTTGGGACTAGATGATCTTAAGGTCCTTTCCAACCCAAACCATTCTATGATTCATATTAATGCAGCTACACCAAGAGAGCTACTATCACTCCCTTTTCCTGCTCATTCCATGGGTCCTTTTCATAGCTGTGTTGTTGGTTTTTTTTGTTGTTTTTTTTTTTTCCTATTTTATAAAACAACTGAAGCAGCCACCTGAGCGAACAGGAGATGGAGACTCTTAAGATTTTTCATTTGCTAGCTTCTCAAGCACGCAAGAACTGGAAACCTCATCTGGTGTACAACAGGACGCCAGTTGTACCAGCCAATGTCAAAAGCCGCTTTCTTCAGGTTGTGGCAATTTACTTCCAGTGCTTTATGGCACCTGCTAATTTTAAACCAGCCTACTGCAGACCCAGCTCAAGACTGATAACTTTTGTCACAACTACTTTAATACCAGTGTACTTCCCAATCATCATCAGCAACTGAAATAATGTAAACAGGTCATCAGCATTTCTTTTGTCTAATGCTCCCTTTAAGTAGAATTACACAACCTAATGTTAAAAGCCAAGCAATTAGTCACTACTCACTACTGCTAATAGTGATAGAAGCCCAATAAATGCCAAGCAGTTAGAAGAACTTGTCAGAAATCTCAAGAGACAATTTGAGGTCTAACAGAAATACAATCACTACTACAAATGAGAGGAAAGCTGAGTCACCTCTCTGTTTGGCTTTATGAACACTCTGGACAAACTGCATCAGGGAAAATTTTACTCATTAGCAACAGATTAATTAAATGTTTAACTTATTTTAATAAAAATCAATGCAATTTAGCTTCAAACACTTAATAATTTTCTTATGAATAAATTAGTGTTAAGCTAGCATTGCAAAATATGCACAGCAGCATAAATATGTTAGCAAAATTAGTCCCAAAATACCTGTTTTTAGATTAAACCTTAATTTTATTACACAGAGGAAAACATTAAAATAAAACCACACCTTAGATACTACAAAAGAAAGAAATTCATAGTGAAAAGAAGCTCCTAAAATAAGAAAGAGCAAAGTATTTTTCTGAGCCACAGTGAGGGAAGTCTTAGAGACAAGATATACATTAAAAGTTCTCTGAAGTTATCATTTGAACCTGTTTCTACCTTTTCCCCCCTTCTCAATTTTGCCAAAGCTGAGTCTTGTACAAAAAAAAACCCAACAACATAAAATGTTAACCATCTCCTAGCCTACTCACTATTTTCTTGAAGTTTCTCCATCTAGATTGAGCATTTCAGTGTTATTACCATCGTGCAGTCCTAACTGGGTTTCCTGTTAGTAAAAAGAGAAGTGAAACTTACTAATGTAAGTGACTACTGCTAAATCACATATCACATTCAGTACTCCCTGCTAATAATTTTGAATGCTAACGCACTTAAACCACATACAATTTCTTTTTAAAATCACTACACTAATACCTATGTTCATTATATGCAGCCTCATGGTATTTTAATCCCTGACTCAATTAAGTGTTATAATATTAACTATAAATGCCAAGAAGTTAACACATCACTAAAATGTGCATCATCCTTCTAGAACAATAGGACAGATTAGCAATGGCAGCTCAATCATTAATAACAGAGAAGACATGTAACTCAGAATGCGTAACTTATGTTTCACCTAAATAAGCAGCAAACCTCCAGCAGTGGTTGAAAGACTAGAGCTTTGCTCCTACCTCCCAACTGTCTCTAATTCATCACCTACACTTGTACAAATAACCTATGGCCCATTTTCTATGTATTTTTTTTGATGTTTATGTTATCTAATATTCTGTGAAATACCCAGCAGCTTAACAGGAATTCCCTGCTAAGCTTAAAACAAATAGTTTAATGAATATCATGAAAATAATAGTCACACTCAGAAATGTTAAACAGGTCAGGCCCTCAGCCGCATTTCTTACTGTATAAATAAAAAAAGTTTAGTTTTTTTAATACATTACCTCTCTGCAAAATATTTCAACTACAGAAGCTCATCTACATATATATAAAAACAAAAATAATTCACCCGAGTCTTGCTCTGAAGGCAGTTTGAAGCTATTTGCAGCAAGACACTGTTGCGCCGGTAACACCTTCAACCACCGAAGACGCTGAAGTCACTCAAGTCATGTTATGACAAGGTGTCTAGAAATGCCATTTGAAAACTTGAACTCTGAAGCTGCCAAAGCAGTTTTGAATAATAGCTCAACATTCTCGGACACAAAATGCATAAAGCATTCTGAATATGAGCAGAAGTGCTCTCCTTTTCAAGCACCACAGCTGATGCTGCTCTTCATCCACTTCTCAGTGTGCTCTGTACATTCATAGAATGGATCCCAGAAAAATCTGAAGCTAGTAAGACCTAAGTAATTCCCAACTTTTACTTAGCTATATGTATTATTCTTCAGCTTGTGAAACACCAAAGATCATGGGTATTTCACAAGCCAAGGATTCTTGCTAGTTTCTGCAACTCTGAAAAAAACTTTTGCACTTCCTTAACAAATCTTTTACACTTTCCATTCAGGGGGAAAATCCGACCTGAAAGCCCTTGAACAGTTCACTCACCGCCACTACTTTGAACAGCCACACATATTCAGCCCAATGACTATTTAGTCAACCCATTTTACAGGTAATACCATTTATGGTGCAGACACACATGAACAAGTTATAGCAGTTTAAACTGGCATTTGTAAGTGGCAAGATATTTTGATACACACATTGTTAACCACTCCAAAACAGAAGAGAGAAAATACGGTAACTGCTCTCTTCCACTTAGATTTGGAAAGGAAGGTGATGCACTGCCACAAAAGGACAACGGGCAAACAGCAGAAAAAAAGAAATTTAACACATCAAGAAATCAGATTATAATCAGAATTACTGAAAAGTAAATTACACTTTTGCACTACACATTCAAACACCTTCACTGCTACAAATGTTTTCTGTTGCTTGTTGAGAGTGACTGAACATGACATAAACCAGGCACACACACAGAGGTGCTGAAATTATTCTGCCTTGAAGACATCTGACCAGATAGGAAAGAAGAAAAAAAATTGCTAACTTTCTTTTCTGTATTCACTTAAGAGAAATCTATTGGGTGGATTCTAAACACACAGAAACTGCAGTGGTCAAGAAAGTTCCTGTGCAACAAACAGCTGGTGGCTGAGAAAATTCTGTTATGAGTAAATACTAACCCTGCTGTCTTAGGCATCCACTTTTGGCCACTGTCAAAAAGGAGAAGAAATACAGACTATTCACACAGCGCACAGCTGCTTTCTAGCTTCTGTAGGTATCAGAATTTAAGTCCAAACTATCATTTTAGTCACAAGGGAGCCACTGACAGTGCTTGCTCGTATAATTTTTCCAGACTCCTCAGGATTATTAAAATCATCAGGTACCCGACAGACCATCAAATCATTAAAATACCCACTCATGTCTAAGGCAGAACCTCAGCTTCTCTTGCCTGCGTACATTACAGCTTGTCCTCAAACAAAACACTCAAACATCATGGGAGTAAGTTATTTGTTTAGGAATCACAGGTAGAAACTGTATCTGTCGAAACCTACCACTATGATTTCAGAGTACTAAAATTCCTTAGCAACCTATTTTCACACAGGCTTACTGCATCTGTAGGCAACTATTACATTCTCCCTTCATATAATACACTGCCTTGTCTACTATGAAAATGTCTCACTGAACAGACTTCAAACAGGTGACCGGAAATGTGGACACGCTTTTAATGTTGCTTCTACCCTCAGGGGAATTGATATTGCATAATCCCCTTCTGCAGACTTCAAGCGTCTTTAGCTGTCCACACACTCTCTTATCTACTGTAATGGCAAAGACCATCACTACAATTTTTAGTGTCAAGAATAAAAAGTCTTCTCTGCAAACCCCATATCCACTTCTTCCACACCCAATGAGAGAAGAAAAAGATGTTGAGGAACTGAAACAAATACATACCCATATAGTTCATAAACTGAAAACAAAACGTCTTTGTAGGGTCATGCAAATGTATGAAACGTACTAAATCTTGTAAATGCATGAAGTCAACAAGATTGGTGAGTTTTACACCTGTCACTGACTCAGCCAAACCAATCAGACCACAATGATTTGGAAGGCTAAAGCAAGCTTTTACCGTGCATGGCTCAAATTTCACCCCCAAAACAGTTCTTAGAGATGTCAAAGTCAATTTGGCAGATGATGGTATTTTCCAAGGGAAATAAAACATTGTATTAACCTTCTCTTTTGTGCTTCAAAAGCACTTTAGAGTATTCTGAGATTAGGAAACAGAGGCATCTCGCAGTTTGGTATCTGCACTTTAACAGTCTGTCTTCACTATGTGTAGGTAGGTTTCAGATGAGTAATCCATCTTGCCCCTGTAAAAAACAGTATGCCCAACTGCAAAATCTTACACTTGATCCTGAGTTTCTTTCAAAACTTCCAAGCAGCTAAGCTAAAGCAGACTTTTGCAAAGCGTTCAACACTGTGGCACATGATATCCTTGTCTCTAAATTGGAGAGACATGGATTTGATGGATGGACCACCCAATAGATAATTGTCTGGATTGTCACATGCGGAGAGCTGCGGTCAACAGCTCAATGTCCAACTGGAGATGGGTAACAAGTGGCGTCCCTCAGGGGTTGTTGCTGGGACTGATCCTGTTCAACATCTTTGTCAGAAACATGGACACTGGGATTGAGCGTGCCCTCAGCAAGTTTGCCAATGACAACAAGTTATGCGGTTCGGTTGATATGCTGGAGGGAAGGGATGCCATTCAGAGGGACCCTGACAAGCTTGAGAGGTGGCTAATGCCAACCTTGTGAAGTTCAACCAAGACAAGCGCGAGGTCCTACACCTGGGTCAGAGCAATCCCAGGTACAGCTACAGCTTGGGCAGAGAAGAGATTCAGAGCAGCCCTGTGGAGAAGGACTTGGGGGTGCTGGTCGATGAGAAACCTACAAGGGTGCTTCATCAGGGACTGTAGTGATACGACAAGGTGCAATGGGTTCAAACTTGACCAAGGAAGTCCAGGGTAGGTATAAAGAAGGAGTTATTTACTGAGAAGGTGGTGTGGGACTGGAACAGGTTGCCCAAAGAAGTGGTAAATGCTCCATCCCTGGCAGTGTTCAAGACCAGTGTTCAAGGGTTGGATGGGCCTGGAGCAATCAGGTCTAGGGTGAGGTGTCCCTGCCCATGGCAGGGGGGGTTGGGACTAGATGACCTTAAGGTCCTTTCCAACCCTAACCATTATATGATTGTATAAACAGCATTCCTTGATAATAGTTCAAATAGCACTGCCTGTTTAATTCTGCATTCCTTTTTTTTTGAAGTCTGCAACAATTTTACCTTGTTTATAACTGGTATTTTATGAAGCCAGTAGCCCATGATAACATACTGTAATGGTTTTGGCTGGGGTAGAGATAAATTTCCACACAGTACCAAGTATGAGGCTATGTTTTGGATCTGTTCTGAAAACAGTGCTGATAGCACAGGGATGTTTTAATTACTGCTGAGCAGTGCTCACAGAGTCAAGGCCTTTCCTGCCTCTCACCCCATCCCATTACCGAGCAGGTGGGGGGTGCACAAGAAGCTGGGAGGGGGAATACAGCTGGGACGGCTGACCCAAACTGACCAAAAGAATATTCCATACCATATGGTGTCATGCTCAGCAATAAAACCAAGGCAGGAATATGTGTGTGTAGGGGGAGGTTGGCAGGGACTGCCATTACTCAGGAACTGGCATCAGCTGTTTGGTGCTGAGCAATTGCTTTCACTGTGCATCACTTGCTTTTTCTTGGGTTTTATTTTCCTCTCTGTTTTGTTTGGGGTTTTTGTTTTGTTGTTTAGGGTGTCTGCCCCCCCCCCCTTTTTAAACTGTCTTTATCTCAACCCATGAGTTTTCTCCGTTTTACCCTTCCAATACTCTCCCCCAGTCTCACTGGGGTGGGGGGGCAGTAAGTGAGCAGCTCTGTGGTGCTTAGTTGCCAGCTGGGGTTAAACCACATACCATAATTACAGCTCTTTGCTACACCACCTTGAAATTCAAAGTGATAAACTCACGAGCAGGGTTTGTTGAGTTTTTTTCTCACACACAGAGAAAGGTCTAACTGTGTAGTGTTTTGCAGGAAAGTGTTACTATGTCCTTTTTTTGACCACAGTGTTGAAGCTCAAGAGAAAAACTAACCTAAAATTTCTGTTCCCCTTGATGGACTATGTTAATTTATATTTAAAACAAGAGGAATACACCATAACATTTTTACAAGCTTTAATAATATGTCATTAAAAAGGACTACTTTATTAAGAGTTAAAGCAATTTCATTCTTTACTAAGAGGTTAATGATTTTTTTTTAAAATGCACGATATGCAGGTTTTGGTTTTGAAATTACTTTCCTATGGAACTATAACATTTTCAGGCTAGAAAAATGAAGCTAGCAGAGATGATGAAGCTGACATCAGCTTCTATTGTGAAAAATAGTCTTTGTGCTTCGAACAGTTACTTAGCAGCTACCTTTCAGGAAAAGCAGCAGTTGTCCTGTTAGTCAGAATACCTCTCTACTTCTAAAAGCCTTTACAAGACACTTTGTTTAAAGTGTCCAGGAACTTCATATAGCTGTAGGTCACCATCAGAAAGACTAGCTGCTCCTGTAACTCACATCCCAGAAAAATGACGGAAACATACCCTGTATAACAGCAAACAGAAGTACTGGAAGATCCACTGCCAGCATGCATCAAAAATTAATAAAGTAATACATCCAAAAATCATTGTAAGCCATAAAATAAGAAAACATCACTCACCAAAAAAACCCAACTGCCACATGAATAAACTGAAACCTACTCCGACCTGTCAGGTATTCACAAGAAAGTACACACTGAGGTTCAAAGTTCACCTCTTTGTAATAAGCCAAAATTTTCAAGGGTAGCAGGGAACACTGCGGAGAAATCATCAAGTCTGTAAGCTCTATGAATCAAGCCAGTACTAGACTAGAAAACAGCTTATTTTAATTACAGTGACAAAGCATTTTGTTCATTTCATTACTGTATAGGCCTTCAGCCTGAATGTTTTACATTATTTAGTGCCATCTGAATAGAAACCCAGTTCTGTATCACTAAGCAGTATTATAAACCCCAGAAATACAGGAGTTAAGGTTCTGGATGCTGTGTGAAGTTTAACTACCCAACTAAGACTTCCTTTTTACTATATTAATTCTAAATCCCATACAAGAAAAGCACCAGCCTTTTTTCTGCCCTACTGTCAGCATCAAGCAACATCCACTATCAAAAATTGAGCCAAACTAATCCATAAATGCAGTCAGAGGAACACTCGTGCTTTTAGGAAAGATACCTCCTGACTGCCAACACTCCCTGCTAACACCACTTCCTTCTGAATTTAAGCTTCAGTTTAACTTCAATATTTAAGTTTATACATATCAGAACATGTACTTTAACAGATCAGGTATAAACACTACAAAGGCCTCTTTATGTTTCTTTTCTCATGCTTCTTTTCATGTTTCTTTATTCTCAACATATATGAAATAAAAGCAAGAGCTTAGATACTCAAGTAAGTGTTATACTTTTTAACCTTTACATAATCTCTGTGTGAATGCTTCAGGATAAAAACAAACTACAACCCTAACACAGCCAGTGCCAACAGAGTTCTGAAGAGCGACTTAAACAGAAGGCAAATGCTAGCTCACAATTAGACACCAAGAGGCAAGAAAAATAAGAATTAAGCAGGATGAGAATAAGTAGGCAATAATGTAAAGAGGAAAGATTCATGTTGACAGAAAAGAATAGGGTGGCAACTTTAAGGTAAGTATAACAAGGATTAACTGGCAACCTCAGGGCAGCTTGACAAGTGGCACTGGACATTGAAACTGAACAGAGCAAGCCTCAATGTTTTTGCAACTGGTTTTGAAAAGGTATGGAAATTTTCCAAACCAGAGTATGGAAAAGTAGACTATTTTCTGGACTACTTATTCAGTTCAATAATTATTTCTATAAATATTAATGAAAATATTTAATAAAAATACATTTATCTAATACCATACAGAATCTTTTCCCTTTTCCTGTGCTTATTAGGAGTTGAGCATTATTTCAAATCATGTGCAGCCAACATTTGTGTACCTAGATGTTTATCATACAAAGCATCAAAAGGGCAGAACTAGCTATTTTTCCACATCTCCCTTCCTCAACACTGAATCAAAATAACAATTCATAAATGACTTTTTCTAAATTACTTTGGTCAAAGTCCCTCCCTGCAAATTCATAGGTTTTTACTTGTAAAGATGAATGAACAACAAGGGGAGGGGAAGAAGTTTCATCTTATGAGAATTTTAACTGCACTTTTTGAGAAAAAAGTTTTCAACATAAGCTTAAAACTCCCGCCAATATTGAAAAAGTCATAAAAATACTTCAAATAAGGCATAAAATTTTAGCTTCCTCCTGCAATGTTTTACAGCAAAGGAACAACTGAGAAACAAAGTTTAAGTGCTGTCTGTGCAGTAATCCTTAACAGATGGATCAAAACAGCTGAAAAGAAATCAGCCACAAACAAGAAGCTCAGCGCTTGCTGATATTTTCAGAGTACGAAGGCTGTTAATGGTAAAAGTCTAGTAATCATTAGTGGCAAAATAGCTACCACAAAATACCATAATAAAATCAAATCACAATCCAAAGAACAGTAAAGGGTGTGGGGTTCCAAGCAGAAATGCTATTTTCTGTTCTTTTTTATGAATGAAGGAGACCTGAAAAGCCAGTAAACAAACACCACATGCCCCAACTATTTTACAAAGTGAAATTATACTTGCTGTGTAATACTCACCAGCAGATCATATAGATAAAGTAGACCCAACAGTCCTATAGAATAGAACTTTTACATCTGCCAAAAAATATGGAGTTTTTAAAGATTCCAAGCTCATTTGAAAAAGCTTACTTCTGTACAGGTTGTTTCCCCTCTTAGTTGCACTAATAGTAGATAAATACTGGAATCAAGAGCATGCTATTGACAGGTGCCAGCTGTCTTTATGTTGATGCCATTTTAACAGAAAGAGTATTTTCTGACAGCCTGACAACAAGGAAGAAACTGTGAGATCAAACAATGGAACCAGTTAAAATGAAAAGCCCGCACGGTAAGGGATGGGAAGAAGGGGAAAGAGCATGTGCAAGACCCACTCATTGCTGGAAACCAATCCAATGAATGACAAAAGGATACATTGTCAAAAAAAAAAAAAAAAAAAAAAAGAGAGAGAAAATTCCAAAGTGTATGCAAACAGAAAGTCCAACTCAAATACCACAATATTAAAGGGGGAGGAGGAAGGCAAAATGAATTAAAAATGTATTCATTAATAACAGTGGGGAAAACAAACTTTAAAGCGAGGACTGAGTCCATCAGTAACTTTCCTCAAGCTTAATTACCAGGAAGTTGCCACTGGATTTCTGCCATTCATTTCAAGAGCAGCAAAGGCAAGGATGAAGGCCAGCTTTTGTAGCAGTGCTGCCAGGTTAACAGAAGCCAAGCAAGATTATCACTCTTCATGACGCTTGACTGCAGTGATTACATTTTCTAATCATACTACATTTAATGTGAAATAGTTTGAATCACACCGTCTTTTAAAGTGACCTGCTTAGCTCTACATGAGGAACTTTCTATCTTTTTCAAAACCAGAAAGATATCTTTTCTCTTCAGGGCCTGGTCTTGATATCTCAGAATACTACACAGTCTAGAATGCCAGAAAATCTGAAACAGGTCTAGAATCAAATCAAATCACTACAAGTAATAAAGCATGATCTGCTTTCCACTGCATGATAAAAGTCTTCATGTATAACTTTTTAGGTTATTTTCAGACTGGCATCACAGGAAAGTTGTTTCTTGCAGTACCCAAATCTATTTATATCCTGATGGTCATGGTAACTCCATGAAAGATGATTCTCGTGGCAACCTTGACACTCCAGAATACTTCATTTAAGTATACCTCAATCTCCAAGAAATCCGATTCCTCAAGTTATTCCCTCATTATTCCAGAAGAGAAGTACCAAGGCTTCTTAGCGATTATGACTGCTGACAGCACTAGCATACTGCCTCTTCCTGTGCTACTGGGCAAGAACTTAAAAAGCAAAGCAAGTGACACCTTTTCAATCAATTAAACTTTCTTTTAACTGAAGACTCTGGAAACAAATGCTGATAACTGGGCATGAAACCTGCAGTCTCGGGTAACTGGGATTATCATTCCAATCACTAATGCTTTTCCTATAATGCATTACCAACTGGAAACCTTTGCTTTGTTGCTTTATGAAGAGTCAGTTACTAACACTCCAAGAACTTCATGTAGTGAGCCTTACTCTTTACAAAGGTAAATTATAAGCATGTCTTTCCATGGTGATAAATAAAGACAAAATATATCAATACAACAAAGATATTTCTTGAAGTCAGTATATTTACTCTTTCCCTCAAGTTCAATAAGTACTTATGGAAAATACAACAGATAATTTTCAATTCAAGATCAGTTTAAGACAGTGTCAGAAGTGATTGTTAGGTCACATTTTGGCAAAGACCCTTCTTGCCAAAATATAATACAGCATGGAAAGGATTCAGCTACAGTCTAAAGACCATTTCATGCCTGCTTGTTCAAGTGCTTTTCAATTTAAATTCAGATGAAGTGATAACAGGAACATTCTGCAAGAAGCCAAAATGTAGGTTTCCCACTTGTTGCCAAGACCAAAACTGAATGGAAGAGGAAATCTGAACTGTGAGGAAGTACCAGACCCCTGAGCATTTTGTATTCTGAAAAGGAAAAGAAGTATCAAGCAGAATCATAGCAAAGCCATTTACTAAACAGAAATGCTCCAGGCAGGGCTGATATCAAGACACCCCAGCACACAGGCCTGGGCCTTTGCCTTTTGAACATGAAGTGTTTTTTAACTTATATTTTATGTAGGTACAAACAAACAAACAAAAAAGTATAAAAATAAATTCTACAACCTTTGTGACCTTTTGCAACAATCACATTTTGCAACAACAGCTTTAATATTGTTGATGAAGTTCTGCAAGATTGAAGAAATATCAAGACAGAAAGCTTGCCTACTTTTATTTCATAATTATTCTGAGGCACCCAATAAAAGATGTTATGAATCACCACAAACTGTAATTTCGTTCTTTGCATCACATGCAAAAATCTCTTTTTGGTTAGAAATGAATTATTCATAACAATGGTTAAGAATGGGGCCTTAATCTGTCATCATATATGATATAATCAAATTTATCATCACTGAAGTAGCTGGCATGTTTTTAATCAGCATTTACTAATCTTGTAAGTCCTATGAACTGCAGACTCAACATCTACACTGTTTAAGAGCAGAGCTTCAAAGGAGCTGCTTACATACGAAGTGTTACAAGTCCATCTTAAATGAGCATAGAAATAAAATGGTAGAAGACGATGGCTTCTTTATATATCATTTATAGGCACAAAAAAATAATTTCTAGTGATGGCAAAAGAACAGATAAATTATGGGATTTTTGAGTACAGAATGTAAAAGAGTGATGTCCAGAAGCATTGCTGGTACTCACATACAGGTATTAAAAAAACCACCTAGAATAAAAAAAAATCCAGTGATCTGAACAGTAAGCATAACAATATATTTACCTTTTATTTACAGTTTAGTGTTTTGGAATGTGCGAAAGGGGATAAATGAAAGCTTCAAATAAAATATGAATGAACAGGCAGCTATATTAGTGTCTTTGAAGCACAAAACTAACTTCACCCAAAAAACCTCATGTCATCTGTCTGGAGGAGCTGGGGAGCAGGGGGGTAACTCCTGACAAAAGAAAAAGAACCTAAACTACATCATTGATGTCTTAAAAAATATTCCTTAGAAAAAACAAGAAAATGGCTCAGATCATGTAAACATTGGTAAATTAAGGACATAATTTTAATGATGCAAGACAATATTTTTTGCCTCAATTTTTCTAGAGCAAGTCCTTCAACTGTCATAGCTAGAAAACTTTCCTGAGACCAGGAAATAGAGGATAATCATTTACAGACTAAAGAAACACTGAAAAATACACTTTGGTGAGTAGACCTGTATATCACAGGGGGGACTACATATAGTCATGAGTCTGTTTCACTTAATATATTCTGATCTTCTATAAGTCTTTTATCAATAACACTGAATACCAGATGTATGATTCCAGATCTCCCATGTTCTCTAAATGACAATTATTTCAAAGCAATAATGCACATGCACTTAGGTATTTAAAGTCAGTCCAAAAGATCTGGTTTCAAGTTAAAGCTCACTAAATTTTCTGAACACCTAATGCTGGGATACAATTTGCCATTACACCCAAAATTAAGAATGCCAAAGGCAAAAAAACATACTTTTCATTGGAAGAAAAAAGTAAGTTTCAGAAGCCAGTTCCTTCAATCTGCTTCCTACCACACAAACAAAAGTTAGGTATCCATATGTATACAAACAGAGGTACCTGTGTGTATATACATAAATATGTACACACACACACACACAGAGATTCTCTCTAGCAAAAAGTAAGCACCAGTAGTCATGCCAATAAAACTAGTAATTAATTGTACCATGATGTTTTCTCTTACATGTCCATCCCCCCCACTGAATCTTATATCATTGCCAAGAGATGCATTCAATACCCTGGATGGCTGCAGGTATACCCACTGACTTTTTTTCATTTTTCAGCTCCTAATCTAGCGAGTCTTCCTTCAAAAGTGCTTTAAAATTAACACAATTCCTAATGTATGTGCAGGAAAATTGCCAAATCCTTTCTCTAATAATTAATTACCTCCTAACTTGATACCTATGGCTTAAAAACCATGATTTGTTCTCTATGAGAGCATAAACCGATAACAATATTTCTCAAAAAAGCTCCAGCTAGAAAACAACAGATTTTATTTTTAGACCTCCAGGGTTTGCTTTTCTTCAGTGGGTGTCTTACACAAAAATACAAGAGAGCTAACAAGGATTCAGATTTTTGTGACATTTAAGATCCCTATTTTAAACACAGATTGGTTACAAAGTTAACACTACCTCATTGAGAGAGCTGGGACTACAAAATGAATTTATAAACCTCTTGAAGAATATGCTAATCACTATGCAAACCTAAGTAATTCTTAACCAGACATCTGCATCTTCAGGTAGTAAGCAAAGAGCAGGACACAACCAACATTTTATTCAACAGCACACTTTATAGACTCTTGTCCCAGTGCAGTATGTAAAGAAACAGAGGTATCTTTAGAAGCAACATACTATCCAGTCTCACAAAAAAGCACATACTGGCAAGTTCAAGAAAACAAGAAGCAGGACAACTTGAATACAGACCAGTCAATAATCCACAAATAGTGACACTTGCACCTAAGTGTCCGCATGCCTCATTCTTTAAGACAGCTAAGAGGGTGGGTGGGTAGGACAGAAAGCTTGACAAGTCCTTCCAGTTCTAACAAATGGAATATAAACTTAGTATTTCTTCACAAGAGTTTCCTCTTTCCTTCTTAAGAGTGCCCAAATACATGGTTCCAATTCTTAGTGGATGGCAGATACACTCTCCTATTGACATTTTAAAAACTTAATTTTTTAAATAACTCCAGGGTAATGAATATTATTTACTTGCATATTAAAAATACCACCAGCAGTCAGTATTTACTCCATGTATGCCCCATTGCAGCCAAGCAAGCTCTTGTTTCTCCAAAACACAGTGGCATTTACCTCACTGACCTTGGGACTGCCTTCCTCCAGTATTTCTCCCTCATCAGTTTGCATGGGAACAGGATCTGTGCAAAGCTCTGCAGAAATGCAAAATACTGCCTAAAAGATAAAAAAGAAAGATATTTTCAAAACAATGATTTTTCCACCTTTACCAGTGTGAGATTGCAGTGCACATAAATAACAAACCTAAGCTATGACCTTCAATGTTCCCCTTCTGCAAGTATGTGCTGAATTTATGTTTTACACAAACAAGACAACTGTTATTCAGGACAAGACATAACTCAATTAAGATGGGAAAAAAAAACAAAACACACCTAACAGGAATATACTTTCTTTTTCATTTTAAAATCTGCTATTGCTGAGTATTTACTGTATTGTGTTTACTCATGAAAGCTACAGTCAGTAAGGAATACTCACACAGACTAGAGCTGAGCAGTTCTTACTTACTAATAGCTTTTGTACAAATAAAAGCTTCAGAAATTCAACTTACAGACAATCTAAAGTTTATTAGTTTGAAAAATTATTAGACTCCCAATGAAGTCTCAGTAGCTTTGAATTCTTACTTTAGGGATTTTTTTTACTTCATTTTAGAAATAAATACATTCTAGGCTGTAAACAGTTCAGGGAATTGATAAACTCATTCATCTGTAGGTTGACATTTCCAGACTAACCCAGGTTAACAGCTCCCAGTGTTTCCAATATTCAACACTACTTGGTAACTTGTTTTTAAATTTTTTTAACAGTGTCAGCGCAGTCTCAACTGAGCAAAACCTACACCCCAAACTCCACCCTTAGAATTACAAAGTAACTTACGGAAGAATGCAGTACAGTTAGGGAGACTTTGGTTACAAAGATTAGAATGTCTTCTACTCCAGAAGATAAGCCATCTTTCAGAGGTAACAGATCGTATCAATTAACAGGTCAAACACATCAGCATAAATTTGGCAGGAATCTCTCACATTCAAAATGCAAGATATAAGCTATCAACAGGTCTGTAACATTCCAGGTATGTGGAAAGTAAGGGCTCACACCACATTAAGAACTCTCTTAAAGCCACAAGCTGTTGGCTGTTAGCAGCTGTCTCTCTCAAGGTGCTGTAAGTCTTCAACTGCACCAGCATTTAAAACCCAATTAAAGCCTCTCCACCTGCACCTCAGGTACTGAGCTGCTGATTCTACTATCACCAGAAATTCCATGACTGGAAACTGACAATTCTGGAAGTGCAAATAGTAATGAGGTCAAAAAGAGAATCCTTAGAAATCGTTCATCCAGACGCACCTTCTTCATTGCAAGGTTAAAGCTTCTTCATAAGGGAAGGCTGTCTGCACAGCCAACATCTTCTGTATGTTGTGGATAAGTAGACAACACCTTTCATGGCTATTAAGTTGACACAAGGAATGAAGAATGCATTCTACAAACATAAAGGGCCTGAAGCTACAAATGTTACATGCAACTCATTAAATCTTATAACCAACAACTTGCTATGTTCAGCAGTATATATTCTCATACAAAGCATGACAATTATAAAGACTTTCAGTATAGTCATTTCTTTTTCTGGGGAGAGAGAAAGGAGGATAAAGCAGACCTCTCACTCCAGTCCTCACCAAATATCCTGCCTACAGCATATAATCAAAAATAGGTATCAAACGGTAAGCATGACTTGTATCACGCATCTATGCCAAGATCCTCCTGCACAGAACAAGTATTTCCTGCTGCCAGGCCATGTTCTGTTCTGCAGGAGGAGGGGAGAGGACAGGCCGGGCAGTCCCTGTCCATGGTACTTCGCCATGCTCTGCTTCAGAAACCACGTCAGAGCTTCTGGAGCTGGGAGCTTCTGAGCATGGTTTTGTAATAGCTCGATTGTTAGACAGATAGCCTGATGTCTAATGACCAAAACAGCTTTGGCTAGAAGGACTGATGAGGCACTGAACTGTCTTCAAATCAGGGAAACAAGCAAGACTGAACTTGAGCTACACAAGCATTAAAAAAAAGCTTATAAAATAAACCAAGAGACAGACAGGTCAGGCCAAGACCACATCATTGCTCATTCAGAGTGCTGGAAGAACTCACAGATGAACCTCTGAAAAACTGCATTGTTTAGCTTCTGAGATATCCCGGAATAGAAACTGGCAATACTTTGACACCAGTTTTTATATATTACTCCTGGAAGAAGACAAAAGCCTTCCAACCAGTGGATACCAAAGAAAACAAAAAATCAGTACAATTAGGAAATAGAAAAAAAAAATAAAAATAAAAAAATGAAAGGCTACAAGAACAAATAAGTCAGATCTCCCACAGATGACAGATTAAATATGCTGAACTATCCACAGCTCAGAGATCAGAGCAGGAAACAGAAAAACAGAGAGAAAGAAATCTGTAAAAAAGCAAACGTATTGGAGAAGGAAAAGAGTTTATTCACTCATTTGTCCTGTAATTCATCACCTTTAATGCTCAGAACATGTATCATGCTATTTCAATGCTCAGTTAGAGTGAACTCACCAGCATGGGATGGTGAGAAGAGGGAAGTTTTAAAAGATTCCAACTTAGTTCTGGAAAATTAAGATTGCAACTTAATTCACAAGGGGAAAAGAAAATCCATCAATATCTTGCAGCTGGTGTAGGAAGACCCTAGGTCACAAGTCACAAGAGGAAGTCTCGCTGAACACTACCCTTCTATTGTATTTTGCTCCATTGGATCTGCCTCTGGCTTCTTTCAGGAGACATCAGGCAACAAACTGTAAGCCCAATTCAACAGTATAATTTTTACGTCCTTTCTGATTACATGAATTCTTGATTCCCATGGCCACTGACACGAGTGCTATGTTTCAAGTTTACTACCAAAGGCAGCCATTTGGGGATTCCTGAATCCATGGGAAACTATACCTGGCAGACTTTTGTAGGAGACATTCACAACTGTGCGTGACTTCTCAGCCAACAAAGTGAGGCTCAGCACCAGCATGTGAAGAAATAACAATTAATCCATGTTGTTGACACCACCCCTTAGACTCACTAGCTTCCAAGCAGAGGGCTGAAGGTCACAGACAGGGTAATCTTATACACAGAGGATAGACAGACAACCAGAATTTGTACTCGTGTCCTACAGGATTGGGAAAAAGGCCAATGTTAAAAGGCATTTATTTACTTACTTCCAATATTTTTATGATATGCCAGATTACCGGGGATAACACAAAGTTTATAAACATTCCATTTGGATTTTCAGATGCAACATCTATCAAAAACACTCCTGGAAAAGGTCAAAAGTAAAATAATCTGATTCATTCTTGTGTATAACCAACAAAACTGCTCAGATGGGACTGAAACCCCCCAATCTTTTTATTCAGATGGCATCCTCTAGAAAAATTAACCAACTTGGGCTTGAGTCCCCTTTCTGCAGAAAAGATGTACACATTTCACTCAGTGAGGTCAGAATGATGGATGCAGCAGTTATAAAAACAGTGTAAGCTGAACAGTGCAAAGCACTGTATGGAGACTATCTCTTCGCTACTGCATTGTTGCACACTGGCAAGTAAAGCTGGAGCCAAACAGTAGTGAACAAGGTATTCATATTCCCTCAGGTAGAAAGCTTCACCATTCAGAAACACAAGGTCCTCATTAGCAACACAGAGCTGGAATCCAAGTGTCTTCAAATTTACTGCTCATCAAACAAGCATCACTGGAAATAAGCACCTTATCTAATGCAGCAAACACTATTTTTCAGGGTACCAGCAGCAATCCACTGTTGACTAAAGAATAAAACTGTTCTTGTTTGATAGAGGGGGGAAAAAAAACAAAACCAAACCATTTCAAGCTTCTGAAGAGTGCACCTGTAAGAGAAGCACTTATTAACGTAAGCCCAGTAGTGATTCCTGTGAATTCCAAAGTCTAAATTAGATATGGCCTGGTGGAAAAGCTGTGAAGGACAAAGGCTGTGCAAACTGTAACCATAAGAGACAGTAAACTGAAATTGAAGGTAGGTCGGAAACTCTCTCATAAGAGCACAAAGCAAAGCAGGCACAAAAGTGCTCTTCAAAGATGTGATCATGTATACAAGGCATATTTGAGAAAAAGCAGTTAGAACAAGGCTGAACTGAACTGTCTTACATGAGACTAGGCTTGACACAATCACATTGATACGCAATTGCAATCATTAGTCTCTATCTAGATACAAACCCAAAAAAATGTTAATTTTTAACAGATGGTCTAGCCATGTTATACTTAATTGCTACAGCTTTACATTATACCCAGTTTAAGATTACACAAAAGCAAGTGAAAATTTAATATATGGAAAAGTACAGAATATTTTTGTCCCTTAAATGCAAATTGAGAGGTACTGAGACAAAAGCAAAGGCATGCAGAAGATCAACAAAACCTGAATATAACTTCATTGCTTGTAGGAACTAATTGCTTAACTATTACAGTGAATTTCAAATCTTTTAATAAATTAATAACTTTTCAAAAAAACCTGCATCATATACAACAATTTTAGCCAACAAAAACAAATCCTCTCAGGCAGTTCCAGAAAAAACTTCATACCCAAACCCACAGGAAATGACACACTAGGAAGTATATGAAAACAGTGATGTATGATAGAATCATAGAATGGTTTGGCTTGGAAAGGACCTTAAGATCATCCAGTTCCAACCCCCCTGTCATGGGCAGGGACACCTCATCCTAGACCATGTCACACAAGGCTCTGTCCAACCTGGCCTTGAACACTGCCAGGGATGGAGCATTTACAACTTCTCTGAGCAACCTGTGCCTCACCACCCTCTCAGTAAAGAACTTCTTCCTTTTATCAAACCTGAACTTCTCCTGCTTTAAGTCTGAACCCATTACCCTTTGTCCTATCGCTATAGTCCCTGATGAAAAGTCATCCTAAAGTTGGTTAAAAATGAGCATAGGTTAATGTTCTCACCTCCAACTTTCAAGAATGCAGTATTAAATTTTGGTTGATTTTTACCTTTGACAGTTTCCAAGGGCTGCCAAAGCCCACAAGGATCCGTCCTGGCTACATTCAGTGCAAAAACAAAACCCTAAAAGGAGACAAAGAAAAAAAAAAAAGGAATTTAAAAAGTCAGCCAGCTGTGGGCACTAGTAGATAAAACACATGTAAAACCAGAAGTCAATGCTCCCAAAGCACTTAGGAAAAGCCATATTAGTCTTAAAATCATGCAGAGTAAACAAAATATTGTAATCACAAAAGCAGCAATACAGGCCCCTCTCACCCCTTTCCCACTGTAATTTGTGCCGTAGTGGGGAGATGGGGAAAACAGCTACAGTTAGGGTTCGAGTTAAGGAGAGAAGTACATTTTTCCTCACTATTCTTCCACTTCAACTGCCAACCCAGTCTAGGAAATTATTCTTCTAAGGCAAGAGATTTACGTATTGCAAAAAGCATTGACTTGCTAAGCCTCAGGCTCAAATTTAGGCTTTTACAGAATAAACCTGCACCACTGCTGGAAATGTATCTTTACCTCAGAGAAAAATGTTAAAAACGTAATACTGTTTACTGCTTCTGCATACTTACCCATCACCACACAACTTAAACTAACAATCAGTTTTGAGGAAAAAAATAAAAATAAAAAATAAAAAAAATAGAACCCTTAGAGTATAACCCACCAAACCATTTAAGAGCCATCTTACACCTGATATCTATTGTATTTAGTCTGCTGACTGATGAGCTTCCTTTGAATCTTCACGAATAGTATAGATACTAGCCTGATGCTGAAGAGTAACAATGTACCTTACATAATGCTGCATGACAGAAACCTCAAACTGATATTGAACAGGCATTTCCCCTTTCAATGATTTACTGTCAGAACCAGAGTTTCTGTAAACTTTGCCACTAGAACCACTTGGGAGGGTGGGTGGGTGGTGGGAATAAAAATCTAACGTTTCCTCAAAAAACTAATGGCAATTCCTCCTAAAATAAATGCCACTGTTTAAACCAAGCATTGTGAATTTTATGTGATGAAAAAGTTATTTGTTATTTGTTTGGCAGCAAGTTACAATTTCCTCATTATTAATCATTAGATCAACCTCAAGTTTTTAACTGTTTATTTACTATGCACAGGTACAAAACTGAAACGTTCATTTTTTTACCCAGAAAAGAACATGCAAGCAAAGTGCTAGCAAAGCAGACTACATGCAGTCTTCCCAATCACTTGCAAGCAGTTTTTCCAAGTGAAAAAATCTACGTTAAGTACATCACCAGCTTAATATTATGATGTCCCAAAAGTGTTAGCAACCTTAGAGCCCACACCTAAGTTGAGAATGTTTTTACTACTCATGGTATTTTAAATCCTTGTTAGAAACTAAGGCTCTGGAGGCAGAAGTCTAATAAAACTCGAACTCTTGATAACTTTTTCTGTAAGTGAATGCATACTTTGAAATTAGTAAGAAGCCAGAACACTTAGCACTTCACAGTAAAAAAAAACAAACAAACAAAAAAAATAAAAAAAAAAAAACAAAAAAAACCCCCAAAAAACTAAAAGCACCACAAAAATAATAATAACCCCCGCCCCCCCCAAAAAACAACAACAACAAAAAAAAACAACCCAAAACACTGCTTTCATCTTAGTGAACTAAGTAACTTCTCAACTTGGTGAACTAAGTTGAATTTACCTGGCTTCACTAGGTAGCAGGAGATGAAGAAAACACCTCTACTACTGAAATATATTGAAAATAATAGGCAGAGGTAACCCACTCCATTCACAGAATCGTAGAATGGTTTGGGTCGGAAAGGACCTTAAGATCATCCAGTTCCAACCCCCCTGCCATGGGCAAGGATGACTCACCTTAGACCATGTCACCCAAGGCTCTGTCCAACCTAGCCTTGAACACTGCCAAGGATAGAGCATTTACCACTTCTTTGGGCAACTGTTCAAGTGCTTCACCAGCCTCATAGTGAAGAACTTCTTCCTTGTGTCTAACCTTAACTTACCCTTGGTTTGAACTACAGAAGAAAAAAAAAAAAAGATTCCTCAACTGAATGTTTAACTATTACCCATCTGCTTAGGACATCCCAGAAATATCCATCCACACCATTTAATACACTATTATTAATCTATGCTGACAAGTAACCAATACTTTATAGGTGGAGTCAAAGGCTGTTGTTGACTTAGCAGTTTTATCACGTTTCTTACATGTACCTCTATCCAACAAGAGGATCAGACAAAAAGCAAGACCAGTGAAGGGTCTGTGCAGTTTCTGACAGTATAGGATCTTAAGCTGGAGAACAGGATACATTGCAGAAGCTGGCCAAACCGCAGTTTTTCCCAGAAAGAGATTGAACCAGACTGGATACTGAAATACTGTAGAATTAATATCTAGCAAAAGCATTCACAGTTCCAGCCAAACCACCACATGCTTAGGAATCACTGATGTCTCCACGGGAAGACAGAGAACTGCTGCTAATTATGCCAATAATCTGTCTTATCTCATTACAGAATCTTATTCAAGAAAAGGAGTATGGATTCCTCTCCCTAGCTGAAAAAAGGCTCGCAGCAGCACCTAATTTTTACTAGATATATGACAAGGAAAGACTGATTATCCTCCTCCTGTTACTCTGACAAATTTAGGTTTATTTAACAATGTTAATTAGCAAAGTCAAAGCAGCACAAGAGAGTAGAAACCAGTGAAAACAGTTTGGGTTAAAGACAGAATATGATGTGTAGCTGAGCAGGACTGCAAAGGTGTTACAGGAAGAAGAATCTCAGTCTCAGCCACAGTGAGAACATAAATTTAAGTATCATGCCTACATCACCTAATTCAAATCC
Organism: Pezoporus flaviventris; assembly: GCF_033815535.1. Lineage (NCBI taxonomy): Eukaryota > Metazoa > Chordata > Aves > Psittaciformes > Psittacidae > Pezoporus > Pezoporus flaviventris. Next base: position 2,309,966 of record NW_026892559.1, read on the forward strand.
TCAGAATATGTATATACTTTGGCCAGGGCTTTAGGATGCATCAACCCACCTACTGGACTGCACAGGGCCAGCAAATCAGACACAGTTTGATAAGGTAGCCAGAGGGGAGGAAAGAGAAAAACAAATTAACAACCCACCCACAATTTAGGCACCATTCCTCTAACAGAAGAAAGTGGAGGACCTCCCTCTTCTCTCCAAAAACTGTGACAGTTCTTAACCTAGTATTAATGAGCTAACTACAACACTTACTTATTAGCTCAGGCACACTGAAAGATCAGACTCAGTTTCTGTTATTGCAAGATAATGGAGACAATTCATTATACCTACATACTGCTGGCTTACATGTACTAACTCCTAACCTGATAGACTAGAACTGTATGCATGTACAGTGTAACACCCCAAATTTTCTGCATATATTTCTAGTTCCAATACAGTGAAGTGCAGCAATTTGCTTAGCTGGGTTAAGAAATCTATGAAGCAGCAGAATATCCTGTTCAGAGTCGCAACTCCTAGACTAGCTTTCTTCTACCAGCGTTCTTTAGAGTGCTCCACATCTTCCCACATCTGTGCACCAAGTTCTTTACTTACACAAATACCTCCTTTCTGGTCATCTCCTATAAGCTGTTGCTGTGGGAACATGAACATATTCCAGGTACACAGAACTGAAAGGAACAAGCTGCCATCAGGAAAGTGTTTTCTTCACATTCTCCACACACACAATCTCCTATCCAAACCTGTAGAAACAGTAAACACTGGCAGCATGTGTGAAAGAATTTGTTGATGACTATGAGATACAACAGAAGAGTAGGAAGCTCTAAAAATACGATTTCTACTCACAACTGGGCAAAAACATGAGGTGAAACTTGTTTTTTGTTTAAGAGCTGAGAGAACACACACAAGTGTGCTCAAGGAAACTGATTACATAATCCTACAATAACTTCTGAATACTAATTACTATGTGTAAAAATTAATCCCACTACCTGCCAATTGTGGGGTGTTTAACCCTGTTTTGAAAAGATAAAGTAGCAGCAGCACTGAGCTGCCTAACACTCGAGCCCATTCAGAATCCACCATTCTGTCTTAACCACAGCTAGAATTAAATACTTCAATTTTGGTTTTGCAAAACATAACCAACTTCCAGGAATGAAAAGAGGACCAGAACTATTGGTTTACCACTATACATCCAAGTTAACATCACTGAAATCTAAATTCTTCCAGTTGCCACTATTCAGGCACCATAAAGATCTGTTGTGAAGGTAATCAACAGCTGGTATGTTTCTAAATTCACTGCATCATCTTTGTTTGCTATGCCTCATGCTTAATATACAGCATTATTCAGTGACAAACTGCTCCCATCATTGGACTAGCTGACATAAAATAAGGATTTTTTTTTTCCCCTGAGCTTCCAACACTAACAAAAGAGCTTTCTGGGCATGATTTTCATTCAAACAGTTTCTGACTAGAAAGGGTACATTTGGAGACAAAAGGGGGTCTTTGCCACCACTGTGGTTTAAATGTCCCTTTGCTAAGTGGGTAGATGCTTGACAGCAGCAAATTTTAAACTTAGCTCTGACTTATGTTGTGGAATGATTACGACAAAGCAACCACGAGCACACTCTACCCAAAAGCCTCAAGCTGTCTAAAAACATCACCTTACAATAAATAGTTACTGATGGAACTACACAGAAGCATCACCCAATTAGGGTACTGGGAAGTTGGCTTAAAGTCATGCAAAATTTCAAAACAATAAATACTTCATGTTTTTTCATACACAGCACACTGGCACTGAACAGTCATGATTTACTAAAAAAAAAATAAATTAAAAATTCTCGACGACAATCCAGGTGTCACTGCAGTAGTCTTTCTCCACTTATCAGAAAGAAGAGGGAAATGTAACTTGTAATCAATTAGAAAGAATTCCCTATGAGGAAAAGAGATGCTACTGGTACTTGAGAGGGATTTACAATCTCTTTCTTTCACATTGTTTAGAACAATTTCTTTGCATTATGTAGGTGGAAGGAAATCCAGGAAAGATTAGCACTTCAAGGAAAGACTAAAGATATGACCCTACTAAACAAAGCAGCTGGGAGGAATGGGAGAAGGCAGAAATCTTCAGCCTTTTATCAAAAAAATAAATCCAGAGAACAGCATTTAGCAATGGTGACTAAGTACCCCACAAAATCACCGAGTTCTAAACAGGATGCGGGTTAAAATGTCCATTATGTTTAATTCTGTGTTGGCTGCACAGCTTACACTTTGTTCAATACTAACTTCTCTGCACTGATGTTTTCTGTACTATATGGAAAATAGTTCAGCTGTTAATGTAGATATGACACAGCCACTTTCAACGACAAGATAAATACATGTAACTTGGAACAGATACCACGCACACTAGTGTGTACTGGTCTTCTAAGGGAACATGAGACTAGGCAGATTACACAGGAGTTGTCATTAACCTATATGTACAAAACACAAGCCCCACTTCATAGCACTTAAGTCTTTTCACATCAACAGCCCAAATAAATGAGCAAACCACAACCTAGCAGTATTTAACTCATGTCTATATAATCTTTTAAAAAAGCAAAAATTTTATTCACTTGATCACCTGGCTACCGGATCATGTTTCAGAAGCAGGAGAAGGAAAGGCAGCCCAGGACTGAACAAAAATGGTCCTAAATCAGACTTTATATTTAGAAAATCCAGTTTCAAGCTTTTAAATCTTAAGGCAGCCTTGAAACATGAGCTGAAGACAGAATATTGCATCGACACCTTCCCAGTGTTCCAAAACATTTACATAAACAACATTTAAGGTGTTAAATCCTCCTCCTCTTACTAAGTGAAAAATAAATTGAAAAGTTTATTTTAAAAAAATATTTTGCTTACACCTTTTTGCTACTTTCTAATGCAAAAAGCACAAAAAAGCACACAAAAAAAAAAAATCACTTCTTTCCTGCTCATACTGATTTTGCTAAAGAACCTGTTAAAGGCTACAGTAAACATAAAAGGTATTTGTCTCTACCTTACCTCAGCAGCCTACTGTACACTACACATCACTTTTCAGTTGTAATCAAGGTTATATCTCAACAGTATAATCAGCCCAAAGCTGCCAACTGGTTCAGTTTGCCGAAGTTCTTTGTGCTTTCTCTCACCCTATCTTTTCAGTGTGGCTCAAGCATATACACATATTTACATATGTGTACATACATACGTATATGTAATAAACATCCTCAGCACTATTTCTACTTTTTCTCTTCAAGTCCTTCAACACTACCACAACGTTTCTGGAAACTACTGAAACTGAAGTTGTTGGGAATACCATTTTCTTAGGTGGCAACAGTGTCCTCTTGACAGTCAGTAGCAGTATAAGAGCTTTTTCAGGCACCAAAAAAAGGGGCTATTTCACCCTGCTAATACTGCTTCTACGTGATAATGGTAGCAATGCTTGGAATCCTAATGGCACAGAAGCAGTTATTGCCATGAGTATTAAAACTATCATGTAATTTAATGGTACCGCAGTGGCAAAAAAAAGGAGATGCAATCAACATGCTCGCAGTGCCAGCAATCCATGTATACTACCTAGCATTCCCGAAGATTCAGCACTGTTGGAGCAACAGTACAGTAGGGGCAAGCCTTTGCTTCAGGGCATTTGCAAAATCACAGAAAGGCTTCAGAGTACAGAGGACCTGAGTTTTTTGGAGGAGAGGTGAAGAGGAGACTAGACCAGAGACTTTAAACATTTTTGTCCACCTTAAGCAAAATGTTATTGCAAGAAAGAAGCCTACGTCTCAACAGCTCAACTTTAAACCTGAAAGCTATAAATAACTCCTTTACTGCTTATAATCCCAACAGTCATCCCATCAGACTGTTCATACCATAAGACAATTTAGGATCTAAGGTTTTCCTTTTGAGCCACAAGTAACAGCCACCAAGTCCTATATAACAGTATGTTTATCAAACTCAGCAGTAGTAACTAAATTAAAACTGATAAGGTAGTAAGCAGCCATGTGCACAGGAAAGGGGGAAGGGTGCTTTATCCACTAGCACATTTAAATGGCAACTTCAGCAGTTAAAGACAGCACTACTAAAAATCATTCAAACGCATCACAAGATTGGAAGATACTGTACATTTCAAACTCTTCAGTTCTTACTATCTTCCTCTATTACAGGAAGATAGCTAAAGTATCCTTTTATTAACCTATCCTTTTGTTTTGTTACCTTTTACGGTAAGAGCTACATTGTTAGGAACTTCACACCAGTGCGGCAATACTGGTGGTCCTTCAGCAGCTGGGACACTCAGATACCTGTACCCCGCAGCTCTGGATCTCAGCACTACTTCTGGTAATGTAACACAGCTTTGTGTAGACCTTTATAGCCAGACCAAGCCAAGACAGAGCCAGGAGGAAGGCCAAGGGGAGATTGAGAATTAAGTTTAAATCGCATCTTGCTCTTCTTATTATTTTTTTCTTTTTACTTCTCTCTTTGCTAGTTTACACCTAAAGCTTTTCATATGAATGTTCTGCATTTATTGCATTTCTAATAATTAAAAACTGAGGTTTTTGTTCTATACAAAACATTTTGACTTCCTACTAACATGATTATATACACAGAGAAGTCCAAGATCTTAACACGACTACTGTCAAAGAAAACAAATACTGAGTTAAGGAAATCATTCTAAACTATAATTGCAAACACTAACTTTCAACATAACCAGCTGCCAAGTTCAGCCTCATCAATATTTATAGCTTGCCATCAGTCTGAATTGTACTTTTCAGCTATTCAGGCACCTAAGAACAGGAATTTTCAAAAATCCGCTTTAAATTCAAACAATATTTTTTTTTTAATCTTCTTCAAAGAAACAAGACAATACACTCATTTTTTAATGACCAGATTACTTCTTTATTTATTGTAACACACAAAAAAAGTTATTAACAATACAATCCTAGTCTTCAACACTACAGTCTCAGATAAACATGCTCAGTTAGAACTACCAACTGTAGAACTACTTGCAAGAAGAGGTCTGGACCTGCTTAAGTATGGGTGATGTCAGAGCCATAAATCCTCAGTCTTTGGGGTTTGGCACAAAACAGTTCTTCAACATTCACAATCATAATTTCCTCTGAAAGTGGCATTTAAAAGACAGGTAGCCAATCTTTAATACTTCCACCAAAAATATACAAGCCTGCTTTTGACAACTGATTTTCATAGTTAAGCTCTCCCACTGTATCTAAAAACCTAACTCTTAAGGTTTTGGAATCATTTTCATATGTTAGGTCAATCTGAAAACGTAGCAATTGAAAGTCTGAGTCATCTTTTGAGTTAAAACTTCATACAACTTTTAGTTTAGCTACATACCCAGCTGAAGCAGGGGCAAGGTAAGCTAGCATACACTATTCATACACAAGGCAGTACCAGTTTATCTAGTTACCTGAACTGGTGAAAGTAACATTATCCAGCATTGGATAAGTACAGGGTTAGAGCTAAAGACAGAACAGACGGATTATGTCACTATATTCTTGCCCTGAGGCCACCACTCTGCTACGCTGTCAGAAGTGTTTTTCATTGCTTATTAGCCAATGTTGAAAGTATTTGATCCAGTGGGACTACTACCTTTTTCCCCCCTGAGACACTTCTCCCCAAGCTGATTTACTTTTCAATCCACAGGGAGTCTTTCATAATCTGAATCCATTTTCTGCACTATACAAATTGCCAAGGACAAGGAAAAGAAAGTTGGCCTTTGAATATGAAAGAATTGGAGGAGTCAATTACCAACAAGAGAATTATTATCAGCCAGTTTCAGTTGCTTCTCCGCTTACTCTAAAAATTAAACAGGCCAAGCAAAGAAAGTTATAGGCAGCTAATTTACCGCAACTACATAGCTTACAAAGTGAGTGAAAAAGTCTTGCTATGCAGTAAAATACATTTTCTCCCCTTCCTACCTCTCAGAAGAGTGCCATTAGAAACATAAAGGTAACAGAAACATTGAAAAACAACTAAAATTTGCATGTTCTTCATACTGTCACCACACCAGTCATAGAAAACAGATGAGCAGATCTTGGAGCATCCAAATATTTATCCAAACAAAAACCCACCACTATATTATTATATATAAATCCATCAACTTAACCTTTATTAACTTATTTTGTTTTGAAGGGCTAGGAAATGCATGAGCTGTGCCTGTAGAAAATCACCACAAAAGAGACATCAATATGAGGGGCAGAGGAACACCAGTATAAAGACAGTATCCATCTTTTCAAACTTCCCAATGGAGAACATTCTCCAAAATACTAAATATTGATGGTGGTCGGTTTTGGGGTTTTTTTTTTTGCAATGTCTATGAAAAACTCTGTATCTTGATGAACAGTCCCAAACAAGCACTGTGGCTTGATTCTTTTTCATTCTTGTTTTCATCAAAACAAAGAATCATCTGCATTTTGAATTGCAAAAATAGACATCTGGTACAATACAATTAAAAACCAGCAAGGCAGAATCTGAGCTATTTGACAAACAGAAGAAGTTATAAAGTTTATTCGAAACAAATTCTTCTCAGAACTCAAATGCATACAGAAGGTTATGAATTTAAATTACAATGGCTGTAATAGTAAAACTTCCTGTAAGGACAAATGTTTATGCCAAAGTGCTCTTTTTTAAGCTGCTTACTTAGAAGCAAGTTAAGTTGAACTTAAAAAAAAAAAAAAGCAGCAGAACAAAAAACCCAAACAAACCTCAGCCATTTGCAAGTGCTTCACCGGTTTAGTGAAGAAAGTGAATGTACAGGCGATTTAACCTTCTACAAAATCTGACTTCTAGAAAAACTTTTAAATCACGAAGTTATACTACTGATATATAAAAAAAGCAGATACAACTGTTCTCTGCAGTGAGAAAACAAAACGTACTCTAACGCATTTCAGCTGTTTTCAGAAAGAGTCATCAGATTATTTCTAAAGATCAAAAAAAAGGACCAGGAGAAAAGTAATAAGTTTTCAAACATACAAGTGAAGAGCTGGACAACCTGTGTGTCTTCAGCCACACACAGCCCATAAGACATCCAAGTTTGTAACTAGACCTGACACAGGACTGCTGAGCAATTTGTATAACTTGGCTGTAAGCAGCAGCAAGACAAGAGGTCCTACTCCTATTCACGTTGGTGGATCACTGTAGGACCAAAGCATGTTTAGTCTACAGTAGATCGCCAAGTCCCCGGCGAGTTCCCCCCAAAAAATTGAATACGCTACTGAAAACCCCTTTGTCAGGTAGTTGTTCATTACAGGGCTTTTTATAATGCTGGCAAGAGCTAGGATGAAATTATAAAAAAATTAAAACATAAGTAAAAACATTAGTGACTTTTCCTTCACAACTTGTTTAGATGGCTTAGAGGACTTCCCCTCACACAGGCAACACGATATTACAGTATCACCTTTTGCCTAATCCTCTGTCAGTCTATCTAAAATTATCAACTCTTCCTTTTGCAACTTTGCTTCTTATCCTTTCATCCCCTAATTAGCTTTTCAGCCTTCAATCTTCTGCCTGACGGGGGCAAAATATACTGACTACCAGTTTATACTTTACACATTTTTTCTTACCAGTGTCCTGTATCATGCAGCATAACATATGCCTTCCAGCACCTCCTATTTCTCCTGACAAGCAGTATGTTTCTCCACAGATCTAAAAGCTAAGCTGGGTAAATGCTACTTTCAGATCCATTTTTGCCCTCTTAAACAGATACCTAAAAAATTTTGGGCTGTGCAAGTCTCAGACAACATCAGTTTTTGTCCCAGATTTTTTTCACAGAGGAACTATTGTGTTTTTTCTAATCCACAGACATTAAATCAGGAAATACATGCAAGATATCTGATTTCAGAACTACTAAAGTTGGCAAGGCCTAGAAATGCAATCCGTACTGACTAGCTGAAACTAGAAAAGGTCATCTCCATAGCTCACTAAATGGTAAACATGAAGAATATCCAAACTCCGACCACAAGCCTTACACTGGTGAAAACTTTAAAACCTCAGAACATTTCCCTACAACATGATGCAAACCATAATAAGAGCAAAACCACTCTCTCCTTTTGCTGCTATAAGGCAGCAAAGGAAAAAATTATTTAACATACTCACTGCCTGCTGCTCTAACAGAGAAAAATAAACTAAATGCACCAAGTCTTTGCAGCAAAGCTGCTTACTTCCCTGAAGGAAAAAAAAAAACGCAATGCAAAGAAGGTATGAACAGTAAAGCAGAGAAATGTAAGGAAGTAGGAGAGTTTTCCTATTTGCCAAAAGAAGCAAGGAACAGCAATCAGAATATCCTCATTACTATTACCCTTGTCACCTCACAAGCACAAATACCAACAGGCAACTACTTGTCTGACAGTGACAGCTGCCTCAAGTACCAAAAAGTGTCCCTATTTTTATTAGCAAATAGTAGCAGAAAGTTTACTTTGGATTCACAAGAAATTAAAACCAATTCTTCAGTCCATATTCCACACGTTTGCTGAAAGAACAAGCAAACATAGCACATATATTTTGTCTGAAAAGGGAGAAAGACATTAAATGTTAAGCTAAGGAAGACTATCTGCAAGAATTTATGTCTAATTCTACCACATCTAGTCAAGCACTTAGAAATATGTTACTAACTGCTCAACATCTCTAAGCTCTTGTTATTAGAACATGACATTAGATTGACATTTTCTTGCTATTCTTTGCCTAAGATAGTATAACATTTCACAAGTAAAATTTCTGAAACTGCAACAAACGCATCATTAAAAGCAAGTCCAGAGATAATTCAGGCCAATATATTTTTATAAGCATCAAGGCAGCAAAAATCTTGTCAGCTAAAAGAAAATCACTGGTATATATTTGCTAATATGAGGTACTTCCCCCTTCTCTCCATGCTAAATATACTTAATTGGTCCTATGAAAGCAAACAATCCCAGTTCTTCACAATGACACATTTGCTGATCCAGAAATTACACACAAAAAAGGGCTGAGTGAAAAATAAAATCTAATAATAAGGAGCTGAATAGCTGTACACTGTGAGATGCACTGTAAATAGAGGTACTGCAGCATTTGTAAATCTTCAGTATAGACAGAATTTATAAATCTAATAGCAGCACTAGAGAGCAATTACTGAGGAAAGCCATTGCAAAGAAGCTGGAAAATGACTGTTCATTGTTGTTATTACTATTACTGCACAAACCAGAAAATATCTATATATAAAAAATATTCTGAGAAAATAAACACGATAATGGCAATAAGTGACTATGGCAAGAGACTTTGCACCCAAGCATTCTGCAGAAAATGGAGAATGAAGTAACTGAACCATTAAGTGGACTATTAATAAACTCACTCAAGTCAATAACTAAGCTCCTTATACTTCTTCCATGATCTCCAGTTCATACTGCTTAATTATAAATCCAATCTCTGTGAGCAGAAAGACACTAGTTTTACTGGAGGAAAAAAAAAACAAACCACCACTCAAAACCATAAAAGAACAAACCCATTTGAACATATTTTCAAATTACTTATTCTGTAGTTCAATTCTTTCTGTCATTCTGGATGCAGCTATTCATCCCATTGCTCTAGACGGATATCTCTATATATGAAGTATATTATGCATTACTTCTGCAAAACATATTTATTTCTAGTTTCCTACTTCCTATGTCAGGAGGCAGATCTAAAGTAAAACACACTACCTCAGAACTATGCAAAATTCTCTCCTAAAGCTCTCTCCCCTTCAAGTCATCCTCCAACTTCAAGTTTTAATGATCAAACACTCATCACCAAGCAAAGCCATGACACACATTCTACCTAAATGTTTTACTGGACTATTCAGTCACACAAACTTGGATAAATAAAGCTTTTTTTTTTGTGATTCACAGTTCCAAGATTTTTATTTCCAAACATTTGAGGTAATCATTTAAATGAAGGATTAGATTTCCAGCTAAATTAGCAGCTATAGAGCTGCTAGGCTGTCTAACAAAGACACAATGACTGTTTTATGAAGTTTTGGGGGTTTTTCCAGGACTTTCACATTACACAGTTGAAGTGATTCCCTTTACTAAGCATCCAAGTAACAACATTATGAGAAAACAGAAACCAAGACCAAGTTCACTAATGAAGGATGCCCATTAGAATTTTACCAATTTGCACTGAAACTTCTGAGCTAATTCTTTACGTTTGTATTGTTTTACATAAAAATGCATATTCATGAAACCCATACTCATTTACATATAGCTTACCAAGATGAAAGGAAAAGGTGTTGTGATAGCCTCACCTAGTTAATACACAGAAAGATGTGCCTACACCTTGTTGCTCCTAAAACTTCACAGCAGAAAAGCTAGCACACACTGTAGGCTCTGTTCCCCCTTCCCCAGCCCTAAGTTTTTGCAGGGGTGATTTCTTCACTGCAGAATTGATCAGTTTTACCCGCAGGTTAGTTAAACACAGTTAAAAAGTCACCCTTAACAAACCACTCCTTGAGATACACCTACATGGCTGTCCTGGCACTAACGATGGATCACATAATAAAACTTGACCTTATCCTTAAATTCAAGACCCCAGGTAATGCAGCAGATGAAATCATAGACCACCCAGCTTCTCACCAGCTGCACATGCCATCAGAGAGAGTCACCATGGGAGATGAGGGAATTGTTGAAGAACTTCAGTGGAGGCAAACTACAAAGTTAGCTGAATTTGTGCACGTATCTAATAACCCCACAAATCTAAGGTATTACCTCTGCCAACGCTAGTAGTAGAAACTAAAACCCAACTCATCTGGGTAGCAGTATTACTGAAAAATACTAAGTGAATCAGACTTTTCAAAGAAGGACCAATACAAACTCCAAAGATCTACCTACTTCTTTCTCAGGAAGATTCCGAGTTTTTGAAGGGGATGAAAACGCAACATTGAAATCTAGCAAATCATGATTAAATGTAATACTATGGATTGCAAGAAAAGAGAGTTAATTTTATGGAGATATCTCAACAAATATTCTTCATGATAGTGAAATGTTAAACATGAGGAAACGAAGTACTGTTTACAGTAGCCAGCAAGTCTGTTTTGGCTAGGAAAACACTTTGTTGAAACTTGGTTTTATTCAACAAGCCTCAGTTGTACCCTGTAGTAGATACTCCTACATGCATTTTCACGCAGCAAGATTTGAGCTTGTGAGATACCATGCTACAAGCAGTGTTACCCACAACCGGTGAAGTGTCTCCACAAACACTCGCTCATTTTGCTACAAACAGCTGGGGAAACTTTTTTTTTTCCTATCCCCTTGCCTGGGACACACCTCTGAGCCTGGTCACTCCTCCCTCCCATCCCCATACACGCATTTTAACTAGCAACATATCCAGCGCTGTTTGTAGCGGCATCAACGTAACCTCAGCATTGTCCCCACGTCACACCAAAGCACTTTTCAACCCCAGCCGCAAAAAGGCTTCTCACAGCCCTTCCGCCGTTGTACGTTTTGCCCGTTCTGGGCGAGCAGCCGTACGGGCGTCTCTTCCCGGGGCTCGGCAGCCAGCCGAGCGCACGGCGCTGCGCACCACGGCTCCGGGGAGCGGCCTTGGGGTCGCCCAGGCGTCCCGACGGGGCCCTGTCGGGAAAACCTGAGGGGGGTACACCTTCGGTGGCGGGGAGGGGCGGTGCGAGCCCTGCTCTGCCCCGGGACAAGCGCTCGCCGCGGTGGGGATGGGAAGCGAGCAGCAGCCCCGGCGTCGCTGGGGTAGCGCCCCTCGGGGCCCCTCCCGCCGGCCCGGCCTCTCCTTTCCTCCCTCCCGCCCCCCGTAGCGGTGCAGCTCGGGGGGTGGGGTAGGGGCGTGCGCGCCCTGCGCCAAAGACCCCCTCAGAGGCGGCGGGAGGGTCCTGAGGGCGGGAAGGGCGCTGAGGGAGAGAGAGAGAGAAGGAGAGAGGGAGGGAAGGAGAGAGGGAGGGAAGGAGGGAGTGAGGCTCGCGGCCCGCTCGGGGAGAGAGGGAGGGGGAATGAGGGGAGCTTGTCCTGTACTCACCGCTGAGGCGCCGCCGCGGTACGCTTGAGCCCCCTTCTTCTCAGTGCCGTGGCGGCCCGGCCCGGCCGACCGGGAAACACGAACCCGGGAAACAAGCACGAAGAAGCAGCGTGAAGCGCCCTCCCCTCCCCCCTTCCGAAACACACGGGGGGGGAGGAAAAAAAAAAAAAAAAAAGAAAAAAAAAAACTAAAAGAAAAAAAAAAACTTTCCTCGCCGCCGTCTCCCTCCCCCGAGCAGCACGAACCCAAACACACCGAGACACGCCTCCGCACCGCCCCGCGCACCGCCCATTGGACTGCGCCCCTCCGACCCTCGCGCTGATTGGCTGTCCAACCTGCTCGTCTTTGCCCTCCGCTCCCCTTTCCGCCCCCTACACGCTGCCCATTGGGAAGAGCCTACGGGATCTCTCCGCCCATTAGCAGCAGCCCACGTCAATCACACCGGAGCACCCGCCTTCCAGCGGTTCTGATTGGGCGGCCGCGTCACTACACCCTCACCGATTGGCTGCACTCGGTGACTGTCATCGGTTAACGTTGCCCCCTTCTGAACCCTCACTGGCTCCCACCCCTTCTTCCTTTCTGCCAGTTGTCTGCGAGATTTGCCCCTTAAATGGGGCACCCCGGCGCCCGCCCCTATTTGCCCCGCCCTTCAGCGTTACGGATTGGGCTGCAGGTTGCACCCTCGGAAGCCATTGGATAGGGGATTTGCCCGTTACACCATAACAGCACCAAGACCCGCCCACCGAGCGCCTCTCCTTGAGGCCCTCCTCAGCCGCGGCGGGAGGGGAGGCTCCGTCAGTGTGCCAACTTCGTTTAGCCGGCCCTGAGGGCGGGGCTCTGAGATAGGCACTCGGGATAACGAGGACGGCAGCGGCTATTGCCGCTCAACGGCGCCAGACACCGCCGCAGCGGAACGGCAGTAACGCCACACTCCCGACCGTCCCCAACGACATTTTCACAATGCTCCGCCCCTCCCTTCACAGGCGCTCCTGCCCTCAAGCAACTATTGGACAGGGGAGGTGTCAGTCATGCGGCTGGCGAGGCCATTGGCGGGAGGTGGACGCCTCCACAGCCAACTGGCAACCGCCCCCGATGTCACCCGCTGGATGACACAGCTAATCGTAGGCGGAGGGGAGGAGGGGTGGCCGCGCGGGGGAGGAGGAGGAGAAGGAGGAGGAGGAGGAGGTGGTGCCGGTGCCTTTGATTGTCTGGTTTCACTGTCAATCTCCCTGCAACGCGAAGGCGAGGCAGGGCCATACTGCATGCCAGCCGGGCCCCACGTGGCCCGTGCAGTTGCGCACGTGATGGGGGCCCGCGAGGCGCCGCAGCGGCCGGGGAGACGGAGGTGGGGGGGGGGGGAGAGCTCTAAGTCAAAACGCATCATGGCGGCGGCAGGCTCGACCCCTCGCTTTGCTGTATGGGGCGCCGTCTGTGTCCCCACAGGGACGTAAGGGAACGCAGCGATGTGGAGGCTTTTGGTTCACCTCCTGGCGGCCTTCACAGAATGGTTTGGGTTGGAAGGATGATCTTTGAAGGTAAAGGTCATACAGTCCACCCCCCCTGCAATGAGCAGGGACATCTGAATAAACTAGTTTGAACTAGACCAGATTGCCCAGAGCCACATCCAGCCTGGCCTTGAATATCTCCAGGGATGGTGCATCCACCACCTATTTGGGCACCCTGTGCCAGTGTTTTAACACTGTAAAAGATCTTTTCCTCACATCCATACTGAATCTCCTAGTTTAAAACCATCACCCCTTATCCTATCGCAACAGGCCCTGCAAAATAGTCCTTCCCGGTCTTTCTCACAGCCCCTTTGAAGTACTGAAAGGCTGCAATCCCTGCTCCCTCAGGGCTTGCCATTGCTGAGCAGGCAGGCCCCCAGGCCTCAGGCCAGCCTAGGGGTGGCCAGTGATCCGGGCTGGGCTGATTATGCAGCCAGCACGGGCTCTACATGTCCTGGGTGGAGTTGGGGGTTCATTAGAGCTGAGAGAAGCTTGGCTGTCAGCTCCCACGATGTGGTGTTTTGTCCTTCATGCTCTGACAGCCAGCTGTGTTTTCCTTTGGAATAAGGGCTGATGCTTTGCGGGCTGTGGTGTTCCGGGTAGTTTGGTCTGGAATATCAACAGTCTCTTCATTATGTAGGCTCTCTGGGCTGAAAATGACTTAAAATTTTCAGATGGAAGCTGTGAATTTTGCAGTGACTACAGTATCATTCATAAACGTAACTGTTAAAAATAAACACTGATCATCAGTTTCTATGGAGTGGGCTGAGCCAGAAACAGGGCTGCAGGGATATGGCAGTGGGAGGGTGAGGTGGGGGCTGGTCTGGGGACACTTACTTACCTGGGAATCATAGAACAGCTTGGGTTGGAAGGCCATCTAGTCCAACCCCCTGCAATGAACAGGGACATCATCAACTAGATCAGGTTGCCCAGAGGCACATCCAGCCTGGCGTTGAATGTCTCTAGGGATGGCACATCTACCACCTCTCTGGTCAACCTGTGCCTGTATTTTACCACCCTTGCTGTAAAGAGGTATACTGGGAGGTGATGTGAAGCCAGGGGTGAGGTGCAGGAGTGTTAGCCTGGGGCTGGAAAGTTCTGGAGAGCAGGCATGGGGCAAAGCTGCCGGATCTCAGAAAGGGTAGAAAATGGAAGATGCAAAAATGGAATATGTATAAGCAGGGCCCACATGAGACAAAGAAGGGTTTAGTATTAGCAGAGCAGAAGAGCATGGCCAGAGGAGCGTGGAAGTCTGAAATAGGGAGCGAAAGCACCAAGAGTATGTGGAGGTTACACTAGGAGGAGACAGAGGGTTGCTGTACCAAATTTTATGCTTATTCTCCTTATTCTCTGGTATTTTTGAAGACTACTGTTGTCTTAATGGCTGTCACTTCCTGACCTCACTCAGGGCTGCATGCCAGTGCAATGTTTTCATTTGATCTCCTCCGGAGAATCCTGTTAGGACCTGATCAGCAGAATAGCGGGGCAGCTGAAAATACTGTTTTGGTGCCAAAGAGAAAACTATAGAGATGTGATGTGCCTGTCATATTGGTGAACAGGTCTATGGGTGTTCAGTGAAAACATGATCTGTCTTGGAAGAGCCATAGAGCTCTTCACAGGTTAGTCATCACCAGGAGGGACAGCTGTCAGCAGAGCAAAACAATGTGTGTTGCTGGCAGGGACAGCAGGCAAGATCCACGTGAACCCAGGCTACACAAGTCAGTAAAGAGCAGTGAATCGTTTGATGGCTTCCCCATTCAGCAATAGTAATTGATTTTTGCATTGATTGGGGGGGGGGGGGAAGAGCCCTCTTAATATGAATAAGACTTTATACCAGGTATATACATCCTTGTTGCTGTAGTGCTTTAAGGAATGCAAATGTGTAAATCAATATGAAATAGTAGTATAAACTGGGGATGCAACTGACTTCTGATCCTCATTTTTTATTAACTGAGGAGGAACTATCTATATCCTGTCTATATTCATGTGTATTTTTCTTCTTGTAAGCAGAAATCACTAATATACTGAGAGTACAGATTGCATGCACTGTGAGAGGACACATTCAAAATGCTGATGTTGTCTTTGTTATAAGTCAAAAATTATTTTTCCTTTTTAGATTTCCTTTCCCCCTACTGGTGCTCTTTCGCAGATTCATCTGTCTTGCTCAGGGTTTGATGCACTTGTGGCAGGACATGGAAGGCAACGTGAAGCAGTGTGATTTATTTAGGATAAGCCGAGGAAACCAGACATTTTCATTACAGAGGAGCAAAAATACCAGGCTTCATCATCCCTGTAGTTTCACACAGCAGAACAAATTTGACCTGTAGGAAGCAAGCAGATTTTGTTGGTTTGTCTGAAATTATAATGGATGACACAGAAGTTCCCACCCGGGGTCACCTGTGGGTTTGGGGAGGATCCCAGGCTAGTTCCTGGCTCTCACAAAGTCCAAACTTTTATGAATAAAATAGTTCTTCCTCTTTTTTTCATACTTCCCGCATTGCCACTTCTTTCCAAATGTGTGAAATTGCATTTCTTCATCCACTGGATGTCAGTGTTACACTACCACTGGGGTGCATTTCCAGGTGCTGGGAAAGGTTGGCTTCTTTGGGGTGAGGACTTTTGGAAGATTTTTCCTCTGCGGTGGAGAAGTGATGTGAAAGACCATTGAAGCTCGGGGGAACATACACTGCAGTATGAATG
The DNA here is from genome assembly GCF_033815535.1 of Pezoporus flaviventris. Lineage (NCBI taxonomy): Eukaryota > Metazoa > Chordata > Aves > Psittaciformes > Psittacidae > Pezoporus > Pezoporus flaviventris. The sequence continues at coordinate 2,326,174 of NW_026892559.1, forward strand.
TGCTCCTTTTGGCTTCAGCAGAAGCAGGCTGGGACCCTGCCTGCAAACGTCTTGAAGGATCAAACCTTACAGGGAGTGCAGCCTGAGAGACAGACACACTTCAGCGTTGGGGTCAATTCCACAACCTTTGGACTATTCCAATCTCACCTCCTTGTGCTGTGAAAATACATTGCCTCTTCGTTTCTAAAATTAAGTATACCTGTGGTAACAGAGAGACAAAACTGCACCTGGCAGGGATACATAGTATGGGAAAAGACTGTGTGCATCGACTTCTCTAAACAAGGAGTGTATCCAGCTGGGACATTTCTGAAAGCTGGAATGAGAGGGGACAAAACACCATAGAATTGCTTTCAGAGTTCACTACAGTGAACTTCAAATATCAAAGCAGCAGCTTTAGGTACTGCTTTGATATTCATAGTTGAAAGGGGATTTAGATCTGATACTGGTTTATTATTTCCAACAGTCAGTGCTGTAACATCTTTTTTTTATAGGCTTGTTAGGCTTTTTGAATTAATGTAGCTCAGTGAACTCTGGATAGTTCATTGAGGTACCTGGACACTAAAAGCTACTAATACTGAAAACCAGCCTTTTCAGTGTTTACTGATACTGAAAAAAGGCTAACCCTGTCTTTTTTCTGCTTCAGGGTTTTTCAAAACAGCTACTTCAGCTGCTTTAAGCAGCAGCTATCTACTGGGCACAGAAAGTAACTGGGTAGTTACCCGCATTGCCATTAAGATGGTTACTTCTTGGAAAGCCACAGTAAAATGTATGCTGATGCTCTTTATGTGCATTATGTTTAAATGCTCTGGCATGAAATGTGCTGTTTAGCATAGAGTATAAAGCTGTACTTTATCTGTGACTAAATGCAGACAGCACTGGAAAAGATGGCCGTTGTTAAAAAGATGATTTGTACAAAAGTAACAGAAGAATTGATGTTCTCTTGTTATATATAAAGACAGGCTGATTGGATTATTCTCTTGCTTATTTCTGTCCCCTGAAAGCTGTCTTTTTATCTGTCCTTTTCCTAGAAGACTTCAGTACGTTTCAGCAGACATGACATCAAATACCAAAGGAATAAATCATGAATATTTGGAAACATTTTGATACTGTTTAGCCTACCAATTATTCTTATTTAAAAGTACTTATCCTAATAACTGCTTTCAGGAACGATATCTGCTAAGGATTCAGCATTACCCATTCCTTCAACTGAGTGCTGAGAAGATTTCTCAACGATTCTCCTGCATCCTTTACACAGCTTTTCAGGGAACAAGCAAGAGAGAGGGGCAGGAATACTTCATATGCCTGGGAGTTGTAAAAATGGGGATAGGAAAAAAGGATTTGTATTTAAAAAAAGAGAAGAGGAACAGATTTCAACCCAATTTTTTCTTTCTAGGTCACCTATAACAGCAGAGAACAAACAGAAAAGAGCAATTTAAGGAAAAAAGTAAAAAAAAAACCAAAAAACCCAAAAAACTAGAATCTAATGAAATAGCATGAAAAAATTAGGGAGATAAATGTAAAATGTAATTTTCAAACGTGTAGGTTGGTCAGGTGCTTAGTGCTAGCATTCCTGCTTTTTTTTAAAAGTAAAGTATTTTTAATGACAGCTGGTGTTCAGGATCTGAGCTTTATGCCCCAGACAGACATATCCACATCTATAACTGTTCTTAATATAATAAGCTTATTTTGACATAACCTACTTTTATGTGTCATACCCAGGAAAGACATGCAGTTGCAATAGAAACAAGAGCAGTTTATGCATGTCTTGGGCAAAGTGCTTAGCAGAAGTTTCAGTTTGTTGTGCTGTGATGCTCACATAATACTGTTGGAAGGAAGAGGGGAGAAGAGATGGTTGTCAGCCCACAGCTGAAGGGAAGAAATTACTAATATGATGGCAGTGATTTTAAATGGAGAACAATTTATAATAGTACTTTGTTTTTTTTTTCCTGGAGGCAAAATTAAAACAATGCTTCATTAACATTTCTTGAAGCTATTTTAAATATTGCCATTTTCAGAAAACAATGTTAACATGTGGGTTTTTTTAATGGAAAAAGTGCAATTAGGAAAAATGCTTTGAATGGTATGGTATTTTTTACCCAAACAATCTTTTTTTTTCCTCTTCATTTGTTTCACTCTGTCGGCAGAGGAAGACGCCTGCATTCTGTTTTCAGTGCTGAAAGTGAACCAGCATGCACACAGGAATTATTAGCTAGGACTGGAGCAGTTCTGCTGAGGGTAGAGGTCATGGAGCTCTTCAGACAAGATTTTATTTACCTTTTAACCTCCCCACTGAACAACTGGGTTAGAGCTATGATACTCCATATCAATAGCAGCCTGTGCAAAACTGTTTGGAGTCACCTTTAGCTGAACCTAAACGAAAACTGAAGTGTAGCTATGTGAAAGCAATTACAGTATTTTATTGTCACAGGTCCACCTTCATCATCAAGACAGCTTAGAATTTTACAGCTAGACATAGGGTAACCGCTACAGGCGCTTCCTCCATTTTCCAAGGTTTAGATCTATGCCAGAGTTTTTATTTGTCCCAGGTTAGCCAGTTTCATGGTCAATGCTCATTTATGTACTGATTTATGTCACCCAGCCCCATCAAAATGGAAGAATCAAGTTTGGAAGAAAGCAGAGGGCTGGACATAACCTGCCAGCTCCTTCCCTGTGCCCCAGGAGCTATGGGTGTATATATGCCCCTACACTTGCAAGAAGGGAATAAGGAACCTACATCTCATAATATCACAAGTGGATAATCAATAGTGGGGAAAGCTCCTGCCTGTCCTATCCCAAACTCTTATTAGGACAGCAAGAGCATACAAATATTTTTTTTTCATTATTATTTTCTGGGAGTTGTATAGTAATTTAGGATGGCAGTTTACCAAGACTTTGCTGTGGTTCTAATTAATTGGGTATGCTGTTTAATTTTTTAACTCAAGCTCTTTCCTCATATTCAAAAGGGCTCCCATTCTCCTTTATTATTAATGAGATCAAAGCAAGCTGGATAGTCTGTGGAAGTGAGGCTGTCCATAGCAAAAAGCACAGCGCTTGTCAGCAGGACTGAAAGCAATACCACCAGCACAGTGCTGTCCTTCTTTGGTCTGGTGAGCTGGAGACAGACAGTGAGCAGGACTATCACTCTGCAAGGAAAACCTGTGATAAATCAAGGAGTGGGGCCTGGAGAGCAGGGGAAAATGGAAGAGTTACTGTAGGATTGTATGGTGGAGTGTGCAGAATGCTGGACAGAAAACGTGGGGAGAGGGAACCAGTTTCTTTTTCTAGGGTGTGGGAAACTGTGCCTCCTTCAGGCGGGCCAGGTGAAAAAGAAAAACACACAAAGGTTGCTGTCAGTTTTGATTAGGGATTTAAAGCTTCAATTTGACTGATTGAACTCCCACACTTTAGATGATGCTTATATTATTCCCCCTTCACAGGCTTCCTTTTCTTCTGAAAATTTCCTAACTGGTGTTTGATGGGGAAACATGAGTTACATTTCTTTATTAAAAAGAAAATCCAAACCCCAAACCAAACAAAAAGCAAAAAAAAAAAACCCATCCCCGAGTGTTTACCTGGACTGTTAACTGACTGCTGTAGCTGAATCCAGGACACTGGGACTTGCAAAAGGGCTGGAGTCAGTCATGCCAGGATGCAAAGACAGAAAGAGTTAACTAAAGAAGGAAGCATCTTAAGAAAGATGGAGGAGAAAACAAGCATAAAATTGTGATAGATAAAAAAAATACAGAAAAAAAAAAAGCCATTGAAAATCTCAATACAAAGCAGAATGAGAATGGTGGTGGGAAAAATGTGGGGAAGATACTATGTGCCAGGGAGTGGGAAGCTATATGGGAGGTTTCTTGGATCTAGGGCTAGCATTGCTCACAAAAGGGTGTATTTTGTCCCTCACACAGAGCTCTCATCAGCTGCAGGCTTCTCCTTGCCCTTGCATCATCCCTGATCAGCTGCAGGGAGTCCCTGGCAAAGACTCATAGCTGTGTGGAGAGGTAGAAGGGAGACCAACACCACAATGGCTAGGAGCTCCAGGAGAAAGAGCTGCGCAGGAAAATGGCCAGGGTCACCTCACGTGAGGTGGGGTGAGCCCAGAGGAAGGCAGCAGCAGCAGGGTTCCCATGACTGCCTCTGGCAGCTGCAGGAACAAAGAACGGCAAAGCTGGGTGGGCCACGCTCTTTCTTCTTTACGACTCAAACCTGACTGCTTGCAAACCCCATGACTCACTCTCTGTCCCAGCTCTGCTTCTGCAATGGTTGGCAGCAAAATCAGTTCAGGCTCGTGAGTACAGCTTTCTGTGTCACCTCCTTGGTGGAAATCTGCCAGCAGCTTCCCTGTGGCTGCCACGGGATCAGCTGCTGGGAGGTTGAGGTGGGGCTGTGTGGGCAAAGAACTTAGGCTGACTCCTGGGAGCAGTCTTGGGAGGAACTGATAAACTGCACCAGGAACAGATGGAGGAAGACCCATTTGCTCAGGGGCTACAGCAGTATTTGGCCTACTGTGCCATTTTCTTTTTGCATGAGGAAGGTAAGGTAATCAAGATTCCAGTGGATTTCATCATGTGCAAATGGCCCCTCTCAAAACACCGGGTTCTCTCTCCCTCACTTGGGAGAAAGCGAGCAAAAACCCTGGGGTTTTCCTCCTAATCCTGCCCTAAATTGCTAGAGGAAAGTCAACAGTTTGCTGGGGCTTGCATTCTGTTTTGCGCTACTTTGGTTTTTTTTCCCTGAAAGAGCAAAATGTTCTTTCTTTTATGACTCTTGTTCTGGATTCAAGGAACTTGCTGAAAAGAAAGATGTTCCTTCTCAAGAGCCCTCAGCAGTACAGATCTAGTCTGTTTGCTGACACTGCATGGACCACACTTGATTTCTGCTGCTGGATTCCTTACCATCATGAATGATTTTATGGAGTCTAAACCAGCCTTTGTGTCTATTGTAACTTACGGTCCTGTTTCCACCGAGTAGTGCTAGTGCACAAAGAGCATGGCAAATACACGTTTAAGCTACTCTTCCAAGAAGTTCAAGACTAGGGCTGTGTTTAAGAAGACAAGGAGGCTGTGTTTATCAAGGGAGACCAGTTCCTTCAGAAGACCGCCTCATGCAGCAATTGCTTTTGCAGCAATATTCAATGCAAAGATCCTACAGCGTTTCCAAGGGTGTCCTTGTGTTAACAAACACTGCTGTGCATAGCTGAATTCCCACTTACTTATGGCAAGCACTACTTAGGTGGACGATTTTGAAACAAGATGGAGCCTGCCTGGAACAACACCCTCCTTTTGGCTGCAGGGTACAGCATCTGTAGTTGGCGCCTGTGCTTGTCTGTCTCTCTCTTTGTTCTGGTGAGTCTGTCTCCTTGGATGCAAAGAGGAAGCTGTTGGTCATACTGTGCTGTCAGTAACTCCAGTGTAAATCCAGCGTAAACCCTGCGTAACCCCATTGGGTGCAGGGAAATTAATCTGGATTTGCAGAAGCGTAACTAGCTCTACAGCTGAATTAGCATCTTTAAAAGCGGTTTGGAAATTGTGAGAAACCAGTAGAGACTGTTCCAACTTTTTCTTCCAGAAAACTTTTGATTTATTGAAGTGCTGCAGTCATAAATACAGAACAAAGGAAGTGAATATATTGCAGTGTCCTCATTGTGAAAGGGCAATGGCAGACGCTTTGATAAACCAGGAGACAGGTCATTCTTTCCATGCAATGCCTGAATGTCTACCTACTGTACATCTCCAAAAAGTTATTTTTTAACTTCCTTCCTATGAGATTTATTAGACTGTGAAGGAGAATCTCAAACAAGTGGTAGAATAATTTACCAAGTCCCAGAAAAGGTACGTTGGTGAATTGCCTTGCATTGTACTGAGGCAATGGACCAGACGACCTAGTGGCCTTTTCCATCTCTAATGTCTATGATTATTACAGTTATACCTCAGGACACTAAACAGAACCATTTTCTTCCTTTCAGTGCAGCAAAATGCTCCTAATGGCCATGCTAAATCAGAGCAATTGATCCTCCTGCAGATGTGTTGTGCACTTAGCAAGACGGCTAAAAATGATCCCACTTTGTTTAGATTTGCTATTTTCTGTTTCTGCAGTGCAAGTGCTCAGCACAAGGAGACTGCAAGCCAAGGGAAAGAATTTCTGGTAGGAGATTAAGGATAACTAAGGAAATGGTTGCATGACCTATAAAGAGAGGATCATAAATATTGCAACAATAAAACCAATAGCTCTTTCAAAGTTTAAATAGCTTTTCTTCTCAAACACTTGAGGTAAATGCCCTTTTCCTAAGGTTGTCTAACATCCACATCTTGAGATTTCACACTGAGTTTCACCAAATATACTGTAATTTCTCCAGGAGGCAGCTTTTTCTTTTAATTATCTTTCTTTGTGGAAGTGTCCCCTCCACAGAAGTTAGTCCCCAGCTACCTGGAAGTTCCTTATTGTTTCCTCTAGTGCTGAAGTTTCAGAAAACCCAGAGCATAATAATAATAAAATAGCTCCTGCATGTCTTGAGCACAAAACAATGCAAGAAGGGGCAAGTACAGTTCTGCCCTTTATAACCAAGCCTGCAGCACTTACACCTTTTCTTGTGTCCTAGGGGGAGCCTCAGACACAAGGGTCTTTCTACATCAACACTGAGGTATAACAGCTGTATTCTTCACAATCCCAAGAGTGCAAAACCCCAGACCTGGGCTGCTGCAGCTCTGTGGATACAGACAGCTGACATTCCTATCCCACGCACGCTGTTGGCATGCAAGACGTAACCTTTGTTTTTAATGCTTGGTGTAGGATCCAGCTCAAGTAAGCAGCCTGCTCTTTCTTGTGTGCTCAGTTTTTCTACCCACTCTCCATCCTCCCATTATACTGTATCCGGTTCAGGGGAGCCATAGGCTAATGTGTTCCACCAGCGTATCAAAAGGATGCAGATGTTGCAGAAGGGTTCTCATTCCATTGTCATTCCATGTTCTTATGTTCATTCAGGTCTTGTGTCTTAGCCTTTGGCTTGGGAATACTGCTTTGGGCACTTTTAAATAAAAGGGCACAACACCTGCCATAGTACAAAGGCTGAAGAGTCCTGATAACAGTGCTTTATCCTGCAATCAGTTGGTTCTCAGTCTGATTGCAGAAAGCAATATCCTTCCTGTAACAGCCACTCGAGTTCAGTAAATCACATTGCTGAAGAAACATGGGTGTTCACTGAGCCCACAGCAGGAATGTGCCAAATCCACCCCCAAGCCCATGCAAAATGCTGATCAGGCCACAGCCCACTGGGGAAACATACTTTTCTTGCACATTGGAAATTTGCTCCTCAGAAGCATTTTTGCTTTAAGTTAAAGTTAACTTAAGTAAAGTTTAAGTTAAAAAGGCAAAGGACCCTCTGAATACAGTCAGTACTTACAAATGGGAAGTATCCTTAACCTGACCTACCAGATCCTTCCCTATGCTGCTCTATGTATATGCATTAGTGAGCTCTCATTTTTATGTTCTAGTTTTCAGTCCTTCTATAGTAGCTACAGTCCTCATTATTCACATGCTGTAGTTTGCCTCTATGCTTTCTGCACGAATTCTTGTGGTTGTGTTTTCCTGGTTATGTGCAATTTCACACATCCAGTGTCTATGAAATCACGGCTTTCAGCACTCCCCATCATCTAGAAGCTGCTGCTTTCTACCTGAGACAAGCAGCAGAGCTGTTTTATGCCTGCACTTCTCCTATAAGTGACATATCTTAATGTTTCAGAAAAAGAAAGCAACCCCTAACAAGTCAGATGAAAAGGCAGAAGTTGATACTGCAGGCAGACAGGCTGGAAAGGGAGAGAGAAGTGGTATTAGAAACATCTTCAAAACTTGAGACATGGACACATTATGTTACCAACTTAGGATACACCAGCTACTCTGCCCTTAACTTCTTGTGCAGGCGCTTCTCAGCTGCTGTCCCCTCCTTCACTGTCTTGCTGAAAAACATGGCAAGTTTGCCCACATTGGGATGCTGAGGTGCTGTACATTATGCTGGGGTTTTCCATACCCTAACTCCCCAGTACACGTGCCCAGACTTGCAGGAAAGATCAGAAATAGGTGTTGTGCAAAGAGTTAGGTAAACATCTGCCAGCCTTGCTGCTCTTCAAAGATGGTTCCTACAGCCAACTAACTGTGCTTTTCCTAAGCCTTGCTTATTAATGAGGATTCCCGAATTTGCATTTCTTCAGCAGGCCAAGGACAGGGGACATAGGGTGTAGCGACACAAAGAGGTCATTAATTCCTGGACTGCTCCCTAATTTTGCAAAAGCACAGACAGAAGTGTCAAAAAAACAGAGAAAAATGTGGTATTGAAGTTGCAGTGAAGCAAGGGGAAGGACAAGTTTATATTACTTTCTTGGAGAGCCTCCCTAAAACAAGTGCAGAAAAAGAGGAGGTACAAAGTGACGGTGGTGCTAATAGTATAACAAAAGAGATTCAGGATCCACAGAGCACTGACCTACCCTGTGAAAAGAGCTAGGATTAGACAGACTCCTCTTAAACAAACAGTACAAATGCAATTGCTATGTGGTTTTAAACACTGAAAGAAAGGCAAAGGTTTTGTTTACTGCAAGTGCTTTTTCATGTACCTTAACGCCCAATGGTAAAATTGAGGCTGGATTTACTCTGAGACATGGTGAGGAATTTTAAAATAGGCTTTTGTATACACAAACAAAGGGAGCAGGGGAAACAAGCGCTTGGGAGTTACTTAAATGTCAAGGATTACACGGTACCAGGTGAAACCGAAATGTAGCAGAGGGACTCAGTTTCATAAATGAAATGTCAGTGCTGATAGGTACAAATTATGTAAGAAAAATGGAAAGGGAAACAGAGGTGGCACTTTGTCAGATGCATTTATAGCTGCAGCAAGATACAGTTCAGTCGGAAAGAGTGGTAGTAGAAAATGAATTAAAACTGAAGTGGACATCTGCTACAGCCTACTCCAGCAACTAGAGGGCAGGAATGAATTAGTCTCTCTTCAAGGTACTCAAAGCCACAGGACGCTGCACTTGTGGGGAATTTAGCTGCCCACACATCTTTTAACAAGCACGGCCAAACATTGACCAGAGATGTTCATGTGTTACACTGAAACCTGCTCTAATTCAGACAGTCAAGGTTCTTGACAAATAGACAAGAAAGAAACCCCAAATGCAGCAACTGTAGCTGAGGAATTAAATGCAACATCAATAAACCAACTATCTCAATGTAACATACAGTTTATTTGTTTGACTTAAAAAGGTCTCCAGTGTAACTCATTGGACACATACACATTAAATATACAAATGCATACCAAAGAAAGCCAGAAGGCATACATTCAGCCAAGAGGCTCATTCAGAACCACTCACCATTTCATGCCGGAAAGAAAGAGCTGCAAACCACAGCTTCACTACTCTCTGTCCAAAACCAGGACCCATGGTTTTTCAGCCAGGCAAGTGTAGGCCCCATGGTATGTCAGCCAGATCAGCAAACCTGGGCTCACAAGCCAGAGTAAAGGAGATCGGGAGAACCAGCGTCTTCTTGGGATTGTCCAGGATCAGGACACAGATGCCAAGGAGAGCTATTCTTATTCCTTAAAATGGCAATGGAACAACAAATGTCTCCCCTCTTTCCCACCCCGCTGGGAGGATAGTGACTTGGTTGCAAGAGGTGGTGTCTTGGGCAAGGACCAAATGACAACTCCTTTGAAGACTGCTGTACTTCAGCCTCTACTAGAAGGCTTCCAACAGAGTTCATAACCACTACTCCTTGTCCCTCTGCCCCCCAGCACCATCAACCACACTTTATCTGAGGAGCGATAGAGATTCATTTTACAGGTCACAGCCTCAGGTTTCTAGCTCTCATCAAGAACCACAATTAGCAAGACTAGTCCAAATAAATGCGGTCATCTCACCCAGACTCTGATCTGTTGCCATAGGAGCAGCCAAATAGTCCAAGTTCAGCTGATCTTATCTTCAGGGAAGAACAAGTTCCACCAGTGTCTGAAATATCCACTCTGGATCGGCAAGGCTGCATGCATCCCCAAAGAGTCACGCTGAGTTTAAGGAGCAGATTCATATCATGCAAGAAGGCAAGCCTGCTCTCTCAAATTAACTAATTAAGTAGTGCGTGATAAGCCTAAGGAATTCTACTAGCCCCCGGAGTCAAGGCATGAGACTGACTGCTGTGACAGGAGAAGGAATGTAAAAACAACAGGTGAATGCTACCTTTCAAGAACTGGTGTGGAAACGAAGCCAAAGACAGAGAGACTCATGAGACAAATGAAACAGCGACTCAAACCAGATGAGAGAATCTTTCTGGAAAGGAGATCCTGTTAGTTGACAAGGTTAAAGAAAAGTGTCCTCATATCCATCATAGGAAAGAGAAAGTAAAGCACGTTAATAAATAAGCACAGAGGAAAGGAAGGGCAAGTGTAATCAGCTTCCTGGACTACTTCTGAAGTCACTCCACCCCAGATGAAGCAACAAAGACATAAAAACAAAGAGATAGAGGACTTCCTGGAAAACCTGCCCATATATCTCAACATGGTGCTAATTAGTTAATTAACTTATTGCACAATTTAAAAAATAAATAAATACATTTAAAGTCTGGGAGAACAAGGCAGCACCAGATGACAGTGTTTGTATCAGAGCAAAAAACCATGGAACAGTGTTGGCCAGATAAATGTCTCTCTGATCTCTGCTAACAAAGTGAAATAAATACAGGGAGAGAAAAGAAAAATTAAATAAAATCTCCCACACATCTGGAGAATAACGGAATTATGGCAAAATGAAGCCATTTTAGACAGTCCTACAAGCATACAGCAAATGGCTTTTGGCACATGAGCCACAAACCTGAAGCCAACAGGCTAAGTCATGTATTAAATTACTTCTACAATCCAAGTGATGGTGTCATTTCCAACACCTCTTTTCTCTTATTAGCAGGAACAATTTTATAAAACGCTGCTGATAATAGGAGCTGACAGACCCAGCTGTAAATCTACAACTTGTTCCCAGAAAGCTATGGCAGAGCAAGCATTTAACCCACTGATAGGGGATGAGTATGTTTAAGAGAGGGCACAATACCTTTGGTGTTTGAGATTCTCAAGACATTCCACAGAGTAAACTCAGAGCAAAACAGACCTGCTTGCCATTCAAGTTAAATATACTTCCAGGAAAGGCAGCTAATCAATCAATCAATCAATCAATCAAATTTTATCATCAATTACAGACAGCTGTTTCAGTGTAACAACCACTACTGCAACACAGCACCTCAAAGAGTCTTTGGAACAGCTTGCTCTGTGTTGGGAGTGTAGCAGTTGCCTTTGCTGTGAATTCCGTGTGCAGTGAAGAACACGGATGCTTTTCTCTAAACAAAAAGAAAACTAAACCTGTGTTTTTCTGATGTCTGGATAGTTGTTTTTTTTTTTTTTGGCAAGCAGGTATGTTAGTTTTCAGGTGTCTACTTGCACCTAAATAAATAAATCCTAATTGGATTTATTTTTCTTGGGTATCAAAAGAGGGCTTAAATACAACAGCAGAGTATGTAATTCAGATTGTGAGAAAGCAGAGTGAAACATCAATCCACACACTGAAGAAACACAAACAACCCACTTCTACACTCTATTAGTGGTTAGAACTGGAAAAGGGCCAGGAAACGAGAACAGAGGTGTCAATCAGGTCCCATATAATAGCTATGTATACCGTGAACCTGCAAGTTGGAAAAAGTGATGACTGAGGACATATGACAGAGTTCTGTAAAATCACAAATGGCAAGGAGACAAGGAAAACCATTAAAACAGCCTGACGACAGTTCTTTTTCATACTATGCAATAAACTCAGGGTTCACTGCCACAGAACAGGCAAAGGCCAAAAGTAGAAAAGGATTATTTAAAAAGGGACTAAGTACATTCATTAAGGCCAGGTCCAGAAGGAACTGCCAGTTCAGAAAGTCCATGGACTGCTGGAACAGTGTCATAGAAAGATCTCTGTATCCAAGCTTTCTATTTTATGCTTCTGTGATCACCTGTTACTGGCTATTCCGAGAGACAGGATAGCAGATTAGATGGACTTTTGTCTGACAGCATGCAGTGCTTCTCATGGATTCAAGCTCTTGATTTTGGCATGATTTAGAGTTTGGAAAGGTTAACTTAAAAAAAGAAAAAAAAAGAAAAAAGAAACATTTGAAAAGCTTGTATGCCTCCTGTGCTTCCTCTTTCAATCCTCAAAGACCTGCTCCTTAATCATTCAGTTTCCATGAATGGTAAAGTGTTGCTGAATTAGCAACAAACAGGATTTTGTAACAGCCACTCAAAGCTCCATTATTGCTCCCAGATCCTGCCCAGTCTCCCTTTTAAGGCATTTCTCTTGACCCAGTCTCAGCTGCAGGTTAAACATCCATTTTTATTCTTAACTACATTCTTGCTAAATCACTTTGTTTGACTGCTATATACAGTTAAGATACTAATCTGTTGGACTCCACTAAACCCTTCTCCCAGACCACTCATTTCTGTGTGGGTAGGTGACAACGAGAATCTACAGGAAGACTCCTTGTGGACAAAGGATTACTACGCTGTCTGTAAACATTCTTATTTCACCCAGAATTTGCCACTTCGATCGGATTTAGCCTTCCAGGCAGTCAGACCAATACATTTTTGCAGTGCAGTAAACAATGCAACATAGTCACTCTGAGTCTGTAGCTAGACAGACTGAAGTAGCAGCACAACTAAGTCAGAAAATCTGCATTTATCTGGACACAGAGCAGGCTCTGAGACCAGTCATCACAGTTGCTTTTATATATAAAATATGTGTGCACACAGACATATGGACTAATACATTCATCACTCTCATTTTAGGGACCAACCATCCAAAGTCTATGCTTCACCCAGTAAATGTGCTTTAACTGGGGGGTGCCAGGTGCACCCAGGACCACGCAGTGGCTTTACAGACCACTGCATAAGTATATGGCTGTAGGTTCAAAAGCAATCAAGAGGTTACTGTTCCAGCTTGTTCAGTCTTCAGTTCTCCAGACAACCCTTCCCAATCAAGATAACACACAGGTAGATTGTTTGTTTTTATCGCTCATAGTGGAGTTTGGACCCATGTTACCTGGAATGAAAAGAAGTAATGTTAATGTTAAGTAAATAAGGTCTGGATAAAATCTGGGCTCATGCTTCAAAACTCTCATGTTGTTTACTCTACACCTTGTGTTAGACTTAGTATTTCCTACTACTGTGAAATGAAGAGACATTAAAGTAAGAGCAAATTCAAAGTATGCTATGGAGAAAACCACTGGAGAAGCATTTCCAGGCTTTGGCCTGTACTCAGGCCAGCTTCAGTGATATTCTCACGTCCCAGTTGGCACTGAAAAACAGTCTGGCCATGACTTGGGTGGGAGGTTTTCCAAAGGGGGAGGTATGAAAAAAAAAGTCAGGTCACCTCATCCATTTGATCCCCACACACATTCTCAGTAGAAGTCTTTTCATGTTCTGTGTTAAACATCTCATGTACCAGTATTTCTACCATTTCCTTTGCAGGACAAATCCCAGGGCCCCAGGGTCTCTCACTTTAGTAGCAGAAGTACGCTGCCCCCATTTTTTCTCATAATAGTTTTTTTTCATTGCTCACTCTATGGATTCCTTCTCCATGCTCCCAGTACTTTTCAGTGCCTGCATCTCCTTCGTTACAGCCAGTTGTTGGTCTGGATGCCCCAGCATAGTTTCTTCAAGCACTGCAATAGTGTGTTTGCAGAGGCTTTTGCAAGTAAAGGAGCTCATCTGTGCTCTAAGCTCAGCAAGGCTTACATATACTATACATTTACTATACATATACTGCCCTGGGCTTACCTATAGCCCAGGGCAGTACGTACTGAGAGAGGCTGCTGTGTGGCTTGCAGTCACTCTGAACAAGGACAGACCCCACTCATGTATTTGTACAGAAGGAAGGTATGTGTACATCTCCCAAGTAGTTGGAGCCAGTGGCCATTATGTAGTGAGAACTGGGAGGGAAAACTGCCACAAGTCATGGTGACATGCTACTAAGAAGTCTCAACCATGCCAAGGTAAGGGAGCTTTCAACCCACACACTGCCTCTGAACTGGGCTTCAAGTGAATCATTTTTCTTGTCACTCGCTTGTGGGTATTGGATCAATGTTTCCCTCATCCATAGGAGATGGGGAAGATAATAGCTTTCTCCTCTCCCCCTCCTTCTTTCCACCTTCTTCCACACTACAACTTGTTAATATCCACAGGGGAGGCTGCTCCACAACCTGCCCTCACTTTTGTGGCTGCTTTGCATGCTACTGCCTCCTCCCCACATCTCCCCATGGCATTTTGTTCTACCTCCTGTCCCCACTTTGACCCACCCTGTATGTCACTACTAAGTTTATCATTACTCCTATTTCGTCACCACCCCTGTTCCTTTCCCTGTCTGTATCACAGTCAAGACCCTCATGTTTACTTTCAAAAGTGTCTGTGCTCCTCTCTGCTTAATCTCTACTCCCAACTCCTTTATTCTTCTCACTGTATACTTGTCTTCTGACCTTTTTCTACAGATCCCGCTACAGTCAGAGCAAACACACTCCTTGTATGCACCCAGCAACATTCTCCTCTTCCTCTATAGAAAAGAGGCTGAAGATTCCAATTACCAGCCGTCCGTGATCCCACTTTGGATGAAAAACACCACTGATAACTAAGCAGCTATTTCTGCAGTATTTCTGTGCCCAGAGTAAATCCTATTCCTTGTTGCAAGAAGCACCTGAAAACGAAACACAAAATCCTGCTATTAAGTATGTATGTTCTGCAGCCAGTGCTCATGAGGAGCAAAGGCCAATGTATGAAGCAACTCGGGATAGCAGACCCTTCTGAATGAGCCCAATTTGCTTACTGCAGGGGAGAAAACAAGACAGAAAGCCAGTGCCTTCTAAAGGAAGGCAGCTTTCAAACCTTTGCAGTCCTCCCCTGAAACTGCACACAGATGTCAGTGTCTTTACTGATCAGAGTCTGCCCAGCAGCAGCTTAAAATTAACAAGATTCTGGTCAGGTTCAGAGCTGCTGTTGTGTTCCTAAGCAGGCAATTCCTAAGCAGTGAAATTCAAGAGTTGTGTCAATTTGATGATGTGGTTTAAGAAAACCTTGTGAAACAAAGCACAGTCTGTGAAGTGTGCTAGAACACCACCTCAGGATGTTCATTTGGACACTTATTCTGTGACATTACTATCTGTAGCTCTTGTATTTTCCAGACTCCCAATTTTGACTTGTAGGTGTCCTTTTCTAGCATGCAGATACCGAGGCAGATTTTCAGACTGTCACAGAACACACTTTCATCACTTCCCAGTTCAGATTCTCTTCATCACCATTTGCTCTTACAAGGCTGAACCCGACTTTTAGCCTACTTGAATAATGTGTTTCAATTACTCTGCAAACTGCTTGGGGTGTGGATCTAGTCTCTATGCATTTGTGAGGTGGGATGTGTCTCTGTGGTACTAGAGAATTAATAGTGACTTTGGAGGATGTGTGCACAGGCAGGCCCACAGGGCTTAAGTGTGCTGTTTAATCTTTACAAAAGGTAAGGGCAGCTATTTCAAACTGTGAAGTTCTGAATAATTGCATCCCAACCTGACTGCATACCAAGCACCTTCTCTTCCTTCATTTCACTTCTTACCTCCCTTCTGTCACCCAGACTATGATAGCACCAGTTTTTACTAGACTTGCTCAAAGAAAAGTTACACTTTTAAAACTAAGTCACTCCTACAGTTACACAAGAACAAAGTGCCTCCTATTTTTATCTTGAAGCTGGAATTCTATTCATGCCCATGTTCAAGAATTTTTTATTAAATCCTAATGAAGCATGTGCTACTGATTGAGTAGCTGCAGGATCTTCTGGGTAACACATTTTTTAACTCTTTCTCATGAGCCTCCCTCTTCCTAATGTGCCCTCTGCCATCTCTACTCACGTGCCGCTTTGGGACCATTAGTTTAGAGAAACTTTCACAAACAGTGTAACACCCAGGTAGTGATCTTCCTTCAGCCTTTTACAACACCAGATGACCTAAGGCTACTTACATCATGCTTCAAAAGTTGGACTCTCCCACCGCCACCATGAACAGGCATTCTCAGTTTGCATAAACCAAGAAAATACTTGCATGGACTCCTTGGAAAGACTTACCACGTGAGGAAGAGCACAGTGGGAAGGCAGGTGTGCTGGACCTTCCCTGAACCTGATCTCAGTTCTTCCCTCATCATTACTTAAAGACGTGTCAGCCTTCAGGAAGTGGCAATAAATAGAACCTGAACAGCATAGCATGATAGTGACTTTGTGGAGATGGTCCAGACCTAGCATCACACTGTCTGGCCCAGATCCACTGTGTTAAAAGGAATAGGGACATCCCTGCTGCCCAGAGTGTGCAATGCCCCACAAGGGACCTCACTAGAGACATCAGTCTCTTTCGTGCCTTAATCTCAGTCTAATTTTATCACGACGTTGCAGAAATGGTGGGCTGTCTGCGTTAAAACAGCTGACAGTGAGAAACTCGGTGCATTTCTGATCCTGTAAAGTGCTGACAAATCAGAGATTACACAATACTCTACTTCTGTCACTAGAGGGTAGTGCAAGCCCTCAGGTCCATTCCTTCCAAAGGAAATGCCCATACACCTCCCTATAGGTCTTCGCAGATACTGTTTTCCTGGCTCTGAGAAATGCGGCCCAGCAGCACACACTGCCTGTGCTCAAGCCGTAAAGTGATTTGGGGAGAGGACTTCTTTAGACCAGGGTTTCCTTCTGCCTCCCAAAAAGCCAAACACAAATCCTAAATAATCTTAAATGCACAATTCATGCTCTCTTACAGCTCCTTTCTCTTGTGTTCGTTTGGTGTTTTTGAGTCTGTGCTTCATTCCACCAGAAATATTTCCAAGGACCTAATCAATTGCTGCTGTTGACCTTCCCAATATCTTTCTTTTGGTTTTGGTCTCAGGAGAATGTCTTTCCATTTCACATCATGGCAGTCTCAAGGGAATTCAGTTTCTCTGCGCCTGCATTTCACATTCATCAGAGCACAGAATGGTCTGTGGCCAGACGAGTTAAGGAAAAATTTTCTCCCTGGAACTAGTTTATTTTCCTGCTGGCACAGGCTGTATGGACACCTAGCACAGCTCATTGAGAGAGGAAGACAACCAGGCTGAACAGTCCATAGATTTACTTCATTGTCATAAAACATCTAAAACCTTGGGAAGTTAGCTATGAACCCATAAATTGGGAGACATCTTTATCATTTATGTCTTCAACCAGATGAAGCCTTAGAAGGATGTAGTGAAAATATCAATCATGCGTTCTATGATTAGCAAGGAAAGAAAAGTTGAGATCTAACTAATCCTCCATAGTGTCTATTTTCAAAACCTTCTCCCTTATTCCAGAAGGTGATAAAGGAGCAAAATAAAGACTTTCACCTTCTCCTCCACTCCTTGCCCTCTCACCTCAACATAAAAACGTTTTCCTCTCTTCTCCAGTTGTCACAGGATTCACATCCAACTAAACACAAATGAGGAAAGGAAGGGTTACACTGAAAATCTGCCTGCACCCTGCTAGTCATGACAATAGCAAACACAGGCCAGGCTGGATGGGGCTTTGAGCAACTGGCTCTGGTGGAAGCTATCTCTGCCCATGGCAGGGGGGTTGGAACTAGATGATCTTCCAATCCAAACCATTCTAAGATATTAGGGCAGTGCACTTCCTGAACTGTATACACAACCTGTTTTACATAAGGAAACATTCACCTTTCTCTCCCTTTGTCCCATATCCGCTTGCTGAGAAGTATGGGAAAACATTTACATGGGAAGTACCAACTTTACAGTAAGAATGCCATTAAATTCCCTTCAACTTAAATTGCCTGTATCATTTGATGCAACTTCTACTTCTCTTTGATCCCACGCAATTTAATGTAGAGGAAACAATACCACCAATCAGCCAGACTCAGAACAAGGGACACGGAGACAGAATATGCTGGTACCTGAGATGCCTCCGGTGCTCCGAACACTGGCACGGCCAATGCTGAGCTGCTCATATTCCAGTTTCATGTTCCCAAGATCTTCTCCTGAATGTCCTTCACTGGCAAAAGAGTTGGCCTCAATACTTGAGCCTGGAGACCGTTTGGCCTTGCGACTGAAAAGCCCACTGGCAAACCGTTTTCCTTGCTTTGAATTGGCCTGTGCATCTTCTTTCTTCACATCACGAATAGACTCTCTGGATTTGGATTTATTTTTCAGGTCCATGTGGAGCCGGGACAACAGTTTCTGAGGGCTCCGATTCAGTTTGTTCAAGTTCTCCAGTGGTGGATCAATTTCTGGGAACTCTTGCTCCAATGTGACTAAGTCATTCAGAAACTGATTTAACCGCTTCTTTGACTCACTTGATTCCTCCTTTTCCATGTTCCCCTGATTATCTTGCCTGTGTCGTGAAGCCCAGAGCATCATATCACCACGGGTTGCCCCTGCCACTAAACCATACTTGGGGTTAATGAACTTCCGAGCCACAGTGGAGGAACGAAGGCCTGGCTTCCCAATTCCAAGAAGGAATGGGTTAGCAATACCCAGTTCCTTGTAGAAATTAACTTCCTCTGAGATGGCGTAGAGCTCACGAAACTCTATGTCAAACATCTCCACATGCTGTCCTGTCAAGACTAGCAGGATGTTTCTGTCAATGTGCGATGAACTCCATGTGAAGCTGAAAGCAGGAAACAGAACCAACATTATATTTCTAGGTGTATTCTTGACCCAGCCCACCTAGCAATACCTAAGATACTACATAGGAATATGCAGCATTATGCCATTTGCCCATATGTCCTTGCCAAGATGGGTCAGGATAGATACATGAAGCTTATTACTGCTCTTCATCAGGCATGCAGACTAGATCTGGAAGAAAAGGCCCTAAAACTCTGAAGGACAGTTTACGCTTTTTAAAAAGCAACACTGCATCAACAGAAGGAGCCCCCAGCATGGAAACCTCACTGAAGAGAACTGAGCACAGTATGGAACTATCTCTAGTCCATGAAATGGTCCACTAGCTTGGGCATGTTCTGTTCTCTAAGGAGCAGCTTGTGCTCTGTGTCACCTTCTCTGTTGTCCCACCCCAGTTTCTACACACACCACACAGATTACAGAGGCTGGAATAAGAAAGGGAATGATACAAAAAGAAGACTCCCAAGCAAAGTCACAGGCCATTCTTTACACAAAGAATATAGCTTTGCCTCATGCAAAAGCAACCCACCTGTATGATCCAGTGGCCACCTTTTCACCATCCACCATCAGAAATCGGGATGCCAGTGTGCCTCTGATCTTCCCTGCTGGCATGTAGAACCCAACTCCTGTCACAGAACGTATACGGATATTCTAACAGGGAGGTGAAAAGACCAAATGTCACAATAAATAGGGCAGAGAATGATATAATTGCCAGCTCCAAGTCTTAACATGTCACTCGCATTATCTCACTACTTCTGGGACTACAGCTCATTTAGTATCATCCACCAGAAATCAGAAGGGTTGCAGAAAGAAAAGCATAGTGCCGTAAGACCTGTTGTCATCCCCTGCCAAAGCAAGTCACTCCCCTCCATCAGTTTATAGCCCTGTCCAATGGGTCAGCATCTTTGTAACCCTGCCTGCTGTCTTCAGCTATTCATCTTAGCCCACTGGCAAAACAATGCTTTCAAAATCAAGTAATCCTGCATCTCCAGTCTTATGCTGTAGCTCAGAAGGCCCAGCCCAGTTCAGGGGAATGATTCAGAGTGAGCTCTGAGTCATGTCAGCACTCTCTGAATCCTGATCTCTATTCCACAGCACCCATGAGCTCTTCTCCAGGTTACATTAGCACGACTACAAAACCAAGGAAGTTTGCAACATCTGTGCATAGGTGCAAAGGACAGGGTTACTTGGAGGGTACTGTATGAGACAGGTGTAGATTAAGTTCTTTTTGTGCTTGTGTTGTGATTCCCATCAACACATGGCTTGACAAAACTGAGCAAATTAGAAGACTGGACAACTTAATTATTATAGAAGAGAGGAGAAAACGATTCCATTGCTTAAAAGATAAATGTTTCCTGTCTGATACAACAAAAGGAGAACCCTGACCTTTACAATTTTGCTATAAGAACCCCAAACAGAGTGTCCACCCAGATTCTTCACTATTCAACAGAGACTGAAAAAACACAGAACGTTTTCTGAACAATAGGAGTGGGGTACATCTACCAATGTCCTGAATAGATCAGCAAAAATCTCTGAAGAGGAGGAAGGAAAAACTTTTCATTAAGTGCATGGAAGTAGTTAGAAAAGTACCTCTCCCCAAACCTCCTGTCTTACACCTTCTGGCCAGCAAACCTACAAGTAATGAAACAAAGCACTACCAGGCACAGAGAAAAAGCAGATTTAAGGTCACACAACTTTCATCAACAGATGTGTGCCTGCACTTACTATAAGAATAGATTTCCCCATATTGGGCCAAGTGTTATTCTGCTCATGGGTCCTGGCTACATGTGGCTAAACTGCCAAAATGTCCAACATGAAACAACACCCCTTCCCCCCAAAAACATTGTCAGTGTAAGTTTAGAGCAAATTATCTTGTCACTCTGACACACAAATATGGACCATTTTATTCATCTGACCATCTGTTTCTGTAAGAATTCTTTTAACAATGAAAAGCTAAGAGGTATTGTGATCCAGAGTAATAAATCCAGGGTTGGGAGTCAGATAGTCCCAAGTGTAATCACAGTTCTCATGCTATTTGCTGTGATGCTCTAGGAAACTCAATTCACCTTTGCCTCATTCTTCCTCCATCTGCAGAGCAGGAGAATCATGAGGATTCGGCTAATGCTAGCACAGCCTTGGATCCCACAAAGAGCTAAGTCCTATGATTATAAACCTCACAGCTTAAATATTGATAGGCTATAGAAATCAGTGCGCAGGAACGAGTGATTGTAAGAATGCAGATCTCTTTCAAACAGCATTTTTCTAACTATAACTCTTACCTTTTGAATCTGCTCCTCTTTGCCCCATTAAAATACAGCAGCAGCAATACAAATTCTGACTAACAGTAACTGATGATACTACTATTTTGCAGTCATCTATTGCTTGATCTGTCTGGAGTCATGTGTGGGCATTAGCTAATTAATGCTCACAACACTGCTGAAAGTATTATTACCCTGTTTTAAAGATGAGGAGCCTGAGAAAAAAGATGAAGTGATTTGCCCAAGGCCTAGCAGTGAGTCATATGTGTGGGATGCTGAATACAGGTTGGCTACAGCACGGGAGAAAGGGTGCCCCTTCCAGTATTTAGAATAACATTTGTAGCTGGCTGGCTGATCACCTGAAATAATTACTTTCCTTGCTGAGTAAAGCTGAATGCTGGATTGACCAAATCATGGAATATTGATTGCAAGTGACAAGAAGGACTCTGTTTTTCAAATCAGTCAACACATGGGTCCTGTACCTTTGTGAATCAAGAAATACCAGCCTGTGTGAGCAGAAAGTTTCTGAGCATGTAACAAGTGTGGATTTTATTGTGTTTGTACGTTACATCATCTTTAGGTGGGAATAAAGCACACCTGAATTTCTGCAGTAACTGAACTACATATAATACTTAGACACAGAGGGGATAGAACCAAACAGCTGAATACATAAGCCTCCTTGAACAAAGCAGGCACAGGAGTGCATAAATACATCTTGAAATGCAGAAAACAAGCACAAAGTCATATAAACACCAGATCACTTAGGTTATTTGTATAATGTTTTCTGCCTTGAAGAAACACAGAGCATTTGTAGGTTGATACATCAAGCCATACAGAGGAGGAACAAGCCCGGGTTCATGTACTACAGACTACACAACAACAAAAGAGGAAAGACAAATATAAATGAGGTGATACTGCAGCCCTTTTGGGGAGTGCGGGGGGGACACTACTGTTACAATCATAATAAATATTTTGGTTGGATGACCAGAGAGTTCACCAGATAGAAGTGACCCCTCCAGATCTGTTATTCTTGCAGAAGCCTGCTTGAGATTTCATATCCTGGCTTATGGAAGCTGCAACCTGCATTAAGTGTCCACATTTACTTTACACAGGCTTGCACCACTCATCACAAGAAGTGACTAACGTCTCCCTGGCAGCAACTTAATATGAACTAGTAACAGTCAAGCCTGACACAGCATCCTAATACAAAGAGTGAAGGAATCAGTCTTTCTTGCTTTATTGTGACACACTTTTAAAGCTCACCCTGAATCCATGGAGAGATAAATTAGACGCAGTTTAGAAAGGTTGGGTTGTGACTGACACTTTGTTGTTATCACTAGACAGACCTGGGCATTAGTGCTTACAGCTGGGGGTGGGTTGGGAGGCTACTCAAGGCAGAACCTAAAAGGAAGCATTTTAAGTACTTCCAAAAGGGAATCCTGTGTGTACTCTTCCTTTTAGATCAACTGCTGATATATATGATCTTTATTTCAAGTTGGGATGGATGGCATGAGCGACCTCTAAACTAACAGACAAAAGCAGTAGCCAATAGATGACAGTGACTCAACAGACCCTTACATTGACTGTGGTTTTCCACAATTTTTCCACAATTCCACACTGAATGTGGAGATCCCCTTTCTGCTGTCCCTGGAAAAATCGGATCCCTTCAGTCAATAGAATTCGTTTGGGTTAGCTCCTATCCTTTGTTTTCTTGTACTACTGCTCCACCCTACGTGTTTGCCACAAACAGTTCTGGAAAAGGCATGCTTGTTGACAAAACAGTAAAACTTGCAGGTATTCGAATCATAGAATCACAGAATGGTTTGGGTTGGAAAGGACCCTAAGATCATCCAGTTCCAACACCTCTGCCATGGGAAGGGGCGCCTCACACTAGACCATGTCGCCCAAGGCTCTGTCCAGCCTGGCCTTGAACACTGCCAGAGATGGAGCATTTACCACTTCTTTGGGGAATCCACTCCAG
This sequence comes from Pezoporus flaviventris, assembly GCF_033815535.1. Lineage (NCBI taxonomy): Eukaryota > Metazoa > Chordata > Aves > Psittaciformes > Psittacidae > Pezoporus > Pezoporus flaviventris. The sequence goes on from NW_026892559.1 coordinate 2,349,134, forward strand.
TGCCTCACCACCCTCACAGTAAAGAACTTCCTCCTTATACCTAACCTGAACTTCCCCTGTTTAAGTTTAAACCCATCGCCTCTTCTCCTGTCACTACAGTCCCTGATGAAGAGTCTCTCTCCAGCACCCCTGTAGGACCCCTTCAGATATTGAAAGGCTATGAGGTCTCCATGCAGCTTCTCTTCTCCAGGCTGAACAGCCCCAACTTTCTCAGCTTGTCTTCATACAGGAGGTGCTCCAGCCCCCTGCTCATCCTTGTGGCCCTAATATATACAAATACTGATTAAGAAATTCCAAAAATTAGGCAGAAGCTTTTAAGAGTTTAAGAGAAGTTTTAAGAGTGAAGTGAGGGTAAGAATTCCTTACATGTTGGGAAAATTAATGTAAAAATTAACATGAAGGTGAAACTTCCTGCAGGTAACTCATTCCCTGGGCTTGCTTGGAGCTCTAAGTGAACTCCTTGTCTTTGAGCAGGAGTGTCTGTTACTGTGGTCTTGATTAGCAGAAGCTAATCAAGAAAAACAGAACTTGTCTGAAAGATGGTGAGAACAGCCACCCTCAGATCAACTAGAAGAGAATTTGTGTGGGACTATGAATTTTGTAGTTGAGTACTTCGATCCATCATGATCTCCGAAGAACACTCTTGTTGTGACTGACACTTTGTTATCCCTGGACCGACCTGGGCCTAACAAACATAACAAAGGTCTGGCAAACCATGTCCTGTAGGCTCAGGAAGCCACATGACTTATACACACAGGGCATGCTTTTACTAACAGCCCAGCATCAGCATAAACGGGCCAGTGGTTGAATTTCAGTGTTTGTTTAGTGATCTCTGGCCTTCAGACAATCATTGAGGTTTTCTCATTTCATGCTTGGAGTCAGTAAAGAACTTTTTGTCTTTTGTTTTGTGAGGTACTGTCTTCCTACAGCAGATCATGATACTTTCCCATCCCAAAATGATACGCTAGCCAGGAATTTTGTGAAAATGCCCAGCACTGTATATAGACAAAGGGGCAAAATCCAGCGTTAACAGTAAATCTCCCTGTATTAGGACCATTGAAGTATTCACTCTGTGCTGGATGAACACAGCAATGGAAACAAAAGGGTGGGAAATCAGTGAATGATCTGAGCATCTGGTGGTGACAGAAGACAGAATAAGCATCCTCGCCCTGCAGCAGTGACAGCCCATGGTAGCATGTCATCTCTCTTCCTCTTTCCCTGGGATCCTTTTCCCTGCCTCTAAACTTTAAAGTTACATCCCATATTGCTGCAACTTTCTGAGGAAAAAGCTTGTATTGTCCAAGTACTCCAAAGGAACGGTGGGAAGGGCAGGAAGGATACTAATGGCCTGCTGGTGAAAATCTTTTAGAAGAAAGCAAAATGATTACACAAAAAGACTGTGTAAGGAAAGAATGTTTTCCCTGATGCTGAAATCTGTGGAGAATAAAAAGAATCAGACATCAAAGCAGATATCAGAAGAAAGAAAGTCATAAATAAGGAATGGGTGAATGATAGAGTTAACTGCACTAGAGTTTCTCATTCTTCCTCAGCAATTCCAGCATCATCTGTGATCAGTGTGGGACAAGATTCTGCCTGAGCAAGCCCAGAGGCCCAACTTGCTGGCTTTTAAAATCTGGGTCTTCAACACCAAAAGATCAAAATGACCCTCAATGCATTCCATCAATGAGGTGGAGGTGGGGGAAGTCATGAAGGGGAAGCCTTAACCTTGCTTGAGATTCCCTGGGTATCTAAACCCTGGTGATTCAGGGCAACCACTGTATGATGACTTCTGCCATACTGACCCAAGCAGCAGCATAAATACATCCAAGGCAGCCTTGGGCAGGATACTAAGAAGCCATCTTCCCTGAGAGGCAAATGACTTGTTTCCCCTTACAGGAAGACTCTTCCCAGACTTTTCATAGTACTATAAACAGGAATAAACTGCACTGACCTTAGCAAGAATAGCTAAAGCCTTATCCACACTGGAAAAGAAATACAACTACCTTAAGGGCAATTTAAGATACAGCCTGAGATAGCTGGGAAGAAGGGCAAAAAGTTGAAGGACAGCACTCTGTGGGTTGTAGCTCTGCAGAAGTGTGAATAACTAGGTCAAAAAAAGAATGTTAAAAAGTCCTTTGCAATGGATATCCTTCAGGTCAACTTAGCAGGAGTCCAATCAAAAACATAGCAAGGGCCGCAGTGAGAGAAGGAAAGCACAGAAGGGACACAGAAGAGTTTTCTCCTGCTATTGAAGACATCAGTTTGAACTCTACCTCTTTGGAAAGCGTAACACAAGCAGGCTGCTATAGGACCTAGTCAATGCTTTGGCATGTCACTGGATAATTGGTTTTGGAGGGTAAAGTCTGGGTAGATACCTATGGAGAAAGTGGTAGAGGAAAAGCAGAAGGGTGCCACTTCCTGTTTAAAAACGGAGAAAGCAGACAAAATGCCAGGGCATCTTTTCATTCACTCTATCCAGGACTTAAAATATGCTGTACTGAAGGCATCATTCCTACACATGATGGACATGGTGAGAAAAATACTGGGAAATGGGTACCAGAGCAAATGGAACTACTGCTGTGATTTCACAGTTTTTTACCAAAGAGATTCAAGCCTAAGCCACAGAATACCCCTGAAACTTGAAAAAGGTCTGTCTTGCTTTCAAAGACAACAGAGGAAAGAAACTTCTATCTCTGTTTTGGAGAAAGATGAGAAAGCTGCTTGGCTGGATGTCTTTTTTGATGAAGTCCAGAAACTCAGAGCAGAGTGACAGTTCACAGGAGCACTGTTCAGATATATGCAAGTAATTTTCATCCAGAACTAAGATGATTCTCCTAAAATGGTTAATATCAGAGAATAATAGAATAGTTTAGGTTGGAAAAGACCTTAAAGATCATCAAGTCCAACTGTTAACCAATATGAGCCTGTATAATCTTTGGAGCTTTTTGAGTTTTGGTTGTGGATTTGTTTTTTAACTATTAATTGAGTGTTTATGGAAGACTCGGGCAAAGTTTTTCCTTCAGGCAAAAAGGCTTTATTCCTCCCCCCACCCCCACTGCTCAGAACAGCTGGATCACAAGAGGGGAGAGTCTGGCATCCCATAGGTTGTTTCCAACCTAGCAACTTTGTCAGTATTCAGAACAAGTCTGTAGTAGTGACAGTGACTAAAAAACATGAAAAAGGCAAGGAATACACCACTAACTATAAACACACAAAGGATTTCAGTCAGTATGTAATGGAATGAGATTCTACTGAGGCTGCTTCTGCCAGCCAAGCTAGGCTGACGATTCAGTTGTGCTGCATGCACTATATGAAGGCATACTCTGTTATGGAACTGAGGAGCAGCTATGCTCCTCAATCCCTTAAGTTCTCAGGCAAAGGAGGACTGCAAGCTCATTCACTTCCAGCTGATCGCTGCTGGATAGGAAAGTCTTGCTTTCACAGAGTGTATTTGTCCTATAACTGTGATCCATGCAGACAACAACTCATAGTGCTACACCGGACTTTAGTTTGAATCCTTGCAAACAGGAATTTACTCAGAAAATTTTCTTCCCAAACAGGAATTTTTAGGTCACAAGGTCTCAGGTGAAATTCAAAAAATCCAAATCTTTCCTTTCTCTTTCTTTCTGTATTAGCAAGCCACTGTCTTATACCTCCATGTTCCATCAACCCCTGTCTAAGTGCTGTGATGTGACTTGCAGGAAGACGTGTGTTTGCCTGTTTGAGTGAATTCCAAGCTTCATTACTCCTGACCTGCAGGAGCTGATGATTCAGTATTGAATATCTTACCCGGATCTGTAAGTCACTGAGGTCAAGGCATCTGCACATTTCCAGGAAAAGCTTCACACCCTCCTCATCTAGGATTATATAGACTGGGATCCAGCGCTTATATGCTGCATCAACAATATCGCGGAAGATGTCCCGGTCTGTAAATACATCCATGACTACTGCGATAATCTGGAAACAAGAAGAGAGTAGACAGACAACTGAATAAAATATTAGGAACTCAAAGGGAGGCACATCATACTGATGCAAAAAAAAAAAGGAGAGCACAGACACCGGAATATGGAGGAGGAGGATATAGGAGAAACAGAAGTACCGGGATGTACATGCCCAAGCACTGCCGATAATCTTGTAATTTTCTGGTTTGGCTCCTGCTGCACTTTGGAAGGAACTTAATAAATGTCTTTGAGATTTCTCCTTCTTCTAAAGGAAGATGGAGTATTTCAGCAGCCTGGGGAATGCCCAATACCTGATTTCTCCTCTGTATTGTAAAACTTTTGTTGCCTCTGTACAGATCCACTTAAATCAAAGAACACCACTGAAAATAGATTGAAAAATAAGAGTGAAAAACACAGCTCTGACACTTACTCAGAAGGTGACTAATGGAAGAATGAATGTGCTGAGGAACCAAGGCCTGAATCCTCAGCCATGAGGCATAGTCCAGACAACAAGAGTTTTATTTTCCTTTTTTCCCAGTTCCCTGTAAGAAATCTGCTCTCAGGGAAATGGCTGAGGAATGTCTTATGGAGCTCAAACATAAACACCTCATATTTGTCAGGAAGGGACTGGGGTGAGTATTCAAGATTTGGAGGCAAAATGATCATTCCTTCTCTTCACATGTATATTTTTTTCTGGTATAAAACTATGCCTCTTTCCAGGCATAGATTTTACATAAAAACAAAAGGCTGCACTGACGTGACTGACAAGCCTGAACATCCATAGGATGAGTAATAACAAAACCAAGAAGGTTCTGGGCAACTTTAATGCAGAACTTAGATGTTTTGTCATTCTCCCTTTCTCATGCTGACAGTATGCTGGGAAGAGTTGCCTTAATTTCCCAGGTGCTGGGGTCACAGTGCCAAGCCCAGGCTGTGGTGAGGATGCCACATCCAGGTGAATGGAGCTGAAGACCGGACTGAACGGTGGATTTTCTTCAATTGAAGTTTGGAAGAAGTGCAGCTGAAGTTGAAAGAACCCTCTATGGAATGGGGAATAATTCTCACCAGAGACTTCTTTCCTTTCAAAAATGCCCTTGAACAAATTGCTTTCGGGAAAGTGATGCCACAGTAAACCCCTACTGTGTTTGCCGAGTCTCTGCTTGTACGGTCAACAACAACCAACACATCTGCTCTGTCAGGCTCCTTCTGTCAACAGTGCTTACGCAAGATTTTCTTTGTTAGAAAAAGGAAAAAAGAGCTGACATTGTGCTCATGCTCATTATTAACACATAGGTTACTAATACAGGTGAACTACAGTGGAGCTACATTATACTAACAATAAGGCCCCATATAACTTTTGCTAGGCAGAAATGGATTTCAGGTCCTGCCTTGGTTCCCACTTCCCAGCACAAAGCAGCAAGATGCAAGGAATGTTACCAGAACCTCTAAAAATTAAAATACAGTGAACTTTTGCCACTTTATTCCTGCATAACTTCATATACAGGCAGATTATAATTAAAGGCATGAACAGTTTATGCAGTAATTCAGGCCTGTTACGCTCCTGCTCCCCTCCACACATTGTGGTATTGATGTAGTAATTTAGGAACAAGAATATTCATTTGAAACAAGAACATCCACATAGAGAATTGATCAAGAATTGGTAGCAGAAGTGTTGCTTTCTTTCCATCCCTTCCATTTGCAATGAGTTCAATGACTGCAGAAATTACAACATGTCCTGGACAAACCGTTAATTGCTGGTACTGCCTTACAATATGAATGGATGGTTCCCTCCCAGGCTTTGGGGCCCTGGATCAGTTTAGGCTTCTTTGCAAGACTGTGAATTAAACCCATGCAAACTGCAGTCCTGTTCAAAAAGCAGATGAGCTGCCTTGCAGATGACACTTTCAAGCCAGCAAAATGTACAGTGGGCAACCCCTGTTGTTAAGTCTTCTCATACCCTTGCCACAAGATTACCTAGGAGCGTTCCCAAGTAGAGCAAGTCAGAGCATGAGTGTCTGCCCCTGCAAGAGGTTTTCCCCATTCCTCTATCTATCCCATGGATAATAAACTTATCTATTAGGCCCATAGGTGTGCCTAGCTCTTCATAGATATGTGAAGATTGGCAAGCATTAACTTGCCAATCTCACTGCAGCAAGGCAGCTTAATTAACATATGTTTGTAAAACACTGATGATAAGCCACCCACAGACATGTGCCACATTACTAGTATCTGTTTAGACCCCCCTCAAAAAAAACAAAACCAACAAAACCCCCCTCTCCTCTGCTGAACTAAAAGCTGCTACCTGGAGACTTTTAGTTTCCAGGGCCAGCTCAGCTGAATACAATAGGCATAGTTATCATGAAAAGGACCATTAAACACTCAAATGGCTATTAAACATGAAACCACCTTTGGGCTGGGAGGGGCACAGTTTGTCCAGTCAGAGAAAAACATGAAAACCTACAAAGGAATTAATTATTTCCAGGTGCCAGGCACAGCTATGAAACAGCAGCTTCCCAGGGCTTTCCCAAATGCCTCTACAGTCTGTAGAGGCATTTAGAGCAGTGCAAAGATGATGTGACGTTGCACTAAATAGGAGCATGAGGATTGTACAGCTTCTGGCTCTTGTATACGACTGATCACATCAGTCACTGAACAGGATTTTGGGGTGTGCACGTACTTTTGTGAGCAGGGGGCCGTGAAGCTCACCTGCTGGATTAATTAATGCCTCTCTGGAAGTTTTCAGTGTTTCCCAGCAGATTTGGTCTTAACAAGTCTGCGAAAGTTGTGTGTATAGCGTGTGCTGGCGGGGACAAAGAAAGGGGGGATGAAGCAGGTGGAGGAGGAAATCACTGCTGCATTAGCAGAAGAAAAACCAGAAAGGAAAAAAAAACAAAAGCAGGAATGAGCCTGCTGGGCTGTTAGCCCCCTTTCCCAGGGGGGATGTCAGCCCTGAAGGGGGTCTGTTCTTGGGTGGTCTTCCCTGGAAATTTCACCTACACCTAGAAAAACCTCCTCATTGCCCCCTCCTATGCAGCACAAACTGTTGTAGCATTGTGGCTAGTTTGTTTCCTTGCCATGGGTGTTCTGTCACCACTAACAGTCCTTTCCAACCAAAGATAAATAGCAGGCACAGCCACATATTGTCTGGCTGCTCACAGTCCAGGCTGGATGGTGTTGAGACCACAAAAAATAAACCTAATATACCACCACTCCATAACCACACTCGCTGCCCTGTGTTTAACTAGGGATACCTGCACATACAGGTTGGACTTGATGATCTTAAAAGGTCTTTTCCAACATAGCTGATTTTATGATTCTACAAGAAGGCTGGCTATGACAGCATCATAACCTGCCTTCCCCTGAGTCAGAGGATCAGACTGGAGCAGAACAAAGCAAACCACCAACCAGTCGGGGGTTGGGGGATGTGTAAGGGTTTAACCCCATCCTGGGCATCAGCTTTGGCAACAAGTGACTGGCAACAAACTGCAGGGAGAGCCCTGCCCGGTGGACACCAACCAACTGGAGTGCGTGCGGAAGGGGCCAAAGAGGAAAGCCTGGCCACGGTGGGCTAGCTATTGCCTCCCTTCCACCCCACGCATCCTCAGCCCAAGCCCTCCATGCAGGCAGCCACGGCCCAGGCATGAAGGCGGGCAGGGCTGCCTCGTCGAGGCCAGCAGCCTCATGTGGTTGCCGGGCCCTACCTTCTGTGCCTGCTGGATCATCTCCCGCACAACCTCCTTCAGGTGGGGCGCACCCTCCTCCTTGCGGGGGTGCGTGAAGAGGGCCACCCTGCTGATGCCCCGGTAGAAGGTCTTGTCAGTCCAGCCCAAGTCCAACGGGGGCACCTCTGTGTCCGAGCACTCGGGCCAGTAGGCCAGCGAGAGGGTCTCTCCGCCGGGCCCCCTCGCCACCTTGCCACTCTCCGCGGGGTCGTCGTACCCCCGCCATCCGCTCCGCAGGGCCTGCAGCTCCCGGCTGGAAAGAAAGTCGCGGAGCTGCTCCTTCCTCAGCGCTTCCCGGTAGGCCGCCTCGCCCCGGGTCACCAGTGCCTCCAGGGCCCGGCGCTGCTCCTCGCTGTAGTAAAAGCGGGCCTGGGCCTCCGTCACCTTCTCATTGACGTGCAGCTCGTCCAGCAGCAGCACCTGGGACTCCGCCATGCCGCCGGCTCCCGCAGCGCCGGCCGGACGGGACGGGACGGGACGGGACGCTACACGAGGAGGGAAAGGCAGCGCCGGTACCGCCTCACCTGGCCTGCCCGAGCCCGCCCCGACGGGTGGGGCGGCCTCGCCGCCCTGCGCCGGCCCCGCACGCTCCACACTGTCCCCTCGGCCCTACCCCTTTCCGGAGACTGCCCCGAAGCTGGGTGGGACAGGGGTGGCGGTCCCACGGCCCGGCCCGCACCGGGGTCCTTGGCCAGAGGGTGCAAATACGAAAGAGTATTTAAGAGAGGTTCTCCCCCCTTTCTCAGACGTGGCAGCCAGCCGGGGGGGGTGCTCATGGGGGAAAGGAGGAGGGCCGCGAGTAGGACCGGGATGGGGCCAGAGCCACACGGTGGCTGCAAGCCATGGCTGGTCGGCTGCAGCGGGCCGCTGGCCAGCCCTCTTCAAACCCACTTAGAGAGCAGCAGCAGCTCAGCGGCTCCAGAAAGGCGGGAGGTGGGCATCCCGTGTGCAGATGGGGAGATGACAGAGCGGTTTGCCCGAGGCCGCTCAGCGGGCTGGTGTCAGAGCTGGGAACAAACCAGCCATGGTCCTAGCTCTGGCTGGGAGCGTGAATAAATACCCCCGGCTGGATGCGCGCATCCCAGCTGAGAGACTAGGGGCTGTAATGTTAAATTACGATTTCTGCGTGCTATGTGATAGTTGCTAGGGGCCCTCATATAGATCCAGGCCCCGCTGCGGTTTGCAGTGCGCACACAAAGGATGAAAAGCAGGCTTCGCCCTTGCAGCCCAGGAACAAAGCTGGCAGGGATAATCAAGGAAATGGGGATAAAGGCAAGGCAGCGGTGAAATACAAGGCATTTGCAGCGCTTTACATATGTGATTAGCCCTAAGTGCTCATATGCATGAAAAAATTGTAGGGACAGAGCTGCTGGAGGTGTTCTTTGCCTCCTCTTTATAAGCAATCACCTGCTCTCGGTATGAGTTAGCTTAGAAATCCAAGGGTGAGGTGGGGCATCAGAGCTCGTCCTGTGCTGTTCCTCTCCTTTAGGTAAAAAGGAGAATTTTAGTATTCCAGCCTGTCAGCAGTAGCTTTTCCTAGCATGAAATTAACTTAAAATTTGAAAATTGTACTTTGCAGAGGTCTGCTCCTCCATCAATTCGCCTTAAAAAATTAATTTCAATATAGGTCCTTTTAGCCCGATTTCTGATGCAAATGAGGCTTACGTGGTCATGGTGCCTGCATCTGCCTGCCTGTCTGTCCATTTCTAATAACTGTTGAGCCCACTGGCCAATTTTGAACAAGTTTGGCAGAAGCATAATGGCATCCCTACAGATTTTGTGAACACAAACGATCTGAGAGCAAAAAAGGGACCCTATCGCAGTCCCCAACAGGGAAAGTTACAGCGCGGGTTCATGCCTTGTTATGTTGCAGATACTCCATAAAAGCGAAAGCACTAATAAGTGCCTGATCTGTCTGAAAAGCTTCAAATGAAGTTTGTGCCATCTTAGACACCCTAGTCAATCAACCACCGTATACAAATACACAGGAGATGCAGATTTGTTAGTTCCGGTGCTCACGGTGCTACTTGTTAGGTCACTGGGGCTTTTTTGTACCAGAGGCTGCTATCAGCTCTGCTATTTCATATGTGGCTAAATAAAAATCTCTTTAATCCTAGATGCTCTATTCATTTGCAGCTGCACAATGTAATCGTTTGTGTTCAGCGAAGGCTCCCACATGAAAGCAACAGTAAGTTCACAAATATATGTTTAGTTTTATATTTAAAAGATGGCAAACATTTCCCACATCCAAGCAAAAGCATTTTTCAGTTTGTTGTGATGAAACGTTTAGGCCCCATCCCTCACTCTAAAAGACAAAGTGGTGTCTGTATGTTGATACAATAAATAGGGGCAAGGAGCTGTGCAAGAGCTGAGGGAGACCGTTTCCCAATGCCTGCATGTTTCCTCTCCTCCCTCCGCATTCACACAGCAATACATTCCAACCAAGGGCATTTCCTATATGGAGTTTTTTATAAGGCCTGATAGTTCGTTCTCTTTTGATACACCCCGACCACCCAGCTGACAGCCTCACCTCAAAGACTGGTAGAAAAGAGTTGTGCAAAAATACTGTTCTCTCTGTCACAGGGGTAACTCAGCCCTTTGGGCCTGAAGAAGAAAAGTGGCAGGCAGGGTGGGGGAAATACTGCGGCTGGGACTGAGGAGTGAATTCGATTTTCCATTCTAGGAGAGGGTCATTATTGTTGTAGCTCAGGTGCTACCTGCTCAAGAGAAAGAAGAAAGGGAGAGCCTGCTTTTGAACTGGGCTGAGGCAGCTGCAGATCCACGCAGAACTACGTTAGCCATCCTTTGACTTATTTTGTTCCTAGGGATCACTCGCTTGGAGGGGCTGCGTCTATGTAGGCAGGGTTGGGTCTCTTTGCTTTTCACCTTTGCTTGGATATCAAGCAAAGTTCTGGTTAAGGTCTTGCTTACTTTTCTGGTCTGGTTCCATAATGTTTTCCAAAGGATGTAAACTAACCTATCAGGAAATGTTACCTCTTACTGTAACCCTCCCCCAACCCCATTACAGTGCTTTAAATCTTCTGCCTTCAAACACCTCCCACGTATATTCTGGTTATTTGGGCCTAATTGCTTCGCTTTCCTTTGCAAGGCAGTGCAGGTTGAGCGTTAGGTAAAGATATGACACCTTATATTTAGCATTAATTGTAACTGCACCTGTCCTGAGCATATATCTTTCTTGCCAGTCCTTCCTGTGTAATTTCAGTCCCTAAATAGCCCACCTCATGATATATTCTTTGATAAATTTCCCAGCAGACTTTCCCTTGTGACAAACTGCTACAAGCTCTTGTATAAATTTTTGGGTTTAACTCAGCTCTTCAGGAATAAAATTCTGATGCCTTCCCCCTCATCTATACTTTATTTCTCCCCAGAACAGTCAGCATCTGCATGCAAACCAGGAGTAAAGCCAGGGGCAGATATTAAAGTATAATTTTGTGGTTGACAGTTTTATAGTAGAAGCCTTTTTTTGAGGGGTGGTATCCCCGAAACAAAACATGGTTTACCAAAATGTTTCTGATCAACCATACTACCTTTTGGGGGTTTGCTTTGTTCGGGGGTTTTTTCCTTCCTGAAAAGCAGCAACTGGTTCAAAATGAGTTTTGCAAAGAAAATAGGATGGCTAACATGATGGAGGATACAGGAGAGTGTTTTTCCATTTCTCAGTGTTCCAGCTGCAGGTTAGCCTGAGGTGATGGGGCTTTGCTGTCTTGAAGTGGAAGAATAAATAAATAGGTGTCTGTGCCATGGTTGTTATTAAACAGTACACTCCTTCCCTGGGCTGACTGGCACCATAGCAAGACTCGCAAAGGCTTGGTGGAGATTGCATCTTCTGCACTATCTTGTCTGCAGCCAGGATCCAGGAGTTTGTGGGAAGACTGTTACGTGCGCAGCAACCCGCGCTCTGCTTGTCCGGAGTCTGAAATTTCATTTGCAAGGGCTGCCAACGCAGCACAGGAATGGGTGCATTAGTCACGTCCAAGTACTGGCAGAGCTAAAAAGCCTGAAACAAGCGATTTCAGGGTGGAGAGGAAGAAGTGTTTGCCTTCTCCGTTCTCCCTCCAGCAACCCAGAGAGCTGCAGGCGGTGGAAGGTGTGTCACTCCTGCAGCAGCAGTGACAGACTGCAATCAAGAGGATGAAGAAATGGTTTCAGAGGCTTCCTTTCTGTCTATTACACTGCCTCAGGGAGAAAACCTAGCTGATGAATTGGAGAATTCCCACAACTGAGTCAAGTGCTTCTGGCCTCCCACTCAGCTTTTCAGCTGTTGTTTCCATGCAGGAGTAAATAGGTAGGAGAGGCCTCTGAAGAGAGCAGAAAGGAACAACTGTGTTTGCGGGCTTATTTCTTGCAGCAAGGTATTTGCTGACTGAGCATGCACAGAAAGGCCTTTAGCCATTTTCCCTGGCTGCTCCCATTCAAAGGGCAACAGTTTGAGGCAGTTTCTTGTAAGACATAGTGCTGACCCAGGTCTCTTGCTTAATCTTTCAACTCCAATGTAGGCAAGGACGCAGAACTGGTTGCAATTCAGGATTCAGCTGAGCTACCCTGTGGGGCTTTGGGCAAGACATCTGCTGTGCCTCAGTTCCCCATCTGTAAAATGAGGAAAATAGTACTCCACAGGACTGCTACAAGGAAGAGCTTAAAAACAAAACCCAAGCCAGCATCACCTACGTTTACTTTGGTTTCTCCTGCAAGGAAGGGAGGAAAAAAGAGGACAGCTGTAGAGCCCCTTTGCACATGAGCCAAACCCTGAGTGAAAGGTCTCTCTAGAGAAAACAATGAGGAATCAGCAATGCAGTCTCCGAATAGGATGCTTAATCGCAGCGATAATTATGTAGCTCTCAAATCACAGTGTGCTTTATAGGCAAAGGGACTCCAGGCGTGGGGGGACTGGTAGGTTAAGGCAGCAACAAGTCTACAGCATCGTGTATGCTTAACGTGCGTACTGGCCGCCTGTCAGTGTGCATTGCTACCGACTCTTTGGAGAAGAAAACGCTCAGGTGAGAGTTGATGGGAAGAGGAATGGAGCACAGAGGGAAGGCTGGGTGGGTGTCCCAGGCAGAGGCTGGAGGGATGAGGAGCAGACTGGCAGGAAGCAATTAGTGGGACAGTCTTGATATGGTGGAGTAGGCCACCAGCCAGTATAGCAAGATGAGGTGGGAATCAGAGTTATGTGCTGACGACAAGGACAAGATGTCCCATGCTGTGTGGTGGCTAAGAGGGAGTCACTGGAGGGGACGCAAAAGAGACATGATGTGTCCAAGAGTGAACAAATTCTTTTGAGAAGTTGTGTAATCAGTGGAGGAATAGAGAGCAGTGGTAAGCAGAGATGAGGCCCTCGTATCCACAAAGTTTTAGCCATCCTGGAAGATGGCTAAAAAAAGCCATGGCAAAATAGGAAGCCTTGCGTTTTTATAAAGAGGGGAGAAATAATAGAACTGTGAAGCTTGAACATGGGGGTAGAATTTAGAAGTTGGCCTTAAAACTTAAGAAAAAACAGGCAGGAAGCAGTTTGGCCCCCACAGTAAATGCAAAACTGCATGAAGGGAGCAGCATAAGAAAGAAAAAAGGGAATCCTCCGAGGGGAGATGCAGAATTCTGAAGTGTAGGCTTAGACCTGGAGATGGAATAAGCTGATTTGTGATTCATGAACATAAAGATACAGCTAGATTTTAAGACGTGACAGAAGTGTGTTTATACGGTTTGGAAGAGGTCCTTTACTGATCAGTGTACACTGGCTGCTGATGTGTATCTAGCTTAAAAATACTCAGAGAGGCAATGCAAAGAAGTCAGCTGCTCACAACCTTATCGGAGGCACGGCTAGCTCCAGACCTTTCACTCACCAGAGTTTCTGTCCAGCAGTGCCAGCGTGAAGGGAGATTGAGTGGGTGCCAGCAACTCCTGTGAGTCAGAGAAAATAAATAAAAGGAGCCGGCCAGACCTCCCTCCCAAAAGGCTATTTCCAGAGAGACGTGTTGTAGGTGTGAAAGCAAAACTGTACAGGAAGTTACGCTTGACATCTGCTGTTTCATTTGTTTTTGCCTTTATAAATCCAGAACTAAGGCCATAAAAAAATACCAGACAACATCCCCTGCTTCTGTTCTGGCTAGATCACACTAGTGATCTGGCTAGATCATACTTTGGCTTGACCGAGACACTGCAGAACACCATTTATACCAGGCTTTAACGCTGCTCCAAGGAGGGGTGCCCTCCCGGCCACCCCATGTCCACACAAGGAGAAACCAGCGTAGTGCCTACATTTGATACAGGAGATATTCCCACCTTGGACTTCAGCAGGGAAGAGCTTCTAAGCAAGCCAGTCTGAGGCATGGTGGTGGTCTTGGTCCTGAGACAGTGTCATAGAGGCAGTGACCCAGGCTGTCCCTTCCTGGGTCTATGGACACCTGAATTCAGGCTGTATACTGTATAATGGATGTTCAGATCAGCATTGGCAGAAAGATCTGGGTTTGAATTCTTTCAAAAGCAAAACCCAAGTGCATAATACAGTTATGTTCCCCCACTGCTTGTTTTTAGATCCATTTCTTTTGCAACTCAATTAATCAAGATTTTGCAGCTCATTTTAAAGTAAGTGGCATTTCTCTGAGAGAAATGTGTTTGTAGCTTTCAGTCTGAGAAGTTTAAAAATAATCAAATGGATCCTGAGCTAACCCAGATTCATAAACCATTCTTATCTGTTAATATCTGAACACTTTGATCATCATATTCAAGAGATTCCTTTCTCCAGAGGGGTATTTTTCAGACAGATTGTCCCCACACATCTTTATTTTCAGCCTTTAGCAGGTTACCGTGTTGCACCCTCATGCAAAATGCATTGCAAGAAAGAAGAGGGAAGAGGAGCTCCAATATAAATAAGCCACAGCTCTGGGCTTATCCACATTCCTTTTTCCCCTCTTCTCCTGACAATGGAGAATCCATAGATGTCGCCTCGTGTTTAGCCTACCCTCCTCACATGCTCTTTTCTATTTGCCCTGCATCCTTTTGTGGGATCTTTAAAAAGATCTTCCCTTGACAGTGACCATGAGCAATTTCCCTTTTAGTCTTCCAGCAAGCCTGCCTCACTAACATGTTTCTGCTTGTCAGACCCCACACCTTCTTCCCCACCCTCCTGTATTTAATTTTCTTCTGTTGGAGAAGCAGCTGTATCCCCTGGGGAAGAGTGCAGCCTGTGGCAGATCCCCATCCCTACCAGATTATCTCTGCTCTTACAAGCAGGATGAGAGAGTCCAGTCTTCATGGCTCTACTTCCACTTTGTTGAGGCTGCCAATTAGTAGAGGAAGTGATGATTGGATTTTTTTTCTCATGCTGACAACTGACCTAAGCCACAGTAAGGCAGGAAATGCAATTAGACAGCGGATGATCCTGGGAAGGACTGCAACTAATGGCTCAGCATTTTGTGTTTCTCACAAACATTTAATTTATCCTTCGACTCTTCCTGCAAGTTGCATATAGAAAGTAGTGGGGTAATTTCATACTCTCATGTAAGGTAATTGCCTTGTGATCCTCTTTCAGCACTGCAGAGCGATATGAATGGCAAATTACAGCTCAAAAATGCTAATGCTTGGGGTAACACTGTGACAAGCAATGGGAGGGATTTACTGGAGGCCTTGGTCACAGGTTATGTGGTAGCTCTCCAGCTAGGCTTCATCTGAAGGTCATTAGCTGCAGCAAGGCTCATTTGAGCTTGGGCCAAATCATCTGTGGCAAGGCAACATCACAGCATCTGTTCATCACCTCCAGGAAGCTTTGTCTGTCACTCAATATTGCCTCTCATTCTGCAGTCATGATACAGGAGAACAAGAAGTGCCATACCCGAGTCCCAGCGTGGGAGACCGAGTAGGCCTGACATTTATGGTGGGAAGGGGTCAGGACATTTCTCTTGCTGCTCTGGGTGTCCAGACCATGCAGCTATATACTGCTGTGGGACTGCACAGTGAAGCTGGGGGATTAATTCAGTTGCCTTGGAGAAGGTGAGTTCAGATCGGGCTGTTTGTCTGCAGCACTAGGTAACCTACTTTTATGAACGCTGCCTGGGCAATTTAGTTAGATCAGGGCGATTCCCTGCCTTCATCTAATCGGTGGCCTGCCATTCCCTTTCCTTTTGAGCTCATCTGCATTTAGAAGGTAAACACAAGGTACGCCCATGGTGACCTTTAGAACTGGAAGCCTTTAGAGTTTGCATAACACTGCAGATATATATGCCATGATAATAAATAAGCTAGAGTAATTATGGAATAAATCCTTGCCCCAAAGAGATACCCAGATGCGAATGGTAAAGCATGCTGCCAAACAAAGTACAGCTCAACCAGAGAGGAGCATGCTGCAAACACCCAGGGTTTTTGCAGGAGGAGGGAAGAAAGCCTAGCCAACATGAGCAGGCTCCAGGGGAAAGCTGAAAGAAGTCAGAAGGCCAGAGGGGATGAGAAAGAAAGTGAAGGAGACGTTTAATGACCTCCCATAAGGTTGAGGGCCCAAAGACAAGGGTTGTAAGAAATGATGAGAAATGCTATGCTGGCATAAAGACAGTCATGGAAAAGGAAGAGCTGCTTTGAGTTTGACATCCATGGCTCTGCCATTTTCCTGCTATGCTACCTTTGACAAACCACTTCACCTTCATCTGACTTCCCTCCTCGTCTTTGTGCATCTTAGCACTCTGACTTGCAAATTCTTAGGAGTAAGACTGTAATTTCTACAGGCATATGAAGTGCCCACAGCAACCAGGCTTTGAACTCAGCTGGTGCATCTCTATCATGAAGGACAGCAACATCCAACAGAAGATGAAAAGCTATTGCATAGTCTGGGACGTAGGCAAGGCTTCACTGTTAGCAGAGACCGACAGCTTGTACTGTGGGGATGAAGGAGAACAGGATGCTGGAGAGCAGAGGGCAACACCAGCCACTGAGAGCACAGCTTGCTCATGGCAGCAAAAGAGAAAGAAATCTTAAAATCACGATATGTGGGTGGAGGTGGGGAAGAAACAGGCAATGGTTCAGTAGAAAAGGCAGGTGCTATTTTAGTCAGACTGGGTTAATTTCAGCTCTGATGTAACTCCGTGTACGTCAATTTTAGTCAGTTGAATTACACAAAGGATTAATTCAGGTCAGTGAGTTGAGGTGAGAGTGAGTCAGCCCAAAATAAGTTTTGGGGAGTAATGAAAAGATGTGAAACGAGGGCCAGGTGAAGAACTGGAGCCATCTCTCCTGGTCTTGGAGAGATGTTGAAGCGAGGGTGAGGATGAGAGAGGGTGAACAAGAGGGAGCAAAGGTGAGCAGTTCATAGGACCCTGCAGGGATGTTTGACAATGATTTTCATTCCAACTCAGGACAATTTTCAAAGAAAGGTAATTTTCTGCCTGAATTCTGCAGTGTAGTGGTTATTTACCCCTTACTCCTTCTCATAGTCCACCTCCCCTTGCCACTCCTCCGGGGAGCTCGCACACCAACATACCATACTCACTAAGAGATCTTAAAATTAAGCTTTGGTTTTATTTTTTTGTGCGTTTAATCACAAAACATTCCAGGTTTAACCTGAAATGCACTTTGGATCAGGGTTTCACGGGGCAACAGCTGCATTTAGCAGGGAAAAGTGGGTCTGATTCACTCCTGGTACAGCTTCACTGGAGTTGATGGAAATGAATTTGTTCCATTAATTCTCCAGAGACAGCATGAAAGCCAAATGAAACCAGACAGGCCATTTTCAGGCTTCCAAATGCATCCACACCTTAACTCTTACCAGCCTGCCCAGGGAACACATGGAAAAATTGTCGGGAATACTTGACACCATCTTTAAGCTTTGCAAAGGAGTGCATCTCAACAACGTACAGGAGAAAAAAGAACGATACCATTGCACTTAATGAAATGAAAACAAAAGATAATTAAGCACATCTCCTGCTTCCTTCCCATTCCACTGTTTTCTTCTTTCCCTGCACATGCTTTCCATCAGTTGGTTTGATGCCACTTTTAAACTGGTGTTTACTTTCTCATAATTCCATGTACTGAGATAATGTAACATCACGAATCCCTGAGGCTTCAGGTTATGCCTGTCCTCATTTCCCCTAGCTTTTATTTTCCCATTCAGTTTTTATGGTTTTGTTCTTAGAAATCACGATCTTCAATTCTATTTCATTTTCATTCCCTTCCTTTATAGCTTGGCCCTGTTTTAATGCCTCTGTTCTCTTGTGCCTTGTTCAGTGCTTTAGTTGAGAGAAGAAAGACAGTAGGCTATAAGGTTAAAGACTAACCATCTCTTTAACACCTTCCCCAAACTCAGTTCCCCCAGTTTCCCACCTTCCATAAATACTTGGTACTGCACAAGAAACAAACACCCACAAAGCACTGTCGTCTCATATTCAATCACCATAATAAATACAAACTCTCTTCTGTAACATTCAATCATTATATTTAGTCTTAATATCGTGCTTTTCATCTGCAAACACCCACACAAGCATTGGTTAATTTGTCCTTACAACAGCCCAGCAAGGTAGGTAATTACACGTTATTATCTCAATTTTACACATAAGGAAACTCCAGGAGAAATTATGAAACTCCTAACAAGCACAAATACCCACAAAGCTAACGCAGGCGCTGTGTCTTCTACAAATGCCCACATACACATAGTAGTGAACATGCATGTTAATGTACACTGAAAATAAGGGACTAGCAAAATCGTTGTAGAACAGGAGAGAGGTGGTGCTTAACACAGTACATCTACCAAGAAGGAAACTTCTCAGAACATGAGAGTGCCCTGGACAGCGGAGGAGAGGTGCAGGAAGAAAACAGCAAGATCTCTGCAGCATACTCTTTTCTGGACAGCATTTCATGACCTCTGTTTCCTGTGATTAGCAAACGCACAAGGTGAACTCCTTGCCCCCATATACTTCTTCTGAAGCACCACTGAGGTTTGATTTCACGTTTGCAGTTTCACCACTGGTGGCTGCCTTTGTTCTATCGACATTTTTCTGATAAGAAGTTGGGAAAACCCAGCCATGCACAACCCCGAAGTGAGCTCCTGCCATATCTGAAGGCTAATTATCCCTTAGTGTTCTATCTCTCTGACTCATCATACTGCCTATCAAGATGTCAGGATAGGAAACTAATAGACCTTCTGGACCGCAGGCAGCCAGACACACAAAGCCATAGAAATATGGAAGAAACATTAGTGGGAAAGCCAGAGAACGAAAATGAAGACATCAGTAATTAACTCTGATCCAGGATATCCGCAGCTTGTGCCAGAGTATCCTGTGTGCAGCAACTCCCCTCCACCGCAGGGACAGGATGCTCTGTTCCCACCCCACGTGGTACCCCACAGCAGCCCTTGCACAGCAGAGGCTCCAGGGACGCTGCAGAGTCTGTTCTGGAGAGTCAGATCCTTAAGTGTAGTTAGACACTTGAGACTGGCTGAACATGAGCCAGCTTGTGCCCAGGCAGCCAAGATGGCCAAGGACATCCTGGCCTGTATCACCAAATGTGGCAGCAGGGCCAGGGCAGTGATCATCCCCTTCACTGGGCACTGGTGAAGCTGAACCTCGAATCCTGTGTTCAGTTCTGGGCCCCTCATTACAAGAGAGACATTGAGGTGCTGGAGCAGGTCCAGAGAAGGGCAACAAAACTGGTTGAAGCTATGAAGACAGCTGAGAATGTTGGGGTTGTTCAGCCTGGAGAAGAGAAGGCTTCAGGGAGATCTTATAGCAGCCTTCCAATACCTAAAGGGGACCTACAAGAAATCTGGAAAAGGACTTTTTACAAGGACATGTTGTGACAGGACAAGAGGGAATGGCTTTAAACTGGAAGAGGGGACATTTAGGTTAGACATCAGGAAGAAGTTCCTTACTGTGAGGGTGCTGAGGCCCTGGCACAGGTTGCCCAGAGAAGCTGTGGCTGCCCCATCCCTGGCAGTGTTCAAGGCCAGGTTGGACGGGGCTTGGAGCAACCTGCTTTAGTGGAAGGTGTCCCTGCCCGTGGCAGGGACTGGAACTGGCTGAGCTTTAAGGTCCCTTCCAACCCAAACCAGTCTGTGACTCTTCTTTCCTCAGTGCCCTTTACCTGGTGGGTAAAAGACCAGACCACTAGCAGAGCATCTGTGTTGGCAAGGCCATGCCAGACTGACATGGACTGCCTGCCCATGTCTGTGCATGTGTGGAGGGGTCCTGCTCCCTCCCTGCCCTATTCACTGGACATGGGGAAACCACACTGCTTCATTAGGAGCAAACCTGTGAGAGGGGAGGGGAGAAGCACCAGGGAGCACTAACAGCGGTGTTACTACTCACGTAGTGGTGCTGCTATAGGTTCTGTAATACAAACAAGTCTTAGAAGGGATTTCAAGTCAAAGGAGGAAATACTTTACTCATAACATGCACCGAGATGTTCAGTTGTGTCAAGAATGCCTGCTGCTGTGGCCATTACAGTGATCTCTTCTGCCTCATTTCTTCCTTGTGCTACTCCTGTCTGCTTTCCTGTACCCACCTCTATCACTAGTGGAAGCTGCAAGAGCTCTGGGGCATTGCCATAATGCCAGAATGACAGGGCTTTGGTCTTGGTCTGGATTTAGTATTCCTAAGTGTTTACAGCAACCTGGGAGTAGTAAGAATAAATACTAAGATACTACTAGCAAAACTTAAAAAAAACCAACCAACACACACACACACATAATGAGAGCACACTAATTAATGCCCATGGTGTAATGAAACGGAAAGCAAACCTACACACTCCTGAGAGAGAAGGTGATGGGGACAGTGAACTTTAGGAATACTGTAAAATGAATTCCAGGATCATAATGAAGCATTTGAGATGAGGCCAAAAGAACTGGAAGCTACGATGATGAAGACAAGAGCTTCCAGCTAATATGGGAGTGCAAAGGGAGACTGGCGGGATGCAAATAGGAGGTTGATGTGATTGCAGTGCTGAGCCAGCCAAGCCTTATGTATACTAGCAGCACACATCCTATTAGGAAGAGTTTTGCACCCACGCTATAAGTAACAGGATGCTGAACATGAATTTGAATTTTGCATGAAGGAAAGACGGCTGCATTAAAAATGGGTTAGTTGGTCTCAGTTGATGCTCTCTGACTACAACACGTATCTTGTATATGCTAAGTTCAGCCTCTTTGGGACAGCATTCCTCAAAATGTTAGCTCTTCTTTACATGGGGTAGTCATCTATGTACATTCGCAACACAGATGTTCTTCTCTGACTCCCTGTGAGGTCTGTTATTTTACACCACAGAGGCCTCCATCAAGCACAGTCTCTTCCACTTCCGCTGTGTGGATTGTGTGCATCCATGCATGATGCTTGGCTTGACCACTTACTGTGAAACAGTCATGCCACTGTCACCAGTTCGAGTTATTTACAGAGCTGTACTAGCTCTAAGTTAACCAGCTGTTTTTCCTAAGTGACGTGTTTCCCCCCATAGACATGGATGGAAAACCCCTTTTGCAGCAGGTTTTTCAATAAGCTAGAGGCTGCAGAAATAAGGAAGGTAGAAACAATAAAGCATAATATGAGGAATACATTGAGAAGAGCTTTGGAACTGTGGTCAGCTTTGTCTGAGTCATGAGAAAAGAAAACCCAAGGCTTTGACCATATTAGACTGTCTTACACAGGTAAATAGAAAGATTCTTTAAATAGATGAAAGATGATAATTATAATTTCAAAGAGGAGTAAATCACTACCCACACCCTTTGGCTCCCTACATGGAGATCTTATCAAATTAAAATATGATCTCTTTGTGGAAGATGGAACCTCAGCTGGCAAAAATGGGAATAGCTCCATGGACTTAAAACACACAACAGTGACTTACTCGGACAAATCTCAGTCCCGCTTCTCTGCTCATATATCCTCTCAGGTGTCCCTCTCCTTCCAAAGTCTCACTCAAGCCTGCATGCACCGTAGCTGCATGCCTCAGCTAAAAATGGGCTGCTATTGAGAGGCAACTGCCTCTAGACCCAGGGAAGCCAGCACTTCAGAAAAAATAGGCTTCATATGGAAATGTTTACTTGTAAGGACAGTAAACACCGCCAGTCTTTTCTTAGTAATGGTATCTCTCATCATAGTGGTTGCCCTTCAATTCACTGACAGAACCAAAGGCTTCAGAAGACTGAAGGGACAGTTGTGACTGTGTTCTCCAGCTTCCCATTATCAAGGCCAGAGTTTTCACCCACTAAATCCAGCCCTCTTGCCAGCCTTAACCTGGAGACTGTGTGGTAGAGACCACAACAAGCTTGCTATGCTGTTCAAGTGGCTACGAAGCTTCTTTTAAATATGCACATTTTATTTTTAATCAGAATTTATATAAAGTCAGTGCAAACCACCCATTTGTGTGTCTTGAAGCCTTACCTCTTATTTTTGGAGCCCTAAATTCAACATGTTTATGACTGGTGTTCCAGAGTGCATTCTACTGTGTAAGTGCTTGTGAAATGTCTGTGCTCTTCAAGTCACGCACATTCTAAATGAGAATATGCAGCTATCATTTCAGTCAGCTGATGCTAAAGATTTAAACTTGTAAGCACTGGTGTGCTCTCCAGCTTGATAAACATGACTGATAGCTGCACTCCACCCAGAAAGAGAAGCATCAGCAACATGTGGCACTAATTTGTCTATTTCACAGGGCAGCAAGGTACCTCTCTTTATTATTATTTCTTTTTCTTCTGAAAACTGTTGTGCATGGTCCATTCCCCCCAGAGGTAATGCTGAAAATAGCTTGAATGACTGAGAATTTTACTATTAGTGACTATTTTAGGAATTAGGGTTTTTTCTGCTTTAATGTACAATACAAACAATAAAAAACTCTTACAGCTTTGTTGTTTAAATGAGAAGGTTTTCTATGAGCTTCCATGGAGGTGATATAGTGTTTGTAGCAGATCTGAGTTCTTTCCCCCTTTCCTGCCCCCACACTGATTTTCCAATCAAGCTTTTAAGAAAAGATCCCCTACTAGTGTAAAGGCATTATGGCAAACTCAAAGCCAACTGAGTTTTCATTTTGCTGAGTCTGCAGCCTAGGATGAGGTGATCTAATAGCTCCTGCTGCCAGGACTGGGAGGTTCTGTCTTACTACCCTTTCTCCTCCTGGCTGTGCATTCCCACTGCTCACCCTGCCTTGGCTCTGGTCCTCCTTATGCTGCCCTCGGTGAGCTGACTCAACTCATTAACCTGGTAGAAACCAAGTGGCTCCTTTTCTGCAGGGTAGCAGTGAGCTGTTAGATTGACTCACCTGCTCTGATGAAATCCTGGCCATTGTTGTTAGCAGACCACCTTCATCCGATAACAGGCAAATACCTGCCACCACAATGGCAAGCTCAGATACGTAGATATGCAGCTACAGAGAGCTGATTCTCTGCTGAACATATCCCTCTTACTCACATCTCTGCCAAGTGAATGTAAAAAGCTGCTAGTTCAGAATGAGCTGTGGTATGCATGCCTTCAGCTCTAATGGAAATCACTTGAGAACAGAGGGCAGTTCCCCAATCCTTTGGTGCTGGTAGCAAATTTGGGGGGGGGGGGGATGTGTTTGTTGTTTTTTTTTATCCTCCCATAAATTTTGATGAGACAAGAAGAAAAGAAAAAAAAAAGGTTGATGCAGTCTGCTTCTAATTCAGAATTTGCAGCCAAAGTTCTGGTGTGCTGCATCTGGCACAAAACATTCAGTGACGAGGAGGGTCGCTGTAGACTGGTTCCTGCTGTTTGTTATTGTCTGTTGGAGCCACTGCAGTAGAGCTGTTCTTGGAATTTGGCAAGGGAGAGGGACTGGCCAGTACCACAAGGAGCTTACAGTCAGCGTCAGACACACTCAGAAGAGCACAAGCATAAAAGATACAATGCAAATGACCTCTAGATTGGTAGAGAAGGTACCACCTCTTACTCTTTTTTCCCCCCCTTCTTTTCTTCATCTATGGCTGGATATCACTGAATGGCTTCCCACTGTCACCATTTTATAGCTTTAAGTACATAATAGCAGACTCATGTCCTAAACTGCATTTTTTTTCCCACAGATTTGCTCTCAATTTTTATTTGTGACAAACAAAATGCTGTGGCTGTCTATATCTTTCATAAGACCTGGTGGAAATGAGCCTGCTTGGACTAGCGGGGAGAAGCCACGAGATATCTTGAGATCTTTTAATTTGTTTGTTTCTTCTTCCTCCCTTTGTTGCCTGAGCCAGTTTTATTCCTGCATGGCTACAAGGATCCCTGCGTGCCCGTCATTTGTGAAATTTTGCATTTTCATGTTAGCAGGCTGGGTGTGCGCCAGGTGGCTCTCACACAATGATAGCAGACAATGTGCTTTGAATTTTCCCTCTGCATAAAGTCCAGTGACCTTTTTCTACTCACTTGCCCGTTTCCCTGCTGTCCTGTAGCTCACAGATAAGTCACTGGCTGTTTTCTACGGTCAGTTCTGCTTACGTAAGAAACTTCTTTTGCGTTTGATGCAAATTAAGGCCCCTGAATTCTGTCACATGAAAGCTGCCTCTAAAAACTGGAGAAATTGGCAATGCTCTGCCCTTTTCCTCAGTGCTATTAAAGACTTTATCAAACCTTCAGTTCATGGTTCCCCACTGAAATACAAAGCTTTCAGCAGCCAGGAGTGGCTGGTGTCGGAAGCTCTTTAGTCAATGTGTATGCTTTAACCAGTAAATGTTACTGCCTGGATCATCTAGGGAACACTAATGGTTTCAGCTGATCTCTATGGGGTTTCATTTAAAAGCAGCTAAGCCAATTGCTTTGCACAAGTATTTGAAATGAGATGTCTGCATTTCCATCAGCATAGAGGCAAAACTGGGTGATGGGCTTTCTAGTGTATCCAAGGACAGCAAAGTGATGTACTGCAGCTGCAGGAGGGCTTCTTGGCCACACTGGGCAGGGATGGGCAGCATCAGAAGGAACACCATTGTCAAACACTTCTCACACCTAGCCTGGTGTAACCCAGGCTCCTTGACAGAAAGCTGCAGAAGCAGAGCAAAAGTCTGAGCACAGCCCTAGCCCACATTGCTACATATCTGTCCCACCATACATCCTTGCTGTCCCTGTGATGACACTGATACAAATAAAGACCTGCTGTTTCCTGCTGAGGGCAGAGCTCACCTTTCACCTCAGAATGCAGGCTAAAAGTTCATTCAGACAGGAAAAAGCACAGCTCAGGGGTGCTCAAAACTTACTTTTCTATGTGCAAGTCCAGCTTCCTCCATTTCATTTGTTATAATAATGTTTGCCTTCCCACATGCTTCTCCTACATTTATCTCTGTTTACAATCTCTTTTCTCATGAACTGAATTTCTTGCTTAAGAAAAATACCAACCAAAATACTTCTCTGGGATCCTCTTTAATCCTTCTTGCTTTGGTTTCACAGTGGGCTCACTCAGGATGTGTTCTGGAGGGTTAGTTATTTACAAAACAATGACTAACGCAAGTAACCTCAGTAAACCGCACTGTCATCTTAAGGCTCCTGTCGTACGTTGCTAACACATGCCTCTCTCACGGGCAATAGCATCTGAGGTTTTAACAGCACAGGTGTGAGTGATGCACCGCAATGTTAGTAAAGATTGTGTTACAATTAAAACCTGTTGGAAGAAGGAGCAGGAAGGTTGGCAGGGATATATGGTAGAGGAGTGTGTCTTTCTCTTTTTCCTTATTAAGTGATGTGATCTATGGGAGGTATCATTTCATGGTTAGACTATAGCAGAAAATGGCACCAAGCATGGAAAATATCTCGATCCTATGGCTAAACCACTTCTACCCCAGCAAAACTCCCCCCTTTGCCTACACTTCTCATTCTGTACAGAGACTCCATTGATTTGTGAAGGGCCATGGTTCTTTTCTGTGCTGTTTTGTTGGGAGGAAAACAACTTCTGCTGTGGGAGGATACAAAAATGCAGTCTGACGCCTGTGCCTCCCAGCTGTTGGCACATACAGTAAATGCAGGTAGCACTGGCTCTGCTGTGAGGAGCAGTCAAGGACAAAAGCAAGGGCAAGCAAGACTGGGTATTGCAACCAAAGCTTGGCCAGCTGCACGAGGCAGTGAAGAACATGGCACTAGTATAGTTATCACAGACGCCATGACACCTTTGCCTCCTAGTAATTTTGCTGTCATTAGGTGCTGCTCATAATGGGAAATCATGATTTTACTGTGGTTCTGGTATGTTGTCCATAATTAGCGTGCAGTCCTTTAATGCTAATTACTTTAAATATTAATTCCTTAAGCATCAATTAAAAAATCACGTGAAAATTTACCTCTTCCTCAAACGAATCATGAGTTAACATGGGGGTACTTACAATGTACTACTTAGACATGCTTAATTAGTTAATCTCTGCAAAGGGGTTTCAAATGTGTGAAGAGCTATCAAACTGCTAAGTGCATTATCTGCAATTAATTTTGTGCAACTACATCTTCACTAGCAAGAGGGTCTTTAGAGTGCTGAGGAAAGGAAAAGGAGACATTGCTTCCAATTTTAAAGTAACAAAAAAAAATAATAATTGAAAGATGATTTGACATGGTGGGAATAATTGTGAACATACCATTTCTTCTGTTTCAGCCAGACTTGAATATGAAAGATTCATAATTCGTATCCCTCCTTTGCCTTTTCTGGTTTCTTTGCTTCCATTTTCCCCTGGTCTTAATCCTCTCTCACTGAGTATTAACCCTCTCTCTTCCAAATTTGGTATTGCCTTAGTAAAAAAAAAAAAAAGTAATAAAAATTAAAGAAGAGTGAATCACAACAAAACACTTTTCAAACTGTGGAGTCACTCTCCCTGAGGTTACACCCTCACACCAACACAGTAACAAGGTAGCTTGTTCCAAAAGAAGCCTCATGGACTTCACTTCAAAAGGAGATGCTGAAGTTCCATAACAGAGCTCCTGCCAGGGAACAGGACCAAGTCCAGCCCAGGAAGTCATATGGCATCTTTTCATTCCACCAATGGGGATAAGCTCTTAATATGTCTTTCAAAGTATTCTGTTCTATTTAGAGCTTATATGCCTTGTTAATTATTCTCATTTTACTTCACCCATGAATAACCTGCTTTTAGTAAAGTCCTCTCAAAAAATTGACAATGATTTTTTTCTGCTAATACTCTGTCAAGCTGGCAGCTTTATTTATGCCAGCTACATTGAATTGGACTTTACCAAGACCCTATTTCCTGGATTATTTTTCACCTACTGGGACTAACGAAAGGTAAGAACATTTTTCTTGCTGGGTTTGATTTTTTCTTGTAGAGTTTTTCACTTGCCTTTTCTTTCTTTCCCACAAATGATAAATAATCACTTCCTTGCTGACTGCCAAGGTCCCACATGTTGTGAAAAATTCAGGCAGCTTGTGTAATATCAATTTGCCTGAGCAGTGGTTATGCAGCAGTGTCTTCTTCACAGGGTTTGGATCATTTTAAATGTGCATTTGCAGTATATTTGTATCACGTCTGGAATTCACTCAGCAATGTTTTGAAAACCTATTCATTTCCCTTGTTTCATTCAAAAGAAACTGGAA
The DNA here is from genome assembly GCF_033815535.1 of Pezoporus flaviventris. Classification (NCBI taxonomy): domain Eukaryota; kingdom Metazoa; phylum Chordata; class Aves; order Psittaciformes; family Psittacidae; genus Pezoporus; species Pezoporus flaviventris. Next base: position 2,376,297 of record NW_026892559.1, read on the forward strand.
CAGAGAACAGACTGCTTGATGGTCACAAATTTATTCTCTGCATACTGTGAAGTAACAGCTTAACCTGTTGAACAAGGCATTTCACTAGCAAGTCAGAGTTGTGTATAGTGATCGTGAACGCCCCACATTCTCAGGAAAGAACTTCTGCCACCAAATCTCTCCGAACCCTCCCCAGTTCAGTTTTATAAAAGGAATCAGCAAAGGATATTCAATCCAGTGGATATTTAGTTGAAGGGCCTGACCTGCTCTAACCAGGATGCCTAACACAAGCCTAGGTACCTAAGAGAGCAACTTGAAAATGGGACAAATTGTTGCTATGGGGTGCAGAAAGTAGAGCAGGACTATCAGAAGAAGAAAAGAAAGTAGCTTCTCACTCTCCCATACCTTCACCACTTTGTTTGTACAAAAGCTTACAGGATCCTTTCCCTTCATCTAGTATATCCATACAGTCCACACCCACAGAAAGTACTGCAGGGGTAAATCAGAAACTATTTAGAAAAGTCAAGGCTGCCTTGCACCTCAGCTTAAGCCCCCCCTCATTTTCCTTCTCTACCTGAAGGATTAATGTGATTACCAATGATTGTTTCATTCACTTGGGCATTCCTCCTGCCTCCTAAAGAAAGGCAAAATAGAGCCTTAAGAGACTCTGAGTGCTACCAGATTTGAAAAGAACAGGTAGAGATGCCTGAATACTTAAGCCTGACTTGTCTGAGGTGCATTTCCACAGAACAAACCTAACTGCAGGAAGTTAACAATGCTTAACTAAAGAAGTGGCAGGACAGGGAGGATCCAAAAAGGTCCCAATGAACAGTCCAGGATTTTTGCTTCCTCCCCTTCATGAATGTGAAAAATAGAGGAAAAAAAATAATTCTATCCTCTTTAAAGAGTTCCCTTTCATACCAATATTTCAAAGGATCAATTGCCAATAAATTAAGAAAAAAACAAAACCACCATTTGTCCTGAGGGCAAGGGAGGATGCACACCCTCTCTGTCCATGTCATGTCAGAAAAGCAGCTCCAGTATGGCCCTCTGGGGCATTCTGTGCCCTCACAGGAGCACTGGTGTGACATAGTTGGCAGGAAAGAGACCCAGTTCCCCACGCAGACGTCCTTTCCACCATGATGGGTTGGAGCTGTCCAGGACCTCTAAGATGTCTCCAGTGCGGAAGCCCAGCTCGTCATGCTCCACAGCATCAAAGTCATACAAGGCACGGACCCATAGCGTTCTCTGGAGATAGAAACAGACAGGAAAAAATGAGCCAGAACTCTTAAAGATCATCCTCCTGTCACCCCTTTTATGCCCCAGTACATATGTTCACTAAGAGAGGACAAACTACACTGAAATTAAGACCATCTGGCAATTAAACCATGAAGTGGCCAAGATGCCAGGAAGAAGGACTCAATTTACTGGTACACCCCAAGGGATGGTGCTTGGCTCCTCAGCAGCCTCGCTGAATTCATGGGTATTTGCACCATAAGGTGAAAAGTCAGACTGAGAGCAGGTCCTTAGAAAGTAGTGTTCATATGGCTCCTTCAGCCTGTACGATTAGGTTTAGTAGCCATGTTTGAATCCAGGTATAGGAGTACAGAATCCCTGCCTGATTCCTGCTGGGCTGTACACTTATCAGTGAATGGCTCTACATGGTGAGTTGGTGCTGGTACACATATAGAAATGTGTCCTCAGCAAGCAGAGGAGTATGAGGGATACATCAACAGAACCAGCACACAGGTGAGTCTAGCAAACATTGTAAAGAATCATACTTGCTCTTTCAGGCACTTCTGGGGCATACAGACGGGTCTTAAACCTGCCCAAGGGGTGGGTCTTGGGCTCTGCCCAAGGTCAGGCCCCTGAGATCAAAAGGATTTAGGAACTGTTTGGGTATATCAGTTTATTACAGGTTTGCACTTTAATGAGCATTATGGTCAGATTCTTATAAGAACTTCATTGTAAGAGACTGTGCAGTCAATCTCCAATTTTGACTGGAAATCAGGTTTTAAAGGACATAGCGGCTTCTTTTCTGGGAAATTGCTGGCACCCACACCATTGGGCATGGACAGTTTGGGAGATATATTTTTTGGGCACAAGATGAAGAGATCTGCTGGAAGACAGACTAACTTTTGCTATATCTTCCATTCAGGGCTCTGCTTAGACATGGCTCCTAGTTATTTGGCTGGACATAAAGACCTTCCTATAATTGGATTTATAGCTTCTAGATCACTGATGGGGTATGGCAGGCAAAGGCACGTTGTTATTCATTTCCACAGCCTCTGAGGGATAAAAGCCATTATATTTTGAGCTGGATTATAATAAAGATTTGGGGGGTTTGCCAAAAGAAGACATGTTCCTGTTTCCCAGTTTGTTCCAAATTTCCTGATCCAATCTGTCCTCTTTCACTCACACTTGAGAAAGGTCTGCTGTCCTTTCTTTCTCTCCTTCGATCTAGATTCTGAGTTGTTCTGAGCTGTACATTTCTTCAAGGAAGAGGAGCATGCCTTAGGTCACACTCTTAGGAGCTGATGGCAGTGAAATCATGGACTGTGGCAGAGGAAGACACCATGCTTTACAAATTTGCGGAGCAGGTGCTTACTTAAGGAAAAATGCCAGGGGTGGATCCAGGTAGGGAAGCAGTCTGAGATGTCTGCAGACATATCTGGGTAGACCTACATTCACTCTGCTAAGAGGCTTGACAGATAAGGGTGCCAGGTAGGTGAGTCCCACTTTGATGGCATAGTAGGTCCAAAAGATTGTGCCAGGTGGTGACTAGTGAATGACAGATCTTCTCAGGACTGAAGCAGAAGTAGTGGAAGAGACAGTGTGGCTACAAGTGTATTGCAAGACAGAAGGAGCACTGTAGCATGGCACAGTATCATGAAGCAACTCTCTATAGGACTTAAAATAAGACTGACCTTGAGAGCAGTTCTAGAACTATGCTCATAGAACACCATAGTCCTACCCTCAGAGTGCCCCAGAAGCAGATTCAAGTGGCTGGAATAGTCTTGAGACTCAGAAACATCTTCTAAGATACATCCCAACAGGCTTAATACACTATTCCTGATGCAACCTCTGTGCAGGTGACATTGTCCTAAAGAGCTGGCCATTGCTAAGGGACCCATTGAACTGGGCAAATGGGGCCTTCCAGGTGCATCACCTACCGGTGTCTGCTGGTAGGTGTCCATGTGTCTCCATTGCATAGCTGCTGCATTTCCTTGGCTGTGGTCCCTTAGCCCATGCAGCCCATCTTTTCTGTCCAGACTCCCACCATATCTATCCTAGAAAGAAAACAGCAAGAGAAAAGTCATACATGTGCTGAGATATATAAATGAGGAGCTTCCAGAGTCATTGGTGGTCAGGGAGTCAGGGTCCAACCCTCAAGTAAATCATCTTAGATCTCTGCTTCCCTGTGCTGCAGTCCAGCAAGCAATGCCTCTCATTGAAGAGGTCACCTTAGGCTGTTCTATTTTGTACTTTTCTTCTTAGAAGTTGAAAGTTGAGTGTCCTCAGCCATGTTCCGCAGCTGCTGGGAAAAGTGGTCAGAGAGGGGCTTTTTTGGCCTCTGGGGCTTTTGGGGAAAACCTAAGGCTGTTGTAACTCACAGGTGAAAAACCGTGCTTGCAAAGGGGCTTTTTGCCAATCTGGAGTAATTATGCCCCAGTCCTGCCCACTCCTTGCTCTTCCTCTGTCCCATATATTGATGGAATGGCAGCAATGCTGATGCAGTTAACTCTCTATCTGAGGTTTTCTTGGGCTGCTCCGTGCTGTAAAGTGCAGGCAGCAAGCCTGAGAAGCCAGTAGCCCAATTAACCAAAAAATAAAGAAACAAAATCAGGTTCAAAAAAAAAAAAGGAAGCCATATGATCATACATCTTAAGTCATATCAATACAGATCAGCCCATAAAGATGGAGAGAGGAAGCAGACAACATCTAGGGAATAAGTTCTCTTTTGTGTGCACAACTGAGAGGTGCTGATTGTCTTCATCCCTCCATGACCTTAGTGAATGCACTAAGCTTCTAAGCTTTTTTATATGATAATGGTGCGACAGAATCTGTGATCATGATAGCTCAGGTTGCAACAGTGCTTCAGTGACACAGGGCCTCATGAGCTGTGTCAACAAAGGGGAGGAAGAACAACAGCTTGCACTTGCTGTTGCTTGTAAACAGCTTTCGTCCTCTTCATCTTGCTGCCTCCTTTCTTGCACCTACTCTTCCAAAACCTCCCTTGGTATCACTTGTGCCTTTGTCAGCCTAAAAGGTTGCTGAGGCTGCCTGAGACTGGAGCACAATTTGCACCTCACCTGTCCCTGCCAGAAAGTGAGTGAACTCCATCTGGCTTCGCAGCTACAAGACTTACTACACAGACACTTCACTCCTATAGTATTTCTGCTCCATATCAAATGTAACTCATGCATAGAATGTGCTCCAAAGAGCGCAAGCCCTCAGCTTTGTCAGAAGCTGTATTATTCCATCAGCAGTCCCCTGACAGGGAGCTTGGCTTGTCTGATGAGAGAACAGCCATTTCACAATTGTCCCTGGCCTTGCTATGTGGGAGCTCTCATGCTTTACAGGAGATGGTTTGGGATTTCTTCCCTTTGGTAGGACAAGACCTCTCCTTGGATGATGCTGTCTCTGGCCAGAGACATGAGCCAACCCTACGAAAACTATTTCCCCTAAAATTAATCAGGAAGAACTTTAAAGAGAGCACCAGCTACTGCAGTTATCCTCTCCATTCCTATGCAAGGATAAGGAATAAAGAAACCCCACACATCAAGGATGCAACATGATGAAAGTGTGCAGAGAGGGAATAGAATAGGGAGGAGGAATGTTCTGAAGGAAACCACACTCTCCTAGGGTTACCATAGTTATTTTTCATCCCTGTGATGCATTTTGTGGTGCTGTATGTCAGTAGCATAACTCAGAATAAAAGAAGCAGGTTTCATTTATCTGACAAACTAGAGACAAGTTCCTGAATATATATATATGTGTGTGCTTGCAAGATTTGGGAGTGTTTTTCTGCATTCTCACTGGATGATACTTTATGTCCTTTCCTAAGCAAAGCAAAAACCTGACACCAGTCCTTGTTTTCCAGGTTTTGGGAGGGAGCCCCAAAACCTCCCTGGGAGTACTCCCAGGTTCATAGCGAAAAGGGCAACTGTATACTGACTTCTATTTTTTACTGGTTTGTCAATCAGTCACAAATTACAGGACTAAACGAAAGCCCACTTATTTATTACACACCAAAGGAGCTTCCCAGCCAACACCATCTTTGCTGCTACTCCCATATGAAGACCTAACTGACTCTGCTTCCTAAAGCAGATTCAGTTGGGAGATTTCTGACAAAGTGACTATTCACTTGCTACCAAGCAATTAAGGCCAATGTCTCATGTGCCAGGGCTTGACGTTCCAGTTCCTCGTTCTTGGTAGTACCTGTTGCTGCTGCGGTATGGGGATAGGATGCTCTACATATCTCTTGGATGTAGAAGAATGATCTTCTCCAGCTGCTCCACCCAGGTGGAATCCTTCCCGGCTCATCCGTTCCAGGCTACTACCATGCCTCTCCTAATGGAATAAAGATCATAGAAGTGAGGTCAGGTTTTGCTTCCAACCACATCCTTGACTGAATCATAGTACACTGATCATGAACACTACCCTCCACCTTGGAGGCTCTTCCAAAGGAAATATCCTGCCCCTCTGAACAGAAGGACAATTCAGGAATCTTGTATTTTATCTTTGTCATAGCCATTCTCTATCTGAAGACAAGGTAGTAATGGGAGGTCCTGGACTGAAAATGTGGCCACTGATGTAAGGACTGTCACAGGACCCAAGCTCTTTTTGAAAATATTGCCCTTAGACTTCATTTGTCTCTGCACTGAAATCTGTATATTGCTATCACTTTGTCATACGGCTGTAGCATCTAGAAATTTGAATTGTGAACAGAAACCCCACTGTGACAAGTGCTAAACATATCCTGCTGAGCCCATCACCATAACAAATGTACAGAGTGTTTGCCAAAGCAAACTTGACTCCTGTTCTTTCATTTGCCTGTCTGCATCTCAGAGCAAACGCTGTTCTCTTTCTCTTCCTGCTCACAGCCAGCCCAAACAGGTTGTTTTACTGATATACATGCATACACTCTTCCTTTCTCCTTCCCTAGACAATCCTTCGCTGTGATGTCTCATAGGTTTCATAGCCTCTATTTTATACCTTACTAATGCATTTTTAAAGCTCTGCACAAGTGGACTAGAAGGAAACAACAACACAAGCCCCTTCTTCAGACTGAAAAATATATCATCATTCTTTCAGAGTCAGCAAGAATGACCCACATGCAACCCATAAAACTTTAATGCTGCAGTCAGCAAGTCATGTACTTTTTGCCTTGCCTCTACCTGCACATCCTGGTAATTTAATACCAGAATCCGTTTCCCAGTAAAGCAGGACTTTGCTTACTGCACTGACCAGACATGTTCACTCCCAGTACAGTGTGTGCAATGCATAGCAGTCTCTACTGTGTCATTTGCTTGTTCCCCTGGCACAAAACCAGGCATTCATCGGACTGGGATTTCCCTGCTTTTTCAAACAAATACTACATCTCCACTGAACAAGCACAGCTTTTTTTCTGTATCTGCTAACTTCTTCTCAGAAGTATTTTCAGTTCCTACCAGCCACTGCTCCAGGTTCTGCCCTCAGTTCTTCCACAGTGTTTACTGTGTTCACTCAGTAACAGAAGACGGATGATTCTTCTGAGTAGACAAACTTTCAACTTTAAAATCAGCCGTATTCTGGGTGCATTAAGGGACACTAGGAAACCAGACTCAAATTCGTCTCAGACACAACCTACCAGTCAGCTGTGTAGTTACCCTTACGAAATTTAGTCATTTCAATAAGGTAAGTCCTGTGTTCCCATGGATGCGTATGGTGTCTTAGAATTTCAGCTCTGGGGCCTTAGCACAGCTTTAACAAAACATCTCCATGCAGATTTGCAGCACTGCCTGTTGCTATCCAAAACAGAATCAGAAGATTCTGCTCAATTATATAACTGTACCTACTAAAATCAACTCAAAATCCATGTTTTAGAGCCCACCAGTGTAGGGATGTGACTGGGTTTCCAAGGGCAGACTCTCTCCCCTGACACTGAGACACTGTCATGGGCTGAGTTCCTTCCACAGAAAGGTTTCTTACTGAGAAACTACTAAGGATAGTTTGTGTTCACCTTCTCTTCTCGGTTGTTGTCCCTCAGGAAGATCTGCTTCTGCCTGGAGATGGAAGTTGTCCTGTAGTAGTCCACCAGCTTGTTTAGTGAGTGGAATTTCTCTGTCCACAAGTAATAGTTACCCTTTGAATCCCTCATCACTTTGAAGTGTTGCACATCATCTTCATGCCTGGGTCCAATTGAAAAAGTAAGAGATCATCAACCAGATTGCACTGTTTTTGAAGAAGTCTTTTCCAGAAGGGTACCAAAACTTCTTGCTTGGCCAAATCTAGACTTCCAGAAAGTAAAGCAATGGCAGTCCTTGTGTGTATTTGACCTAGCTGTGGCTCTGTATTTCAAAAGACTCATCAAGTTACAAACATTGAGTGCTGTAGGGCTGCCCAGTCACAAAACGCTATCAGAACAAAGTATAAGGTTTTAAAGACTCTCCTTTGAAATAAAGGCCAGAGGAGCTTTCAGGGACATAAATAGCTAATAGCTTTATTTCATACTCTGTATGGGAGACAAAAGTGCATTTGTAGTCTACCCACTAATCTCTGCAGGTTCCTGTTAAGATCCTACAGGATCTTAACTGACTTCACACCACAGGCAGACACAGTCACATGAAGCCATACACTGAGTTTAATAATTGTATAATATCTAGTGTAATATCATTACTATTGGTCATTCTTCCTACCCCCCCCCAAAAAAAAAACAACCCAAAAAAACCCCAACCAACCCCCCCCCCCCAAGGAATTATTACCTGCACATCCTGGTAATTTAATACCAGGAACTCAAAATGTGCACCTCAGAGGGCTACATCTGCACAAATAAACTGAATGGGGATGACCAGGCAGGGACTGAATACTACCCTGGAGTGCTACAGTCTCACAAACTGTTAAAGTGCTAGTATGGTTTTGGTCTAAACCAGAAGCCCTCACATAGATAGTGCTGGGCCATGGCTGTGGGGACAAAGTGGATCAGGAACTGTTTGCAGTGAGTTGCTTGAATACAGCTGTTCTGTTTGGTGGGGTGAAGAAGGTTTAGCCATATGCATCAGAGATCTGCCACACTGCTTGACATCAGGGCCAGAAAAAGACCCTGACTGTACTCTGTTTATTGATGCTTACTGATGTAGATGTAACCAGAATGTTTTCCTTCATTTGTCACAGATACTTTTTGAGCTCCCTGAATCAGAAAGTGAATACTGCTTGGAAAAAACATTGCTAATCAGTAATTTAAAACTGGTTATCAATTGTTAGATGGAAAATTAGGAAACTGGCTATTATTTGAGAGCTTGGCTTTGAAGCAAATGGTCTGAAAAGGGCGAGGCTACAACAACTTGCTGAAATGCAGCTGGGCTGCAAGCAACTAAAAGCCATTCCTGTCCAATGGCTGTTCAGTGACCTGTAGGAAATAAGTTGACAATTTAATAGTAATCTCTTAATGGTACTAGTGGAATTCTTGGGTTCAGTAACCAGAGCTGTCAGGGAATTAAAACAAATGGAAGGCACATAGGCACATTTTTTGCACTGTGGGAATACGTCCTATATACCACTCTGCTTTGCTGCAGCACTTTCAGAGAAGCTGGTCACCAGTGGATGCATCTTTGGAACGGGGCATTCACTGTGACGCTTGAAAAGAGGCAGAAGCATTTGGGAATCAGATGCCTAATTTGTTCTCATTCACAACACAGCAGCACTGCCAGTGACTGGTAGCATGCAGACTACGCCACATTAGGAGTCCTGTCAAGAGGAGACTAGGGACACCATTAAACTCGAAAAGAAGCAGGAAAATGCTGTGAGCAGCAGATACCTGACAGAGATGGAGAAGTCACCGTGAGAATTCTGACTGGCTCGGACGATGAAGGAGCCAACTCCTTTGCTCATGAGGATGTTCTCTGCTTCGTGGCGGGATATCCTCTCATCAAACCAGCTGCCAAGTGGGAAAAATCATGGAGACATGAATAAGGAACGTGACTTAAGGTGAGGAACAAAAGCAGTTGAGGATAAGGAGAACGTGAATAAGCAGGGTGGAGAAAAGACAAAACAAAAGGATCAGAGGAGCCCACATGACTACTCCCAGTGGCCCTGTACATGCTAAGGTACAGGGTTTTGATGGGTGCAGACCATTTTCTTTGAGCAGTAAAAACATGCAGATACAAAGAGAACAATGTAAGCTTTGACCTGCTAAAAAGCAACCCTCAGCTGGAACTGTAATCAGAGGCACAGTACTGCAAGGTGTTAGTCAAAGCCATTTTAAATTACAAATGTGTACGTATACATGCACACATAATTCTCAGACATATATCAAATTGCTTTAGGTAAACTGATTAAAATTACAGGACTGTGATGGATATATTGCAAGGGACACAAATAAATTTTTTACCAGAAGCAAGCCATGAAAGTTTTAGTACTAATAAATTGGTTCCTGCAAGAGTTATAATATCACAAAATCCCAGAAACACAGAATACATAAGCATACTTATGTAAATTTAGACAAACAATAGTATAAGGCACTAGAGTAATACTAAGAAAGTCACCATAAATAGTAAAATAATACAGCATCAATAGGGATTTTTCAGTAGAAAAAAAAAAATCATGTACACTTATATATGTCCGTTCCACAGCAAGAAGATTTACAGTCTGTAGTCTTCTGCTCTTATGTAATGCTTCATTGCCTGTATTGCATTCAAATTAAGGACTGATAGTTTCATAATCTGTGTCATTTCCACTTTTAAATTTCATTATACTTCTCTTTACTACCATCACAGTTTACTTATATATCATAGAATCACAGAACGGTTCAGGTTGGAAAGGACCTTAAGATCACTCAGTTCCAACCCCCCTGTTATGGGTAGGGGCACCTCACATGAGACCATGTCACCCAAGACTCTGTCCATCCTGCCTTGAACACTGCCAGGAATGGAGCATTTGCCACTTCTTTGGGTAATCTGTTCCAGTGCCTCCCCGCCCTAACAGTAAAGAACTGTTTCCTTATATCAAACCTGAACTTCCCCTGTTTCAGTTTAAACCCATTAGCCCTTGTCATATCACTACAGTCCCTGATGAAGAGTCCCCCCCCAGCATCCATCATTAGCAAAGGAAAATCAGACTTTAATCAGCATTGATGATTGGTCTCAATAATAACTTGACAAGAGAAAGATGAGAAAAAATGGCCCATCGAAAACAGAAGACAGCTTTCTTCCCTATATCTGGTTCTATCTAGCATCTGGCCTGAACTGCTTCAAAGGGCAGACTTGCTATTCTTACAGAAGTGTCAAAGTGGAAGTATTTCTTCACAGCTCTTCCACAGTAAAAGCATCATGAGAAAAACGTGTGTGAAAAAAGAAGCTGCTATTGTCCCTGCATGATGCGACAGCCCTATGAAAGAGCAAACAAGAACAATTGACTTGGGCGATCTCATCCCCCTGAGGCTCTAAAGCACAAGCCCATATTTGCACAGCAGACTAATAATACCCTTCAGTTCAGCCAAGCAGGCTGGTTTATGTCCAAAAAAGACAGTAAGTTCCACCTCCAAAGGGGACACTTACTTGGACCCTCAAAATCCCTGTAACTCCCAGTTCAACTGCTCAGGGCACCTGTGTGTTACCGCTCTCAGTACTGCGCTTGGTGCATGCTCTGCCTTTTTGCTCCTGAAATGCTGCAGCGCTTTTTCAAGGGAGGACAATAAGAGTGGCTTCATGGAGCATTTCTGCCAACTGAAAGGGAAAGGTTGTAAAAATGCCATGCATTATCATATTTCTGGCATAGGGCCGGACAGCACATTTAACATGCATTTAAACACCTATCAGTCCTTTCTGAAAGTACAGTACCATCTACTCAGCGGGAAGAAAGAAGTGAAGGTATGCCAGTCCTCTGGCAGCACTACGTCTGGGTGTGCAGTCATGACACGTAGTGAAGGGTGCCTGTGTGGCTGTGTGTGCGTTTGCCTGTGTGTGGGAGCAGGGCGGAATGTCTGGTCTATCATCTCTGTCAATGCATGAGTAACACCAGCTGTCACATTTCATGTAGCATTGCACTGACCTCTAGTGTATCGAGAGAAACACACACACTTTCCGTGGGGTGGGAATGCGGATGGCAGGGTGCGGAAAAGGGAGTTAATGTCCTTAGGAGTCGGGGGGGGGAAGGGGGGGGGGGAGAATTACATTTTATAATTCATTTAAGAGAGGTCTCTTGCTCTTCCTTTTGTGTTCAGCCTCTGTCTCTGTTGCCGAGACTTCACACAGTGACTGTTCTCCTCTTTGAGGAGATCTAAATGCAGGTCCTGCACATCCCAGTGACACCCCTCTGAGCAACAGCAACAAAGGGGTCACTTGGGAGTGATGGAGAGCACCAAGAGCCATTCAGCTCTGAAAGAACAGAAGATGCTTCAGGGTAGAAATAAGGTGTGCTGGCAGAACTGCATATAGCATTATGGCAATCCTTGCCAGCCTTAAATTGTGTTATGTTATAATCAGGGCTCCCTCTGTCATGTCTTCCTCTGTGCATGCATGCACACATGCTCTTGACTGCATGCTGTGGAAATGTGAAGTGGTGATACACTGGTCGGTGACACTTACAGGGGAACATGAAAATCAATGAAGTTCTTAGGAACATAGCCCTCTTGACTTCTGAGCTCAGCCTTGTACCAGTCTTCCTGGGAGCTCAAAACCTGGAATGGAGAGATGGATGGAATAAACATCTCCTGAAAAAGGTAAAAGTAATCAAGATTCTGTCAGAAACCTAGAATTTCTTCCAAGAATAGAACTCCACATATCCTCTACTTCCCACCCACTATGCAGAGAGGTTAGTAGCTGCTGACCGCTTCAGAGTGAACAAAGCAATAGAGAAAGCCAAGTAGAATTAGGTAGATTGCTTGTTAAGTTTATCCCTTCATCTGAATGCCTGTCCAGGTGGCTGGGGATGCCATCTGCATGTCTCTGATGTCTGTGAAATGGAGAAATTAAATCTCTGAAGGATTTAATAGGGGTTTAAGGAGTTCTCTGTGCTGGTTTTAATTGTCGGTACTGGAGCACCTCAGTTTCACAAGGGAGGAAAAAAATTTTGTGAAAACTCCTCTGACACGTATGGGTATGGAGTGATATACAGCTGTATCTCTGCATGTGTGTGTTATGACTGCACAGACGTTACTGTGTGCTCTCACATGCCATTGTGCAAGAGATTATTCAGTGGTTATGGTTAAGTCTTCAGCTGCCCTGAGCTTTGCCAAGGTAGATAAAAGAAGGAGGCAAAAGATATTTTAAAGACACTATCACACTTAAGAGATTGTAGGATTGCATGAAGCCAGTCCTCAGTGCACACTGGAGCAGCTTCAAGTGTGCTTATATTAATGTTGACTCTGATGGTCCTTAGGGACTGCACTGCTGGCCAGGGTCGGCCCAAATTCACTGTTCGCTGACTGATGGCCCCAATATACCCCTAAGCTAGAGGAGAGAGGACAGGAATACAACTACATTGTGATTTTACATTGTGATTTGCAAATGTTTTGGATTTTGGTGTTTTGTTTGACATTCCAACTCCTGGGACATAATTCTGCTTTATGAAATAGAACATGTTTCTGTTCTCTCTGGTTTTGGAGAGGAGCCTGAAAGCATGAGCTATGACAGTTTTAAAAGGAGAAAGCAAGTGGAAAAGACTTAATTTAAAATCTATTGTTAACAATAATAATACTTGCTTTGTAAGCCAATATCGAGTTTTTGGGAGCCCAACCACATTCTAACTGCTTAGTGTTGGAAACAGGATGTTACTGTCTCCGGGAATGGTTCTGCATTGCCTTGCTTGCCACACAGGTCTTTTTTATGCATTTGGATACTGAAAGGTTGGGAAATAGAAAGCTGTGGAGCTTCCTGCCTTTATAGTCATTGCTTTCCCCATCCCTGGGTGCCAGATTAAGGCTCTTTTTTGCTGCTGTGGCCAACCAAAGATGATAGCTGCACCCTGATCATGCTCAGGCTCTGCTTGTTGGCAGCAAGGTTTCCAGAAAGACCCACCTGCTGCTCTTGGTGCAGGACTGGCAGGTTTCTCTCAGTGTGTCATCCTCTCAGAGAAGGATGTGGGGGGGATGAGAGGATGGATTTCCTCCTGTCACTGCTGGCTGAGGGCCTCATGTTTCCTGTTTTCTAATCTCTACATCAATACTGTTTATCTTATTTCCCTTATGAATCAGAAAAGACAGCTGGCAGGTTGTGCAGGCAGCAGGAGGGGGCTCGTGGCAGGGTATGAATGTATGTGTGCATATGCTAGAAGAGAGATGTTAGGCTACTTTACTGCTACTGTGTCTTGGGTGGCAATGGTGTTATTTTGTTTACCTAAAGGATGTTAAAGCAAGAGACAGTCTGACTTCTCTGCTCATGAAGTCTCTGGGACAACTAATAAGAATACCAATTTGTCCTGTTACTTGGCACTTTTCATCAGCAGCTTCCAACATACTTTGAAAGGAAGCTCTAGCTTATAATGATTTTACAGGAAGGGAAACTGAGGAACAGAAGGAAAAGTGATCTGGCCAACACTATCACCCCAGCCAGGACTTGGTAGAAGTCTCCTGCAGATAGTCTCCTGAGGAAGAAGATATCAGGTAAAGATCATAGGACAGTACAGACATGGAGACTACTTTTGACCTAAAGAGGAATTAGGAATGAGAGTGATCAGCCAGAATGAAGAGTCAAAGATTTCTCCAGAACCTTCTCATAACCCTTTGTAAAAAGCTGCTACTTTTTTTTTTCTTAATGAATTCTGGGTGCCATCAGCTTTGTCTAAGCTTCAAGTATTAAAAGGCCAATAAAATAAAAAATGGTGGTGATGGAAGAGCCAAGGCTGAGCCCCAGTATCTGGTTATTAGCTGGAATAGCTGGGACGATACAGGGAGGGTCCCTGTATGCTCCCTGGCCAAACAAGGGTTTATATCCTATTGCTGTACATAATCCCTTCAGACAGTGGAGGTGTTAAGGCCTTAGAGAGGAGTTACAGAACAGAATCATAAAATGGTTAGAGTTGGTGGTTATATTCAATAGTATTTAATGGTTATACTAAGGCATTTTCAACCAAAACAGGACAGCTATACTGGGACCAAGATGCGGATAAATAATGAGTGTGACCGTGTGTGTGGCTTCATCTGCGGGACTTTGTTAGGGTTAACAAGAACTGTTCTACCATAACACATGTAAATCAACTCTCAAATGCTCTGTATTGCACATGATCAACCCTACTTCAGCTATTCCCCCCACTGCTAAATTCCTGCAAGGGTGTATATAATACTATTAGCCCAGAACCTTTTAAACTCTTCCATTAAGTGTGTAACAGACTGTTTCATGGACTTCCATTTGCAATTGTCTAAAACCCCTGTGGCAACTAATGGTAATTACTTACAGTGAAAAGTTAGATATAAGTTCTATAGTGCACGATAACTATCAAACAGTTTAAGACCTGGAAGTAAGGAAGACAGCAATCTCTCTGGACCACACTCATCCTGCCTGGCTTTAGACATAGTCATCCCAAATGTAGTCACCCTAGACTACCTATATAATCACTGAAAACAGACAGGACCCTCAAAATCTGTCTACTGAAGAACTGCATCTCTGCCCCAGCAAAGGTACTTAGCCTTTCCTGTTGAGTACTGGAGGACTGCAAGGCAGCTAAATCCATAGTTTATGGACTTAAAATCAAATGATGTGGACACAGACTCAAATGTTGACCTATAGCAAGCCCTATGGGAGACATGTATCCTGCATTTTTATCCCAGTATATAGATGTCTTAATCTGTTTTGTCAAAGAAAATGGAAGCATTGAAAGATCTGTCAGTATGCTCAGAAATACCTGGGTTCCACTTACCTTCAGCATATCTCCAGCCTGGAAGCTCAACTCATCCTCTCCAGAAGCACTGAAATCAAACTTGGCGATGGCTTCCATGCTATGTCTTGGTGGCAGAGCAAAGCTGGAAGAAGTATATGCTCGTCAACATCAGCTGGGACTGCTGAGTCTAGCCTCTAGAGAGCTCATAGGCAATGCTGTGATTTGTACATGGATGAGCATGCACCAGTCTTTGGTAGAGATTAGTTACTAGACACAGAAAGACATTAGTAACTAAAAGAGATGGCACAGCTAAGAGGCTATAATTAGCTCAAGTCAGTAGTTCAAACTTATTGTGCATGCTTGTTCTAACAGATCTCTTTCTTTGTAGCAATGTCATGGAGAAGTTTGTGCACATCACCCAAATACGCTGGTAGCAGGGAAAAACTTTCTGCATAGACCAACCACTACTCTATTACAGTTCCAAGTAATGCAGGTGACTGTCATGCAATTCTCTCTATAGTGACTTACTATTTATCTCAAGAGTAAGACAAATTGT
Source organism: Pezoporus flaviventris (assembly GCF_033815535.1). Classification (NCBI taxonomy): domain Eukaryota; kingdom Metazoa; phylum Chordata; class Aves; order Psittaciformes; family Psittacidae; genus Pezoporus; species Pezoporus flaviventris. The sequence goes on from NW_026892559.1 coordinate 2,391,847, forward strand.
GGACAGAATGAAAAAAAAAAAAACAACCAACTTTTTTTCTTCAACAGGGGCTGCAATACTCGGGTTGAAAGAGTCTTTTATCTGTGATGGCTTAGCATGGACAACCACAACTTTCAGCGTGGAAAAACTATTTGCAGAAAGGCTGAATTCCCCTATTTTGGAGCAGGCAAAGAGTGAAACTGTAGCACTGACAAATTTAAGGCATGCACTTACCCTGCCTTAGTGTTGGAACCCACCAGACAGCCTGCAACCCGAAGCCCGCTTTTCATCAGCAGAGCAGATGTGGCAGGGGAAGTAGCAACATAAGCTTTGCTTCTTCACCACTTCCTGCTTATGTAACTCAGATGTACCCCAGCAGGACCACTTCTATAATCAAGAGTTACTGATTTCCTATGGCTGGATCATGCATCCTGCAGCCCAGTGGTGAGGCTGCCAGCGGCAAGACAAGAAATAGCGAAGTAGGGCATCACTAAGCAAGTGCATTGCTGGTAGATGTTCTTGCAGCCTGGCTTGTGAAGACTGTCAGACAGCTCCACTGTAAGAGTAATTTTTGTGATTACTAAACTAGGTTCATCTGGGAAAAATTATGCTGAGGCCAAAGATTCCATTACCTAACCTCACCCCTCACAAAGACCCCAGACTTTACAGCTTGAG